>NC_064922.1:683543325-684168325 GCF_023897955.1 Schistocerca gregaria
ATTTATCACTGTAATGTCTCACAATATCATCGGTTTCGAACAATTCTCAGCTACATTCAGATCATAACAAATAAAGCAGCACACTTAAACGCTTTATTTGTGTGAACGATACCTTTTGTTACCTCATAATAACAGTACCCGTTGAAAATAAGGGAACTTATTGTACATTACTTCTACCAATAAATAAAAAATTGGCTTTCTGTCAGTTTCATGAATGTTACCCCTTAACAAAGAACTCAAACTAATAGCCTGATGGATACGATATTCTTTGAATTTGTCGAGGTAGTCGTATCCATTCAATGCAGATCAATATACTTGTAAGATTAGATGATTATATCAGAATTCAAGAAGCTTTTTCGGTAATGGTGGATATTCGGTACTGACATTTCACCAAGAAATTGGCACTTCTGTTTTAATGAGATGTATTTCCAAGGTGTCGTATTCGTAGATAAACTGTGGCAGAATCTTTCTATTTGAAAATATTCCTTCATTCAGTGGAGACAGTCTTAGAACTCAGGAATTAACTTCTCGATTTTCCAAATAATAATAATTGTTACTGATGTAATTTGTTACTAAGGATAAGTGCTAATTTTTTTTATCATCGTACGAGGAAGCCTTAATTATCAATCCTGAGTACATCAATACATTCTCAACTACGAAAACTATTTAGTTTTTCTGTCAGAAATTAAAACATACCTTTTACAGTGTTTTTGGAAGAAGGCGAAATGGGTAATTAAAACAGGAACATTTCGTTATCTCGGTAAAAAATAAATAAATATGTGTTAGAGGATGAAAGTTTCTATGGAAGTATCACCATAAGAAGTCAAAAGGCAAATCTGAGGAAACCTCAGTCCCCAGCTACCGGGATCGCTTCTTGGTGAGAAACACGTACGGGAAAGACGATGCTTCTATGGCTTTAATTAGACCATATAGCGTACGTGAGGAAAGCAGCGGACGCTAAGCGTGTATCATATCTAGAAGAGGCCTGTTTTCAGTACTGGATAATAAATGGATGATAATTATGAGGTTTGGTTATTCTATTGTTAGAGTATCTGAATATGGCTGCGTTGCCGGCCCGGGTGGCCAAGCTGTTCTAGGCGTTACAGTCTGGAGCCGCGCCACCGCTACTGTCGCAGGTTCGAATCCTGCCTCGGGCATGGATGTGTGTGATGTCCTTAGGTTAGTTAGGTTTAAGTAGTTCTAAGTTCTAGGGGACTGATGACCTTAGAAGTTAAGTCCCATAGTACTCAGAGCCATTTGAACCATTTGAACCATATGGCTGCCTTCAAGCAACTTATCAATAAACACCATACATATGATGTTGTCAGAAAAAATTATATTATCTAAGCAATAATGGTTGACTTGAAAATCCTAGGTAGTTATGTTTTGCGTATTCCATAAATATTAAAGATTCACGAAATGGAGATATAACGATTATTTTAATAATAATTTAGTTTCTTAACTTGTCGTGTTCGAAACATGAGAAATTTTCGTTTTGCACCCAGTGCTAATTAACGCAGGTTGGAAACTAGTGACTGTCTGGCACGCCGTAACATTCAGCGCCTTTGTTTTATCGAACATCTTTGATTGCTTCACGAAATTATTTCTGAGCCTATATCTTTTCGTGTCCTTTTGAAGGTTTGCAGGTGGATCTGTGTTATGACCTCCTTCGGTAAAACCGTATAAGAAAATTTAATTTCGTATTTTTACCTCCATTTAATAATCTTCTGTTTCGTTTCCATGCTGATCGGTAAGGGTATCGATAGACGACCTTGATACGTGAACAGATTTTACATAGATCCAATACATTTACTAATGTATTTATACCTAGACTGATAATATTTCCCTTTCTAATTCGGTGGCTCTGACCGTAGAGATATTCTTAATTTTATTTTAACTGAGTGTCTGCTCATTTTATACAGACCACTCTCAGTCTCGCTGGAGTGGTAGATCTTGGTGTACCAGTTATTGGAGAAACTGAACCTAGATTTCCGTCTAGGAAATTCATGTAACACTTTGTTTCCATCCTAGACTTAGTGAAAACGAGCATGGTACGAGACTGCAGTCGTTTCAAAAGACAAACGTCTTAATCACGCAGGCTAGTGCGGATACATGAAAGGCGTCTGCTGCAGTGGTTCAAGACAACAGCAGTGCCAGTTATCGTCGCGTTCCTGTAAACAACACCGTGACCTCGACCGCTCGTGCGGTTGCTATCAGCGAACGTTCATTGTCTGCGTCAAACAGAGCCTCTGTTTTGCTTTGCGAATGTCGTATGACGGCTCGCATGACATGAAAGCTTTCGAGCCATCAGGCAGTATTCACGATTTCGTAAATTCACATTGACACCAGCTTTTGCATTCACGCTAGGGCTTATGCTCCTCTTTTCCAGATGACGTCAGTACCGATTTATCATCGTTCTCAGCAGAGACTCGAACAAGAAAACACTTTCTGTCTATGATTATTTCGAGCTATGTTACTTCATCTAGATATGAAACTGTACCTAAATAACATACCTTTGCGTAGCAACTCTCAACACAGTTTCTGTGTCGGTGGTTGTATTACGGATTGGTTTGCCGGCCGAAGTGTCCGAGCGGTTCTAGCCGCTACAGTCTGGAACCGAGCGACCGCTACGGTCGCAGGTTCGAATCCTGCCTCGGGCATGGATGTGTGTGATGTCCTTAGGTTAGTTAGGTTTAAGTAGTTTTAAGTTCTAGGGGACTGATGACCTCAAAAGTTGAGTCCCATAGTGCTCAGAGCCATTTGAATTTTTCAACGGATTGCTCATACTAAGTATGAATTGAGCCAGACAGCTTCAGCCCTTTGCGCGTTAATAAGCTACACGAAATACCTTAAAGACGAAATGTAGCAAGTACTTCAAATGGTTCAAATGGCTCTGAGCACTATGGGACTTGAAATCTGTGGTCATCAGTCCCCTAGAACTTAGAACTTCTTAAACCTAACTAACCTAAGGACATCACACACATCCATGCCCGAGGCAGGATTCGAACCTGCGACCGTAGCGGTGACGCGGTTCCAGACTGAAGCGCCTAGAACCGCAAAGCCATACCGGCCGGCTCAGCAAGTACTCTCGTCTCAGTTATGTGATAGGCCATTCCAAATTCATCCGCATCACATCATAAAGATAACAACAATCTCCACGAATACTGTTTCTGTCCACCTAGTGGGTGTTGTCTTGCCCGTTGGCAATAAATTATTTCCAGTCTTTCAGTAAAATGTGTAATTTGTCGGCGTGTTTCACGTATAACACGTATAAAGCCGGAGACTAGCCTCTTCTTAGGACAGTACCTCTAGTCCCTGGAAACAGCCAGCAACATCGTTTCCAATCATCTGGTACACCGCCACGCAGCACTCGCTGTCAAAATTACTTTATCTTCGAAAGACATGTTTCTTAATCTTTCCACTGTAAACCGCTGGAAAAGAAAGCCGTTTTTGACCGATTCGATTGGTTTAAGTACCCTTGGATACAACCTGAAATAAATATTCCGTCAATTCCTCATAACTTCAGACAAATGTCCGATTGTTTCTTTAACAATGCTACGGCCAACGACGCTCGCTTTACTCGAGTGCAGATCAAGTGCTCCGACTGCAGTGATCTCATTGTTGACAGCCAGTCTAATTCTAATAATCATCTGTGTCCTCTGTGACCTATCAGTCAAATTCGTTGTCCTATTGCGTTACTCCTGCGTTAAATACACCAGCTCTTGCTAATCCGGCCTGTCAGTAATCCGGCCCACAGAAGGCCTCTAGTCCGTCAAGCAGAAACGACGCACACGACAATGAATCATCGTGTGCAATAATGTTGTTAGTTAACTGCAGTGTTCAACAACGCTATACATTCCAGGAGGAGTAGGAACTGATGAAGAATATGTTGCTAAGTGGCTGAATGAAGAAAACTGCCTGATAGACCAAATTTTAACAGATGAAGAATAATTGAAAGTGTGCAGAAAAGTAATGATGAAAGGGGAGTAAAAATAGGAGTTGAGAGCATTAAGATTTCAACATTGCTGTTGGTGAGGTTTCAGTCATCTTCCTGGAGAACGTAATGTAAAGCGGTTGCGTGCCGGCGTCGGTATTGTCATTGCGCTAACCTAAAATTCTGGACTTGTTTTACAGTGAGCGATACTACTACGGTATATGCAAACGCTCGTGAACTAAGGTTTCTATGGCAACGAACGTATCTTTCGATTTAATAAAGTATAGGTCCTTCAGACACTCTCAATAATTAGGCACTTCCCTTAATCCGGCACCCATATGTGTCTGGCGAGTGTCGACACAGCAAAGCATAATCGCTGCTTTCGGTATTCTCCTCTACGCTTACTTTTTGATTTGTCTCTATTGTCTGACGTTTTGCGCCATGTTCTGTAGAGAGTCACGTTGTAATGTGTTCTCATATTGAATAAATCTACTCAAATAATTGTGTGATTGATTACTACTAGGGTAGTCTGCACCACTATCATATGTAATATCCACATGTGCAAAGAACTAGCGAGAGTCTAGTGTACAAGGAGGTCTGCTCTTATGCTGAAGCGTTCAGAGCCTTTCATCAGACAACTCTCACCCACTGAGTTGTAACGTCTTCCGGTAACGTTGTTTATTGTTTCTTTTTTGCGGACCGGAAACTAGAAAGAGCCTACTATCGTTTTAAATCTCAAAATGAAAGACACAGTTTCTATTCGCAGTTTAACCGCTGCATCCCATCTACGCTTACAGGTTAGCATCGCATCGATTGCTTCTGGCAGTGAGCGAATTGCTCTTCAAACGCTCCGCTGATAGGAAAGGAAGCCAGATTTATCCTACTGCGTAAAAGACCGAGCTGGATAAAACCAGTTGAAACCTTCTCCCGCTTCTCTAAATGAGCCACAAACACTCTGCCCGCAGACAGGATAATGTCCTTAGCGACCATTGGCTATCATTTGATGCAATGTAAAGTAAGATTTAAGAAAATTTGCGACGATATGTTCCTGCACACGTTTACTAAAGAGTAAACCAATTGTCTAAACGCCTGTACGCCTTTTACAAGTCACCTTATACTATGCCCGTGAGAAATTCTTTCGCGCGTTCCTCTGACTTATGTAGGCGCCTATTAATTTATTTCGTTTTTCGATGACTTCTTGGAATTTACGTACTTTAACGTTCTTGGGCTCTAACGAAATTTAGTGCGGTGCCCCTGGAACCTGGAGTAGCCGTTTCTAATTTAGATGGTGGAAGAATTTTTTCCAGTATCCAAAAACCAAGTTTCAATATCAGAGCAGGTGCGATGCTATTTCAGCATTGCTTTTTAATTTGGTCCCGGAGAATGTAATTCGGAAAAAGAGAAGGTAGAGGAATAAATCGAAATAGAAGAACACAGCTATTAGGACGTGCTGACATTACAGACCTAAAGAACTCCCTAAAACAACGCCCCATTACAGGTCGGAATATGGAATATAACCAGAGTGAAATTTTTTTTAAATACGTTGGCATCTGGTGCAACAGGCATAAAAATCTATATCAAGAAATTGATCAACGTATTGTCAGTGGGTCTAAAACTAATTTCAGTCTGAAACAGATAGTGCCATCAAGAAAGCTGTCAGTTAAGACCAAACTCAAAGCCTATAATGCAATGATAGTACCAGTGTCAGAAGCGTTAAACACCGCAGAAAAGATGACGATAACCTGCTGATCTTCGAACAGAAAACCATGAGAAAGATCTCTTCTGAACCAATAGGCGAAGAGAACACACTGACAAGTCGGATGAACCAGGAACTGTAAGACCTTATGAACGAACCGAATATCGTGCAGAATAAGCCTGGCAGGGCACATTGCTAGGTCAGGAACGTGCTGACTAAAGCCGTGCTTACGGGAAAATCTGATGGAACTCGTCCAAGTGTAAGACTTGGGAAGCGATAGGAGCATCTTTAACAATTTCATGTCTATGAGAAATGGTTTCAACGTGCCTAAGATAGCCATCTACGGAGGAAAATTGTAAGGTCGGCGCATGATCTTCAGGGTCCCTCATCGCCGACACGTGTGGTATATGTATGTACCAAGGTAAGTGGAAGAGAAATGGTGGTATGCTGATTGCAATCGCATGACTGCCATCATAAACACAAGTTGCCCTGCGTTGTGATCCTATGAACCCATCGTCGTCAGCTTGTCTTAGCGAGACTGGTGATCTTGATTTGATCTATTCACCTGCTCGCCACTTATATCTTTTCTCTTATCATCACTGGTGTTATATTCAATTATGATTCTCGACTGCAATTCTAGAGGTGTACATTTTTACTAAGGCCTAAAAGATTATTCTTTTAATTATAAGTTTGAAGGTTATCCTCAGTCTCACGCCTCCATTTTTCTTTCCATTATAATTTTTTTTTTTTTTTTTTAGATTTTTCCTGGCTCGTCTCACAATGTGATCAAAGAACAGAAGAATTTTTTGGCTGACCGAGAAAAAAGACGCCTGGAGATATTAATTTGCTTCATAACGGACATACTAGTCCTTCTTTCGGTCCATTTTATGCGTCCTGCGGCAGCTCCAAAGCTTACATGCATCAATAAGTTACTTTTCTCTGAAGTTGAGATTCCATGTGTCACAATCGCAAAAGAGACGGAAAACACGAGGGGTTCAACAAACTAGATCTTCGTACTGTTTATCAACGCTCTGTTCTTCTAAGTCTTTGTGACCTTCTTCATGGCTAATTGCCCTAGCGTGATCCACCTTCTCATCTGCAGACTTCCCGTGTCGCAGATGGCTGACCGAACATATACGAAAGAATGCACGACTTCCAGTTTCTTTAAGCGACATGGGAATTGGACTTGTGCTCCGCGACCAATTATCGTCATTTTGGATTGATGACTAATGCGTATAATAGATAGTTCTTTATTTATGTCAGCAGCGCAGCAAGTTAGTCATTGCTAGCTGAAAGTGCGGTGTCAACGGCAAAGCGGAGGTTAGTAGATCTTCCGCAAACTGAGATACCTTTCTCCTAACCATCAAGGGCTTTTCTAATGCTGTGTTCGGCATAGATGTCGTATACAGTAGTTGGGGTATACGATGCAACCCTGTCTGTCATCTTTAGATACGTGAACGAAATCAGACGTGCCAGCACTTGTCTTCATATGTGCGAGACGGCTTTAGTGCAGATTTCTGGTTAGTGTTATCACGTATGGTGGGACACCGAACTCTGCAAGCACCTGCCTCAACTTTTCCCAGACAACACAAAGGCGTTCTTATAGGCTGGTGACGGATGCCAGTCTGATGGGACCATTGAGTCGCCTTGGTGCAACCCAAGAGGAATAAGTTACATATCGAAGCCCTGTTTAATATACCAGTTTCTCTCTCGTCATCTGTGATTTAAACTCGAAACAACAGTCTATATGCTCTCGCCACGATCACTTGCACTACTCATTTACACGTACGTTCTGGAAAGCCAGCGTGATGTCAACTGTGAAGCATGCTAAATGACAGTAAGCTCGTTTTTATCTAACAATTTAAATTTCTCCTTCTGGGGCGGGCTGGCAGCGGGAAAATTGTCGGTCTTCTGCCACTGCACTGTATAATTTACAAGTGTAGCAAGAAAAATGAGTGAAGTTTAAATTGATGATGTTTGTAGCACGTAAATAATTAAACGCTGCAGATTCCCTTCACTGTGAGGTAACTGTTGGTGGGACTGGGATGTGGGAATTATTGGAGAGGAAAAAGATGGGGAGATTCTGTTTGGGAGGAACTGATAGGTAGGACGTGTATTTAGGAGTTGTGCGGGGTGCCAACTGGGCAAGGGAAGGGTGAGCTACGATCTTCATTTGGAATGTGTAGTTTAAGGAGGAAGAACAGATTTCAGGGATGAGCTTATGTTTTGGGAGTAGGAGGTGAGTTGAATTACGTTGGGAAAAAAATGTGGAACGTCTGTAGGTGACGGAAAGTTAGGACGTGTTTACAAAGGCGCGGCATCAAGACAGCTTTCTCAAGGGTGGGAAAGACTGTAGCATGATGGAAGTCTATTTTAAAGGAAACTATTTATTTCCATAATTTCTCTCACGCAGACCCGAAAAATAACAGTTTCGCTGACAATGTTGGTAAACTGACAATTTTCCCGAAAGAAGTTGGCATTTTCTGAGATTTTACTATTAACAATTTTCCTTTATTTACATGCAAACTGGTAGTTTTTACTATTCGTGTTTGGGTTCAAACCCTTATAGCGACCAGAGAAATCTACTGAAAAACAAATTTTTTCATGTAGCAATCTAATCTCTCAATTGTGCAGAGCGTCCTGTTGAAAAAGCTGTTTCCGCATGTGCCGCTACCAAAAGTACGATCGTTCGGGATATCATACGAAATTTGTAACTGAGTTCAGGATTTATTGGTAGAAAGAATGCAGCATGTCATTTTGGATGGACAGTCATCAACATTTGCAGAAAAAAAACTTCAGGTGTGCTCCAGATAACTGTGTTGCGGAGTTTGCTGTTGGTATTTCATCCTAATGACCTTGTAGATAATATAAACAATAATCCCAGAATTCCCATCGCTGAAGCAGTTATCTATAAAGAAGTAGTATCTCAGAAAAGCTGTACAAGTATTCAGCCAGATCTTGATAAGGTTTGAAAGTGATGCAAAAATTGACAACGTACTTTAATGCTGAGGACTGTAAAACTGTGCTCTTCACAAAACCAAAAAATCTGGTGAGTAAAACTCGATTGAGTCACAACTGGATTCGGCCAACTGATATATATATATATATATATATATATATATATATATATATATATATATATATATATATATGGGTGAAAATATTCGTACGGAGCAGTTACATAGGTTAAATCATAGATCTACAGCTACGTCCACGTGATTATTCCGCTATTCACAATAAATTACCTGGCAGAGGGCTCAAGCTGTCTCTCTACCGTTCCACTCTCGAATGGCGCGCGGGAAAAACGGGCACTTACATTTTTCTGTGCGAGCCCTGATTTCTCTTATTTTCTCGTGATGATCATTTCTCCCTATGTACGTGGGTGCCAGCAGAATATTTTCGCAATCGGAGGAGAAAACTGGTGATTGAAACTGCATGAGAAGATCCCGTCGCAACGAAAAACGCCTTTGT
Organism: Schistocerca gregaria; assembly: GCF_023897955.1. Lineage (NCBI taxonomy): Eukaryota > Metazoa > Arthropoda > Insecta > Orthoptera > Acrididae > Schistocerca > Schistocerca gregaria. The sequence goes on from NC_064922.1 coordinate 683,552,427, forward strand.
TTTAATGATTGTCTCTCCAGTTTACGTATCATGTCTGTGGCACTATTTCCCCTAGCGAGCCGCCCTTCTTTGTACTTTTTCGGTGTCATCCGTCAGTCTCACCTGATGCGGATCCTACACCGCACAGCAATACTCTATAATAGGGCGGACTAGCGTGGTGTAAGCAGACTCTTTACTACACCTGATATACATGCTAAGTGTTCTGCCAATGAATCGCAGTCTTTGGTTTGCTCTACACAAAACATTATCGTTCCAATTTAGATTATTTGCAATTGTAATCCCTAAGTATTTAGCTGACTTAACATCCTTCAGATGTGTGTGACTTATTGCGTAATCGAAATTTAGAGAATTTCTTTTAGCACTCATGTGAATAGCTTCATACTTTTCTTTATTCAGGGTCAATTACCTCTTTTCGCACCATACAGATAGCTTATCTAAATCATTTTGCAATTCGTTTTGGCCATCTGATGACTTTACAAGACGGTAAATGACAGCATCATCTATAAACAATCTAATAGGTCTACTCAGATTTTCTCTTATGTCATTAATGTAGATCAACAACGATAGAGAGCCTATAAAAACACTTCCTTGGGGAACACCAGATATTACTTCTGTTTTACTCGATGGCTTCCCGTCTATTACTACGAACTGTGACCTTTATGACACCGAAATCGCAATCCAGTCGCAAAACTGAGGCGATATTCCATAGGCGCGCACTTCGGCTAGAAGACGCTTCTGACGAACGGTGTCGAAATCTGGAAATCTGAAAATATGGAAATAATTTGACATCCCCTGTCGATAGCACTCATTACTTTATGAGTATAAAGAGCTAGTTGTGTTTCACAAGAACGATTTTTTCTGATTCCGTGCTATGTGTCAATAAATCGTTTTCTTCGAGGTAATTCATAACGTTCGAACACAGTATTGTTCCAAAACCTTACTCCAAATTGTCGTTAGTGATATGGGCCTGTAATTCAGCGGATTACTCCTATTTGCCTTTTTGGGTATTGGTGTGATTTGAGCAGTTTTCCAATCTTTAGGTACGGATCTTTCTGTGAGCGAGCGGTTCTATATAATTGCTAAATATGGAGCTATTGCATCAACATACTCTGAAAGGAACATGACTGGTATGCAATTTGGGCCGGAGACCTTGCCTTTATTAAGTGATTTAAACTACTTTGCTTCCCCGAGGATATCTACTTCTATGTTTCTCATCTTGGCATTTGTTCTTGATTAGAATTCAGGAATATTTACTTCGTCTGCTTTGGTGAAGGAGTTTCGGAAAACTGCGTTTAATAACTCTGCTTCAGTGGCACTGTCATCAGTGACTATATATATATATATATATATATATATATATATATATATATATATATATATATATATATATATATATGGAGTCTCAGTGCGGACGTACTAAAACAGCCGGGGCTCGTAAGAGAATCAATAGTTTGTGAGTAGGTAGTTAATGGACGCGGGACGCTACATTGTATCGTCTGATAAGCTGGAAACTTGAGTCGAACCGTGTCCGGATGGTCGAAGCGGTTAAGGCAACCACTCGTGAGAAGCGGCAAATCCGGGTTCGGGTGCCGGTACGACTCAAGTTTTCAACTTTTGCCATTGCATTAGAACAATGCCCTGTGCGGCTGGAAGTTGCGAACTCCCACTGATCCCTTCACTTCCTTTCCCCATTGTCTATTTCTTATAAAAGATATCAGTTCATTGGCAGGTTACTAGGAAGATGCATTCCGTCTATAAAGGAGATTGCTCATATAACACTTCTGCGACTCCTCTAGAATGTTACTCACATGTGTGGGACCGTGCAAAATACTGTAGGACTAAAAGTCACAGGTTTGTTTGACCCATGAGGGAGCGTCACAAGGGTACGAAGAAGATATATACTACATCCGTCTAACGTGCGGCTCACGTGGGCATCGCGAAGACAAAAGTTAACTAATTACAGCACCCATAGAGGGTTTTCAGCAATCATTCTTCGCCTGCTGCACAAATGAATTGATTAGGAAGAAGCCCTAGAAACTGGTACAGTGGTAAATACGCTCTGCCACATTCAATAGTGGTTTCCAGGGTAAAGATGTGGATGCAGACGTTTTCCTCATTTTTAGTGCCTACCCTTACTCACAGACCGTCTTACAGGTTGGATCATTGTGAGGTTAGTTGCGCTTGACGTGTAAAAGACACGGAGCACAATAATTCTTAATAGCTGACAATAAAGGTTTCCAGCATTATGAAGAAAGGAGGGAGGGAGGAATGAAGATTAAAATTAGTATCGCGACGGTATCTAGGCCGTTACAGTAGCAAACTTGGCTGTACTGGACACGGATAAGAAAGAAACCTCCTGCGACCTATCCAAATAAACCATACCCTCATTTAAGGAAGGTATGGCAAATGTAAGTCTAAATTTCCAGATGGGGATTTAAAACTCACTCCTCTTTAATGCGCCAACAACGACGTGTTGTCCACAACACTGTCGGTACTTTGCGTGCAAAAGCAAATTACTAATGAAGTTAACATAGCGCGGAGTATAAAGAGCGGCATACGGACGCTTATTCACGTCGAAGAGTAACTGATACATTGCAGTGAAACGAACTTTTGTACGCTGCCCTGAGACGATAAAATGTACAAGGAACTGCGTGATTGGAAGAATTAAACTGTACAAAATAGTAACGTATATCCGATTTAAACACACATTTTATCTGTCGATCACGGCATGAGTAACTAGCTGTTAAAATGCGCCTCGAGGCTGGTAGGATTTGCATTCGTTAGTAATATAAGTAATTTAACCTTTGATATAATTCAGAAAAAATAATAAACCATGATCCAGGAATACTAAGGATAATTTGATTCTCCAATCCTCTAGTGTGAGAAATGTTATATCATTCTAAATTTTTAATTACTATAATTTTCCAATCATCGCATATCCCGATCCATTTCATCTGACCTAACGTGACTTTCTTGCAGGAAATATTTTCCTTTGCGTTATTTGCGCCAGATATACTATTTAAAATAATTACCATTGCTTGTTAATCTATTAGATAAATCTGAAACTTTATTCCACGCCACAAAATTTCAAATATTCCTAGACATCCCTTTGCGTTTTCGGCACCCTTTGCGGTTCGATTTGACGAGTTCTCACTAGCTACAACATGCGAATTCGTCGAGTGCGATTTAATTGAAGGTAACAGCTTTAACAATTGCAACAATTCTGTCTCGTCTGGTTCTTTTTCCCACGCTTTCAATTATAAAATCATTTTCATTTACGATCCGCAACAAGGGTCCTCAAAATTTGGCGGAACACGTGTCTGATAAAGCTGTTTAGGGATGATTCCCCGCTAAGCGAATTGGACAGTTAATGACCCAGTGTACTTGAGCCAAGCCCCAGCTTGGCCGTCCTGATCCCGTAACCCACATTAGCAGTGATTGCGGGAACTCCTCGTCCATTATCTGCTTCTGATGTTGCGAAATGGCTGTCAGCTGAGAGGCGCATTGCGTAATCTGACTTGAGAACTCGCGATACCGATTTACCAGGCGCCATTCTTACTCGTAAATTTTATTCGCAGCGGCGTTACAGCTAGCCATCTGTTACTTACGTAATTGGAAACTATTACATTCTCCTCGATAAAATATTGGGGAATCCGACAGTACCTTTCACATATTTTGAGAACTTGGTATACAAGTTGCTTATTTTATTGTTCTTGCTTCGTTAGTTTTTATTTCTTTGTAGCAATCCTTTCCACTGCACTTGTATGCTACGCTATATTTTTTAATCTCTCTGTATCTCTAGACTTGTCCCTCCAGCGATTCTTTGTGACTAACCATGTGTCTTACCATCCTGTTACTCGATCTGATAGGAGTTTATATTTCGAAATTTTGGTAACCTACATGTCTTGAAGTTAACTAATACTTCTGTAAATTACAGCATTTTACTTACTTTTAAGATGCGTTAATGTTTTATTTTTCAACTCACCAACTATTTCATGTTTTCACATAAGCATGCTATTAATATAGATTTTAAATCTGATATAGTTAGTCGATTTTGTTTAACGCATGCAATGAACACATATAAATCATAGAATGTGCGATAATAATAGCAAATACTTGTTCTAAGACGTTCGTTTTGGAAGACGTCGGAGTCCGTCTAAAATACGTGATGGTGTTTGTTCACAATGGTACTCAAAGAATGAATATATCTGCCTTACAAGTTCGGTATCTGAACAACAAAGCGCTGACGGAGCTTAATGATTAATACGACAGTTATTCGGAAAGTATGGAACGATCGGTCGCTAAATGGAAAATACAGTGAAAATCTGATGAAGATTTGCACAGATGGGTTGGGCACTGTGTCTTGTACGCTCGTCTATCGCATCATGTCGCTCTTTTCAGTTCTGCGCTCACAATGAGATTGTAAAGATGACTAGAAATTAGCGTCTCCCGCCAAGTATGAGGGCCTGGCGAAAGATTTCGCCTGAAGCTATGCAATCCACGTGACATAACTGTCACGTGGTTCGTTCTACTCGACAATTCTCGGCTGCACTCTGCAGGGGCAATGAAGATGCTACTGCAGCTTTTTCGACGGGAAGTGTTTGATTACGCACAATACAGCCCGTAATTGACTACCCCTGAGGTTCATCTCTACTCAAATGAACCGCTGGCTATGAAGACATTATTTTGACACAGACAACGAGCTGCAGTCCAGAGAAGAAAACTGTCGAAAAGCACTCGCGGCTGTCTTCTATAAATCAGTCATTTGTTTCTGATACTAGTTTTCGTTGAAAGTAGTGTTATTATCGGCTATTTTTGTAGTAAGCTAACTTCTATTGCTTTTTATACGTAAATAAAATGAGTAAGAGTAAAAGTAACTTCAAGAAAAGCAAATTTGTGGCTAACAGATATGTGAGACTTGCATTTTCTTCTGAAGTACCTGAAAATATGTGTGCTAGCAGTGAAGGAAACCACGATAATATTTCTGAAGTAACCACGCCCCCTAGTGCATCGAAAAGAAAAGTATCTTTAGAAACGGGTGGCAGTCGTAAAAGTAATAATATTAAGGACAACGTCATCATTGATCTGCAAATCCTTTCACAAGTTCTTTCTGAAACTGTCTCTTGCTGTCTTTGTGGTGGTGAAGTTAAACTTGATGAGGATACTGGAGCTCGATAGGTGTTGTGTCTAAATTAATTATTAAATTTCAGAAGTGCAAAAACGAAAAAGCATTTCATACTTCATCAAAGTGTTCAAGTATTAAATTAGATGTAACTAATGTGAGACTGTTCTATGGCCTCAGATGCATTCGTAAAGGTGCAAGGGCTGATAATGTTCTCTGTACTGTGTTGAATTTGCCAAAACCACCTTCTAGGTACACGAAATATGTAACAGAAATTGGGAACTCTGTAAATGCTGTGGCTGAAGATCCAGTGATGCTGCTACATCAGAAGCTGTTGAACAAAATGAGGGTGACACAGACATCAGTATTGCTGTGGATGGTTCCTTGCAAAGCGTGGGTTTAGTTCTAAAAATGGTTTTACATCTGCAATAAGTATTGACACTTGTAAAGTTTTGGATTTTAAAGTTCTCAGTAAGTACTGCTAAGGTTGTACAGTGAACCAAAAGAACAGATTACTTCATAAGCAGCAGTGAATAAAAAATTATGGTGGCACAAGTGGAGAAACGGAGATAATAGGAGTAGTTAACATTTTCCAGTGTTCGTAGAAAAAGAGAGGTGTCAGATATGTGAATTGCTTAGGTGATGGAGACAGCAAGTCTTTCATTGCATCACAAAACAGTAAGCCATATGATGTTCCTATACAAAAAACTTGAGTGTGTACGACATGTCAGGAAAAGGATGGGAGCTCGTCTGCGTACCTAAAAAACAAGCTGGGTAACACAAAACCTTCTGATTGCAAGAAAATAAAATGTGCTGGAGAACTAACAGACAAAGTAATTGATAAATTACAGGAATAGGCCATTAGAGATAACTGTGACAATTCAGAGAAGATGACAAGAGTTGTGTGGAGCACTTTCGTCCATCGAATATCAGCCGATGAAGAGTCATGTCATGCTTCGTGTCCACCTACACCAAACACTTGGTGTAAATATAGGCAAGCTGAATTTTCTGGCATCCTGCATGAATTAACACATAAACATTCTTTTCGTTTGGCAGTAATGGAGGCAATCAAACCTATTTACAGAGATTTGGCAAATCCTAAACTACTAAACAGTGTTTACATGGTAAGACCCAGAATGTGAATGAGTCCTTCAATAATGTTGTGTGATGCTGTATGCCTAAAAATATATTTGTTAGCCTTATGAGTCTAAAGTTAGCAGTATCTAATGCTGTAATAACATTTAATGGTGGGAACTATGAAAGACTTAAGATTCTGGATATTAGTTTTAGTGGCAATAAAACGACTATTCACGTCGGTGTGTAGAATGTATGATTCTGGAGATAAACCATTCGACTTTCGGAAAAATATTATTCACACAATTTCGAAGACTGCAAGCGCTGACCAGTGAGAGAATTATCGCACAGTTAGCTTAACAGCTCATGCATCCAATTTGCTGACAAGAATAATATACAGAAGAATGGGAAAGAAAATTGAGGGCGTATTGGATGACGATGAGTTTGGCTTTCATAAAGGTAAAGAGACCAGAGAATCAGCTCTTCCGTTGCGGTTGACACTGGAAACATGACTAAAGAAAAATAAAGGCACGTTTATAGGATTTATCGACCTGGAAAAAGCTTTCGACAGTGCCAAATGGTCCAAAATGTTCAAAATGCTGAGAAAAATAGAGGTAAACTACAAGGGGAGACGGGTAACATACAATATGTACAAGAGCCAAGAGAGAATAATAAGAGTGGAAGAGCAAGAACGAAGTGCTCGGATTGAAAAGGGTGTAAGACAGGGAAGTAGTCTTTCGCCGCTACTGTTCAATCTCTCCATCGAAGAAGCAATGATGGAACCAAAAGAAAGATTCCAGAGTGGAATTAAAATTCAAGGTGAATGGATATCAATGATAAAATTCGCTCATGATATTGCTATCCTCAGTGAAAATGAAGAAGAATTACAAGGTCTGCTAAGTGAAATGAAAAGTCTAATGACTACAGAATATGGATTGAGAGTGAATCGAAGAAAGACTAATGAGAAGTAGCAGAAATGGGAACAACGAGAAACTTAACATTGGGATTGATGGTCCCGATGTAGAGTAACACTTGCAACCTATATCCTCAGTTATCATGCTATCTAGGCAGTAAAACAACCCGTGAGACGGAGCAAGGGGAACATCAAAAGCAGGCTAGCACTGGCAAAAAGGGCAATCCTGGCCAAGAGAAATCTACTAGTATCAAGCATACGTCTTCATTTGAGAAAGAAATTTCTGAGAATGTTCGTTTGGAGCCGGGCATTGTATGGTAGTGAAACGTGGACTGTGGGAAAACCGGTACACAAGTGAATCGAAGCATTTGAGATGTGGTACTAGAGACGAATGTTGAAAATTTGATGGACTGATAAGATAAGGAATGAGGAAGTTCTGCACAGACTCAGAGAGGAGAGAAAGACATAGAGAACACCGACAAGAAGAAGGGACAGGATGATAGGACAGCTGCTAAGATATCAGGAGATGCCTCCGACATACTAGAGAAAACTGTGGAGAGTAAAAACGGTAGAGGAGGCAGAGAGTGGAATATAGCCAGCATACGAGGATAACTGAGGATATAGGTTGCAAGTGTTACTCTGAGATGAAAAGGAGGACCGTAACAAATGACCAATATATATATATATATATATATATATATATATATATATATATATATGTGTGTGTGTGTGTGTGTGTGTGACAGAGAGAGAGAATTATAGAAAACGGAACAAACGATCATAATCTTTACATTAAGTGCAATACTTCTTATTTACAAACGGATAAAATATTATGGTGAAATTAACCGTTCTGCCCTGTAAATAAGGGATATCGGTTCCGAAAACGAGGCCTATGGATCTACAGCCGTATTGCATTTTCATAAATATATCCCTTCTAAACCCATGCGGTATAGACATAATACGTTTATGGAAATCATACTGTATTCTTTTTACTGTTAATATTCAACGTTACATACGATTTACTTACTTTATTATAGTCTAAAGGCGAATTTCTTCAAGAAAAGAATGTCGGTAAAGCATTTTCTTTCAACATCATTTCTGTAAGCTGCTATTCGTAATTTGTAAACGGTTTGCGTACAAGATAATTTTGTAGTTTTCTCCTTCTCTCCTATTACTTAACTCAGATCAGAGTTGTCCATTACTTAACTTCTATCAATCAAGTTTTATCCGCCTCATTCAGTGACGTTATGAAATAATTACTTGTCATTTTAGTGGCAACGTCGAACCTCAGAATTGGATAAGCAGTTGGGGGCTCACTGTGACTATCTCGTGTATGACGTCAACCTCTTCGCGTAAATTACGGTTTTTTCGTTTCGCTTTCTTGGTTTACTTATCTATAGGCGTAACTTAGTGATGGGATTTTCCCACAAAGCGGGCTGACCATGTCACGCCGATCGCCATTACTGACTCGATTCATCTACTACATCTACATCTACATCCATACTCCGCAAGCCACCTGACGGTGTGTGGTGGAGGGTACCCTGAGTACCTCTATCGGTTCTCCCTTCTATTCCAGTCTCGTATTGTACGTGGAAAGAAGGATTGTCGGTATGCTTCTGTGTGGGCACTAATCTCTCTGATTTTATCCTCATGGTCTCTTCGCGAGATATACGTAGGAGGGAGCAATATACTGCTTGACTCTTCGGTGAAGGTATGTTCTCGAAACTTTAAGAAAAGCCCGTACCGAGCTACTGAGCGTCTCTCCTGCGGAGTCTTCCACTGGAGTTTATCTATCATCTCCGTTGGATCTTCTCTATCTCTTCTATCAACCCTACCTGGTGCGGATCCCACACTGCTGAGCAGTATTCAAGCAGTGGGCGAACAAGCGTACTGTAACCTACTTCCTTTGTTGTCGGATTGCATTTCCTTAGGATTCTTCCAATGAATCTCAGTCTGGCATCTGCTTTACCGACGATCAACTTTATGTGATCATTCCATTTTAAATCACTCTTAATGCGTACTCCCAGATAATTTATGGAATTAACTGCTTCCAGTTGCTGACCTGCTATTTTGTAGCTAAATGATAGGGGACCTATATTTCTATGTATTCGCATCACAATACACTTGTCTACATTGAGATTCAATTGCCATTCCGTGCACCATGCGTCAATTCGCTGCAGATCAATTTTCAGTCGTGACTAACAAGGAAGATACGATCTGAGGACGGCGAAATAAATATAAAACTAGTTTATATCCACCTGTGGTGCGAGATAACCACTTATAGGTATATAATGCAAGAAGCGCTTTTCCCAGAAGAGGCAATAGAAACCATGTAAAGACTTCTTGTGCATGCATTCACGTCATCCAGCCGACCAGAACGCAACTGAGCCTTGATCATTTTCGCAAATCTTCGTCCGATGATTCTCACAAAATTTTCCGTTTTGTCCTTCATAAACCATGTCGCACGAGTGTCATAGCGATTCCTTAAACAAAATTTTCCTATTTCATCCTGTATCTTTTTCCTGAACGCTTTAATTGTAATTATATCGAAGAGATCCAATCTTCATACATTCCCATGCTTCTTCCAACCATTGCTAAGCTCACTGGACAGAACTTTAGTCGCCTTAGAGAAATCATTACAAGCATCATTTAATCCTGTGTAATTCCGACTGTGGACTTGATAATCGTGTGGATTCGGTTAGGACGTGATTCCACTAGGTTACGCAAGTACGTCGCATCCAGAATCTGGTGGTACAGCGTTCAGAAACCATTCACATATTCCTCCAGCCCGATGAACTTTGCTGTTTTAGTCTTCATGTGCCTGAGTGAGCAATGGCCTCTTGCGAAGTGACCGACTAGAAATGTTCATTGCGTGCAATTCCCGCCGCAATGTTCTCTCGCTAACAGGTTGCCATGGAGCTTCATTCAATGCATGCAGAAACTCCTGTCAGATTTAAATACCACTCCACGCTGTTGCCGTGCAATGTGCTCCGGATAATAGGTTGGAATTAACCTTCATTCACTGCTTACAGCAGTTCTTGTCGGGTTTGGGAGTGATTTTGTGTCACAAGTTTCGAAACGCGCCTCCGGACCCAGTTAGAATCTTTTTCCGACTAGAATTCTATTGTCGTGCTTCATGACCACGTGTTACACCACTGCTTTTAGATATGTTGAACAATCCGCCGCGAACACCAACAAATCCAGTAGCATCACACATCGTATGGCCTTGGGCAGTGCCAAGCACGTTGCCCCTTTTGTCACTCTTGTCACGTCCTTACATTTACCCATTTTTACGCATAACTTCCGCTTGAAACATAAATGTCTCACTAATCGATAGTGCCTTATGATCACGTAGAGGCAGTGCGGGCGCGGTTGAATACGTCGCTTCATCGTTGCCCCAACTGTAAAGGCTTAGCGAATCATTTCTGCGTTCGTAGTGGGATGAGTCAACTTTTTGTCCGGTGACCTTAGATCATAATACAATGTTACATACATTAAGGAAAAAAAGAATAAATGAAACTGTTTTGCATTACTAACGAATCGTTTCTCATAGTGAATGAGTGTGGGTCTGTTTTTCGATGTTAGCTGTGTCAGATTCCATCAAAATTGAGCAACTCAGTGGCAGCGCGCGAGCAATTTACCAGTCGTGTTTTTGCTCCCCACCTGGACGAAAAGCTGTCGCGATTCCTGTACACTCTGAGACAAAGCAACACGCTGAGACCAAAGAAGGAACGCCTGCAGTAAGCTACTCGTACGCTACCGACTACATGGTCGATATGATTGAACGTGTCACAAAATTCACTTCTGAGTAGGCTATGTTGTCTTACGTGCTTCCATAGTAACAGTTTTGCTTATTAATATTTACAAGGGATTTCAAACTGATTCCGTATTTCTAGATTTCCAGAAGGCTTTTGACGCTGTACCTCACAAGCGACTTGTAATCAAATTGCTTGTTTATTGAATATCGTCTCAGTCATGCGGCAGGAATCGCGATTTCCTGTCAGAGAGGTCACAGTTCGTTGTAACTGACGGGAAATCATCGAGTAAAACAGAATGGATTTCTCGCGTTCCCCAAGTTACTGTTATAGGCCCTCTCCTGTTCCTTTTCTAAAGAAACAGATTAGGAGACAATCCGAGCAGCAGTCTTCGGTTGCTTCCAGATGACGCTGTCGTTTATCGGCCAATAAAGTCATCAGAAGATCAAAACAAGCTGCAAAACGATTTAGAAAAGGTATCTGAATGTTGCGAAAATTGGCAGATGACCCTAAATAACGAAAATGTGAGGTCATCCACATGAGTGCTAAAAGGAATTTATTAAACTTTGGTTACGCGGTAAATCAGTCTCATCAAAAAGCCGTAAATTCAAGTGGATACCTAGGTATTACAGTTACGAACAACTTAAATTAGAAAGAACACGTATAAAATATTGTGGGGTAGGCAAAATAAAGAATGCGATTTGTTGGCAGAACACTTAGAACATGCAAAAGACCTACTAATGAGACTGCTACACTACGCTTGCCCGTCCTCTCTTGGAGTATTGTTGCGCAGTGTGGATCCTTACCAGATACTATTAGCAGAGTACATCGAGAAAGTTCAAAGAAGAGCAGCACGTTTTGTATTATCAAGAAATAGGGGAGTGAGAGTTACGGACATGATACAGGATTTGGGGTGGACATAATTAAAACGCGATTCTCGTTGCGGCGGGATCCTGTCACGAAATTTCAATTACCTGTTATATCCGCCGAATGCGAAAATATTTTGTTGACGCTGACCTACATACGGAGAAACGATAATCGTAATAAAATGCGGGGAATCAGAGCTCGCACGGGAAGATCTAGCGCTGTTCGAGAGTGGAATAATAGGGAATTATTGTGAAAGTGGTTCGATGAACCCTCTGCCAGGCACTTAAGTATGGTTTGCAGAGCATCCATGTAGGTGTAGATGTAATAAAAGGCAATATATGACTGGCAGTGGACAAAGCATTATTCATTTTGTCCCAACTACGTTGCCTGACATGGAGTTTGACAATAGTCTTCGAGACGTAATGTAGCCCATTTCTGAGTCTTTTCTAAGCAAGCAATGCGTTCTGCAACATTTAAACGTCGTTCCTACTCCTACCGCTGTAATTAATATTATAATAATTTTTTTCGCGATGAAATTCTCAATACGATACAAATTACTGACGACAAAAAGAGGTGTCGCATCTGTAAAACACGAAACAGTATATATAGAAAGCACTGCTTCTCATAAAATGCTATCTCATTAAGTGCTCACAGTTTCAGCAGATGTACACTCGGCTCAGCCTGTGCCGCGGCGCGCTAAACACGCTGCACTGAGAAGTAGCGTCTGACGTAATCGCTACTTCTGGAGCAGCTTGGCTGTGTGTCAAGACAGTAATACGCGTCGCCACCATCAGCTGGAGATTTCTCCCAGGTCACCCAACTGTGTTGCGTTTATAGCCAACAATGGATCTCATAACTTGACCAAAGTGAAAATTGACGTAATTATTACCATAATTTTTCTCTATATTTAGCACGTCTCAAAGACACATAACGCTTTTGAGTGCATCTCCTACGCCTGGAAACAGATAAACTACACTGCCTGACAAAAAGTGAAGCACCCAGAAGGAGAGGAGTGAACGAAATGAAACTTCACGGATTGAGAGAGGTTGAAATTTTACTTCAGTGTTTCCAAAACTAAGTCAAACTCAAAAGGAACTTGGGAGTATGAGCCCCTTCACAGTATGACGTTGTACCGCTTCTGGCTTGGATACATGTACTGATTAGGATGGCAAAAGAGACAAAAAGCAGAAATAAAGTTTCCTGACGCAAGGTGACCAACAGGTGTTGTAGCTGATCCCTGTATCCTGGGTCTAATTTGATGTCCGAACTGATTCCCTACACGTTCTATTGGAAACAGATCCACGGGAGAACCTCGGAATCACGCAGACATTTCATATAGAGACATGGGTCATGTGTGAACGAGCTCTGTCCTGCTGCAAAATGGCACCGACCTAGTGGCGCATGAGAGGTAATGCTCGGGATGCAGGATGTCCGTGACGTACCGTTGTCCCATCAGAGTTCCTGAATCACTACCAGCCGTGACGTACAGACATATTCGATGGCTCTCCACACTGTAACGCCAGAAGTAACGCCACTGTGCCCCGCAAAACATTGGAAGAACGGGACATTTCCCCAGGTCGCCGCCGTACTCGCTGACTATTGTCATCCAGGGTAGTGCAGAACCATTTCTCCATGCTTTCTATTCACGGCACCACTCCAGTCGCAGCCGTTTGTGTTTTGGTGTTAACGCCAACCTAGGCATGGGACAGTAATTCCCTAGTCCGGCACCTGCTAATTTCCGACCAGTGGTTCGAGATGACACAGAATGTTGTACGGAGTCAGTTCCTTGTTCGGGACAGTCAGGGATGTGAGGGGTTAAGATGTACTTGGTGCACAATAGACGGTTCTCCCCTGCGGTAATCAGACGTCGTCGACCGGAACACTAATGAGTACGTCTGCCCTCACGTTGCCAGACAGTCCAACATCGGGTCACTGACATGTCTGCATACCCCACAGAACTGGGTACTGCACGGTTCTATCAGCCGGCCAAATGGAAACCTATAATGAAACTATTTCCATCTCTGTCGGGTACTGATAACGCTGTCTCACATGATACGTGGCATTTATACGTCCTTCACAGTAGTCTCTCAACATCTGACGCTCTTCACATCCCTTAGATACACTACCAGGCCTCCTACCAAGACTAAACACGAACAACACTAAAGCTCTCCGGTGGTTGGTCTGCTTCACAGAGCACTGACACTGTAATCACTTACATACACGCCGATAACGTGTACATTTAAGAACATGTAATAACATTCGACCATGTCTTCTGGTTGATTCACTTTTTTGTCATGCAGTATTTGTCCAAGTCAGTCTTCAAATTACAGTTGTCTGAGGCATGCAAACAATAACTTTGTCATCTTGTGTCAATATTACAATTTGTAGCGTCATAATGATCAGCCAGAGTTCCCAAAACTATCTAAAAATATTAGAGAGCCCGCTTGCATTACAGGAACTTTGAATATTGAGTTAGTAGCCAAAACTTAATATTTAAAGTTTTGGCTACTCAGACCTCACTATAATTTCAAATGTTAATCAGTTTTACAAAATTCTGTGCCGCTGCCGTTGCCATTCCTTTTGTTGCACACTCGTATCTTCTTCTTCTTTCTGTCAATTCAGTGTAATATTTTTCGCTTTGTGAAACTTCTTAGATCCTCCAGCAAACCATCCACAGCTCTAGAATGTTCTTCGTTCTAGACAGCAATAATACTTTAATAAAGCGCCATTATTCTCGGATTAATATATGAAAAACGCACAGATTTCGAATCTCAACTACCTAACTCGACACAAATATAAACGATGTAGTGTGGTCGCGACTTTTTTTACCTCTGATCACCGATCTTGCGTTTCCACTTAATTACTGTTTGAATCGTAGTCAGATGTGCTACTACCTCACTGTATTAGGAAACTTCCTTTACGTTTTCTCCATTTGCATTTTTCTGACGCTTCACACGGTATTTCATTCTTTACACACGCTGCAGATTTTCTGTATAGTTAAAACACTGATCCAGTCCCTTGAAATATGCAGTTCGCTGTCCACAGAGAAGGATTTTCATATGATCCGTTCCAGTTGCCGTAATTTACAATAATACGTACTAAAAAGCGCATTATATCCATCTAAACTATAGCAACGATTCACTACAAGTTTTCATTGCCCATCTCAACGTATGTTTCAGTACGTTAAAATTACACAGCACTAGAATTCGCGTTATGTTTCTAACTGTTCTGAAATTTGCAGTGTACGTAGCTAGGCAAAAAAAAACACTTTTTATAAGATTCGTTTATGCACGCTAACTAACAATTACATCCAGGAGCTTTCTGTTAAGTATGTAAGCACCCATCGGTAAAGCGGGTCTGTCAGTAACTTTCAACTTCAATATCGTTTCATTTGGTGGTGTAGCAAGTTCGTACTATAGAAATTAAAGGCATTAAGCGTTCCACATCTCTGAAGTGTCTCTTCCTAGATCAAAACCAACTGTATACAGATAAAAAATTTTGCAACATGAACGATAATAAATAAGTACATTATTAATTGACACAACACATGTGAGTCAAAGGACATGGAAAAAACTAGCAGTGCACGAATTACAGTGTAGGTAGCCATAATATTTTGTTGTTTGATGGATGGCTTATGGACAGGCAACTAATATTCTGCGTCGAGGTTAGAGCGCTAAAACGCTGAGCGTAGATTTAATATTCGTTGCTAGATGAAGTGGGCAACAGGATCCCTGCTTTGGGGGAGATCTTCGCGACGGGGTTTTGAATTTACCCAAGCTGTAACAGCTGATTCCAATATGTCGTATTGTCATATCTCTTCCAGTAGCGTCTTGCTGCAGCTATGTAAATGATATAGCTACTACAGAGTATATTCATCATATTCCGAACGACAAGAATCCCAAATCCACTCGTTATCGAAAAATAAATTATAATATCTTGGTGAATCAGAGCTGCAACGCTGAAGTTGCTAAATTAGTATTCTGGAAATGCTGTAAATTTGATTTAGGTTTCACGCAGCTTCCATAGTTTGTTACAGTTGAACAGATAAATTCCGCCTTCTTAGAACTGCTAAAAGCGCTCGGCTCTGTAACGTACCTTTGACTACTAACGAAGATAAACACACTGAATATATTTCAAATATGTAATGTGACTAATAGAGGAGAATGCTGCAACGAAACCAAAGTAATCGAGTGCTCGCTGAGGATGCGTAAGATGTGCTGCCCTGAATATACGTAATCAGTTTATCAGATAGGATAGTAGCACTATAACATATTTCGATGACTATGATGTGGTGCCAGAAAAAGTATAGCATTTCGAGAGATCATAATTAATTGCAGAAAGTCTCTGACAAATTTTTCACCCGTTGTAATGAATGAGAGCTGTCTTTAAATATGTATACAGTAAATGTTACATAGATAAAGAAAGGTAAAGAACCCGGGACTATATGATTACAAGTTTGCTGGTGCACATGTTGATCAAATCATATCGTATAAGTATTGAGGAGTAATACTAAGAAACGATAATGCTGAATTGGAACGATCATAAAATCAGTATAAGGAAAAGGTAAAGGAAGACAGAATTGCTGAACGGGTTCTGAGAAGAATTCTGTAAGGGTGATGGTATACAAGCGACCAGTTATATTGTTCCAATGTTTGGTTTCGTTAACGAGCAGACTTGGCAATAGACATCCAACGCGCTGATAGGATCGTACCAGCTCGGTAAAACCCAAACGAAAGTATAACAGAAACGCCCGGCAAACTTAAATTGAAACCCTAGGTAGTCAGTCAGTTCATAGGAAACCATGTTTGCTACGGCCTGTATTCGGAAAAGACTGTTTGACGATTGTGCTCCCACTATCGCACACCTCGCGTAGCGATCATGAGAATAAGGTAGATTATGGCGTTTACAGATGCTTATGGACAGTCATTTTGCTCTCGTTCAGATCGCGAATGGAATAGGAAAGAAAATCGATAGTTTTGGCACGATATATCCTCCGCCATGCAGGGCACAGTTGCTTGCCATGTATATTTAAGTAACTGTACATAAATTTTATATCGAGAAGAGCCAGTTCGACGTATGGAATCCCTGTGAACGTATTTGTATTGTTGTTAAAAGTGACGCTAATGTACGTACACTATCTGATGAAAGGCATCCTGTTAGTAGCCATTAGCATGAGGTGCGTCCTTTGTCTTTATGACGCTTTAAACTGTGCTGGAGGCACTTTCAATGAATTGACTAGATGTTTGTGGAGGAATGGCAGCCCATTCTCCCTCAGCAGCCGAAACTAGGGAAAGTAGTGATGTTAGACACTTGGAGTGTGAAGCGGAGTCGAACTTTCTAACTCGTCCCATAGTGCTCCATTGCGTTCACGTCGGGACTCTGGGCAAGTCAATCCATTTCAGGAATGGTTTTGTCCAAAAACCACTGCCTCGCAGATGTTGCTCTGACTTAGTGCGTTGTCATGCCGATACAATCATCGTCTACAGTACGCATTACACAATGCTGTAAAATGTGTTCCCATTCTTAGCATTTTTAAACGTTATTTAACTATGAAAAACATCACCATACCGTAACATGACCTGCTTCGTATTTCACCGTCGGCACTACAAATGACTGCAGGTAACACTCTTCAGGCATTCGCCAAGCCCAAAGCATTCTGTCGCATTTTCACAGGGTATAGCCTGATTCATACACGTTTTCAGTCATCAATTGCCCAGTGGCGTCGCTTTTAAATCAGCCCAATCGTCGTTCAACATTGACAAGAAAAAGTTTAAGTCTTATGATAAACTGCTCTACGATTGTACCCGGTTCTTTCTAACTCCCTACTGAAAGGCTTTGAGTTATGGAGAGCTGATACCACTTTGTAACTCTGTTGCTCTGATGCGAATTTTTCCACCACCGCAATACTCGACGATCCCTGACATTCTGTATATGAGGTCTGTCGGGTCTCGGTTTAACTCTTGTTGTTCCATCGCGTTTCCACTTTACAGTCACACCACCGTGAATCAATCTGGGCAGCTTTAGAAGGGATGAAATGTCTCTGATGTATCTGTTACTCAGGTGACAGGTAACGACTGGTCCCCTTTCGAAGTCATTGACCTCTCCTTATCGATGTCTTTCGCTGTTACTGCCTTTCTATTCACAACAGAATAGCCCCCGCCTCCGATTGTATTGGTGGATCCACCCTTCGTAATATCTAGTGGTCAATTCCGCATTACGTTGGGAAGTCCAGATACTTTTGATCATACAGTGTAAGTCTAGTTTGTAAAATACTAGGTATCTTGGTTTAACATAAGATATTCCCCAAAGGCTCTACCCTGTTCGCAGTAGCCAACTGAATAAACGAAATTTGTTTTTGGAGTGGATCAGCCTTAAGAAGAACACAATTGTTTTCTTCTCTTCTATTACTCAGTTAAGATTCGCTGAAGTTTCAGCTCCATCAGTGGCCTTTCATTTTCTTTCTATTAAACAATGGCAAAAATCATCTTTACTTTATGTAGACATATAAATTCGAGTTTTTAAAAACGTATGTACAAAGAATTGGCCAAGTGCGAATAGGACTCGCGCTGCAAGGGCTCCGCACAAACTCAGTTATGTATATAGATGGTTCATTCTTCCCGGGGATTAACAACCTTGACGATTTTTACCCGTTATCGATATCGATACTGGTAAGATATAATTTTCCGAGAAGATTTTAAGTTTAAATCTTTCGTGTAATTCGTAGGAAAAATGTACAGAAAGGCGGTTGGATAAATGGCATGCATTTTTTTTCCTTTGAGATATGATTGCAAATTAACAGTTTCCGAATTCTTTCCTTTAGCTGTATGTGAAGCCTTGCTTCTTTACTAATTTTTGTGAGTCCATTTCAACGGGAAGTGCCCTCCAGGTTTTGATGAGTGAGTTTGCGAGTATAAAAGTATGTGGCATAATCTTTTGAATAAACTGGCCTAGATGCTTACATTTTTACAGAGCCAAAGGACCGTAGAATTTAGTACGTTACATTATGTTCTATTGTGTAAATCTACTCGTTACTCAGAAAAAGGTGTCTTAACAGACGGACAGATAGACAGACGGATGACAAATGACGAATGTATTTTCTTTTTATGTGATATAATTATAAAGTGACAATTTTCATACTTTTTACTTTAGTTGTATGGTGAAACTTTGTTTCTTGCCAAAGTTCATGATTCTAAATCAATGGGAACTATCCTATAGGTTTTGATGAGTGAGTTTACGAATAACAAAATGTGGCATAAATGGCAGGATGTTTTGCTTGCATTGACTTAGAAGTTTATATATTTTAAACCGACAAGACACCATTTATGTGACATAAATTTCAACTTGGTACGTCCGTTCTTTCCTGAGAAAAAGGGGACTTAAGAGTCGGACAACAGGCAGACGGACGGTCAGACGGACAACAAAGTGATCCTTTATAAGGGTCCCGTTTTCACCCATCGGGGTGCGGAACTCTAAAAACTCGAACTTATATGTGTACAAGTAGTACACAGCGAACAGTGTGTAGGAAATAGGAGAAAAGAAAAAAAAATGCGTTTTGCTCTAGGCGGATATTTATTTGTAAGCGAACACGGAGAGGAGAGTTCCATCCTCCAGATCGTTACTGAATAAATGAAAGTTCTGCGTCATTTTACTTAGGCCGCTGGTGACGTTGTGGTGGGTGGGTGCCTACAGGAGCAGAGAGAGCAGCCGCAGCCGCAGCATGTCGGAGTGGCAGCTGTTTCGGAGCAAGCGCGTCGTCCTGGACGAGGGCGTGCAGGAGGCGTCGATCTACGTGACGCCGGAGGGCCGCATCCATCGCATCGTCACCGCCAGCGACCGCGCTGCCGGCAGGGTCGACGCCCCCTACCTGCCGCAGGGCGCCACGGTGCGTAGCCCGCCCTCTCCCTGCACTTCTCTCACTCTCTCTTTTTTCTTTATTTTTTGATAATTTCTCTTTCACTGAATCTTTTTTTATATTTTTGGTTTCCATCACTGAATTCGAAAGCACGGCTTTTGGGTGGTGGAAGAAGGAGGCAGAATTAACGAAATTTTTTTAAACTACTTTAATCTAAAACTTCCTGGCAGATTAAAACTGTGTGCCGGACCGAGACTCGAAATCGGGACCTTTGCCTTTCGCGGGCAACTGCTCTACCGACTGAGCTACCCAAGCACGACTCGCTCCCGGTACTCACAGCTTTAATCCCGCCAGTAACCTCGCCTCCTACCTTCCAAAAGCTGTGAGGACGGCGCGCGAGTCGTGCTTGGGTAGCTCTGTCGGTAGAGCAGTTGCCCTCGAAAGGCAAAGGTCCCGAGTTCGAGTTTCGGTCCGGCACACAGTTTTAATCTGCCAGGAAGTTTCATATCAGCGCACACTACGCTATAGAGTGAAAATTTCATTCTACTTTAATCTACTTACATTCATGAACACGAATCAAGAATTCATGGATTATTGCTATTTATGCAATGACTTCCTCTGCGCCCACCAAAACTGACGGATTAAAAGTTATGCACGGACCAAGTCTCGAACAAAAATGCGCGGGATAAGGAATATAAGACAGTCCATCTCCCTTAGATCCGAATGAGTAAACGCTCTAGTGTGCAAAACGTAGCTCTCATGATGTTTCACTTCCAAGTAACAGAGCTCGATGAATCTAGAACAATACGCGAAAAGAACTGCTACAGTATAGTACATAAGCTAACTGCTAGAATTACGTAAACAAGATGAACAGCCTCTTCATCTCAGAGTAGCACTTGCACCCTAGTCCTGAAGTTCTGAATTATTTGCGGGATATATTTCCAATCCCTGTCTTCCTATACCGTATTTACAACCTAGTACCATGGGAGGCATTCCCTGATGCCTCAACAAATGACCTATCGTTCTGTCCCTACTTCTTCTTAGTGTTCTACATATATTCCTTTCCTCTCCGATTCTGCACAGAACCTCTCCACTCCTTACCTTATCAGTCTACGTAATTTTCAACATTCGTCTCTAGCACAACATCTCAAATGCTTCAATTCTCTACTATTGCGGTTTTCCCTCAGTCCGTGTTTCACTACCATACATTTCTGAGCTCTAAACGTACATCCTGGGGAATTTCTTCTTCAACTTGCTGCCTATGTTTGATACTAGTAGACTTCTCTTTGCCAGGAATGCCCTTTTTGCCATTGCTATTCTGCTTTTGATGTACCCCTTCCTCTGTCCGTCATGCGTTATTTTACTGTTTAGGTAGCAGAATTCCTTAACTACATCTACTTCGTGACCATCAATCCTATTGTTAAGTTTATTGCTGTTCTCATTTCTGTTACTTCTCATTACTTTCGTCTTTCTTTGATTTACTCTCAGTCCAAATCCCCTACTTTGTAGATTGTTGATTCCATTCAGCAGATCTTGAAATTCTTCGTCACTTTCACTCAGGATAGCACTGTCATGAGTGAGTCTTATCATTGATATCCATTCACCTTGAATTCTAATTCCACTCTGGAGCCTTTCTTTTGGTTCCATCATTGCTTCTTCGATCTATAGATTGAACACTATGGGCCAAAGACTACATCCCTATCTCACACCCTTTTTAATCCGAGCACTTCGTTCTTGATCATCCACTCTTATTATTCCCTCTTGGCTCTTGTACATGTTGTATATTACCCGCCTGTCCCTATGGCTTATCCCTATTTTCCTCAGAATCTGGAACCTCTTTCACCATTTGAAATTGTCGAATCCTTTTTCCAGGTCGATATCTCCTATGAACGTGTCTTGATTCTTCTTTAGTCTTGCTTCCATTATTAACCACAGAGTCAGAACTGATTCTCTGGTGCCTTTACCTTTTCTAAAGCCAAACTGATCGTCATTGAACACATCCTCAGTTTTCTTTTCCACTCTTCTGTACATTTTTCTTGTCAGCAATTTAGATCCACGAGCTGTCAAAATTATTGTGGGATAATTTCCGCACTTCTCAGCTCTTGAAGTCTTCGAAACTGTGTGGATGATATTTCACCGAAAGTAGGATGGCATATCGTTAGACTTATGCATTCTGCACTTCAACGTGAATAATCGTGTTGTTGCCACTTTCCCAGTAGTTTTAGAAATTCTGCCTTATTTGATCTTAACTGTTCCAATGCTCTTTTAAATTCTGATTCTAATACTGGATCCCCTACCTATTCCCTATGGACTCCAGTTTTTTCTCCTGCCACATCAAACAAGTCTTCCCGCTCATAGCGTCCTTCAGTGTACTCTTTCCGCCTATCCGCTCTCTCCACTGCATCTTTTGCGTTTAGCAGGGGATTTCCCATTGCACTCTTTAATGTTACAGCCCTTGTTTCTAATGTCACCTAAGGTTGCTTTTCCGACAAACATTTCATTTTCGATTTCTTCGTATTTTTCATTCAGCCATTTCGCCTTAGTTTCCCTCCACTTCCTACTTTTATTATTCCTAAGCGATTTGTAATTCCTATTCCCGGATTTCCCTGAACATTTTTGTACCTCCTTCTTTCGTCGATCAACTGAACTATTTACTCTGTTACCAATGGTTTCTTCTTTGCACCTATGTATTTCTTTCCAACTTCCATTTCTAAAGTTGTCCAATCAAATGGCTCTGCTCAATATGGGGCTTAACATTTGAGGTTATCAGTCCCCTAGAACTTAGAACTACTTAAACCTGACTAACCGAAGGACGTCACACACATCCATGCCTGAGGCAGGATTCGAACCTGCGACCGTAGCGGTTGCGCGGTTCTATACTGAAGTGCCTAGAACCGCTTTTTTTCAATTCCACAAAAACAGTAACAAAATGGCTACAATGAAATGACATAAATAAGGTGACAGACAATTGCAGTCATTAATTACAGTATTCAAAGACAGGGTCTTTAGCAGTAGCACAATTTAGCACCTTCACTGTTACCTTCAACTCTCGGCCACATCGGCCGGCAGTTGTCCAATCCTCTTCAACTGCACTGCCTTCTGAGATATTCTGGAATGTACCCTTGTAGAACTTCAAGCGTAGCTCTTAATTCCTTAATACTTCCGTATACCACTTATTTGCGTATTGGTGCCTCCTCACTAGTCTCTTAAACTTCAGTCGTCTTCATCACTACTAAATTGTGGTCTGAGTCTCTATCCGCTCGTGGGTCCGACATACAATCGAGATGCATTCGGAATCTCTACCTGACTGTTATGTAATCTAAATGAAATTGTCCTGTGTCTTCCAGTCTTTTTCAACTACTTCTGTTTTGGTTCCTTTAGGTACTGGTATTTATGTGCTATGATTAGTTGGAGTTAGTGTTATTCTGGCTGCTTCACCACTAGAAATTTATTTAGGTCGGTGACTCAGTTGTGGTACTTCTCGTCTCGCAGTTAGTTTGCGAGACGATATTTCTATATTAAAAGGTACCTCATTAGATGCAGATATATGGCTGTATGTTTTACTACTGAGATTGACTTTCGAATATGAACGTGCAAGGCTAAGGAGATTCTCGAAATTCCCGTTGCGCGGGGATCCAAATTAAATTTACCGGTATCCATTTGCTCTAATATGATTCAATATTGGAAAAACTGATTACTTTTACTGTTTCAAAGGAAGAACCGCCAATCAAGAGAATTCTTCTACATTTACACGTGTTTTTATTTGTCAAAATTAGCAAATATTAATATTTTTATTACAACTCTGGGCTGTTATTATTCAGAACAGTGGCACTGACATCTGCACCAATTTTCCCCTATAAAATTTGCATTAAAACATTGATATTGCCTCTTCGTGAATATAAGAGAGGGTACATACAAAATTTTACAACACTTTTAAGTAAGATTTGATTATATTTAGGGTAAATATTACATGGAACTTACACATTTTCGTGCCTCGTCACGAAATGGCTTCTTACACTACGAAGAAACAAAAGGGAAGAGAGAGAGCGATCCTTTTGCAAAAGGAACAGAGATTGCAATTACATTCTCAGATCATATTAATTGACTGAAGTCTTAGTTATTTTTCTGCAATAATATTTATTTCGTTACGCCGTCAGTTTTGTTATATTTGCGAAGTTATTCAATATCATATTTACCACGTTATGTGGCGGACCGCCACCTCCTCCTCTTGTGATTCTTGAACAGAGTATTTGCTGCTACTAGCTGATATTTATTGCAGAACTCAATTAGTATATTTCTTCTCTCATTCCTAACACAAAGCCCATATCTCCCGTAGTCATTTCTTCTACTCCTTCGTCTACAACCGCATTCCAGTCCCTCATGACTATTAGATTTTTCATCTTCCATTAAGCATTGAGTCACCCGTTCAATATCCTTATATAGTTTCTCCATCTCCTCGTCTTATGCTTGCGACGTCGGCAGGTATACCTGAACTATTGTTGTTGGTGTTGGATTGCTGCCTATTCTAATGAGAACAATCCTATCACTGAACTGTACACAGTAACACATTCTCTGTTCTATCTTTCTATTCATAACGAATCCTACTCTCGTTATACCATTCCTGATGCTGTTGATATTACCCTACAGTCATCTGACCAGAAATCCGTGTCTTCTTTGCATTTCACTTCACTGGCCCTCACTACGCATAAACTGAGAATTTGTATTTCCTCTTTCAGATTTTCTAGATTCCCTGCCACGTTCAAACTTCTGACATTCCACGCCCCGACTCGTAGAACGATATCCTTCCGTTGAGAATTCAATGTTTTTCTCGTTGTCACCATGGCAGTCCCTTCCCGGAGAAACAAATGGGGAACTATTCCGGAAACTTTTGCCAATGGAGAACTGATCCTGACACTTTTTCAATTACTGGCTACATGCCCTCGTTATGTGTCTTTAATGCAGTGGTTTCCATTGTCTTCTGAGTTCTCAGACCCTTGATCGTTGCTGATTCTTCCACTTGTAGGAGCAGTTTCCCACCCTAAGGGCAAGAGAGTGTCCTGAATCTCTGTCCGCTCCTCCGCCCTCTTTGACAAGGCCATTGGCAGAATGATGGTGACTTCCTTTGCCGTAGTTTTCGGCCGCCTAAGCTAACGATTTTTATTCAGTGTTTAAACGGTTGTGGGGTTCGTACCGGGTACCGAGGGCATATTGATTACTAACCAAAGACGCAACCGCTAGACCACGGAGACTCGCTGTGTGTTAGTGGTGCTGTATTTCAATGCATGGGATTGACCGCTTTCAGTAATTAAAAAAAAAAAAAAAAAAAAAAAAGAGGAAAGTATTCAGCGGTGGAATTTGAGACATGTCATGTGACATCTTCATATAACTGCACAAGAAAAACGGCGTAGAAATGTATATACATTGTAAAGCACGTGCCTGGAAACTGAGAAGTCGCGAAATCGAATACCGATCGGAGAAAGGAAATTTTCTGTTCGCCTTTAATGTAGTCTTCACCTCTCAACAATGTAAGGAGCCACCAGCGGCGACACGTTCTTCGGATTCCACGTTTAGCTGTAGGTCTCTTTTTCCCGGTCGGATAATGGGTAGGTACTGATGCTGACGGGAACACATGTGCCTCCATGCTCTGTATGAAGACCTTTCTTTTTAATGTTCTGATGACAGTCTGCCCTGAAACTCTTCAATAAATAATAATTTTTGAACATCAGTAACCTATTATTCTAGCGACCAATTCAGCAGTGGCATACGTCTTATCAAGACATCCCACTGGACGTAACTCTACCCATGAGTTTTCAACATAACGGACGCCCCGCCGAAAAAGCGTTTCAACAATCACAGTCTTCTTCTGTACGACTAAAATGTCGTTCTTTCCAAATGACAAACTACTCTGCATGATCACTAGGCCGTCATCGAGGGCTCTTTCCAGTGAGATATAGATATGACAGAGTGTTTCCACCCACATAAGCATTAGGAAATTGGAAGGGAACTTTAGAGTAAGAGATCAGTTCAGGAGGCATGTTTTATAGCCTAATAGTTAAAGAGACTACTTTTAAAACAGAAATCCAATTTGGATTCCTGATCTTTTCTCTAATTTTCATTTCTCACTTTAAATGTTTAGACGGATTCTCGAGTGCTGTTTGGTTTGATATCGCTCGAAAGGCATTGTCTTCTGTCTATGCAGGATATAACTGGTAATAAATAATGAGCGTGTGGCATTGGTGGCCGCCGCTTCACAAGTTCTTTAACGCCACTACGACGACTTGCGAGTGAATGAGGATGAAACGATTATGAAAGACGCACAACACCCAGTCATCTAGGGGTGGAGAAAATCCCTGACCCTGCCGGGAATCGAAACCGGGACCCCGTGCACGGGAAGCGAGAACGCTACGGCAAGACCACGAACCGCGGACGATATGACTGGTATTGCAAAAGGTAACAGAAATGGTTACTTGAATTGAAAAAGAATTATGTATGTCACCTACATTTCCCGAGGTAGAACACATTTCATGTGCCTATACTGGCACGTGGTGCCATGTCTTTGTGTTCCACAAACTGGTATGTGTCGAATATTATATGCACTTCTCATACCTTAGTGTCACTGGATATGAAATTTTCACTTATTTAATGAAAACTATTCACACTTCTTACAAATGGATATAATCAATAACACGCGTAATAGCCGTCGATAGTAGCCCGTCAACCTGCATAGTAAAGTGGAACCAGATATTGAAATGTGATGTTGGATGACTTTTGGCACACTCATAACTACTGTTATTTTGAGAGAACAGAAAATAGAGTACTTATTTTTATGTTCTTTAATTGCATAACAAGAGGGCGTTACGGTCATAGAACTAAATTCTACGTACTTCAGCCGTGATGGAAGTCATCCATCCACAAACGTATTATATGTGTTAAACAACATACCAACCGTACTATCAGTTGGTGGAGTACTCGTGGAATGCCATTATTTGGCCACCAATATTTACAGAGTTACCACCATTAGATTATTTTTGTTTTGGGATTTCTCTGACACATGACAGACTGAACGAGTCAGCTTTCTCTTGCAGCTGGGCTTTCCTATAATATTTTTACAAATTGATTTTTTTCAGTCAAAGAAACTATATTGTCCTCCCGCTTGTACGACTACATTCCTGCAGTGCTTCTTATTTCCTTAAAACACAGATAAACAACCTATTCACGTGCCATACGACCAAATTTCATTTCCACGTATAAAAGGAATAAAGATTGTAATTTAACGTCCGTCGATTAGGAGTTCATTGTACAAGGGGAAAGCGTATGTAAAGGGCACAATATTAAATCGGCCGAACGGGGTGCAGAACTAGGGGTTTCAAAAGGGTTACAAAGAGCCAATAACGTTAAAAATGTTAATAGCTTATTTACGAACTTCACAGTATCGTAAAAGTTGCTTGGAACGGCGCTCACTCACGACGATCTCAAGCGTAGAGCTTCACAGATACATGGCTTTAGCGCCAATATTTCATTCTTCGTCAATATTCTATGGACTTACGCAAGCAAATAACTTTAGATCCACCAGTGCCGCACAGGGAATGAAATGAGGCCGAAATTTTTGTTGGGCTCTCATTCTGACGTAACTAAACCTATAAATTTGTAATTTGTTTCGAATATTCAAGGTCACCTCAGAGTGTTTAGGCATAATGAGTCACGACTTCTTAGCAACAAATAGTCCTGAGTAAATAGGGAGCATCGTAAAGGATACATGGATTATTGACCATAAGATCGTTGTAGCGAGACTCACCAACTCAACATCCAAGTACACCAAAATTAAACGCAAAGTATACTCTGATATGTGGTTCTGAGTAGACAATACGGGTTGCTGACACAACTTGTTGGATCTGAAGAAGATCCAGACTGATCGAGACGTGTAATCTGATTTAAAATGTGGAACTGAGACGGAACAATGCACAAAAATTGTCTTGAATATATGGTTTAAAAAAACCATAAATATTCACTTACGTCGTCCTACGAGGTAGCCTCCTTCCCAACTAACTATGTAAGTGTAGACAAGATTGGTTTAAGTTCAAAGAAATAGTATCTGAGGCAGTTGAGAGATTTGTACCAAATAAATTAATAAAAGTTGTTGCTGGTCCCAATGATACACAAAACAGGTGATAATACTGTTGCAGGAGCAATAAAGATAACATGGAAAATTTAGAAGGGCACAAAATCTCCAAGATAGGCAATGCTGTACTGAAGCCCGAAACGTAGTGCTGACTTCAGTGCGACATGCCTTTAATAGCTTCCAAAAGAACTCTATCTCGAAATCTGACAGAATATCCAAAGAGATTCTGGTCGTATGCAAAGTACACCTGCGGCAAGGCACAGAAGCTGCACAATACCAGTGGTAATATTACCGATGACAGGACCACAAAAGCGGAGTCATGGAATACTTTTTTCAGAAATTCCTTCACAAAAGAAAACGTAGTAAATATTTTAGCATTTGAATCGACAACAACTGCCAACATGAGTAACTTAGAAGCGGCTTAAAGTACTTAATAAAGTCAAGTCTTCTGGTGCAGAAAGCGTACCAGTAAGGTTCCTTTCAGAGTATTCTGATACAATAGCCCCATACTTAGCAATCATATGTAACCACTTTCTAGATGAAAGATTCGTACCAAAAGGTCGGAAAGCTGTAAAAGTCACAACAATAACCAAAGAAAGGAAATATGAGTAATCTTCTGAACTACAGGCCAATATCATTAACGTCGATTTGCTGTAGAATTTTGGAACATATACTGTGTACGAACATTATGAATTATCTCAAAGGCAACGGTCTATTGACACACAGTCAACGCGAATTCAGAAAATACCGTTGTTGTAAAACACAACTAGCTCTTTATTGGCATAAAGTAATGAGTGACATCGAGTGGGGATCTCAAATTGAGTCCATATTTCTAGATTTCCAGAAGGGTTTTTGCACTATTCCTCACAAAGAGACCGCTAATCAGACTGCGAGCCTATGGAGTATCCCTTCGATTGAGCGACTGGATCCGAGATTTCCTCTCGCAAATGTTACAGTGCGTAGTAAAACAGAAGTGATATCCGGCGTTCCCCAAAGTAAGTGTTATGGCCCTCTGCCGAGCAGCCCTCATAATTGTTTGCAGATAATGCTGTCATTTACCGGCTACTAAAGCCATCAGGAGATCAAAACCAATTGCAAAATGACTTCGACACAATATCTGAATGGTCGAAAAGTGGCAATTGTCTCTCAATAAGGAAAAGTGCGAGGTCATCCACATGAGTTGAAAAAGAAATCCGTTAAATTTCGATTATGGCTATAAATGACACAAATCTAAATACCAAGGAACTGCAACTAGGAACAAATTGGAACGGTCATACAGATAATGTTGTGGAAAAGGTAAACCAAAGAATTGGCATAACACGCAGAAGAAGGAACAGGTGTAATAAGTAGACCGCCTACACTACGTCTGTTCGTTCTCTGCTAGAGTAGCTGTGCTGTGCGAGATTCTTACCAGATGAAACTGACCGAGAACATCGAAAAAGTTCAACGAAGGTTAGCTCGTTTCGTATTAAAGTAAAATACGGGAAGAGTCAGTGTCACTGATGTGATAAGCGAGTTGAGATGGCTGTCGTTCAAACAAAGGTGCTTTTCGGTGCAGAAAGATCTTTTCACGTAATTTCAATCAGTAACTTTCTCCTCCGAGTGCTATAACATTTTACTGTCGTCGACCTAAATAGGGAGAGATGATGATTATAATAAAATAAGAAAAATCAGAGCTCGTACAGAAAGATTTAAGTGTTCATTTTTCCCACCAGCTGTTAGTGTGTGGAACGCAGAGAAATAGTCTGAAGGTGGTTCGCAGAACCCTCTGCCAGCAAATTAAGCGAGAACTGTAGAGTATTCATGTAGATGTCTTCTTCTTTCGGTGCCTATGCGTTTCGGATGTTGGCGACCATGATGGCTATTCTTCTTTTGATGGTAGCAACACGGAAGAGTTATGACATACTGAACCAGCATCTAAGGTTGTCAAACCAAGATATTCGTCTTCTTTTCCTGTTTATTTTCACTTGAACTATTGTTTTGAAGCAAATCATATATATCTGTATTACGCATGATATGTCTTAAATATTGCAACTTTGGGCATTTCACTATCTTGATTAATTTAGGTTTTATGTTTATTCTTCTCAAAACTTCTACGTTTGTCATTCTGAGGGTCCAATGCATTCTCAGGATCCTCCTATAAAGCCGTGTATTTATTTATGGTCCATATCTCTACCCCTAATACCAGGGCAAAATATAAGTACCAGTGTAAAAGTCCGATTTTTGTTCTTAAGATTTTTAAGACAGACTTATTTTCTAAAACACACTTCTTCCTTTCCAGATGCGAATCTTGATTTTTTGTGGGTTATCATAAATTTTATTTATTATGGTTTCGAGGTGTTTATATTGTTTTATCCTTTCTATAGTTCTTTGGTTTATGACAAAGTTTACTCCTGTAATATTTTTCTTACTTACGGCCATCATTTTTGTCTTTGTGCTGTATATTTAAACCCCATGCTGACTGCTAACTTTTACGATTCTATCCATTAATAATTGTAACGCTTGAACAGTGTCAGTAAATACAGTAGTATCATCAGCATGTCGAATATTGTTTATCAGAATTCCTTCTTTTACCTGTTCCAAGGATTTTCTAAATATGAATTCTGAGTACATATTAATTAGTATGGGTGGCATCCCCGTCTTACTCCCCTGAGAATTTTGAATGCTTCATTGTGTTCTCCATCAATTCGCAATACCGTTGTTTGATTCCAGTACACGTTCTTGATAATTCGCAGACCTCTTTCCTCCATTCCAATATTTCTCAAAATACCCATCAATTTGTCTTGTTTTACTCTATCACAAACCTTCTGGTAACCTATTAGGCAAGCAAATACATTTTACTTATATCTCTACATCTCTGTAACAACACTTGTACACTGAACAAGGCTTCTTCGTACCCACGGCATTAACAAACCCAATATGTTTAGAGGTTACCTGTTCCTCACACAGCCTTTATATTCTTCTATGTAACACCCTCAAAAATAATTTCAAAATATGGCTCATTATGCTCATCGTACGCTAATCTCCGTGGTGTTTTGCATTTGGGCAGAATAATGAACTCTGATTTCACCAGCTCCAATGGAATGTTCCCAGATGCATAGATTTGACTGAAAACTTGGGCTAACCATTTTACATGATTTTCATCTATCAGTTTTAAGAACTCTTGTCCTACTTTATTTGGTATCACAGCCGTTCCGTCCTTCATCTGACTGATGGCTGCTTGAACCTCTCGTAGTATATCTGTGCCACTAATTTCATTTGTGCTTGAATTAAAAACACACCTAGTGTCATGAAATAAGTTTTCTATATATTTCCCCATGTCTCTTTCTTGTCTTCTAATTCCACCATCAAGTTTCCTGCTTCGTCCACCAGTTTTTTACTGATACGCTTCCTATATTTCCCTGTTATTTCTTTGACTTTCTTGGGTACATTGAAACTATCATATTTACTTTCATGAAATTTTATTTCCTAGTATAGGTCCATTTTTTTTCATTTTCTTTTGTCTCCACTATTTTTCTTCTGATATTCTTATTTATCTCCCTGCACTCCGTTGGATTTCCCTTATTTAATCTTCTTATTTCCATTAGACTCAGTATCTCATCCGTCATCCATGACTTTCTCTTCTTTCCCTCTGGTTTCATGTACTTTTCTTTTATTTGCTGTACAGGATTCTGTAATTTTTCAGTTCTATATTGACATTGTTACTTGATTTCAAACAGGTCACATGTAGACAGAGCTGTAGATTTTACTACAGTTTTGACCTTTTGTTTGTAATTATCTTTTGTGAAGCTGAAAACTCTCTAAGACTATTTTGATTTTTATGGACAATTTACGCTGGCTGTAAAATCACTGAAAGAGAATTATTAATGTAGCAATCTCCGTTGAGCTGACACCTTCACTGGAACTGGAGGAGCGACATTACTCTGTTCGAAGTAACTATTCCCCCTACGTCATCTGCAGATGCGCCTGCTCTTTGCCTTTTGGGAAGGTTTTCAGTGCAATCTGCGTGATATCTTGGCAGTCTCTCAGTTACACTTTAGTTCGTTCTGCTCAAAAAGGTGAAACATTTTCGTTTTCTAATCTCGTTGTTAGTATGTTTTTAAGCATCGAAGATTTGTATTTAATATTTTTATGCTGATATTGAAGGACCCACCTAGAAATTATTTAAGATGTGTTAGGGAAGTAATGGAATATTTTAATCATGGTGCCCACAGTAAATTTCACTTCTCCTTGTTTTTAGAGATGTTGTACTTTTACCTATGTACAGTTACGCCTACTGATTAATACTGAATGAAAACGTAGAGGTTCTAGTAATACATCACAAGACGTACTCCAGTACGTAAAACTGGGTTTGTGAGTAATTAAGCAACATGCCTTCAATAGGGACCCTAGTACCTCTTCTGAAATCTGCACTACACGCCAAAATGGAGTGTAAATGCCTGTAAAGAGGTTCGCCGTACCTGCTCACTTTGGCACGCCCTCGTAGTCCAGTTCAGGAAAACTTTGTCCTTATGCTCTCTCCGCAGACTACCTTCCTAGCAGGTAAAACAGTAAACATAATGAGAAGGCACAGCTGTTAAAACAGTTCACTTCTCCTCAGGAGCTACAGTGTTCAAAAAAATCTCCGTCCAGCCACCGATCCCCACATTTGCTGTCGTATACCTGAATCGATTCAGAGAAATGCTGGGATGATTCCTAGAAACGACCACAGCCGATTACCTTTCCCATCTTTGTCCGCCACAGCAAATGTTGCTCCCATACTTTGAACACCGTCAACAACTTTAATGTTCTTCCCAATCTAAAACATAGTGCGTAGCGCTATCGTCCTTTAGGTGTTTCGTATCAGCGCTAATGTTCGTTCGCATGTAAGATAACGTAAATATGTCTCAACGGCACCGAAGCTATACACGTAAGTGTCAAGTTGTAGACTGGTGTTTGTCCTTCACGCGATATAATGACGATAGCGACTAAGTTATCTATATGCAGCAAATGCGTCTTGTTTGTCATTCTGCCAAGTACTTCCATATCTGTCGTATCGCCTTGAACCGACCGATAAAATCAAACGTATTTCTTACTTACGTGGTATAAACTTATGTCATAGTTTTCAGTGTCACTCTTTAACAATCTTTCACTTTTCTATCACGTTACGTTCACGCTTTGAGGCACTTCATTAGATTTCATCTTGTCAGTCTGCATCATTTCACTCGCTGAGTTTTATTCTTCTGTACTGAGCAAATATTTTTGCAAGTCTTATTTTTTAGGATCATGCGCTCAATACAAAGATTCCGTCATAATTATGCTTTTGTTTCTGTTTTTTGTGAGTAGTTTCACGAAGAGTGGAATCTCTTTAACGAGTTCAAAGCGCGACGAACAGTTGAGGTTGGAAATCAACGAATTCAGATTCGATTCCAGATTTGTATAAATTGTTAGCACATAATACATACGCCCAAAAATTGACGGTACTTTAGTCTAAATAAGTTTTTAAAACTTCATAATAAAATCCGTGTACTATCTTTTCAATGGCGTTTTTGCCAATTTATATTTGAAAGTCAAAACTTA
Organism: Schistocerca gregaria; assembly: GCF_023897955.1. NCBI lineage: Eukaryota > Metazoa > Arthropoda > Insecta > Orthoptera > Acrididae > Schistocerca > Schistocerca gregaria. Next base: position 683,585,688 of record NC_064922.1, read on the forward strand.
ATCATCAGGGCTTCAGTTATTACGTAACACTCTTCGTTGTGAAGTAAATACACCAGAAACGCATACATTTTGGAGCCATGGTGCTTTCTTAATTCCCATCTGCTACGTTTTGGAGGAATATGCACAGAGTTATAGAAGAATATATGGAGTTCCTTGCTAAACAGAGTTTCAGAAGAATATATGTAGCTTTTTGCTAAAACCGGTGAATTTTGTTAACTTCTTTTGTGTGTGACATCACAATGTAATCCCTCCCACATTTTTGCTTACTTATCAACACACACAGTTTTCAAAGATGAGGCAACAAGTTTCAAACAACATATCAAATGACACAGATTTGTCTGTAGAGCAAGAATAATAAGTTATATGTTGTAAAACAATACTTATTCTTCAAGCAAAATTTTTCCTTATATATTCCACAAAAAAAAGATCGTCTGCACTTGTCAATGGGTGACATTAACCACGGATTTTACTATAACAGGTTACAAAAGAAAGGTGAATTAACAATCACATGGTTTTCATACATACACTGATCAGACAAAACACGACAACTGCTGCCCACTACGACACTGGATGCCGTCTGCCGGCCGGGGTGGCCGAGCGGTTCTATGCGCTACAGTCTGGAACCGCGCGACCGCTACGGACGCAGGTTCGAATCCTGCCTCGGGCATGGATGTGTGTGATGTCCTTAGGTTAGTTAGGTTTAAGTAGTTCTAAGTTCTAGGGGACTGATGACCTCAGAAGTTAAGTCCCATAGTGCTCGGAGGCATTTGAACCATTTGATGCCATCTGGTGGAGTTGCGGGCACGTGACGCGGTACAAAAAGTATGTAAGCGGAGGAGGCACGGACGGGGGATCAAAGCAGCGAAGATATGGGCTGCAAATGGGTACATCCATTGAGATAAACGACTTTGACAAAGGGAAGAATATTATTGAAGAGGGCCTGTGAACGAGTATCTCGAAAACAGCGAAGTTGGTCGAATGTGCTACGTCATAAGCATCTACGGGAAGAGGTAAAACGACAGGGGAATTACGAATAGGCGCTAAGTGGTTGGACGTCCACGACTCTTCACATAACATTGGGTTGGGAGGCTTGTCTGCTCAGTAACGTAGGACAGATGGTGATCCGTGGCATCTCTGCCGAAGAGCACAGAGCTGGTGCACGCACAAGTGTTTCGGAGCGCACCGTTCATCGTACATTGTTGGACATGGATTTCCGCAGCAGACCATCCCTACGTATTCACATGTTGACCCAGCGACACCGTAAATTACGACTGCAGTGGGCACGAGACCATCAGGATTCGAAATGTGTATGAAATCTTATGGGACTTAACTGCTAAGGTCGTCAATCCCTAAGCTTACACATTACTTAACCTAAATTATCCTAAGGACAGATTAGCTGACTGTTTCCCAAGGAGTTCCTTGCGGGGTGGGGGAGTGGCTCTGTATGTAAAAAGCAGTATTTCATTTGAGTCCATACACGTATCACGATACTGCACTGAACAGATATTTGAAAGTTGTGCAGCATTAGATGAATTTAGTGAATCTTCTAATTGCTGTTGTTTATAGGTCCCCTAACTCCGATTTCAGAGCATTTTTGCTTAAGTTAGAGAGGGTTCTTGATTCGCTTTGTAGGAAGTACCAAAAAGTAGTTCTATGTGGTGACTTCAATATTTATTTTGTACATGATTGTGCAAGAAAAAGGATGTTGGTAGATCTCCTAAATTCATACACTCCTGGAAATGGAAAAAAGAACACATTGACACCGGTGTGTCAGACCCACCATACTTGCTCCGGACACTGCGAGAGGGCTGTACAAGCAATTATCACACGCACGGCACAGCGGACACACCAGGAACCGCGGTGTTGGCCGTCGAATGGCGCTAGCTGCGCAGCATTTGCGCACCGCCGCCGTCAGTGTCAGCCAGCTTGCCGTGGCATACGGAGCTCCATCGCAGTCTTTAACACTGGTAGCATGCCGCATGTGCAGTTGACGGACTTGGAGCGAGGGCGTACAGTGGGCATGCGGGAGGCCGGGTGGATGTACCGCCGAATTGCTCTACACGTGGGGCTTGAGGTCTCCACAGTACATCGATGTTGTCGCCAGTGGTCGGCGGAAGGTGCACGTGCCCGTCGACTTGGGACCGGACCGCAGCGACGCACGGATGCACGCCAAGACCGTAGGATCCTACGCAGTGCCGTAGGGGACCGCACCGCCACTTCCCAGCAAATTAGGGACACTGTTGCTCCTGGGGTATCGGCGAGGACCATTCGCAACCGTCTCCATGAAGCTGGGCTACGGTCCCGCACACCGTTAGGCCGTCTTCCGCTCACGCCCCAACATCGTGCAGCCCGCCTCCAGTGGTGTCGCGACAGGCGTGAATGGAGGGACGAATGGAGACGTGTCGTCTTCAGCGATGAGAGTCGCTTCTGCCTTGGTGCCAATGATGGTCGTATGCGTGTTTGGCGCCGTGCAGGTGAGCGCCACAATCAGGACTGCATACGACCGAGGCACACAGGGCCAACACCCGGCATCATAGTGTGGGGAGCGATCTCCTACACTGGCCGTACACCTCTGGTGATCGTCGAGGGGACACTGAATAGTGCACGGTACATCCAAACCGTCATTGAACCCATCGTTCTACCATTCCTAGACCGGCAAGGGAACTTGCTGTTCCAACGGGACAATGCACGTCCGCATGTATCCCGTGCCACCCAACGTGCTCTAGAAGGTGTTAGTCAACTACCCTGGCCAGCAAGATCTCCGGATCTGTCCCCCATTGAGCATGTTTGGGACTGGATGAAGCGTCGTCTCACGCGGTCTGCACGTCCAGCACGAACGCTGGTCCAACTGAGGCGCCAGGTGGAAATGGCATGGCAAGCCGTTCCACAGGACTACATCCAGCATCTCTACGATCGTCTCCACGGGAGAATAGCAGCCTGCATTGCTGCGAAAGGTGGATATACACTGTACTAGTGCCGACATTGTGCATGCTCTGTTGCCTGTGTCTATGTGCCTGTGGTTCTGTCAGTGTGATCATGTGATGTATCTGACCCCAGGAATGTGTCAATAAAGTTTCCCCTTCCTGGGACAATGAATTCACGGTGTTCTTATTTCAATTTCCAGGAGTGTATGATCTGATGAAAATTGTGTTTTTTTCCAACTAGGGTGCAGGGGAACAGTAGCACAGTCATAGACAATATTTTTATTCATTCTTCATTACTAGATGAGCTTTCTGTTAGCAAAAGGGTGAATGGCCTTTCAGACCATGATGCACTAATTTTAACACTGAAAGGTTTTTGTACTCAAACCAATGTCGTATTTAATTACAAACTACGTAGGAAAGTTAATCCAACAGCAATAGAGAGCTTTTCAAAACTTGTCAAGGAACAAGAGTGGCAAGATGTTTACAGTGCCGATAATATAGATGATAAATACAATGCTTCCCATAACACATTTCTCATGCTCTCTGAGAGTTGCTTTCCATTAGAACATGCTAAACGGGGTACTAGCAGTAATGGACAGCCCGGTTGGCTGACTAGGAATCAGTGTTGGGGCCACCCCTGTTCCTTATTTATATAAATGATATGCCCTCTAATATTATGGGTAACTCTAAAATATTTCTGTTTGCTGATGACACTTGCTTGCTAGTAAAAGATGTTGTGTGCAACATTGACTCGGTTTCAAGTAGAGCAGTACATGACCTCAGTTCATGGCTTGTAGAAAATAAACTAACGTTGAATCACAGTAAGACTCAGTTTTTACAGTTCCTAAAACACAATTCAACAAAACCTGTCGTTTTAATCTCAGAGAACGGGCATATGATTAGTGAAACTGAACAGTTCAAATTCCTAGGTGTTTAGATACATAGTAAGCTGTCGTGGAAAGCCCACGTTCAGGATCTTGTTCAGACTTAATACTGCCATTTTCACTATTCGAACGGTATCGAAAGTGAGCGATATTTCGACACGTAAATTAGTCTACTTATTTTCATTCACTTATGTCGTATGGTGCTATTTTTTGGGGTAACTCTTCCCATTCTAGAAGGATATTTTTGGCTCAGAAACGGGCGGTTCGGGCAATAAGTGGTGTGAGTTCACGAACCTCTTGTCGACTTCTGTTCACGAGTCTGGGTATTTTGACATTGGCCTCTCAATATGTATATTCCTTAATGTCGTTTCTTGTTACCAATATTAGTTTATTTCTAACAATAAGCAGCTTTCACTCGGTTAATACTCTGCAGAAATCAAACCTCCATTTGGATCGGACTTCCTTAACTCTTGTGCAAAAAGGTGTGCAGTATACTGCTGCATCCATTTTCAATAAGCTGCCACTCGAATTCAAAAAACTTAGCAGTAATCCACGTGCTTTCAAATTGAAACTGAAGAGTTTCCTCGTGGGTCACTCCTTCTATTCTGTCGAGGAGTTCCTTGAAAAATTGAGATGATTCTCATTGTATTGCTGATAGCGTTTGCTTAAACTTATGGACTGATTTTCTTTTAGGTTCATGAACATTTATTTTTATCTGTTATTACTTTTTATGTTGTAAGTTCATGTACTGACACATTCCATGACCTTGGAGATTTGGTCCTACGGACCTTGACATTTAAGTAAAATAAAAAAATATAAAAAGACAAACACACACACCCATGCGCGAGGGAGGACTCGAACCTCAGCCGGGACCAGCCGCACAGTTCATGACTGCAGCGCCCTACAGCGCTCGGCTAATCCTGCGCGGCATCAGGATTCGACCATGGAACAATGGAAACGTGTCGGCTGTTCGGGTGAAACACATTTTTGCTACCCTAGGTCGATGGCCGTCTCCACAAACGCAGTCATCGAGGTGAACGGCGGCTCGAAACGTGCAGCGGGCCGAGGACGCAGGCTGGTGGGAGCAGTATTAAGCTATGGGAGACTTTCTTCTGCACTTGCATGGGACCCGTGGTAGTGATCGGGCCACGCTGACAGCTGCGAACAACCTGCATCCCTTCCTGCCTGATGTCTGCCCCGAAGGCGATGTCGTCTTTCACCAGAATAACTGTCCGTGTCTCGGAGCGAGAAACGTGCTGCAGTGGTTTGAGGAGCATTATACTAAACTCACGTTGATGTCTCGGCCACAAAATTCGCCTGATGTAAAGTCTATTGAACTCATCTGGGTCATTATCGAGTGTCATGACAGCTTACGCAAATCAGCGGCTCGTTATTTACGCGAATATTGCAAGACGTGTGCGTAGACATCTAATGCCACATTCGTCCACAAACCTACCAACAAACTGTTGAATCCCTTATACACAGAATCAGTTGTGTACTTTGTTCCAAAGATGGACAAACAAGCTATTAAGCAAGAGGCCATAATGTTTTGGCTCATCACTGTATAGTCACTTGTTAGTAAATTTTCTGTTTCTTTCTCTTTCTCCGTTTTGTCAAGTTCAGTTACCGTGATATCTGGAAAAGTTTATTTTTGGCAAGCCAACTATGCCTCATGCCTGATATAATAAGTGAGACTGATGCTGAAGCCGATTTAACTTGGGGTCGTTAGCAACTTCGTTTGCTTGTGTCCATCAAGCGGGGAGCCACTCACAAGCACGGGAAGCACCGAGTCGCAAGGCACTATAGGAAATTGGATCCCATAACACATATAACTGATAATCAAGTAAGTGAAAAGGCACTATAACGACAAACCACTTTTGATTCAGTTACCGTAACCGTAATGTGCAATACCGGTGTCGAATTTCCCCGTAGAAGAGCATTAAGAAACGTAATATGATAGAAATTATAGGAACCTATCAACTCTATAAACATGGACAGCAACGCAAGGAATGGGACTTAAGGAAGGAAAACTAAAGCAAAATTACTGAGAGATATGGGTCAGAGAGCTGGATTTAGTGAAAATATAAACTTCAGCTGTTTGCAATAGGTTTTGGCTACTTAAAATGAACGCAATGTTTAGTACCTAAAGAAGATGGCATTACCGAAATATGGCAGGAGACACAAAGAGGTACGAAATTAATATCATAAAAGTTAAATATCAGTTTCATCAGATACTCAGGTGCGAATTTAAGGAGATGGGACATGCATAAACTGAAAGAACCAGAGGTTGTAGAGAGTTTCATAGAGAGCGTTATGCAACGATTGACAAGAACAGGGGAAAGAAATACACTAGAAGAAGAATGGGTAGCTTTGAAAGATGAAATACTGAACGCAGCGGATCAAGTAGGTAAAGAGACGAGGGCTAGTAGAAAACCTCGGGTAACAGAAGAGATATTGAATTTAACTGATGAAAGGAGAAAATATAAAAATGCAGTAAATGAAGCACGTCTCAAAAATGAGATCGACAGAAAGTGCAAAGTGGCTAAGAAGAGGTGGCTGTAGGGCAAATGTGAGGATGTACAGGCATATTTCAGTAGGGGTAAGACAGATATTGCCTACACGAAAATTAAAGAAACCTTGGCAGAAGGAGGCCCACTTGTATGAAAATCAAGAGCTCAGATGGAAAACCAGTGCTAAGCATAGAAGGGAAAGCAGAAAGGTGGAAGGAGTATATAGAGGTTCTATACAAGGGCGATGTACTTGAGGGCAATGTTATGGAAATGGAAGAGCACGTAGATGAAGATGAAATGCGAGATATGATACTGCGTGAAGAATTTGACAGAGCACTGAAAGACCTGAGTCGAAACAAGGCCTCGGGAGGAGACAACATTCCATTAGAACTACTATAGCCTTCAGAGAGCGAGCCATGACAAAACTCTACCATCTGGTGAGCAAGATATATGAGACAGGTGAAATACCCGCAGACTTCAAGAAGAATATAATAGGTCAAATTCCAAAGAAAGCAAGTGTTAACAGGCGTGAAAGTTACCGAACAATTAGTCTAAGAAGTCACGGCTGCAAAATACTGACACGAATTCCTTACAGACGAATGGAGAAACTGGTAGAAACCGACCTCGGGGAAGATCAGTTTGGATTCCGTAGAAATGAAGGAACACGTGAAGCAATGCTGACCCTAAGACTTGTCGTAGAAGATAGATTAAGGAAAGGCACACCTACGTTTCTAGCATTAATAGACTTAGAGAAAGCTTTTGACAATGCCAACTGGAATACTCTCTTTCCAATTATGAAGGTGGCAGGGGTCAAATACAGGGAGCGAACGGCTATTTACAGTTTGTTCAGTAACCAGATGGCATTTATAAGAGGCGAGGGCATGAAAGGGAAGAAGTGGTTGGGAAGGGAGTGCGACAGTGTTATATCCTATCCCTGATGTTATGTAATCTGTATAGTGCGCAAGCAGCAAAGGAAACAAAATTAAAATTTGGAGTTGGAATTAAAAGCCATGGAGAAGAAATAAAAACTTTGAAGTTTGTCGATGACATTCTAATTCTGTCAGAGAGAGCAAAGGACCTGGAAGAGCAGTTGAACGGGATGGACAGTGTCTTGAAAGGAGTGTATAAGATAAACATCAACAAAAGCAAAACAAGGATACTGGAATGTAGTCGAATTGAATCAGTTGATGCTGAGGGAATTAGATAAGGAAATGAGACACTTAAGGTAGTGAGTTTTCCTACTTGGGATGCAAAATAACTGATGGTGGTCGAAGTAGAGAGGATATAAAATGTAGACTATGCAATGCTATGGCAAGGAAAGCGTTTCTGAAGACGAGAAATTTGTGAACTTCGAGTATAGTTTTAACTGTCAGGAAGTCTTTTCTAAAAGTATTTGTATGGAGTGTAGCGGAAGTGAAACATGGACGATAAATAATTTATACAAGAAGAGAATAGAAGCTTTCGAAATGTGGTGCTACAGATGAACGCTGAAGATTAGCTGGATAGATCACGTAACTAATGAGGAGGCACTGAACACAAATGGGGAGAAGAGGAATCTGTGGCACTATTTGATCAGAAGAAGGGATCGGTTGGTAGGACATGTTCTGTGGCATCAAAGGATCACCAATTTAGTATTAGAGGGCAGCGTTGGGGGTAAAAATCATAGAGGGAGACAAAGAGACGAATACGTTAAGCAGATTCAGAAGGATGTAAGTTGCAATAAGTACTTGGAGATGAAGAAGGTTGCACAGGATTCAAATAACGCCATCAAGTGATGAGGATCATTGATTTAAATCAGTTATGGTGTAAACAAATTTAAAGGGAATTTTTCCTATAGTTAATCTCTAACTAACATTTCTCAAATTTGGAAGTCTTTTATCGCTCTCGTTTCCCATGATTCCTACCAGAACGTAAAAAAATAAATAAACAAATAAAAATAGATGCTTCTTGCCTCTTCAAGACTTTCGCTGAAGCGATATAATCGACAGAAGGAACGTATGCTGTGCACACGGGCAGCATTGTACAGTGATCTCAGTGTTGGGACGTACATAGAGACGTGTGGCCACACGTATTACAGTCTTTGTTATTTGTCGCAGCTCCACGTTGTGAGTAGTGTAAAGTAAAATATTACTCATTTAATGCGGAAAAAGAGGACTTTGGATATCATCTCGGATAATAGACAGTGAGTTGTAGTTGCTAAATACTTAATACACTGTAAGCGTATTCCATTGGAAGAATCCTTCTAACCGCAAGAGCGTAAAATGAGTCTGCTGGACATTTAAACACTGTGGAGCTAAATTTAAATATTCTGCCCACTGGTCTGGACTGCACGAGGAAAATTTTGTTCGCTGACGAAAAACCCGTTGACTAAGAGAGTGAGGAAAAAGACTGGAAATTTCAGAGCTACGCTTAAAAACTGCACAGTAAAAAATTTAAAAAATTACAGACCTTAAAATGGACAAAGCAGACAACACAGAGGTAGGTAGCATATTCTGTTAATTGCTACCTCACAATATTTAGCTATAACGGAAGGAAAGAAAATAACCTGTCATGTATAATGTTGCATACCAGTGAAAAAAATCCAGTATTTCACGCAAAGTTCCTCGAGAAATTAATGTGCAAGCAATGGTATTTTCCATACAGGAATTCATAGCCTCCTGTACGGTTGAATTTAAACCGAGAATTCATTTGTACCAATGACAAGACCGCAGTCAAATCTATCGCGGAAGAGAAACGAAATGTTTTTGAATCGTGCCGAGTATTTGGTGACTACTTGGTGAATTAAAACTGTGTACTGGCTTGGGAGACTCGTATCTGTATTTCATTAGTTCACAAGCATTCCTATTCCTGAGTATGTGAGAAGAAATGACAAATCTCGTTCACTTAGGCTCTCATTCCAACTGCGTGTCCAGAGAGAGGCAGGAGAGGGAACTTGCCCTCCAACCCCCACTAAGAAAAAAAATTTTAAAAAATGCTTTACATTCCGCCCCGATAAACAGGTACGCGACCTACTGTTCTCTCTATTTTTCACTCAATTCGTGTAAAAGTCGCTAATAAAGCGTGTGACCTATTTTTTACGCCTAGAGCACGATCACATACTTGTCATATTACCCTGTTATTGTTCTGTTAATGTTCTATAAATTAACTAAATTACATGCGTAATTATGGATGGCGAAATAGATAAATGTCCTCAACACAAGCTGGCTACTGTTTGGTAATTAAAATGTTTATTTAGTCCTTGCTTAAAACTGCGAGTGCAATGAGAGACTTATCCCTGGACTCGATTAAGAATGTTCTAAGCCCGGCACATTACATTGCTGTTCGAAGCTAAAAGTTCGAAAAATCGACCGTGGAAAATTTTGCAACCTATGGAGCAATTTTACAAGTATCTAAAAACCATGCTGCTGCACAGAACAAAAGTTAACGAGCTCAAGTAGAAATTTTACAAATCGTTATGATCACACTGCTGTTCAGAGTCCAAACACGCGACTATCAAAACTTGTATAACTTCTCGGACTCCCGCAAAATTCCTAAAATACCCAAAAAAATTCATAATCGTGACTCAGTGAGGTTGTCCAACCAACTGACCCAGAACAACATGACCGCTGTCCTTTAACAGCCTCGATCTGTTGTTGCAAAATCACACATACTGCAGCCATTGCTGTTAAAAGTACATATCTGAACTCTTTAGATGGCTCGCACTCGCATACTAATTTCTTTTAGGTGTAAAATATTGATCAGTAAATCTTACAGAATGTCTTTCATTGCTTACACATGAACTTTATAATAAATAAAACTTACATTAAAATAATCGTTATTATAAGTACTACACACGAATTAGGAGTAAAATTTCACAAGGATTTCAGTAATGGTATTAAAATTTTTGTTGAGATACACTATCTGATCAAAAGTATCCGGAAACTTGACTGATGACCTCAGCTGGTAAGTCCCATAGTACTCAGATCCATTTGAACCATAACACGACAGCCTCCGTATTTTATTGTTGGCATTACACATGCTGGCAGATGACTTTCACTGGGCATTCGCTATACCCACATCCTGCCATCGGATCGCCACATTGTAACCGTGATTCGTCACTCCCTATAATGTTTTTCACTGTTCAATCGTCCAATGTTTACGCTCCTTACATCAAGCGAGGCATCGTTTGGCATTTACCGGCGTGATGTGTGGCTTATGAGCAGCCGCTCGACCATAAAATCGAAGTTTCCTCACCTCCAGCCTAACTGTCATAGTACTTGCAGTGGATCCCGATGCAGTTTGGAAGTCCTGTGTGATGACCTGGACAGATGTCTGCCTATTACACATTACGACCCTCTTCAACTGTCAACAGACGAGGTCGGCCTGTACGCATTTGTGCTACACGCGTCCCTTCACGTTTCCACTTCACTGTCACATCAGAAACAGTTGACCTAGGGAGGTTTAGGAGTGTGGAAATCTCGTGTACAGACGTATGACACAAGTGACACAAAATCACCTGACTAAGTTCGAAGTCCGTGAGTTCCGCGGAGCACCCCATTCTGCTCTCTCACGATGTCAAATGACTACTGAGGTCGCTGATATGGAGTACCTGGCAGTAGGTGGCAGCGCAATGCATGTAATATGAAAAACGTATGTTTTGGGGGGTGACCGGATACTTCTGATCACATAGCGTATTTACTTTTCTGCTTATTTTACATCTTATTCAGAGAAATGATTACATTTTGTATTCTTTGCTATTAACTGTTTTAAACCCAAGGAAAATTATACATCAACAGGCAGCTGTCGAACTCTATTATCTAATAAGCCTATCCCGCTACCGGTATTGTTCTGCAAATTATTTTGTACTTAACGCATTTTTAAGCCTAAGAATCAACATTCTACCTTGTAATTAAAATAGTCTTGCTGTGACTAAAATTCTGAAGCTGGTTTTCGGTAGCGCTGTTCAAGGGCTATCTGTTGACACCTTGTTCGTCACGATCACTTAAGCTGTTTAGACCAATTCTGGAAGGCAGTTGGTACATACATACCTTGGAAGGTCAATAGCAAAGGTACTTTTACATCTAAAGATTGGATATTTAGATGGTTTTCCTGCCTCACATTTCTCTTTCATGTGGTGCCATCGTCTGTTTTGTATTTTTATTGGTATGGACTTTGCTTGTGTGGCAGTCATGAAATAATTTTCTGCCTTTGAGTGTACACCGTGGCGATACACTCATGCTACAAGTGGATTTGTAATGGCCACTCTCTCAGAGTAAGCAGTAAATTTCACGAGCAACAGATACTTAGGTGCCAAAAGCAATGAAACTAATAGCTCCAGTAGCTATCTCCTCGCCCGTGTCAGGACTTGCACCCCGTGTGACACCACTACCCGTCTAATCGCGCCTATCTGTCTGACGGATCAGTACAGCATCAGTTTGAAGAAAGCTGGAACATGTAATAGATACTGACTAGTAGCAAGCATACCTCAAAACTATTTCTTCACTGCAAGCTAATCTAACATGACTCCCTTCGCCCCGCACCCCCTTCCTCTTCCCGCTTAACTAAGACTCTGGGTATGCTCTTATCTCTTTCACTACTAAACTTCACTGAGCCTGTTCTGCTACTCATGCCGCAGGACCAGTGTCCCAGGGAGAAGAAAAGAATAAGAAGAATAGTTATATAACTATAGTTATATAACACCCATTTTATTGAATAATCATAAAGGCCGACGTAGCTAAGACCAGTGGCTTGAACATCCCGGAGGAAATAACTTTGCCGATGAAAGTTAGGCGTTAGAATGCTGAACATTTTTCTAACTCATCGTATGTTGGAAGAGTGTCCCAATGAAAATGCACAAATAAATTTCTGATAAAATACGTTGGTTACCTTCAAATTATAAATATTTTTATTACAATCCAGCAATATGCAATGTCGTTACGTATGGAAAACAAATGTTGGTCTAATTTTATTGATGAACTCCTACTTTTCCATACAATATTTTTATAACGTTTTTTGTGCATTTCTGGATCGATTTTCTTTATGAATTTAAAGCTTTAACTCAGAAATCGTTCAGGATTTGTTTGTGTAAACGCGTGACTTCACGTAACCTCACGGTAGGTAGTCAAAGGTCATACCACAAGACCTTGATGGCTAATTCTGGTCTTCAAGTCGTGACATGACATAACTCAGAATTTTCTGCTGAAACAATGAGCGGCGTAACAGGTCACGCCACCTTCCTATTTTCGAGGTCAACCACCTCCAGTTGAGGTCAAAGGAACTCACTTATCGTGTTCTGATAACGTACGTTATTCACTGTCACTGTATTACGTGTGGCAGTCTGGAAAATGCAAGGCCCAGTCACTTAATACGCCCAAACTGTGCAGCAAACAGCAAAGCGTCTTTGCATGCATCGGCTGTTGACGGATTATTTGAGGATTCACTTCGCACTAAATCCGACAGTTATACTTGCTGACGTAACTGTCCAGTTTCAAATGCGCCTCATCGCTAAAGTTGGACATTCCTCTCAAAATTATCATCCACATATTGATTTTCCAGCACACAATGGGCGAATTCTCGCTCTTGGAAATGGTCAATTGGCAGTAGTTGTCGCGTCAGCTGAACCTTGTTGTATATGGAGATCCGTTATCAGAATTGGTTGCATGGTGCTCATCCAAATGTTCACTTCTTGTGATCGACAGTGAATCGAGGCCCGATGACATCGGGCTACGCACAGTGTTGATCACAAGAGGCAAACGACAGTGGGGTGAAGTCGATCCATGCAGTGCGCTTGAATAGCAAAGCTATGCCGCTGATAAGTTAGTGTGTGATTTCGAGTCCCGAAATGTATATGAATGATGCGCAAGATGTTTCTCTGATAAAACGACGGCACTGAATGTCCTGCTAGTTGGTCTTTCGTACTATGACGTATGGGTGCCACCTTGAGCTCTCTCTTTCATTACGTCAGCGTTAATATATAGAGTGAGTACGCAGGAGATTTTTCTGATGGGTATGTCACTGAATTCTTCTTTGCTTTCTTTAAAACTAAAATTTAGGGCAGCTTTTGATGTTTTAAATAATTCAGTTTTTCAGCATCAGTGAATTAGCTCATCGTTACAGAGCGTTTACCTATCACTGTTACTTGCGAAAAATTCAGTTTTGAGTCAGTTACTTTGTCTGAAGCGGGAAGAGGGCAAACCCAGAAAAGCTTACTTTTGCTAAACACTAACGCCGTGGTCATCGCGATGTCACACTTAAAAAGTTGATGTCACAGTTTTGAAATTTGTTTACAGGAGCTAAACTATCTTACAACTGAATTGTCTCTAACTTAAATGTAAAATATTTGATTCGTGGACAAAATATGAAATTTTGTGTCCCTTAATAGATTATAAAGGACAAATATTAGATCAAAAGCTGAAAACAGTTAGTAGTTCTACTCTCTCACTGTTTTCATGTCTTTTTTGTAATAAAATTATTTCTACAATGACATTTCAGTACTTTCAAAATCTTTATTAGAAATACCACAATGTATAAATAGTCTTGAAAAGTTTTGAGAAGTTACTGTAACAACACGCATCTGTTCGGTTAATCGATCTGTAAGATTCAAACATCCATCCTGACACAAGTTTGTTGCTTTTTTTATTTTACAATTAGAGAATTAGCAATTTCCCGACCCGCCAGGGTAGCCGAGAGTGCTAACGTGCTGCTTCTTGGACGCAGGTAGGCGCGCCGGCCCCGGATCGAATCCACCCAGCGGATTAACGACGAGGGCCGGTGTGCCAGCCACCCTGCACCCTGTATGTGGTTTTTAGGCGGTTTTCCACATCCCGCTAGGTGAATAACGGGCTGGTCCCCATGTTCCGCCTCAGTTAAACGGCTCGCAGACATCTGAACACATTCGCATTATTCCATGGGTTCCACTCGACGCAGACAGTTGGAGTACACTATTTCCCCCCCGTGGGGTATGGGGTGGCAGCAGTAAGGGCATCCGGCCACCCCTTACATATTAACATGCCAAATTCGATTGACAATGGCTGACCCTGCGTAACTTCGGGACAAGGCTCAAGTGATAAAATTAGCAATTTCCCAAGCACATAACCGAAAATCAGAGATACTGTTAGAAATTCAGTTTTTTTGCGTTTCTGTAGATGCCGAACCAAGAGAAAGTCGGAAAACTATAAATAGTCATATTCCCTTATTTATTCAGAATTTATCTGAAAATACATTGGCGATAAGGGCAGCTGGGATACCCCTGTGAATTTTGAAATTTTCTTCCTTTTCGACCCATGCTTGGTACATTTACCGCCAAACCTCTCAAAGTTGTTTCTTTAAACTTTATAATGTTTTTGATTATAGCATAACCATCAGAGCACAATTTCGAATTTTTATTGTATCACAAAGAGTATCCAATAATTATGTCTCATCAACAGCAAGAACTAGAAATAAGATGAATACTCGAAGGAATTTATCAGACAATCCTTGTAGTTATTATATGCATTCATGTGATAATTACTGATTGGTCCTGAACCTATCTCGCTTAATAAAAGTAATTTTGTAGCTGGAGATGACATCCTGACGTTCTCTGTCAGTGACTGTTGAGTGTGGGTGGTGTGTCGATGACACTGACAACAGAAATCTTTGAACCCAGTTGTTACGTGTAGCTTAGTCATCTGTTTTGTTTCTTTTGTATATAGCGTACAGCGAAGATGATTTATGACCCAAACCGGGAGAGAATAATAATTTACAAGGACAGAAACAAGGTCAGCATTGGTCGTAATATCATTTTGTCTCTTTAACTGCACTGCACATCTAGATTTCAACTGACAGTACAGCTATCATCAGTGCGTTGAAAGTAGTCGTCGAGACTGAACTTAATTATAACGACACATATTCCAACCCAACTCAGGCTCAGATATTTGAGGACTAATGTTTGTACGTACCTGAGTTAGACTGGAATATGTGTGGTTATAATTACGTTCAGTCAACGTGACTCGTGACTACTTATAACGCACTGTATTGTCACTACTGTGACGTCTTCCGAAGAGCAGAGAAGTTTAGTGCAGTAGAGCTGTACCATCTTGTGGGAAACGACAACATGTGTGTTCTGAAAAGAAAAATATAGTGGGACATTTGTGCTTTGTGAGTACAGTTCCTTAGTTTAGATAGGGTGTGCTTAACAGAGAGCATTTAATTTAGTTAAAATTAACTTCAAGATCAATCCAGGGCAATTCTTTAGTCAGAACCGAATTCTTTACTAAGCCCTCGAAATTGTTGTTTTGTAAACTAGCGATTTTTATAAAGACAAATATTTAATTTCATCATTGTTCGAATTTCATAGGAGTCTTCCACTTACACAGTTTGATCAGCTGCATAAGTTTTCCCCTTTCGGCATTATTTAACTATGAAAATAATTCTCCTAAGAAAAATATACTAAAATTATATACAACTGCCAATTAGCTCATAAGCATTTCAAGTCGCTGCTAATAATTTTCAATAGTAAACTTGACGCAGAACAGCAAACAGTTCTAAGTGAGAAGTTACAGCTACATAAATATCACTAATCATCATTACAATCGCTAATTTCATTATATAAATTGGAAATCTCATGTAATTAATTACAGTTAAAATATTCAGTTATATTACGTATGTCAGATACTTAGTATCTTAATTGGTCATAAAATAAAGACAACTGATTATAGTATGAATTTAGTATGTATTATTTGCATTGTAAATTTTACATTATTATTTCATTTAACGAGTATAATTCGTTCCTAAATATTACTCTTAATTAACACTCGTAAAGATAAACACTTTTTTCTCTAGGAATCCATGTAGAATAGGTCAACGCATTCCACAAACAGGAACTGAAACAGATTCACAATATAGTATTGTAGTGCATCCCGTTTTAGAAGAAAGATCTCTTAAGATATTTGTTTATGTCTGCGCTTCAACGTTTGTCGAAAAAGAGACATGGAATATTCGTAGCGCACATAGCTACTACCTTACGAGCATCATTAATAAACCGACGACAAATCAGAATTGTAATTCATTAACAAATACCGCAAGGGAAAGGTTACCACGCGCCAGCGAAGAAAAGATTTTGCAATATCGTTGCAGAGAGCAGGCCCCGATCTAGGTGGGGGGGGGGGGGGGGGGGGGGGCAGAGGTATCTGCAACAGACGGCAATTTCAGGGGGCGCCACATTCGTATTCTTGAAGAAAAAACCTTGTTCCACAAAGCATCCAGTGCACGTTCATCTACTGACAGTTCATATGATGTTGAAACGCATCGCAGTTGCTTTTTGAACACATTCTAAGTTGATTTCTGAACGAATCATAAGTTGATTTTTGAATGCTGCCAGGATAATCCACGTCACAATTAAAAATAAAAAAACTTTCGCGCAGACAAAAGAGCGCTAGTTTTCTTTTTAATCTCGTGCGAACAGAAACCAGATTATCGCCGTGGTTTTTTAATTGTGCCTGCCTACTTACTGTGTGTCTTCATTCGCATCCTTAACGCCGTGTTTTTATATTTTGAATTCCACAACTTTGCACCATTTTAAAGTTTTTTACAATGCCACCGTTTTATCACCTGTTTTTAATGTTTGTTTATATTCTCATTATGTTTTTCAACTTTTCTGTAGGCTGTAGAGCGGCCTGTTACGCTGATTCCCTCTCTGGGGGGGGAATCGAAATGCGATAAAGAAAAAAAAAAGTAGGGAGAGGGCTATACGGGCTGAGCTGAGTGAACCCGGACGGGTGTGTACCAATAGCTGTTTATGCGGTTGACTTGATGTACGAATGATCAGCGTTATTATAATTGTTAGCGAAATCCTTAGATTCGGACTACTAGGGCGGAAATAAACGTTTAACAAGAGTAACAGGTAACAAAGATTAGATATTATCTTCTCGGTGTATCCAATAAAGTTAAATTTTCACAAAAAATTTTGCCACACCGCTGCACTACTAAGGACCAGTTGTATAGTCCCCGGTTAGCACCGGATTTAAGTTATATTCTGGGAATAGCGCGGAAAATGCATTGTACGAACATGTAATAAAGCCTAACCGAAGAATAAACGCGGGATAACTGAACCGGTGATTCTGGCTTGGTTAGTGAAGTTGACCGGAGTACAAGTTTTTACAATGGCAGGAATTGTTACTGAAATAGTCATGAGCAAGATTCTTTGTTAGAAAATGAATAAGAAGAAACGGGGACATCTCACAAGCTATATGGAAGGATATGACGATTCCAAATTTACATAACAATTTAGTACTACTACTTTTCTGCCTCATGCTTGACAAACTGTAGTATAAGAATGAAATATGACACTCTTTCCTAACATGAAACTTTTTGCATGTAGTAGGAATAACAGGCATTTCATATAGGTACTTCGTGAATTGTATTCTGTCTCGTTATTTATGTAAATGAGGTACATAAAATGGCCATTTGTGTCAAAATAGTCTTTTTTATTGGGCACGTGTTACAATTGCTGCAATGTCAGAAAGACCTATTTCGTTCTACCTAGCAGGCAGTAACAAAGTAGTTGTAATTAGATCAACAGACCACACCACTCTTAGATACTATTCGTATTAACAGCTTTTTCAGTATTACACAACGATATTTTGATTTTCCATATAGCAAAACGTTTGATGAGATGATGGATTCTTTTGCAGAAAGGAAAACACGCCGTAAAAAGCTGTAGCAATATCAGAGAGAAAAAAAATGCTGGGACTTATGGACTGAAGAAATGTGTACTATCTTGCTTGTTTCTTGTCTCTTCTGGTTTTATGTTCCCTTTATTTAATTTTATGTCAAACAAAAGTGAGCGTTATTACCTAATAGGCAATGAAGAATGTGAATTTTCTGAAGAGTTCTTATTCTCCCGGTCACAAATGATCCGATCCAGTGTTAACTACGAGGTTTTTTTTAAGGGGGGCAGGATGTCAAACCGGCCGACTGGGAACAGTAGATGCACCATAGAAAATTTTAATTTCCTTTGTGCTGAATGTAGATCTGATGGCTTCTATTACAAAACACACAGGTTTGAGTTCCACAGAGCAAAACACAATGACGTGTGATAGAAGAATGCTGCTTGAAGACGCGTGGCGCTGCACTTTGACACACTTAAGAGCAAATAATATGTTTTACATTTCCTCTAATATACAAGTTGTATATATCAAACTCTTCAGAAAGATGTGCGCCAAAATCCGGATATACTTTTGAAAAATCGATTTTTTAAAGTATTTGACGTCCTATCTCAAACGCTCGAGAAGGGAGGGGGCCGCCACTATCAAGTTTTTGCCCAGATTCGGAAATATCGTAGATCCGGGGCTGGCAGTGAGTTTGTAACATTGTCAAGGAAGCCCAAGCAGTGGTACCGGTCACAAAAATTGTGGCGGGAAGCGGTTTGTGATCTGTACAGCTGACTCAATACAGCTTACTACCGATCGGTGTTTTATAGCAGAACGCGTGACTTAGTGTTTATTTACAGTGGCCAAAGAGAACGGAAATGGTTATTTAAGACCGAAAACGTCATTCGTTAAGCCAGTCTGTCTCTCAGGTTTTCTTCTACTGGTGCGAATCACTCGTTACGGAAAGTGCTCGATAAGAAAGACTCGAGTGTAATAAAAAAAATTACGGCGGGCCGGACACCATGCACGTCTGACCCGTTACCGCGGGCCAGGTTGATGGGGCTCGAGGGCTGGTGGTGGCTCATGGGTGGCGGTATGGAGACCCTGTTCTTGTGAAATACAACTAGCTCTTTATTCTCGCGAAGTTATGAGTGCTATCTATATCGGATTTCAAACTGAGTCCATATTTCTAGATTTCCAGAAGACTTTTGACACATTTCTTCACACACCGAGAGAGGTGGCGCAGTGGTTAGCATTCGGGAGGACGACGGTTCAATCCCGTCTCCGGCCATCCTGCTTTAGGTTTTCCGTAATTTCCCTAAATCGTTTCAGGCAAATGCCGGGATGGTTCCTTGGAAAGGACACGGCCGATTTCCTTCCCAATCCTTCCCTAACCCGAGCTTGCGCTCCGTCTCTAATGACCTCGTTGTCGACGGGACGTTAAACACTAACCACCACCACACACCACATTTCTTCACAAGCGATTTCCAATCAAATTGAGTCCAATAGAGTGTCGTCTCGTTCTTGATTTCCTGTCAAAAAGGTCACAGATCGTAGCAACTGATGGAAAGTCCTCAAGTATAAAAGAAGTAATTTCTGGTGTTCCCCATGGAAGTGTTATAGGCCCTCTGCAGTTCCTGATGTATATGAACGTCATAGGACACAATATGAGCCCTCTTAGATTGTTTTCAGCTGATACTGTCATTTACCGTGTTGTAAAGTCCTGGTGCTCAAAGTGACAATGACTCTAACTAATGAAAAGTCTGGAATCATCCACATTAGTACTAAAAAAATCCATTAAATTTCGGTTACAGGATAAATCACACAATTCTAAAGACTGTAAATTCAACTAAATACTTAGGAATACAGTTACGAATAACTTATTTAGGAATGTTGTGGGGAAAGCGAACCAGCGACTGCCTTTACGACGTTTGTCCGCCCTCTTCTGGAGTACTGTTGTGCGGTGAGGGATCAGCATCAGATGGCATTCACGGAGGACGTCAGAACAGTTCAGAGAAGGACAGCTCGTTTTCTATTATAGCGAAATAGAGGAGAGTGTGGTACGGACATGGTATCTGGATTGGACTGCCAGTCCTTAAAGAAAATACATTTCACGCTGCGGCAGGATCTTCACGTGAAATTTCAGTCACCAGCTTTCTCCTCCCATTGCGAAATTATTCTGTTGGCGCCCACGCACACAAGGAGAGGTAATCATCATGATGAAATGAGAGAAATCAGAGCTCACACAGAAAGATTTAAGCGTTGGTTTTTCCCACTCGCCGTTTGAGAGTGGGGCGATAGAGAAATAGTTTGAAGAAGTTTCGATAAACCCTCTGTCAGCGCTTAATTCTGAACTGCAGCGTAATCATGTAGCTATACAGGGTGGTCCATTGATCGTGACCGGGCCAAATATCTCACGAAATAAGAGTCAAACGAGAAAACTACAAAGAATGAAACTTGTCTAGCTTGAATGGGGAAACCAGATGGCGCTATGGTTGGCCCGCTAGATGGCGCTGCCATAGGTCAAACGGATACCAACTGCGTTTTTTAAAATAGGAACCCCATTTTTTATTACATATTCGTGTAGTACGTAAAGAAATATGAATGTTTTAGTTGGACCACTTTTTCGCTTTGTGATATATTGCGCTGTTATAGTCACAAACATATAAATTTTAGACGAAGAGCTGATAACAGGGAGGTTTTTTAAATTAAAATACAAAACGTAGGTACGTTTGAACATTTTATTTTGGTTGTTCCAATGTGACACATGTACCTTTGTGAACTTATCATTTCTGAGGACGCATGTTGTTACAGTGTGATTACCTGTAAATACCACATTAATGCAATAAATGCTCAAAATGGTGTCCGTCAACCTCAATGCATTTGACAATATGTGTAACGACAGTCCTCTCAACAGCTAGTAGTTCGCCTTCCGTAATGTTGGCACATGCACTGACAATGTGCTAACGCATGTTGTCAGGCGTTGTCGATGGATCACGATAGCAAATATCCTTCAACTTTCCCCACAGAGAGAAATCCGAGGACGTCATATCCGGTGAACGTGAGGGCCAATCCACCTGTCATGAAATATGCTATTGAATACCTCTTCAGCCGCACGCGAGCTATACGCCGGACATCCATCATGTTGGAAGTACACCGCCAATCTGTCATGCAGTGAAATTTCTTGTAGTAACATCGATAGAACATTACGTACGAAATCAGCATACATTGCACCATTTAGATTGCCATCGATAAATTGGGGGCCAATTATTCTTCCTCCCATAATGTCGCACCATACATTAACCCACCAAGGTCGCTGATGTTCTACTTGTCGCAGCCATCGTGGGTTTTCCGTTGCCCAGTAGTGCATGTTATGACGGTTTACGTTACCGCTTGTGGTGAATGACGCTTCGTCGCTAAATAGAACGCGTGCCAAAAATCTCTCATCGTCCCGTAATTTCTCTTGTGCCCAGTGGCAGAACTGTACAGAAAGTTCGAAGTCGTCGCCATGCAGTTCCTGATGCATAGAAATATGGTACCGGTGCAATCTATGTTGATGTAGCATTCTCATGCCGACGTTTTTGAGATTCCCGATTCTCGTGCTGTTTGTCTGCTACTGATGTGCGGATTAGCCGCGACAGCAGCTAAAACACTTACTTGGGCATCATCATTTGTTGCAGGTCGTGGTTGACGTTTCACATGTGGCTGAACACTTCCTGTTTCCTTAAATAACGTAACTATCTGACGAACGTTCCGGACACTTGGATGATGTCGTCCAGGATACCAAGCAGCATACATAGCACACGCCCGTTGGACATTTTGATGACAATAACCATACATCATCACGATATCGACCTTTTCCGTAACTGGTAAACGGTCCATTTTAACACGGCTAATGTATCACGAAGCAAATACCGTCCGCACTGTCGGAAAGTTACGTGATACCACGTTTGTGACTATTACAGCGCCATCAATCACAAAACGAAAAAAGTGATCCAACCAAAACATTCATATTTCTTTACGTACTACACGAATATGTAATAAAAAATGGGGGTTCCTATTTTAAAAAGCGCAATGGTATCCGTTTGACCTATGGTAGCGCCATCCAGCGGGCCAACCAGAGCGCAATCTGCTTTCCCCCATCAATCTAGACAAGTTTCATTCCTTGTAGTTTTTTCGTTTGACGCTTATTTTGTGAGATATTTGGCCCAGTCGCTATCAATGGACCACCCTGTATATGTAGACACTGAGGTTTAGTTCGCTGTAGAAGAGTATTTGGCATACCGCTCGTAGTGTATTTCAAGCGTGGAATCAGCTAACTGGAGAAAAAAGGCGGACGAATTATATTGGCCTAAAAGCAGACGACACTGAAAATGACTGCCTTTTTATGTAGGGAAGAAGTGTTGCACTGGCAATCGGGGAACTTTCCCTTGTTCTTCTCCTCTAAAATGATTGCGTGACTGTTTCAAAGTACGGAAGAGCGTGTGAAGAGCATGGCTTGGCGTGTGTTGCAGATCGTGGACGTGGGCGACCTGGTGCTGATGCCGGGCCTGGTGGACTCGCACGTGCATCTCAACGAGCCGGGCCGCGTCGAATGGGAGGGCCTCTGGACGGGAACGCGCGCTGCCGCCGCCGGCGGCGTCACCACCCTCGTCGAGATGCCGCTGTGAGTGCGCTGGCGCTGCGGTCGCTTCTCTGTGCTGCCCCTACAGGATGCTCAGCAAACCACTGCGAACTGCACGGCACAGCGTACTTAACCGCGTGCTTATCGTTCTACAGCTCGTAAAGACTTCCTGCCGTTCTGTTTAAATACAAAACGTGGCATGATGCCTTCCTGAGAGTCAATAATTCTCCTTCCAAATTAAAAGTGTAAGTGCAGACCAGATGAGGCTTGAATTCAAGGAAATAGTATCGGCAGCAATTGAGAGATTTATACCAAATAAATTAACAAACGACGGAGCTGATACCGCATGGTACACAAAACAGGTGAGAACACTGTTGCAGGAACAACGAAAAAAGTGCCAAATTCAAACGAAAGCAAAACACACAAAGATTGGCCATCACTTACAAAAAGCTCGACATTGCACGTGGATTTCAATGCAAGATGGCCAACGGCCTTGCCGAAGTGGTAACACCGGTTCCCGTCAGATCACCAAAGTGAAGTGCTGTCGGGCTGGGCTAGCCAGTCTGCTGAGTGCTGTTGGCAAGCGGGGTGCAGTCAGCCCTTGTGAGGCAAACCGGGGTGCTACTTGACTGTGAAGTAGCGGCTCCTTAAACTGGCATACGTCCAGGAGAGCGGTGTGCTGACCACATGCCCCTCCATATTCGCATCCCGTGACGCCTGTGGGCTGAGATTGACACGGCATCCGGTCGGTACCTTTTGGCCTTCCAAGGCCTGTTCGGACGCAGTTTAGTTAGTTCTTTTTCTCTTTTTTTAATTCAAGATGCTTTTCACAACGAAACTTTGTCTCTAAAACGGGCAGAAAATCCAAAGGGATTCTGATTGTATGTAAAATTTGCTAGTGGCAAGACACAACGCCTTCTCTGCGCGATAGCAATGAAGATAACTATCGACGACAGTGCTGCTAACGCAGAGTTACAATACACAACCTTCCAAAATTCCTTCACCAAGGAAGACCAAGTAAATATTCCAGAGTTCCAATCAAGAACAGCTGCCAACACGAGCAACCAACTTAAATCACTTAATAAAAGTAAGTCTTCTGATCCAGATTGTATTCCTTTCAGAGTATGCTGATTCAATAGCTCCAAACTTAACAATCACATACAACCTCTTGATCGGCGAAAGATCCGTACCCAAAGACAGGAAAGTTGCACTGGTCACACCAATATTCAAGAAAGGCAATAAGAGTAATCCAGTAAGCTACAGGACCATATCATTGCGGTCGATATTCAGCAGCCCAGGAACGCACGCTGTATCCGAACATTACGAGTTACCTCGAATACAGCAGTATATCGACAAATAGTCAGTACAGATTTAGAAGATAAGACAACTAGCTCCTTACTTACACTACGTGTTGAGTGCTACCAACAAGGAATTTCGAATTGATTACATTTTGCGGAAGGCTTTTGACACCTTACTTCAGAAGCAGTTTGTAACCAAAGGGCGTGCTTATGGTATATCGTCATACGACCGGATTCGTGATTTCCTGTCAGAGAAGTTACAGTCCTTAGTCATCGAGTAAAACAGAAGTGATTTCTGGCGTTCTCCAAGATGGTGTTATACGTCCTCTACTGTTCCTTATACATTTAGGAGACACAATCGGCTTCCAGTGCGACAGACATCGCTGCTGCCAGTGAATGTAGCCCCACCTCAACCAGAATCCGTGCGAATATTACGAAGGGAAGAGGAACCAATCCAATGGTTTTTTGGGGTTGTGTTCCTCGCACCAGGCCACTGCTCACAGCTGGACATAAGGCTGCATGTCTTCAGTGGATCAAACAAGACATACACTGACCGGAGTCGTCCAGTATCTGAGCAGCCGTCTTAGGTTATTTGCAGGTGATGCTGTGGTGTTCGCTGAGGTGTCAAAGTTGAGTGACTGTAGGAGGATACAAGATGACTTAAATAACATATCTTGTTGGTGTGATGTATAACAGTTTAGCATCGTCCGAGTAGAGTGGAAAAGTGTAAGTGAAAGCTGAAGAGTAGAAAAAACAAACCCGTAATGTTCAGACGCATCGTAAGTAGTGTTGTTTAAATATCTGGACGTAACATTCCAAAGTGGTATGAAATGGAACGAGTATTTGAGGAATGTGGTAGGGAAGGCGAACGGCCGACTTCGGTTTATAGGGAAAATTTTAGGAAAGTGTTGTTCATCTGCAAAGGAGACAGCATACAAGACGCTGGTGCGACCTATTCTTGAGTACTGCTCGACTGTTTGGGATCCGTACCAGGTCGGATTTAAGGAAGATATCGAAACAGTTCAGAAGCGGACTGCTAGATTTGTTACTGGCAGCTTCGAGCAACGTGTCAGTGTCACGGAGATGCTTCGGCAACTCAAACGGGAATCCCTGGAGTGAAGCGACGTTCTTTTCGAGGCAGTTGATGCTCACTGCCGAACGATCCACTGCCGCCAACATATATTGCACATAAGGACCACGAAGGTAAATACAAGAAATTAGGGCTCATACGGAAACATATATACAGTCATTTTTCCCTCGCTCTACTAGAATAGGAAAGGAAATGACTGGTAGTGGTACACTATATGCTCTGCCACGCGTCATACGGTGGCTTGCGGAGTATCTGCGTAGATGTAAATGTACTAAAGAGACTGACTACGCTACCCCTGTCCATCCTCTTTTGGGGTACTGCTGCTAGATTGTGGTATCCTTACAAGATAGAGTTAACGGACCACATCGAGGAAGTTAAAGGGAAGGTACCATATTTTGTACTATCGAGAAATAGGGAATAGAATGTCACGGACATAATAGAGAATTTGAGGTAGAATTCATTAAAAGAAAGACGTTTTTCGTTGTGGCGGGATTCTCTCACGACATTTTAGTCACTAACTTTGTCGTCCGAACGCGAAAATATCTTTTTGATGTCGACATATACGGAGAGGAACGATCATCACAATAAAGTAAAGCAAATCAGAGCTCGCACTGAAAAATATACGTGTTTTTTTTTCGCGCGCTGTTCGATTGTTGGACAATAGAGAATTAATGTGAAAGTGGTCCGATGAACACTACGCCAGGTACTCCAGTGTGATTTACAGAGAAGCCATGATGATTTACATGAATAACTTTTGAAGAGGAATTGGAAGTAAAATTTTTTGTTGTTTTTTTATTTTCATTTCATTATAAAAATGACAATTTTCTTAATAAAATGGTGTATGAATCACATGAAGTCGCATGGAAAGTAGGATTCCGTACCTCAGTCGGTAAAAACAGAACCCCTGTAAGATCATTTCATTGTCCGGCTCTTGAAAGCCCTCTTTCTCCTGAAAGGATAAACGCATCCAGTTGAAATTTATACCACTTACTCACGTATAACGTCTCTTCACGTTGTAATGAACAGAAGCTTCTAAGTCATTGCATTCAAACGATACAGCCATTTATGTTACGTATTTAGATGTTGAAAACTCTCTTATCTAAACCCATAGCATATTTGCCTTAGGCCTGGAATCAGTAAATTTGGCAAAGAGCAAGGTTTCACAGCACAAGTAAAGGAAAAAATCCGAAAATTGTTAATTTGTAATTCTGTCACATGCAAAATCTCTTTTGTCATTTGTGATCCGACTGTCTCTCTATCCGTCCGTCTGTTAAGATCCATTTTCTCAAGAACTTTTGGACGTATGAAGTTGAAATTTACGTCACATACTACGGTCTATTATCCCTTGATGGTGCAGTAGATGTAAGCTTCTAAGTCAATACAATCAAACGATACGGTTATTTATGTTACTTGTTTTGACACTCGCGAACTCACTCATTTAAACCTATAGGGTACATCACGTTGACCTAGAATCATGAAATTCAGCGCGAAGCAAGGCGTAACAATAAAAAAGAGAAAAACCAGAAAAGTGTTAATTTGTAATTATATCACACGAAAAAAATAATTCTTTCGTCATTTGTTACCCGACTGTCTGTCTGTCCGTCTATTAAGACGTCTTTTTCTCAGGAACAGGTAGAGGTACACTTGAAGTTTATGTCACATACTAAGGTCTACGAGCCCTTGGTGACATAAAAAATGTTTAGCTTCTAAGCCAATACAGCCAGAAGATACGGCCATTTATGTCACATATGTCACACTCGCAAACGCTGCACGTAATTCGCGTCGACCTCGAATCATGAAATTTGGGAGGAAGCAATGCTTCACAGTAAAAGTAAAGGGAAAAAAAAATCTGAAAATTATTAATTTGTAACTATACGAAAAAAATATTTATTTTGTCATTTGTTATCCGACTTCAAACTTAAAATTAAAACTTCCTCCAAGAGATTCTAGATTCCTGGGATCGATGAACTGTCTGTGTACGTAATTAAGTTTGTACAGAGTCCTCAGAGGGCGAGTCCTACTCGCATCTGGCTAACTTTCTTTAGATGTCATCTTTGCCTCATTAACATGTTACAAATTTTTCATGCGTTTTCTAACATCAAGAAACGTCGATAACTTCTTATATCGGAGGCTACAGATTGCAGTATTACAAGGGCGAAATTACATTGTTTCTATTTTCATTAAAGTAGCTTTTCATACCGAAGGCCCGTTTAGTAAATGTAGAAATTCTAAGAAGCCTGTTGCTGCAGTGACAAGTGTTGGTATCTGAAAGGTTAATTGAGTTTCAAATTCCAACGAAACATTGTTATAAATGTAAATCAGTGGACAAAGGGAAACATGTCTGGGATAGGAACTATGAACAAGTAGTGCAACGGATATCTATGCAGCTAATGAAATTTTCAGTCGATTCATGAATGAAACGACTTTCAATCGATTCATGAATGAAACGACTTGGTTATTCTAAGTTCTTAGGCGATGGGGCTCAGAAGCATACAACGGTGTAACTGCAGCCAGACGTTATAGTGATAAGGTATCACAAAACTGGAATTTGTGGATCGTGTCCAGAAGAGGATGGATGTCAGGTTAAGAAGTTGAAACTAAGTTTGAGTAACAAGAAACACTCTGATGGTAAAACCATAAGGGATAGGCTGGTAGGTAAAATTATTAATGAATTACAACACTAGTACGGAACGGCCATTAGGACTAACATTGATGATTTGTTCGGAATGCGACAGGCAATATGTGCTACCTCCTTCCACAAACTGTCAACAATTGACCAACCAACACATCAACTCTGTTCTCTCAGACCAGACTCATTGTCCAAGTCACGTAACTCCCAATATCAGACACTTCGTACATGAAGAAATATTGCATCCCAGCAACTGTCTAGGAAGTCATAAAGCACCTGTACAGAGACCTGGCACATCCTGACATACTGAAGAAGTATCTGCATGGGGAGACACAAAATCCAAATAAGTCTTTCACTAGTGTCATATGGACTCGCACACCAAAACATGTTTTTGTTTAGAAGAAGACACTAAAATGATGTGGGAGGATTCTGTAATGAGTTACTGTGTTTAATAATGACAACATTGGTAGGGTGAAATTTCCTGGAGTAAACTGCATGAGAGAACTTCAACGAATGGACAAGGTTCGCATCGATAACGCGCCACTGTGCAGCAGATACGGCCACCAAGGGGTTCAGAAGGGATAAAAAATGAGATACATGGAAAATCATAGAAAATATTATACACAGTATGGTGCAGGGGGCTTCTGAGTGAGTAAAAGTAACAAATAAAACCTATTCTATGTAATTTTTAATCATTTCAAACTTTTTAAGCGATTTTTATAAAAATTTACATTTTCGGTTGCGTTATTCCCTAAATGTCAGGAACTAACTGGAGTAGAGTATTCAAATTTTGAGGGAGTTAAAACATAGACACATTGAGTCTACTGAACTGAAATACAAGCAAGATGTAAAGTATAATAAAAATTATTTAGGAAAAATAACAAAAAATTCTACAAAAATTTAACCTTTTAATCAAAAAATAGTATTTCCATAAACCAGTGCTGAAACGCAATGATTTTAGTTCAGTAGATCAAAAACATAACACGTAAAGTCCTGTAAAAGTTTCATTGCCACTGCTACTGCGTTTTTTGAATATCGGTACAGGACATTCCAACTTCCCTTAAATGGGGGTAATTAGTCTATCGGTGTAGTGTAATCTTAGCAGTCCCTATAGAAACGATAGGTAGCGGGTCGTCGTATATTCCTGGCTTCCTCACTTAAAGCTGGTTTTCAAACTTTTAAAGTGGGTTTTTGTAAGATAGTTGGCGCCTATGTTCAAGCATCTTCTAATTCAGGTTTGTCAGTAATTCCACGACCCTCTGCCGCGGGTCAGACAAACCATACGTGATTTCCTCGTTTGTATACGTTCAACACACCCTGTTCTATTGAGCACATTTGAGCAACAGTCTGCAGTGGGTCGTAAGAGTGTTTTGTAAGATTCGCTGCATTTTTCCAGCACCCTTCCAATGAATCTAAGTCTGCCATCTGCTTTCATAATGCTACGGTGGTCCAGAAGTAGCATCTTCGGCTAGTAATCGTTCTTAGGACCGTGTTCAATCCCAGTCATTGCTCACATTCTCGACAAAACTCATCACGGTTGTCGGCCAAAGACTTCGTTTGAGGAACTACTCTCGTACTGCGAACAGGAGCGGACTGAGATTTCGGACACCCTCTTGGCCATTGTGTGGGAAACTGCCTCTAACAGGCAGAAGAACCAGCAATGATCACTGGTATGGGGAATCAGAGAGCAATGGAAATCACTGTACACACAACATATTTGGTAAGAGAAACGCAAAGGCTCAGTTTAGACATAGTTAGGGTCAATCAAATCAAACTCAAAGAAGATACACTCCTGGAAATGGAAAAAAGAACACATTGACACCGATGTGTCAGACCCACCATACTTGCTCCGGACACTGCGAGAGGGCTGTACAAGCAATGATCACACGCACGGCACAGCGGACACACCAGGAACCGCGGTGTTGGCCGTCGAATGGCGCTAGTTGCGCAGCATTTGTGCACCGCCGCCGTCAGTGTCAGCCAGTTTGCCGTGGCATACGGAGCTCCATCGCAGTCTTTAACACTGGTAGCATGCCGCGACAGCGTGGACGTGAACCGTATGTGCAGTTGACGGAATTTGAGCGAGGGCGTGTAGTGGGCATGCGGGAGGCCGGGTGGACGTACCGCCGAATTGCTCAACACGTGGGGGTGAGTCTCCACAGTACATCGATGTTGTCGCCAGTGGTCGGCGAAAGGTGCACGTATCCGTCGACCTGGGACCGGACCGCAGCGACGCACGGATACACGCCAAGACCGTAGGATCCTACGCAGTGCCGTAGGGGACCGCACCGCCACTTCCCAGCAAATTAGGGACACTGTTGCTCCTGGGGTATCGGCGAGGACCATTCGCAACCGTCTCCATGAAGCTGGGCTACGGTCCCGCACACCGTTAGGCCGTCTTCCGTTCACGCCCCAACATCGTGCAGCCCGCCTCCAGTGGTGTCGCGACAGGCGTGAATGGAGGGACGAATGGAGACGTGTCGTCTTCAGCGATGAGAGTCGCTTCTGCCTTGGTGCCAATGATGGTCGTATGCGTGTTTGGCGCCGTGGAGGTGAGCGCCACAATCAGGACTGCATACGACCGAGGCACACAGGGCCAACAGCCGGCATCATGGTGTGGGGAGCGATCTCC
This sequence comes from Schistocerca gregaria, assembly GCF_023897955.1. Taxonomy (NCBI): domain Eukaryota; kingdom Metazoa; phylum Arthropoda; class Insecta; order Orthoptera; family Acrididae; genus Schistocerca; species Schistocerca gregaria. The sequence goes on from NC_064922.1 coordinate 683,615,885, forward strand.
TACACTGGCCGTACACCTCTGGTGATCGTCGAGGGGACACTGAATAGTGCACGGTACATCCAAACCGTCATCGAACCCATCGTTCTACCATTCCTAGACCGGCAAGGGAACTTGCTGTTCCAACAGGACAATGCACGTCCGCATGTATCCCGTGCCATCCAACGTGCTCTAGAAAGTGTAAGTCAACTACCCTGGCCACAAGATCTCCGGATCTGTCCCCCATTGAGCATGTTTGGGACTGGATGAAGCGTCGTCTCACGCGGTCTGCACGTCCAGCACGAACGCTGGTCCAGCTGAGGAGCCAGGTGGAAATTGTATGGCAAGCCGTTCCACAGGACTACATCCAGCATCTCTACGATCGTCTCCATGGGAGAATAGCAGCCTGCATTGCTGCGAAAGGTGGATATACACTGTACTAGTGCCGACATTGTGCATGCTCTGTTGCCTGTGTCTATGTGCCTGTGGTCCTGTCAGTGTGATCATGTGATGTATCTGACCCCAAAAATGTGTCAATAAAGTTTCCCCTTCCTGGGACAATGAATTCACGGTGTTCTTATTTCAATTTCCAGGAGTGTATTTCTGTCCAGACGAATGCAGTATACGGTAATATCAGCGGGGGCAGGATTCGTCATAAACAGGAAGGTAGGACAGAATCGACGGCAAAACAATGCCAACAACAATAGCTCAGGTATACATGCCTGTGTAACAAGCAGAATATGAATCAACCAAGAAAGTATATGACACTGACGGTGTAATTAGTTATATAAAGTGAGATAAAAATCTAATAATCATAGCTCATTGGAATGCTGATTTAGGAGAAGGAATAGCAGACAGTGGTATGGGAGAATATGTGCGCGGTAGTAGGAATAATAGAAGAGGTCTGGTAAGTGAATTTGGGCTTGTATTAGCGAGTACATTGTTCAAAAATCGCAAGAGAAGGAAGTATACTTCGAAAAGGGTGGAGCTACGGGAAAAATCCAGCTGCACTATATTATGGTAAGACAGTTTCCGAAGTTACACTTTTAATTGTAAGCCATACAGAGGAGCAGGTACAGATTCAGATCACACTTTAGTAATGATGAGCAGAACTTTGAAGTGAATCGTGCAGATGAATCAGTGCGAAAAAAAGTGGAATTCTGAAGTACTGAGGAATGATGGTGTGCTTCTGAAGTTATCTTAGGCTGTAGATACTGCGTTAGTAAATATCCAACAGGCACTGCAGTCCGAGAGGAACTCACACCGCTAAAAAGGGCAGTCATTGAAGTTGGACAGAAAAACATAGGTACAAGGTAGGTAATCTTGCGTTACAGAAGAAATTCTTCAATTCATCGACAAAAGAAGTAAGTGCAAAAATATTCAGGGAAAATTAGTAATACAGCAGTATCAATCCGTTAGGAATGAAATAAATAGCAAATGCTGGGGATTCATGGCGAAATGGCTGCAGCACATATATTAAGAAATAGAAAATAAATGATCATTGGCAGCGCTGATTTCTACACATAGAAAAGTAAAAATAACCTTCGGTGAAATTAAAACCAAAGGCATCAACATTAGGCGTGGGATGGTGATTCCACGGTTAAAAGCAAAGGAGAGAGCAAACAGGTGGAAAGGCGGAAGAAGTACCTGATGACGTAATGGAAGAAGGAGTGGAAATCGATATGGAAGACATAGGAGATTCAGTATTGGAATCGGTGATTCCGAGGGATTTGGAAGACTTACGATCAAGTAAGGCAGAAGGGCTGTATAACATTCCATCAGAATTTCCCAAGATCATTAGGGGAAGTGGAAAGTAAACGACTATTAAAGTTGGTTTATAAAATCTGTGAGTATGTAGAGGTATCACCAGACTTTCGGAAAAATATCGTCCACACAATCCTGAATACATCTAGGGCAGATAAGCGCGAGAAATATCGCGTTACTAACTCAGCGCGGCATGCACTCAATTCCGACAATTTCTATTTGGAGCACAGCAATATATGCAAATGAATCATGGACTTAGGAAACGCAATATGAGCAGACTTCTAGTCTGCCGCCTTAAGGCTGCTATCATAGTGGCACTGAAACACTCGCCAGACGCCGTCGACAGAGGTCGCACGGCAACATCGGAGGACAAGCTGGTATCAACGCAAACGATCTCCTTCGACTATGTTTGGCGGGACCACGAAGGTCAGAATCTACATCTCCTTGAGCGGGGTAGACGCCACGATCGCCCCATTCTTGGAAACGAGAGCTGCATTACGTCTTTTGGTATTAAGAATGCATCTGATGAGCTGCATCTACCAATCAAAGAATATGGCGAGTATTGCACGCTCGTTCATCGGTTATTAGAATAACCAGACAAGTTCTACGAATATGAGAGGCGAATGGAGAATGTTCAAAATGGTTCAAATGGCTCTGAGCACTATGGGACTCAACTGCTGTGGTCATTAGTCCCCTAGAACTTAGAACTACTTAAACCTAACTAACCTAAGGACATCACACACATCCATGCCCGAGGCAGGATTCGAACCTGCGACCGTAGCAGTCGCACGGTTCCGGACTGCGCGCCTAGAAAATGGAGAATGTTCTAGGCTATGATACACTCAAGATGATTCGTGGAAACACTAAGAAGCAAGATTACAAACATTCTGCACAAGTTCAAATGAATTCAGCAAAACAGATGTACTATACGACAATTAACCTTCAATGACCGTAATTCAGGATTTCTGTGAAATACAAACATAAAAAATAAGATACTGTGAGCACCTAAAGCACTGAAACGTGAAAACATATACACTGGATTTGCAAACCACCCCATACAGCAGAATCACCGCCCTATTGACGTAAAAACATCAGTAAGCAGTAGTAGTAATTCGCTGACAGTTAATTCCCATCTATCACAGTCGGATAATGGTGCACTACAATACCTTCTCACTTCAAGAGATAATTATTTTGAAATTACAATCTAGGCCTAAAATTTTCGATACTGCCTTCGCCTGTATTGCAGATGACATACTGCATTAACTATAGATATGAGGCCGAAATGGCTAAACAGCCACAGAAATACGTTATGTAATAATTATAAGGTAACGTTATATTAATTATTATGAAGGCGTGCTGAAAAAAACCTCCAAACTTTCCATGTGAAAATTATTGCCTTTTTTAATAGAACAAATTTTATTATCATTCTATACCTTTATCCTTCATGACTAAGTATTTATTTCACAACATAGTCACCCTGGTGATGAACACATTTCTCCCAGCGAGAGACCAATTTGTTGATACCGTCACTGTAAAATGTTTGACTTTTCGACTAAGTCACAACCTTACCACTCCTTGCATCTTGTCATCACTACCAAAGTGAAGTCTTAGAAAGCCTTCTTTAACTTTTGGAAATTTTTGGAAACTCCTGGAAACTTCTAGAAAATCTGATGGAGCGAAGTTGGGGCTATAAGGAGGTTGATGGATGGCAGTGAACCCAAGTTGTCAGGTTGTTACTGATGACGCAGCGCTCATTGTCATGATGAAGGATAGGGTTGCTCCATGAGTGGACAAACTCTTCGAATTCTAAACTCGATTGCACATGCTGTTTCTCAAGCAACATCATAGTTACGTTAGACAGCGCCATGTCACACGCTACAATTCGCAGCCTTCTAGCGGCAGAGCGCTGCAAATATGTATATATGAAGAATAACGTAATTGAATGTAAATAACATTTATTTTATTTAAAAATCTTTTACTGCACTCGTGAATAGCTCAGTAGGCATTTCTAAAAGGGCAACCACAGAAGCTGAAGAGAAATACTTAGGTACAAAGAGGGTAACTGCGAAGAAACCATGGGTAACAGAAGAAATACTTCAGATGATCGACGAAAGAGGGAAGTAGGAAAAAAGTTCGCGGAAGTCAGAACACAGAAATAAAAGTCACATAGGAGTGAAATAAAAAGTAAGCGCAGGGCATCTAAGGGGAAATGGCTGAATTGAAAATGTGAAGCAATCGAAAGAACTATTGTCTGAAGGACTGAGTCAGCATATTTAAAAGTCAAAACCGCCTTCGGTAGAATTAAAAGCAAGTGCGGTAACTTTAAGAATGCAACGTACAATGAGAATTCCTTTGTTGAATGCAGAGGAGACAGCGAATAGGTGGAAAGAATACACTGAAAGCCTCCGTGAGTGAGAAGTCTTGTCCAATGACATGACGGAAGAAGGAACAGGAGTCGATAGGGAAAAGATATGGGATCCAGCATTAGAATCAGAATTTAAAATAGCTTTGGAAGACTTAAAATCAAATAAGGTAGAAGAAATAGATAACATTCCATCGGAATTCCTGAAGTCAGTAGAGGAAGTGGCAGCAAAACTATTATTCACGTTGGTGTGTAGAATGTATGAGACTGGGGATATACCATCAAAATTTCGGAAAAATATCTTCCATACAATTCCCAAGATTGCAAGAGCCTACGAGTGAGAGAATTATAGCACAATCATCCTAACAGTTTATTAATCTAAGTTATTGTCAAGAATAATATACAGAGGAGTGGAAAACAAAATTGGGGATCTGTTGGACGAAGATCAGTTTGGCTTTAGAGAAAGTAAGGGTACCAGAGTGGCAATTCTGACGTTCCCATTGATAATGGAAGCAAGGCTGAAGGAAAATCAAAACACGTTCATATGATCTCTCGACCTGGAAAAAGTGTTCGCAAAGCTAAGTGGTGGAAGATGCTAAAAGTCCCAAGAAAAACAGAGACAAGCTGAGAGGAAAGACAGGTAATATTAATATATACAAGAACCAAGACATAGCAATAATACTTGAAAAGAAAGAAGTGCGAGGATTAAATAGAGTACAAGACAGGGATGTAGTCTTTCACCCCTGTTGTTCAATCTTTAAGTCGAAGAAGCAATGACGAGGTTAAAAGGAAAGGTCACCAGTGAGATTAAAATTCAGGGCTAAAGGACATCAACGTTAAGATTCGTGATGACATTGCTACACTCAGAGAAAGTGAATAAAAATTACAAGGTCTGTTCAATGCAATGAACAGTCAACGAGTAAAAAATGTGGACTGAGTGTAAATCGAAGAAATATTAAAATAATGAGAAGTAGATAAATAAGAGCATTTCATCGGAATTGTTGGGTAAAGTGTAGACGAAGCTAAGGAATTCTGCTACCTAGGCAGTAAAATTACCCATAACAGATGGAGCAAGGAGGACTTACACTTGCAAAAAGGGCATTCCTGGCCCAGACAAGTCTACTAGTATGAAACTGCGTCTTAATTTGAGGAAGAAATTACTGAGACAGTACTTTTGGAGCACTGCATTGTATGGCAGTGAGTCATTGGTTGTGAGAAAACCGGAACAGAACAGAATAGAAGCGTTTGAAATGTGGTGCTACAAAAGAATGTTGAAAATTAGGTGGACTGATAGGGTAAGGAATGATGAGGTTATCCGGAGAACTGGCGAGGAAAGGAATATATGGAAAACACTGACAAGAAGAAGGGACAAGATGATAGCAAATGTATTAAGACATCAGGAAATAGCTTCTGTGGCACTAGAGGGAGTTGCAGAGGGTAAAAACTGTAGAAGAAGACAGAGGTTGGGATATATCGAGCAAATAACGAAGGACGCAGGTTGCAGGTGTTACTCTGAGATGACAAGGATGGCACAGGAGAGATGCTTTCCATTTTCTCCCTTGCCCAGAGGCACTTGTGTGTGTACCAGTTTTATGAAATCGTTTCCAAAACCTGCCAATAACAGATGAAGCCACATTAAGCTCTGTAGACACTGCACTAATAGACCAACCTTCCTGCAGTAATGTCACCAACCGAATACATTCTGCCTCAGTCAGATGCTTCACGGCGACTGATAAAACGTACCACAGTATAGAGACGCACCCGTTACTTACATTCACTAGATGGCAGAGTGAGGTATTGCTCGTCGATTTCACTCTTAGACGTAGCACGACGATACGTTTGAATACTGCCACTAAGCCATGGCTTTCAGACGTTTTGTGGAGAATTGTTCTCACTGTCAAAACACGTCGGAAGACTTATAGCAATAGTATACATCTTAACCGCAGACTACGTACGTGTACACTCGATCAAATTCTTGTCCCTCTAAGTGTTTTGAGCAATGTATTTCTCCTCCTGGGGATGCCAGGGACTCGTCCTTTCTTGTATTGAATTTGAAAATTTCTCACAATCTACGTTTTGTATCCGGGAACGTCGGGCGAAGAAAAAAACTGAATTGAATTCTGGAGATCGTCTCCGAAGTTTGTGAATTCAGACTATGAGGACGGTTGTACTGAGACGGTGCACATACTGACGTACTGCTCTGAAAAGATCGATACTCGTTCCACTGTAAGTCTTCGATGGAATACCCACATGTTGGTGCCATTGCGAGCACAGCTGTAGTCGATTACGCTAAAGCGGCTGCTCGAAGGACGGTGTTGTTTGCTGTTATTGCTGTTATAGGCTCACAAAACTTTGAGCCTTGATTCCTAGCGGGCCGCGGTTCTAGGCGCGCAGTCCGGAACCGTGCGACTGCTACGGTCGCAGGTTCGAATCCTGCCTCGGGCATGGATGTGTGTGATGTCCTTAGGTTAGTTAGGTTTAAGTAGTTCTAAGTTCTAGGGGACTAATGACCACAGCAGTTGAGTCCCATAGTGCTCAGAGCCATTTGAACCTTGATTCCTCAGAAACGTTTGAAAAGCGTATCGTATTAGAGCAGCCTTGGTACATCTAAGTAACTAATATACCGAGCGAAAGATCGAAACCGGTGATCCACTGGGCGTATCCTTCCTGGTCAGTCCGAAACAGCACAACCTACACCGCTGCTGCCAGACGGTCTCAGTGCTGGCGAAGTCACTTAGAAGAGAAATTCCAACTCCCCATCGCATCCCCCCCCATATTTAGTGGTAAAAAGGCCCAGTGGGTAGCCCGCCAAAAGCAGAACACAGATCACGCATGAATATGGGAAGAAGTTGTACTGAACTGTGAAAAAATAAGCAAAATAGAAACAGTGAACGGTCCAAGCTTAAGATGTGCAGTATCAAGCGTATTGCAAGAATCACTGTGCCGTGGTTGTGTGGTCACGCTGTTGGACTACAAATCGGGAGATCGGAGTTCAGATCTTACTCGTGCCCTGTGGTCCTTTTTTTTTTTTTTTTTTTGCAATATTATGAACTTTCCGTCCGCTCATTGACGTATCTATCCTCCTTCTGTAGCCTTGGCAACTGTCATGCTATACATTGGTTATAGAATGGGAGTCTTGTGGTAAGAATATATCACTGTCGCACGTAAAGGTCATGAATGGTGAGACAAGACGAAATGCAGCATAGACCTCTCACAGAACTGGAAACAACGAATAAACGGGTGTGAACTATGTTACAACAAAGAATTCAATAGCCAAAACTTCCAAAACGGAACGCAGCCTTTGTAACATGTGGTACTTGTGTAGAACATGTATGAGGTACGTACGTCTCGAGGTCCCTTCCCTAAACCTCGCAGTCGCAAACGGACGTTACACCACGACACAGACACAAATAAAATGGGGCACGAGAGAGATTTGAACACGGATCTCTCACTTTGCAGTTCAATACCGTCAGACTCCTCGATTCCTTCAATACACGCTTCTTATCAAGCTGCGGGTCTATGGGGTATCCTCTCAGTTGTGCGACTGGATTCGTGATTTCCTGTCAGGAAGGTCGCAGTTCGTAGTAATAGACGGCAAATCATCGAGGAAAACTGAAGTGATATAAGGTGTTCCCCAGGGAAGCGTCCTGGGACCTCTGCTGTTCCTGATCTATATAAATGACCTGGGTGACAATCTGAGCAGTTCTCTTAGGTTGTTCGCAGATGATGCTGTAATTTACCGTCTAGTAAGGTCATCCGAAGACCAGTATCAGTTGCTAAGCTATTTAGAAAAGATTGCTGTATGATGGGGCAGGTGTCAGTCGACGATAAATAACGAAAAGTGTGAGGTGATCCACATGAGTTCCAAAAGAAATCCGTTGGAATTCGTTTGCTCGATAAATAGTATAATTCTCAAGGCTGTCAATTCAACTAAGTACCTGGGTGTTAAAATTACGAACAATTTCAGTTGGAAAGACCACGTAGATAATATTGTGGGGAAGGCGAGCCAAAGGTTGCTTTTCATTGGCAGGACACTTAGAAGATGCAACAAGTCCACTAAAGAGACAGTTTACACTACACTCGTTCGTCCTCTGTTAGAATATTGCTGCGCGGTGTGGGATCCTTACCAGGTGGGATTGACGGAGGACATCGAAAGGGTGCAAAAATGGGCAGCTCGTTTTGTATCATCACGTAATATGGGAGAGAGTGTGGCAGATATGACACGCGAGTTGGGATGGAAGTCATGAAAACAAAGACGTTTTTCGTCGCGGCGTGATCTATTTACGGAATTTCAGTCACCAACTTTCTCTTCCGAATGCGATAATATTTTGTTGAGCCCAACCTACATAGGTAGGGATGATCATAAAAATAAAATAAGAGAAATCAGAGCTCGAACAGAAAGGTTTATGTGTTCGTTTTTCCCGCGCGCTGTTCGGGAGTGGAATGGTAGAGAGATAGTATGATTGTGGTTCGATGAACCCTCTGCCAAGCACTTAAATGTGAATTGCAGAGTAGTCATGTAGATGTAGATTCAGATGTCGATGCTGCACATCTTGACCTTGGACCATTCACTGTTTCTGTTTTGCTTCTTTTTTCTCAGTTTTTACTCTTTCTTCCTGTTTAAGTCCTTGATCTGCGTTCAGTTTCTGATGGACTATCCAATGGGCAATCTTAGCACTAAATCTGAGGCGGTCCAACTGAGAGTTTCCCTCGCACGGTTCTGCCCTGATAGGAAAGGCAGCTCGCCTTCAACGAGGTTTATTTACCGAATCTCTGGCCCCCAGCGACGCCGGCCTGCGCGTGTAAGTCTGTAATGAAGACAATGGTCGGCCGGAGTTTGAGCGCCGCAGACGGACGTAATCCCGGGTTCGCGTGTCGTCGCCTGCGCCGCCCTCCCGACCGACTGCAGACTTTAATTACGCCTCCGCCCCCCTCCCTTTCCCCTCTCCCGTCCCCAGCTGCGTACCATTTAAGCCCTTTGTGCATGGACGCTGGCCTCCAGCCCGGCCGTATGTCGCTCATAATCCTCATTTCAGCAGCTAATCGCGACGCTCCAGGTCACCCACGTGTGCGACGCCGTCCTGTCCTCCCTCTCCGAGGTCCTCCAGCAACGCCGTTCATCTCTTACGACGTGCTTTTGTCTTGTGCCAGGACGCTCCTTTTTAGCCATCTGTTTCCAACTGTTTCCAAGTGCCTTACGGTCTACAGTACGTGCACACAGTTCTTCCAATTCATGACCAAAGATGAGCACTCATTGTATTACTGCTTACAATACGCGTACACAGTTCTTCCAACTGACGACCAAAGACAAGCAACCATTGTATTACGGTGTACAATACATATAAACTCTTCCAACTGATGACCGAAGACAAGTATTCATTGTAAATTTCGAAGCGACTTTTTCAGAAATGAATTGCCACTTATTCCTGTTCGAAGAAAAGTAAGTGGCCAAGCAGTTCTAGGCGCTACAGTACGGAACCGCGCGACCGCTACGGTCGCAGTTTCGAATCCTGCCTCGGGCATGGATGTGTGTGATGTCCTTAGGTTAGTTAGGTTTAAGTAGTTCTACGTTCTAGGGGACTGATGATCTGAGAAGTTAAGTCCCACTGTGCTCAGAGCCATTTGAAGAAAAGTCATAACTGGTACTCACCAAGGAGAACTTTGGAAAGGGGATTAAAGTTGAGATAGAAAACATATTAACCTCGAAATGTGCAAAGGACAGAGGATCAACAAGAGCAGATGAACGGAATTGATAGTGTGTTGCAGGAATGCTTGCAAGATACCGACCCAGCTCCGTAAAAAGTTCGATAAAAAGTGTCCTCTCTGACCGGAGCTACATTAAGACAGGTAGCTCCCACGAACCCAACTACTTATTAAAATTGATACACAATGGAAACGCTAGTTATTTTGATAAAAATTAATAATTTAAATGACGTCAAAACGAGCCAAAGTAAATGGGCCGTGACATCGGTACCTCAACATTTATAATACCTAACATGAGATGGATAGAGTTTCTGAAAACTTAAATTAAATTCAAGGTACGTCGGCCGGTGTGGCCGAGCGGTTCTAGGCGCTTCAGTCCGGGACCAAGCGACCGCTAAGGTCGCAGGTTCGAATCCTGCCTCGGGCATGGAAGTGTGTGATGTCCTTAGGTTAGTTAGGTTTAAGTAGCTCTAAGTTCAAGGGGACTGATGACCTCAGAAGTTAAGTCCCATAGTACTCAGAGCCATTTGAACTGTTTGTATTCAAAGTATAGCCGAATTACAACATTTATTTTCTTGTATGTATTCACATGACACCAACAACGTATAGCACGAGCGGCGTTCAGTATATAATCATCTTCTTCTTTTCAACTATCACGAGCCCTGCATCAACAATCCGGTTCCACCGTCTTCTATCTGTCGCTGTCTCTCTCCATCCTGGCGAGATTCTTAATGGTGCGACGTCCCACTCTATGTTATCTTTCCACCGTTTGCGAGGTCGACTCAATGGTCTTGTTGCTTGGAGAGTATCCTCAAAAACTTTTTTAGGGATTCTACTGGTTTCCATTCTAGCCAAATGCCCAGCCCGTTGCAGTCTCCGACTTTTTCATTTCTGGACAGTTGCTTCATTAACTGATAAATTTCATTGTTCTTTTGAAGTCTCCAGACGTCATTCCCCAACACACATCATCAGATTTTTCTCATCACTTTTCTTTCTACAAGATTCAGTTTTTCTCCTTCTTTCTTGGTAAGCGTCTAGCTTTCCGAATCATACAGTACTACAGGGCAGACGATGGTGTTATGTATTCATATTTGTGGTGATTGACAAAGCTTTACTTTTGTGGGCTGCTTAGAGCGTACTGACATCTTAATCTGCTTTTTCTTTTATGTCCAGTGTTACGATATTTTTATTGCTGATGCGCAACCTAAGGTATTTAATTTATTAGTGTGGATTTCATAGTGAGGATTTTCGTCAATGTCTCGATTTGTTTCCATACATTCTGTTTTCTCTTGGATTATCAGAAGTCCCATTTTGCTGGCATTGTGCCTGAGATATCTATAAATGTCCTTGAGATGTTCTTCTTTTTTCACAGAATAAGACTGCACCGTCTGCGTATGCCAGGAGTTTTACTTCACTGTGTTCAAATCGGGGATCATTGTACAGATGTAAATTAATCTCTCTAACCACTTTCTCGAATGCAAGGTTGAAGAGAACACATGAAAGACCATCTTCTTGTCTTTTTATACCTGGGTTTCAGAGTGATGTAGAACTTTATGAAATACATCACACTTACGCCAGTGACTGTAACACTTTCTTTATTTCATGATTGCAGTTTCGGCCTTGAACCATTATCAAGTGAAAATTTTTGTGGCTTTAAGCCATGTCAACTTAAAATGAGCTGACACATTCATATGTCGTTGTCATTACTATTGAATTCATTCGTGACGCTGTTACATATTGCGAGCACACATATCCATATGTCATAAAACAACGTAGTCTGCAGACACTCATGTTCGTTAGCCCATTACTCAAACGAACATGAGTGTCTACAGACTATGTTGATTTATGACATATGGATATGTGTGCTCGCAATATATAACAGCGTCACGAATATATTTAATAGTAATGACAACGATATATAAATATGTTAGCTCATTTTAAATTTACATGGCTTAAAGCCACAAAAATCTGCACTTGATTATGGCCTAAGGCCGGCCGCGGTGGTCTAGCGGTTCTAGGCGCTCAGTCTGGAACCGCGCGACTGGTACGGTCGCAGGTTCGAATCCTGCCTCGGCCATGGATGTGTGTGATGTCCTTAGGTTAGTTAGGTTTAAATAGTTCTAAGTTCTAGGGGACTTATGACCACAGCAGTTGAGTCCCATAGTGCTCAGAGCCATTTTTATGGCCTAAGGCCGAAATTGCAATCGTGAAATAAAGAAAGTGTTACAGTCACTAGAGTAAATATGATGTCTTTTATAAACATATTTTTGTCGTAAGCCTGTTTTGATTGGGAATTCGGAGCATATGGATCCTCTAACTTCACTAGTGCCTGTGAGCCATCCATGCACAATTGTATCACATACGCAACACATTTTTTCCAGGCGAATTTCGATTGGAAACAATGCGGAATTTGTTGTGGGACATCGTAGAACATTCCCGCTTCAGCCCCTATAGTTTAACGAAGTTCCAATAGATGGTGGCATTTTATATAGCCTACAAACCGGTGTCTTTAACGGAGGTTCGTTCGAAGCAGGGAGCTGTCACTGAATTTCTTTCGGCGGAAAACTAGAGTATCACAGATAATCATAGGTATTTGCAGAATGTCAACGGAGATCTGATGGTGAACCAAAGCACGGTCAGTCGTTGGACGAGGCATCTGTCATCATTTCAACAAGTTCGCACAAACCTGTGCTATCTCCCATGTGACGGCCGGTCGCACACTGCTGTGACTCCTGAAACGCTGGAAAGTGCGGACACTCCCATTGGAGGTGATCGATGGATCAGACTCAAACGCCTCGCTGATCCGCTGGACATCTTTGTTGCTAGTGCTGACACACTCGTCCTCCAGCTAGGGTTACTCGAAGGTATGTGCCCACTGGGCTCCTCACTCCTAGCAGAAGACCATAAAGAGCAACGATGGACCAGACGCCATAGGTAATAGCTAGAAAAGGGAGTGACAGCCTACGGTTTGGGACGTCTTTGTAAATGTGGGATGACGCTTAACGCTGGATCCACAACAACTAAATATTTATGCGATGTAAGAACTGCCAGGATCTGATGTACATAAACTGGAAATTAGAGAGAGAAACTCGAGTGTGCTGCTGAGGTCCCACTTCACTGGCCACAGAAAGAGAAGGAAAGAAATGAAATTCCTCTTTTCAGTAGAAAATGATAGGAACTTTGTTACTGTTTAACCAGCTGAAGCGAAACACGAGAAAGGGGATCAGCATCTTTTAAGGACTCTGTTTACTGGTTGACATTCGAAAGAGACATAGCCCAGCCAATCTGAACAAAGTTAGTTAGTTACATGTTTATGGATCATTTTGCATGACATATTGCGATGATGTGGAACGAGTCTTTTTATAGTCTCATTGCAAATTAATATGCTCATAGAATTACATTCTGAACATTTCTGAGGGTTTTTATACTAATTCCTACCCACTACTTGCATACATTACAGAAAGAGATATTCTTCACGGAGTAGAAACACTTATCAAGGATAAACGTTCTTAGTTTGTTCTCAAGATTCACTTTTCTGTCTGTCAGACACTTTATGTTACTGGGTAAGTGATCAGAAACTTTTGTTGTAGCATTGTGCACACCATTTGTGCTAAAGATAACATTAATGTAGTGTAAGGAATGTAATTTTTCCTTCTGATGTTCTAATTACTGGCCTCACTGTTCCTTTGAGCTGTAGTGGATTATTTACAACGTACTTCATGAGGGAATAAATATACTTTGAATCAGTAGTCAGAAAGCCCAACTCTTTAAACAGATGTCTACAATATGAGCGTGAGTGAGCATCACATATTATTCTTATAGCAGATTTGTGTGCAATGAAGACTTTCTTTCTTAAAGACGAGTTACCCAGAACGTTTTTCTATACGACATTAATGATTCAAAATATGCGAAATATGTCAACCTATGGATTTCTCTCTCCACAAGATTTGCGACGATTTTATGCACAAATGTAGCCACTAAGTTGTTTTAGGAGTTCCAATTTATATTCTCATCAATATGGACCCCTAATAATTTTGAAGTTTCCGCCATATTTATTATTTCCTCACCACGTGTTATACTTATCATTGTGTAGTCTCTCTAGCTGTGCAGAACGGAATATGTTGTCTTTTTAAAATTGAGAGTAAGACCGTTCGCAGAAAACCAGTCGGTGATATTTTTAAGAACTTTGTTTACCATTTCTTCTGTTTCTGTTCATATGCTTGGCTGATTATAATACTATTATCGCCTGCAAAAAGAACTAATTCTGCTTGTTGTATACTATCGTTTACATAAATGACGAACAGTAGTGGGTCTAAGAGACCTCTCAGAGAGGTCACAGTTCGTAGTGATAGACAGTAAATCATCGAGTAGCACAGAAGTGATATCTGGCGTTCCGCAAGGTAGTGTCATAGGCCCTCTGCTGTTCCTGATTTATATAAATGATCTAGGTGATAATCTGTGCAGCCCCCTTGGATTGTCTGCAGATTTTTACCGTCTAGTAAAATCATCAGACGATCAATTCCAATTACAAAATGGTCTAGAGAGAATTCCTGTATGGTGCGAAAAGTGACAATTCGCACTAAACAAAGAAAAGTGCGAGATCATCCACGTGGGCACTAAAAGAAATCAGATAAATTTTGGGTAGACGATAAATCGCACAAATCTAAGGGCTGCCAGTTCGACTAAATACCTAGGAATTACAATTACCAGCAACTTAATTTAGAAAGACCACATACATAATATTCTGGGGAAGACGAAACAAAGTCTGCGCTTTGTTGGCAGAACACTTAGAAGATAAGACAAACCCACTAAAGAGACAGCCTACATTACACTTGTCCGTCCTCTGCTGGAATATTGCTGCGCGGTATGGGACCCTTGCCAGGTAGGATTGTCGGAGACCATGGGAAAAGTGCGAAGAAGGGCAGCTCGTTTCGTGTTGTCGTGCAGTAGGGGTGAGAGTGTCACTGATATGATACGCGAGCTGGGATGGCAATCACTGAAACAAAGGCGGTTTTCTTTGCGGCGAGATCTATTTACGAACTTTAAATCACCAACTTTCTCTTACGAATGCGTAAATATTTTGTTGACACCCACCTACTTAGGGAGAAATGATCATTATAATAAAATAAGAGAAATCAGAGTTCGAACGGAAAGATTTAGGTGTTCCTTTTTCCCACGCGCCATTCAAGAGTGGAATGGTAGAGAAGTACTATGAAAATGGTTCGATGAACCCTCTGCCAGGCACTTAAGTGTGAATTGCAGAGTAACCATGTAGATGTAGATTAAGCCTTGGAGAGCACCATACATGAGTTCCCCCTAGTAAAGAACGCAAAAGGCAGAAAACGAGACTACCTTTTCAAGAAGCTGTCAGTACAGAATGAATTCACCTCAAGGAGATTTCACTGTCAGACTTGTCTCAGTTGGCCTTCATTGCTGCTGGAGTATAACTCCGAGCAGATGAACTGAGGGACTTAGAAAGCTTTCAGGCTGCCTTGAACTTAGTCGCTTACGGACCGCGAATGACCGATTCGGAAGCCGCTTCAGACTCCACCTACGGACTGATATCGTGAGATCGAGCAGTTATAGTGAGACAGGCCATAAGGACAGTGATTTTTATAGAACTTCAATAACTTCAGGTTTCACCCTGAAGGCTTGCTTTCAGATTCGTATAACAAATATGCTTTCAAATATGGCCACAGATGCAACGCATACTCTTTCTATCTGTTTTTTATACTAAAATCACTATAATTGCAGTACAGCTTCGCAAACGTAACCGTCTCATTTTTTATACAAAGTTGCTAGAATCTTACCCCAGACCCTTTAGTCAGATATGCCACGGTTTTACTTTGGAAATGCTATCGCTTGTCAGATAACCTATGAGTCACCTTAATGCAATAAACCAGGTTAATTATGATTCTTGTTTCATTTTGCTGTAGCTGAATTTCTGGTTCATTATTTTGGAGGGCGTCTAATTAATTTACGTCAGATAAAAAAGATGTGATTAGCATACATTTAGACTACGCGACCCACATCGACTAACAAAAAGTACATTAATTTCTTATTTAGGAAGGACGCTTAATGAAACTGAAAACTGTCTCACAGAAGTAAGAAAGATAGCACATGCGAAGGATGCATCTAGAAAATTACAAAATTTACTGTCAGTAAGAACAATAGGAATCGATCAAAGAAATATTTGAAAGTTTGGTTGAATATGGCTGAGATTTCGACATTGGGGAAGAAGTGGGAAGAATATTTGGAAAACTTTAAAATCTGATTGAAGAGGAGGATGGAGAAAGTGAAATGGATTGACGGAGTACAGAACGAAATATAGGAAGAGTAGAGGAAACAAGAACTCTTCTGAAGTGTGTCAGAAATTGGAAAGCGAAATAGGCTGGACATATTCTAAGGAAATATCTTTCCCCACACACTAAAAGGAAAGATAAACAAACAAAGATAGAAGAAATGGCATGCTAAGAAATTTGAGGAAAGGAATATCCTACTGTGAGTTAAAGGAAACTTCAAATAATACCGCATCATACAGACGAAATCTGGCTGTTAACAGATTTAAAGATGAAAATGGTGATGGATTTGCTTAAATCATCAGATTTCTCCACCCTGTTCTAAATGAGCTCTTACTGTGACATTAACGACCTCAATGTCGACGACAAGATAAATTCTAGCCATCATTGTTGCATTGTTTTTATTATTTCGTTTTGACAAGGTGAAATGTTGTACCTAACCTCTAACAAGAAATATGGACACCAATGTCAATATCGCAATTCCTGTGCTACTAATATCTGCTTGCGTGGAAAACTTCCATTGTTGGTGTCCGTGTTTCTTGTCTTCAGAGAGCGCTAGACAACCACTGCAGAGCTCGCGAAAAGGATCCAAAGGTAGTCTGGCTTCCATGTAGAGCGTCCCATCGGTTATCATCAGGATTTAGCTTTGTGATCACTATATGAAACTCCATTCTTTGGTATGCTAATATGTCACATAAGAAGAGTTTCCGACTGTTGGTTCCAGAAGTACCGTGGAACATCGCTGCGCGCAAACCAATCACGTTGCCCGCGAGAATCACGCCCCCTGGAGTCGGCGCCCCTCCAGGCTGAGACACGCGATTAAGTAACGTGCACAAGCCGCAGTTGTCATTTGCAAGTTGTGAGTCAGTCAGTGTTTTGCCAGGAGTTCCTGCAGAACGTTTGTTGTGTCTTCCAAAGTCGTCGAGTGAGATAGAAATAGTGGCCGATAGATAGACTCTGGTTAGTCTTCAGTAGAAACAGAATAGTGAATAGAATTGTCGTGTATGGACAGAGGTCACCTGCCTAGATATTTAAACTGTGTACTGTCTCTTTGGAACTGTTCATCGAATAGTACATCAAGACAGAAGATCAGATTTGTTCTGAATTTAGTTCAGAGAAAATTATGAATTTGTGTTCATGGAACTATAGCCAAAGCAGGACAGATAGGCTAAACCTGAATTCTACAATTGCTGTAACAAGCATTACCAAAGTCGAATAATACATTTTACTATTCACTATTGTGTGTTACATCGCATATTAAACAAGGTGTCTATCGATACAGGATGCTACCGCTTCATCTCTTGGATATGTATGGTCCGGCGCACAAGCACGACTCCAAAGAAAAAAGCGACAGTGAAGCAACATTGACATCTACATACCACTCACAGGTAGTGATACAGAAGACACGGTAAAAGAGCCTTGTTCTTTTTTTACTTAAGCATACCCAAAAATACTACCAAGAGAAATCTCTTGCGATGATGTATTCAGTGGTGCATATCGGTTTCTGGGGGGTTAGCTTATTTCCGGAAGACATCTGGGAAAAGTACTTACACAGAACACTCGACGACAAGCAGCGACGTCGCTTGCAGCAGTCGGACGATTTTGGCGCGCACAGACGCGAACGTAGCGGTCATCGGCGGCTGCTGTTGCAGCTGACCGACGTAGACTGAACTGCGTGAGGCATTTTCTGATAACTGGAACCCGTTCTGCAACCTGTAGACTAGCGTGGCACGATCACTCCGTGACCTTGGGACCTCGTCCTGTCTTTGGCTTTCTTCCAGTATTGGAGTACGCTTTGTGAGATACAAACTCGTACTTTTGAAACACGATGTACTGTCCATGGAATAACTTATTCGATGTCTGTTGCTCAATTATTTTTATTTATTTGGGACAAAAGCCCACTAACGCGCCTTTGGTCGTGATCTTTTCCGCCTTACATTTTGGTTCATTATGACAACGTGCGTCTTGTGCGTTCTGTTAACGCCATGCTATCGAAGATTTGCATGCATGCATGACCAAAGGAACAGGCACTGCGGCAACTACAGCCGTTATGAAATACATGAAATGAGCTCGCAATTGCGAATAAGGACAAGCATAGCTGTATAATGGAATGACGACAGTTAAAATCTGTGCCGGGCCGGGACTCGAACCCGGATTTCCTGCTTATTGCGAGAGGTCACCTTATCTTTTTTTTAATTTCTTTTGTCGGACTGAGACTCGAACTCGGGATCTTTGCATTTCGCGGGCAACTGCTCTACCATTTTTATTTATTTATTTTAAGGGATAGTGGATCTGTGGGGGCTCAGGGGGCAAAGTGGGCAGGGGTCGAAACCCGAGGCCCGGGTACAGTGTCCCCCTCACCACCACCGAGCATGTGCGGCATAGGGAAGTGGGAGACACAGGAATCAACAGAAGTGGATGTCGTTATTGTTGATTATTTATTTGCATTTTGTTTTTGTAATATTCACTATTATTATGAAATTATGTTGCACATACACTAGCGACAGAGAAAAAAATATAAGTGCTGGGTAAATTAAAAGAAAAGAAAAAGGAAAGAGAAATAAAATCTGCCCAATCCGTGGAGGTCAGAGGTAGAATCGATCATAGGTGGCTTAAACTCAAACACCGCCGAAGCGCGGGTGGGGGGGGGGGGGGGGGGGGGTAGATTTCCTCAGCTACAGGTATCCCCCAACTTAGTGGAAGTCTAACAAAGACCCGTCGAAGATAGTTAGCAAATAATGTTCGGTAACGTGGCGCGTTTTCGAGACCTGCGTGGGCTTTTCGTAAATAGGTCCAGAAGTCGAGGCGCGATTTAGGTCCCTCATGAAAGAGATAAGCGGCCGCCCACCCTTTGACCCACGTAATTGCATAACATTTGGCGGCGGGAAAATATTTGTCCTCCAGGTATAGAAACATTCGAGGTTCGATTGTGTCTGGTGGCACTCGGAGATAGCAGGCAATTATTTACTGCACGAAGCACCATACATCTTGAGAAGAAGCGCATGTCAGATGGTGGTCATCAGCGTCCAGTTGCTGGCAAAGGAGACAAAGAGAGGAATCTGGCAAGCCAATGTTGTGCAGTCGCTGCTCTATGGCAAATTTCCTGTTGACTATGTGATACCACAGTGCCAGTATGTCCGTAGGGAGGAAGGGCTGGTGAATGGTAGTCCACACTATGGGCCAGTAAATGGAGGAATGTTTGGTCTCCATCACACTCCAGGGAACACCGCGCTATAGTAGGCTGTAAAAATTTGTAGTCCTGGATGGGCTCGTATCTGGCAGACTGGTATGTGTGTAACTGTAGTCAAGTAAAAGGCCAAATGTGAGACAAATGTGGCCGACAAACATCGGTGGTGAGGTGGAAGCAGGCAGGAGGACCTCAAGCAAGCTACATGATAGAGATGTGCCGCGTCTGGTCCACTGTCTGCACATGGTACTCATATACAAGCCCGCAGCTCGCATATAGACATTGACGGGCCCGAGGCTACCATCCCGTGGGGGCAGGGTAAGTGTTTCATAACGGACTTTAAACATGGAACCAGCCGTGAGATAATAGCCAAAGGCCGCCTGAAGGTTGCGCCTAATCGCTGTCGGCAGAGGGAGAACTTGCTCGATGTGGACGAATTTTGATGCCACATGACGAATAAGAAACTCAACGCGTCGATGTGTGTCCTGGCGGCGCAGGTGGTTCTGGCGGACGTCGTTGCGGATGACGTGTAACAGGTGACGTAAATTCGTTGCTGCTGTGCGTGAGACCTTGGAGACTGAGAGCTCAGTTGTCAAGTCCCCAATAAGGGGCTCAAGGACAATGCATGCAGGAGGGTAGAGAGGGGGCACCTTTGCCGTATGGAACGTCCCCGCTACACGTCCATTGACTTGGGCAACTGAACTGACACTGTTGTAAAGATGCCGGAGGACGTCGAGGAATGGAGGGCGGATGCCCATTCGGGCCGCCGCCGAAAACAGGAAACGATGGCGCACTTTATCGAAGGCGCTATCGATGTCTATAGCGACGACCGCTGCACGGAGTCTGCAGCCCGCCGCCATCGCAATTAAGTCGCCTCATTCCCCTGTGGCAGTCTGTATGTTAACCTGTCCCCCACGTGTCGTTTGCTCTGGGGAGAGGATATGAGGGAGTATTGTTCACAGACGCATTGCCAGTAAGCGAGAGAAAATCTTGTAATCGGCATTGAGTAGGTTGAGCGTCTGTAACTCTTGACCGTCGAACCACAGGCTGGTTTGTGGACCGGAATGGTGAAGCCCTCAATAAATGCGGGTGGGATTGCTTGGTCAGATGTCATCAGTTCTTATACATAGTCGTCAACTGTGGTGCCATGAGGTTCCGAAAGGCACGGTAATACTCAATCGGTAAGTCGTCAATGCAGGGCAGTTTGTTGACTGCACCCTTGTCGATGGCGTTGGCGGCTTTGTTTCGCGTGACCGCCATTGCCAAAACATCCGGCTCCGTGTGGGGTAGGGTGCGCGTGACGTAATACAAAAAGAGTCGTTTGCTTCAGTATGAGCATCTTCTTCACTATAAGTACGACGGTCGTGCTCGACGAATCCGTAGATGATGTCATTCTGATTGGTCACCTGTGTGCCATGAGGTGTGGTCAGAGTGTTGATGATCTGCCGACGACGCCGTCGCTCGTCGGATACTATATTATGCATGGATTGAATTTCCAGACCAGTATGGTCGAGGCGCCGCGCCCGTATCACCATCACTTGCAATTTCTGGCGTGCCATCGCAATTATCCTCGCCTTAGTTCTTTGCCGTTCCAATTGGTTATCTGGGGTTGGCGGCTGAGTGCCCAGATCTCGGAGAATCGCATAATAGAAGTCAACAGTGTTGCGATGCCAGTCGGCCATGTCCTTCCCGTATCTCATCAGTGTCCTCCGGATCGCTAGTTTGGCGCAGTCCATCCACCATGTCACTGTCGAGCGGTAGCGGGGAAGACGTCGTTCGCAGGCTGTCCACGTCTCAGTGACTTGTTGGCGAAAAGTAAGGTCATGCAGATGAGAAGTATTTAGTTTCCACAGTGCACGGCTGTGCCATAAAGATTGAGGCGGAAGTATGACCTTACAGATGTAAGCGCAATGGTCAGGAAAGGCCAGTGACCAGCGTCCAGCGCCCCGTATCGCAGATCTAAGAGTTTGTGAGGCATATATCCTGCCTAGACGGCTTGCGGAATGACTGGTAAGAAAGGTATGTCCAGAGCGGTCGCCATGTTGAACTTCCCAGGTATCGTGAAGCAGGAAGTCCCACACCACTATACATAGTTCCTGGCAGGCAGTATAGTGTGAAATCTGATCTTTGGGGTGCAGATCACAGTTAAAATCACCTCTTAGTCGGCAGTGGTCGTACCAAAAGGAACGAAGATGTAGATATTAATGATGCTTGTCCCCATGGCAGCGAGTGCCATGCCCCGAGTTGATGGAAGGAAGGCGACGTCGATGACAGAAATCCCGTGGCGGACGTAGATGGCCACACCACGGCCCTTAGGAACACTCGCGGAGGCGTGGGCGGTATAGCCATTGATATCTGGGAGACTGGCCAAGTGAACTCCGTGAATAAGGGCGAAATCAATATCAGAAGCGCAGAATATCTCCTGCATAAGGCGGATTTTCACACTGGAACGGATGTTGTCGGTACTGATGGTTGCTAACTGGTAGGCCTGGTGGCGGACTGCTGGTGGCTGCTCTCCTCTGGCGTCAGCGCAAGGGCGCGGGTGTCGCAATGGAACGTTATCTTGTTCGCCAGCAGAGGATTCTGGGGAGAGCATGATTAGTGGATCGGCTCCGACGCGGCAGGGTCCCGTGACCGGTGTATCGTCCATTCCGTCTGCAGAAGATGATGCAGTGGTTCGTGGTGTAGTGTCGGCTGTGATTTGTCGATTAATTAGTTCAGCGTCCCCATGGGGCGTCGGGGAGACGGGTGCACGCACACCGGTGGATGCCTCCGAACTCATAAAGTCTTCGTCGGCAGTAGCGGATTCGGGGGAGTCGTACTCGTCGATGATTGCGTCACCCTAGACTTGCAACGACGTCTCTTCTTGGCCGGAAATAGTGCGGCGCCATATCTTACGACGTTTCGGAGAACGTTGTTTCCGTATGAAACCCTCCGTGTTCGACGACGGTAGGGTCGCTCTGGCAGGAAGGCCGCGGTACGGACGATGAGCGAGTCGATCTCCATCGTGTTGCTGAGGGTAGTGTCAGCGGCCAAACGCGTCGGCATCATCGGAGCGGCGTCGATGGCCGGCCGAGGCGGCGGCAGTCCGAGGCGCTCTCCATCAGTGTCTGGTCGGGCTCGTTTGTAGCGCCGTTTGTGGCATCCGGGCGGCGATGCAAAGCGGTAGGAGAAGCTAGAGCAGTGCCGTAGGTCACCGGTAGCACCGTAAGTTGCGACGTGGGTGGTGCTTCGGCAGCTGGAAGTTGCGTAATACGCCGCTGTAGGCATTCGGATCTAAGGTGGCTTTCTTTGCCGCACCTGGAACAGGTCCGAGGGTGGCCGGCGTATATAATTATCGCACGGCATCCGCCGATCTGTAAGTAGGATGGGACGTGAGTTCGGAGATCAATGGTGACCTGTCGGACGGCGTTTAAGACAGGATATGTTCGAAACTGTGTCCACTTCTTCGCAGAGTGGCCGTCGACAGTGCCGTATGGTCGGAGTGGTGCGACGACCTCCTCAGCAGGAAGTTCCAATGGCAATTCGAAAATGCGTATCGTACGCATACTTAAGCCCGCGAGGTCGACGGTTACCGGTCCCACATTCCTATCAGCTTGACAGAAGCGGAGCTTCTGTTTGGTCTCACGTAGGATGCGTTCGAACGCCGCGTCGTTAATGATTTTAACATAGACCGTGCTGCTCACGACCAACAAATGAATGCCGATAATATCGGTCGCCGGGATCTTCACGCCTTGTCGCAGAAAACGCTCCGCCTCGAGTGCTTTGGGTCGGGCATAATCGTTGCAGAAAGTAAATCGGAGTGTAGATTAACGTAACGGTTTGCCATGTATCGTAGACGGTAAGCCGGCACTTAAGCAACCGCCGTCAGAATGTAAACAAGGCGAGTTCGAGCTCCGCACGCGGGAAACACGGACGCGTCCGCTCTGTTGCCCTGCCAAAGGCAGACTGTGCCATTTGGCTATCCTTGTACGACTCACGGCCAGTCCAAAACTTCCATATGTCGTCAGCCGTGCGCCATCCACTTCTACTCGTACATCCATTATGCATATTCCTGTAGAGGTCATACGATGTACTTGAAAGTTGCTTGTCCGGTATTGGCAGGTAAATACGATCTTGCAGTGCCTGCGTTATTCTGATTAGGATGAAAATCGTATTTGTGTGCCGATACCGGGCAAGCGACTTTCACGTACAAAGTCTGACTTGCACGGGAATATACATAATGGACGTACGAGTACAGATCGTAGACGCAGACGCATGGTTGACGGCATGTGGAGGTTTGGGTCTGGCCGTTAGTCGCGCACGGATAGCCGGGAAATCCGATTCCGAGTCCCCATCCGGCACCAACGTTCATCGTCATCATTCCATTCTACAGCTCCTGGTTGTCCTTATTTGGAACTGCGAATTCATTTCATGCTTTTAATTTCACTTTGCATCAATTCTAGAGACAAGTAGCATTATTGTGTTAAGATCTGAACACATTAGCCAAATGTAATAGGGGAAGGAGGAGGAATTAGTGATACCAATAGTACTCTCCTCCACATACCGTCAGGTGGCTTGCGGTATGCTGATGTTGGTCCAGATGTACTGCGAATTTAGTGTCTGAGAAATGAGTTGAGGAACATAAAGATAAGACAAGAGAATCAAAGAATTAGTGATACCAATAGTACTCTCCTCCACATACCGTCAGGTGGCTTGCGGTATGCTGATGTTGGTCCAGATGTACTGCGAATTTAGTGTCTGAGAAATGAGTTGAGGAACATAAAGATAAGACAAGAGAATCAAAGAATTAGTGATACCAATAGTACTCTCCTCCACATACCGTCAGGTGGCTTGCGGTATGCTGATGTTGGTCCAGATGTACTGCGAATTTAGTGTCTGAGAAATGAGTTGAGGAACATAAAGATAAGACAAGAGAATCAAAGAATTAGTGATACCAATAGTACTCTCCTCCACATACCGTCAGGTGGCTTGCGGTATGCTGATGTTGGTCCAGATGTACTGCGAATTTAGTGTCTGAGAAATGAGTTGAGGAACATAAAGATAAGACAAGAGAATCAAAGTATTTAAGATGTGGTGCTACAGGCGGTTGCTGAATATTAGATGGACTGACAAGGTAAGAAATGAGGAGGTTCTCCGCAGAATCTGCGAGAAAGTAATATATGGAAAACACTGACAAGAAGAAGGAAGAGGATAATAGGACGTCTGTTAAAACATTAGCGAATAACTTCAATGGCACTGGAGAGAGCTGTAGAGGTTAAAGACTGTAGAGGAAGCCAGAGATTCGAATACATCCAGCAAAAAATGAGGATGCGGGCTTCAAGAGCTATGAAAATGCTAGACTAAGAGAGAAATTTGTGGCGGTTTGCATCAAATCACTCAGAAGACTGATAACAACATTTTTAAAAAAAACCGGCAACTGCTAAAATCGGGAAACGAATAAACCAGGTATAATGTAATTCGCTTTGCGTCTAAGAAATCACATGATTCATGAGATTCAGTTTCTAGACCCCTTGAATCGGTATTACGACAGGCTGTCCAGGGAAGTGATAGGGACTGCTCAAAACAATAAAAATTTCGGTTGAAAAGAGGATAATTTAAAGCTTACCGGTATCCCGTTACCGCTATTAAACAGGAAGTGCATCAGGCTTCTACCGTAGGACTTAGCGATAGTAGCAACAATAGTAAAACGCCATATTGTGTTCAAATTACATAAGACAATCGACAACACACCTCTGCACTGATATATGTTACGACGAAAGGTCACTTCCGTCGGTAGTGAGCTGCGGTATACATCGATTATTAACCGTACAACTAAGCTGCCCTACGTACTTGAAGATGTGCCCCGAAGTTGGAGACGGATTGTTACCATTTTCAAGAGACTTCATAAAAAACACACGAGTTCATTAAAACTTAACAGCAGAACGTAGAGTTCCACATTCATAGTAGGCTAAAAAGAATCTGATGTAAGAATATCCAATCAAGGCAAGAGCATTGCACAAACTTCGATTTCCGAGCCACAAGCAAACAGACGAACAGCAGTCCGATTGAAAAAACACCCTAGCAAAGATCCGACGCAACGAGAGGGTAAAGATGGCGATGGGCTAAGCTAATTGACCAGGTAAACAAGCAAGCTGAAGCTCCACAGGATGTGCCCGTGCAACTTCAGACCGTGCTATGGATAATTAGAAAAATTAGGGGATATGAACTGTATGTAGTGTTAGTGTTTGTGTAATCTGCAAGTGCATGTCTGTTCCTCAAGTGTTGTGTGAGGGTCACCTTTGGTCGCTTATGAAGAAAATTTTGGGTCTCTTGACCTAACAATAACTTGAGGAGATTGTGGAGCGAAGAAGTAGTTTCCATGTAGAATCGGATTTTCTCTGGATAATTTGACTCATGTATGGTTGCATTAACTGTTGCCTAACATGTATGTTGAAAGTATAGAAGAGAGCGTAGGTTACAATTCGGAATATTTTGTTCTGAAGAGTCTCCAGTATTTTAGCGTGTTTGTCGGCGACCATTGGCCACATTTCCGAACTATTCGAGATGGCAGTAAGTGTGATTGCACTCTAAGTAGTCAGTTTTGTGTCGTCTGACACTGGTTAATTCTTGAAGAGGGGGTACAATTGATAAAATAGGCCACCCTTACTGAGTGCCCCATTTAAGGGAGGCCTTCAAGTCAATCTCTTGTCTATAGTAAGACCAAGGCATCTGACCGAGTCATTTCAGGTCAGCCGGCCGGTGTGGCCGTGCGGTTCTAGGCGCTACAGTCTGGAACCGAGCGACCGCTACGGTCGCGGGTTAGAATCATGCCTCGGACATGGATGTGTATGATGTCCTTAGGTTAGTTAGGTTTAATGTGTTCTAAGTTCTAGGCGACTGATGACCTCAGAAGTTTAAGTCGCATAGTGCTCAGAGCCATTTGAACCATTTCAGGTCAATTGTGTGCCACCAATTACGATTGTCGACTGGGGAGCCTGCGATAGGAACAGAATTGCTTGGTTCTTGTTAAGATTGACTTTCAACTTCAAGACAGTACACCATTGGACTATTTTGTTCAGACGTGCCTGGTGGGGCCCAACTAAGTTTAGATTGTGGCAGATCTTGAATAGCGTAACATTATCGGCGTACAAGGAGCGATTTCCTCCCGCTTGCTTCCATATGTCATTAGTCTAGGTATGAATGTAGCACGAATCTGAGAGTCGAACCTGTGGAACCCGTGGAACTACCAGTTTCGTGCAGTTGTTATGTTTCCTCTTCCTCGGAAGGGGTAAATAATTTTGAGTGTATCCTAAACAACTTATGGAGACTAGTTTACAAATTAAGCCACTGATGTTTGCTGCAAAACTGGACACTGTATTAAGAGACAGAAACCGAAGTAGTTGCCTAAATAACGCGATCAGAGATACGCTTGCGCCGGCGTCTAAAGTTTCGCATGGTGGATAGTGCTGCGCTTGAGCACGACTCTGACGTCTCGAGCAGTTTTCGCACAGTCTCAGATTCTGCTACCCGACCACCAGGAGCTCCAAACCAAGTGTTGGGCTAAATCAAATGATAGAGAACTTACGGTCTTAGATGTAAGAGTGTTTCAAAAGAGGACCATTTAGTTATAGAGGGGGGAGTGAGAAACAGTTGGGTGAGGGACGTGTCATATAACATAGGTGTTGACTTGAACGAAATAGCTTCCTTGACCAGTGGCCTCAATGTACACTTTGTCGAGCTGCTCCGGCGTCATGTTCGGTCACTCGTTTATGGAGCTGCGAGGCGGATTGATGTGGAGTTACAAATGACAAAGACTGCAGCCGACTTTGCACATGTTCCTCTGGTGCCTGTCGGTATATCAAGAGGAGGAATTTCATTAGGCATGGGCTGCACCTGAAAAGGACTAGGAAGGGAGGATTGGTACAGCTTTCGGGCCACACTTGGCCACATATACGTTGTCGTGGGTAGGCGAAGCAGGTCTCTTTTAGGGTAAATCCAGGTAACAAGTTCCCTCACCTAAAGAAAATCTCCAGAAATTAAAAAAAAAAGAAATAGGCATTCATAAGACAGATTACAGCACTCCAAATAGCACACATACTAAATGCCATAAGAAAACGAAACTACTGGAAGAAGTAACTTGGGACTTTTCACGGATTTCCTTCATCAGAAGATGCAATCAATAAAAAATAAAATACAGCGGTTTTAAGTTGAGCTCCAGTCTTTGAACTGCACAGTAATTTATGGACTGAGCACTGGTGTAGAGACACAGATATCCAACATATCGTATTACTGTTGCATGAGAGGACAGGCTATTACTGTAGGAGTACTTCAAAGGGCAGGGACTCGAGAGCTTATTACAGAAAAGGTAGAGAGGTAAATCAGTATACACCATTAGAATATTACATGAAGACAAACACTTTGAACATGAACTGCTGATTTACAGTGCTTAACATCAACAAGACATTAACCATTTTGTGTCTGTTTCGCCCATTCGTAGCGTGGACACTATTTTCAATAAATTAAGGGAAGTTCTACATAAAGACACAACTACAAAAATCAATAAAATATTTGTGGAGACTTCAACATAAACACAAACTTGTAGCACCCTCATAAACATCCTTCAGAGTATTGATGTGTCATTGCCGGTCAGTAGTGCAACAATTGTTACTATGATGACTACGTCAGTAATTGAACACCGAATATGTGGTCACAAACATGGACAGGGAAAAGCGTGATGTAGCAGTAATAGCTCTAGCACTCCCAGACTATTTCTGAGAAATGATAACAGAAAAATCCAATAAGTAAAATCCCCTAAATTGCAGACCCAGAAAACAAATTTGTCAGAAGTCAAAGTACTAGGCATTTCAAGTAGCAACCGGAGTTGGAATGAAAAGTACAGAGAAACCACTGTTAACGAAAAATTATCTGAATTCTCAACGTTATTTAAAGAACTTTGACTAGAAATTTCCAGAAGTGCGCACATCAGTGTCAGTGTCTCAGGAAAACAGATGGACACAGACAGGTGTTATTAAAGACCTCTGTAAACCTTCAGAATTTCAGTTCCATGAGAAAGAGTCATAATGGGTCAGAGTTCTTAAATTTCTGTCACAGGTACAAAAAGATTTGTACGAAGGTGCTTATTGCCGCCAAAAATCAATTTCAAAATAAGGTACAATAGAGAGGAAACTTTGAACATGAGCTTGCTTCAAGTGTTGCACAGAAATTACAACAATCTTTCTAAAAACAAATGTAGTACCTGTAAATAATTATGCACTAAGTACGATGATATTCACCAACCACAGAATACGAAATCTGTAAACCTGCGCGAAACCAAAACATAGAACGTCAATAGGCTTAGGTGAAGTACCAAAGTACAAATAAAATATTGTACTGAGTTCAGAGTCAAGTAACATTTTTTCAGGCAATATTTTCACCTTTGATTTTAGGCTCTACTTAAAGTTCATCAAAAATGTTTATACTGTCTATCCATACATACCGCACATGTGAGAACTCTTAATACAAATTTGTTTAAATACAACACCAGATTGCCGGACGCGGGGGCCGTGCGGTTCTAGGCACTTCAGTGCTGCTACGGTCGCAGGTTCGAATCCTGCCTCGGGCATGGATGTGTGTGATGTCCTTAGGTTAGTTAGGTTTAAGTAGTTCTAAGTTCTAGAGGACTGATGACCTCAGATGTTGAGTCCCATAATGCTCAGAGCCATTTGAGCCGAACAACACCAAATTGTACTTTGGTAGGATGTAAAGCTATTCCCTCCTGTGCTTTACGTTATTATAAAATTTTAAACAGAACTGCACCTTTAACATACAGCTCGTGGGGCTGTCGCCAGATCAAGTTTTGTGTTCGTTGCTGCTTATTGCTGGCAAGTAGCAAACGAGTCACAGACCTACAGGTTGTTCTTGTGGCTAGTTTGCAATTTCTTGTGTATCACTTGCAGTCACGTAGTGCGAGTCCAAACTCGTCTGAAGGTTGGATACCGTATCGGACTCAACGGATGATCGGGAAATCTCAAGCCTGTTCGAACGCGAGTATCGTTTCCGAGCCTTGTTGGTGGTGCCTTCGGCAATTTGACAAATTCTGCGAGCTGTACCATATTGCTCTCTACGGTGCACCAAAGACGGCACAAGAGTCAGGAAAGCTTTAATAAGTTAAGGTCCCGCGTCGTTAACGTGAGATAATTACTTAGACTGTTTGCTGACTCAACGAAAAGAATCTCATCCAAGATAAGATAGAGCAAGGGATCGATAAATTCGTCAATATGTATCTGCCATAGAACCATATGTTTGTAATAAGTTATCTCGCGGATGTAATAAAGTAAAATTAGACAGTGCCATTTCTAAGAATATAGTCATCAAATTAAAAGAACGTACAACGACTAAACAGTAAAATGTCAAATGAAACCTAATATGACTAGGTGTGGAAAATACATTCGTTGAGGACCACTATAGTGCACCGCATTTTTTAAAGTCAGTAAGTAAGTAATCAAAAACTTTACGGTAGAAAAGGATCAGTTAAAACCATTCCACGTAAAGCCAAACCGGGAATGGGTCACCTGTAACAAGCTCCTAGACTTACGTAGATGAATCATCACATCTATAATACATTTGCAACAAATGTTTCTCGGAAGCTGGAAAGCCCGTTACGAGAGTTTCAGACATACAGTTTTTGCCCATTTTTAAACACAATCACAGTACCTGATTAATTCTTTTCACTTTGATGAATTGGAACCACCAAAAAGCGGGGGTTCCTTTGAGGACTCCACTATGGTGTTAGGAAGTTGTACACGTCAACAGTCATGGTACTTCCTGGCAGATTAAAACTGTGTGTCGGACCGAGTCTCGAACTCGGGACCTTTGCCTTTCACAGACAAGTGCTCTGCCATCCGAGCTATTCAAGTACGACTCACGACCCCTCCGCACAGCTTCAATTCCGCCAGTACCTCGTCTCCCACCTTCAGACTTCACAGAAGCTCTCCTGTGACCGTGCCCAGGTTGTGAGGACGGTTTGTGAGTCGTGCTTGGGTAGCTCAGATGGACATAGTGTTGTGGTGGTGTAATAGTCAACATTCCTGCTAGTGAGCAAGGAGACGTGGGTTCGAGCCCTGACTGTGGCATACATTTGCCGGCACGGTAGCTCAGCGTGTTCTGTCAGACGGTTAGCTGCCCTCTGTGATAAAAAATTGAGTCAATGGCTCAACACTGCACTTGAACGGGTGACCTGCTATATCCGCACCGAACGAATGCAACGAACAACATCGAACAAAATGAGAACAACAACAACAACAAAAGATTGTAGAGCACTTTCTCACGAAAGGCAAAGTTCCAGAATTCGAGTCTCGGTTAGGCATACAGTTTTAATCTGCCGGGATGTTTCGTATCAGTGCACACCCCGCTGCAGAGTGAAATTATCATTCTGGAAACGGTCATGATATAATAAGTTCTCTACAATTCTCTATGTGTTCTAGCATATACACACATCAACAAAAGTTCTGCATCACCCCGGTTCCCAGAACTCCTGAAGATAGACGTTGACTATGGATATTGTATCACTGACATAGTCCCTTTGACTGTTCACTTACGTCACTAAACCCAGCCAAAGACGTAAACAATCATGCAAGAACAGCGCCTATTAGACGGAGGGGGGGGGGGGGCGACAGTCGATCAGTTCCAGTATTTTCACCAAAAAGGAGGTACACGGTTCGTTTTGTCTGTAGTTCAACCATGCCTACAGGGTCAGTACCACTGTTCGATCCCGTCCGCATTCTTACATTGTGCCAGGATGGGCACTCAACAAGGTTAATGTCCAGGCGACTCGAAGTGAACTAAAGCAATGTTGTTTGAAAATGGAGGAGATACAGAGAGACAGGAACTGACGGTGACATGCCTCGCTCAGAGCACCCAAATTCTACTACTGCGGTAAATGACCGCTGCTTGTGGATTATGGCTCGGAGGAACCTTGACAGCAACGCCACCATGTTGTATAATACTTTTCGTGCAGCCACGGGACGTCGTGATACTACTCAAACTGTGCACAATAGGCTACATGATGCGCAACTTCACTCCCGACGTCCATTATGAGGTCCATCTTTGCAAACACGACACCATGCAGCGCCGTGCACATAGGCCCAACAACATGCCGAATGGACCACTCAGGATTAGCATCAAGTTCTCTGTGAACGTGTCGTGTATGCCACAACAAGACAATAGTTGGAGACGAGTTTGGAGGCAACCCGGTCAGGCTGAACGCCTCAGACACACTGCCCACCGAGTGCAGCAGGGTGGAGGTTGTCTGCTTTTTTTTCGGGGGGGGGGGGGGGGATGCATTATGTGTGGCCGACGTACGCCGCTGGTGGTTGTAGAAGGCGCACTAACGGCTGTACGGTACGTGAATGCCATCCTCCGTCCGATAATGCAACCATATCGGCAGCATATTGGCGAGGCATTCGTCGTCATGGACGACAATTCGCGACCCCATCGTGCACACCTTGTGAATGACTTCCTTCAGGACAACGACATCGCTCGACTAGAGTGGCCAGCATGCTGTCCAGACATGAACTCTATCGAACATGCCTGGGGTAAACTGAAAAGGGCTGTTTATGGACTACGTGACCTACCAACCACTCTGAGGTACCTATGCCGAATCGCCGTTGAAGAGCGGGACAATCTGGACCAACAGTGCCTTGATGAACTTATGGATAGTATGCCGCGACGAATACAGGCATGCATCAATGCAAGAGGACGTGATACTGGTATTAGAGGTACCGGTGTGTACAGCAGTCTGGACCACCATCTCTGATGTTTTCGCTGTATGGTGATACAACATGCAATGTGTGGTTTTCATGAGCAATAAAAAGGACGGAAATGATGTTTATGTTGATCTCTATTCCAATTTTCTGTACAGGTTACGGATCTCTCGGAACCAAGGTGATGCAAAACATTTTTTGATGTGTGTATCTGCAGATGATAATCGTTGGGTTAGGTGAGCATTTGCCTTTGCTTTTGCTACCTGCATCACACACAGTTTAAAATAATTCAGTGCGCTGTTGTGAGTGTTCCCATTGGAAGATCCGAGTAAAGTCGACTAAATGTAGAAATACTTTTTTTCTTTTGTAGGCTATAAAAGGAATTCCCACAGAATCTGAGCGTGCTGGCTTCCACAGTTCTCACTCGTACCACCCACTGCACATACAGACCATTTCTTTTCGTCTCTATTACGTAATGATGGAAGGTTATAAATTTCGTTCCCCG
The DNA here is from genome assembly GCF_023897955.1 of Schistocerca gregaria. Classification (NCBI taxonomy): domain Eukaryota; kingdom Metazoa; phylum Arthropoda; class Insecta; order Orthoptera; family Acrididae; genus Schistocerca; species Schistocerca gregaria. The sequence continues at coordinate 683,648,424 of NC_064922.1, forward strand.
TTGACAAGCCTAAAAACTTAAATTTTGTGCCAGACGGGACTCGAACCCGTATCTGAAGCTGTGTTTGACCAATTTTGCAGCGTAACTACACAGCATCCCTGCAGCTTAAACATGTTAGGCGGAAACAAGTGGACAGTTGAATTCTTGGGTCACTACGTGAGGCGATGGTCCACTCGTGCCGTGTCCGGATACGCCACAAATGTTCGTCAGAGCGTAAACAGAACGAAATATTGTATAAGTTCATTGTAAGTTTCCTCACTGAGAAATCGACTCATTAGCTTAATTTACACGTTGTAGGGTTTTTCATTCTTGCAGTATTTCATTTTCTACTCGCGGCAACAAAATCAAAAGTTCAACAACATTATAATAAACTTTACATATTTGAGTGTGATACATCACAATATGACAATCTCATACTTCTCCAATCCAAACCTGTTCTACGTCTCTAAAACCCCAATCCACTCTTTTTAGCGCACTTTCTCTTCCTTACTGCCATGCTCAATTACAGCACAAGCTTAAAATAAACACAATAGAACCTAGGTTACCAGCAAATTTGTGCTGTCCACTCTGGACGCTGAGCATAGCAACTGCAATTAAAAAAATGGATAATTTGAATAAAAACTGTTTGTTCGCACCTTGTTCGTTGAACAACGTAGGACTATGTGCTATGTTTTCCACATGGTAAAATAATGGATATTTTTAAAAAGACCGTAATGTCGCCAAGGTCTCATCTACCAGCTGCTCTTGGCACTTCATGTAAAATTACTGTAAATGCCCGTTACCTGAAAGCTCAACAGCTGGCTAATGAACATCCCTCTCTGTTTTAGACACCATTTCTCTGACTGGTCTGATGCGAAACCCCATGACCTCCTCTCCTGTGTCCAACTTTTCAGCTCAGAACACGCTTACACCCAGAATTCTCAATTATTTGTCGGGTATACCCCAGTCTCTACCATCCTTTACAGCTTTTACCTCTGCAGCTACCTCTTTGATCTTTTTACGCTTGTCTTATCATCTTGTTAATTCTTCCTGTCTGTGTCGCCCATTCTGCAGTATCCTCCTCATTCCTTATCCACAATTAGTTCATGTAGTTTGCAACACACTTCGATTAACACCACGACTCAAATGTTTCGGGTCTCTTCTTTTATCACAGTCCATGATTCACTTCCATACAACGTTGTGCTTCCTAAGCACATTAGGAGAAAAATTGTGAGAGGTATTCGTAATAAATAATAAAACTCAATTATGATAGTCAATTTTAATGTCTTGACTCAGGTTCCTTATGTTAGTCGGATAGTGGTTCAGAACACAAAGCGCGTAAAATCTGTGTGTGAGCAAGTAAGTGAAATAAAATATCATGAAACGTTATGTTGACATATGGTATGGAAAGAAAATAATATGTGTACACAAATGTGAGTACTTGTTGCTGCATAGAGATCCCATAGTTCAGAGACGCTATGATCCCCGAACGATCGTAAAACCGAGCCCGAACAAATCATCAGATAGATCAACATTATCTCATCTACGATGACTGAAATTCTATAATTAGAGGAAGGCGACCGAAGAGTAATTAGGAGTCGTAATGTTGAGCATCGTGTACTTATACCAGGTTGCACCGCTAGCAAGGTGTTTAGGACCTCTCTTGAGTCAGTGTGCCAAGTGGAGTCATCCTTCAACGATGAGCGTAGTTTCCGCGACAGTTCTTTGTGTGTGTCTGTAGTGCCCTCACCACAAGAAGAGAGGGCTGACAGATATGAACAAGGTGCGGCTCTGAAGTTTGCTGTTTTTACTCTGCCTGAATGCAGTGGAAATTGTTGTGCTGGTGCAATCAGTATACAAGGAACGCGCTCTTAGTGAAATCTTGCGTATGAAAGGTTTTCTGTTTAAAAAGAGGGAAGTAGCCACTGAAGAGCAGCCCCTTTCCATTCGTCCTTTAATTGCTCGAACTGCTCGAACTCTGCAATCTCATCAGTGAAGATCGGTGCATGAAAATCAAAGAACTGTCCTACAACACAATCCAGACTGCCCTACAAGACAATTCAGCTCATTTTGAATGTTGATTTGAGACCGTGACGAGAAGCAGAAAAGTTTATATCCAGACTTCTCGCCGGGGATCGAAGTGATATCGCGATCGAGCCTACGGTGAGATGAAAAATGCATTCAAAGACGATATAATTTTTTAAACAAAATCGTCATAGACGATGAGTCAGGACCATATAGGTACGATACGGAAAGTAAATAACGGCCAATTCAATGGAAGTCACCTGGTTCATTTCCTGAAAAGAAAGTTCATCAGAGGAAATCGAACGTTAAGACCATGACGATTTGTTCTTTTGACATAAAAGGGATCGTACCCTCAGGATTCGTCCCACAAAAACAGACAATAAACCAAAAATTCTATTTGGAGGTTATGAATTGGGTTGAAAGACGTTTGGCACAAAATGTGTACAATTGTCGAATTCCTGAGAGGTTTCCAGCATCATGATAACGCTCTCGGTGCACGCTACATTCTATGTTCGCCAGTTTTCGTCTTCGCGAAGATGGCTCCTTGACACACGCGCCCTGTTAGCTAGATTTAGCTCCCTCGGGCCTCTCCCTGTTACATCACATGAAAAGGGAATTGAAAGGAAACATCGTGCCGATGTCGGCAATATAAAACGCTATTTCACGACGGCGCTAGCAGATGTCGAAGGTAACGAATGTACACTGACGTGACAAAAACCATGCGATGCCTCTTAATATCGTGTCGGACCTCCTTTTGCCCGGCGTAGTGCAGCAACTCGACGTGGCATAGAGTCAACAAGTCGTTGGAAGTCCACTGCAGATATACTGAGCCATCCTGCCTCTATAGCCGCCCATAATCGCCAAAGTCTAGCAGGTGCAGGATTGTGTGACATAAATGTTCCAAGCGATTCTTGTCGAACGATCTGAGTGGCCAAATCATTCACTCGAACCGTTCAGAGCTTTCTCCAAAGCAATCGTGAATAATTATGGCCTGGTGACATGGCACATTGTCATCCATAAAAATTCCATCGTTGTTCGGAAACATGAAATCCACGAATGGTTGCAGATGGCCTCCAAGTAGCCGAACATAGCAACATAACCATTTCCAGTCAATGATCTGTTCAGCTAGACCAAAGGACCGAGTCCACTCCATGTAAACACAGTCCACGTCATTACGAAGCCTCCAACAGCTTGCACAGTACCTTGTTGACAACCTGATTCCATGACTTCGTCGGGTCCACCACACTCAGATCCTACCATTAGCTCGTATCAACTGAAACTGGGACTCATCTGACCAGGCCACGGTTTTCCAGTCGTCTAGGGTCCAACCAATATGGTCAAGAGTCCAGGAGAGGCTCTGCAGGCGATGTCGTGCTATTAGCAAAGGCACTCGCGTCGGTCGTCTGCTGCCATAGCTCATCAACGCCGAATTTCGCCGCTCTCTTCTAACGGGTATGTTCGCCGTACGTCTCACAATGATTTCTTCTGTTATATCACGCAGTGGTGCTTGTCTGTTAGCACTTACAAACTCTACGCAAAAACCACTGCTCTCGGTCGTTCAGTCAAGGCCGTCGGCCACTGCGTTGTCCGTGTGGTGATTAGTAACGCCTGAAATTTGATATTCTTGGAGCACTCTTGGCACTGTGGATCTCAAGGTACTGAATTCTCGTATGATTTCAGAAATGTAATGTCCCATGCGGCTAGCTCCAACTAACATTCCACGTTCAAAATCTATTAATTCCCGTCATGCGACCATAATCACGTCGGAAACCTTTTCACATGAATCACTTGAATACAAATGACAGCTCCGTCATTGCACTGCCCTTTTATACCCTGTGGACGTGATGCTACCGGAATATCTGTATGTCTCTATACCATGGTTTTTGCCACCTCAGTGTAAAAGGTGCTTCGGACACTGAAATGAACGCTTGGAAAGAAGCATTAGCGCCGCTCTCCCCTCGGTAACCAGGCTGTGACATATACTAAACTGCTGTCAATAAAGCGCAGAAAATACAAATGGAGTCAACAAATTTGTAATTCATGAAATGTCTTTCTTCAATTCGTGGCCTAAAGACTTTTGTTGTGGATGTGCTTCATTACTGCTAAATATCCAAGGAATACAAGGTTTAATTTGCACTCAGAACTTCTCCCTAACAGACCTCGTAAGCACAGAAGGACAAATGCACGTAGTGCGCTAGACATGGCGGAGGCAGCTTATGTTTGCAGCTACTTTGAGTTCTTTAGTTTAAGAGCCTTAACTCACAGCTTCACTGAGGTGAACTTTACACATAGCAGTCTGTGTTTTCAAACTCCACTACGGGCTAAGTTGGCTTACTTGCGTCACTAGTGGTCATCTGATTGATGCGTTAATTGCAGTTGTCGCCCGCACGTTTTGCGACAGCAAAGCCGCTGTGTGTTAACAGGGACGTGCGAACACGCTGACTGCAACATCACTGTTGTCTGGTAGAGATCCTCGCTGTTATCTGCGTTTATGACTACAATCGTACTCAGCAAAAGACTGTGAAGTCCTTGCAGAGCCTACCTAGTCCGATAGTCACGGCCACATTTTTGGCTTCTTCTCGACTCAGTCATATGAGGAGCTTGAGCAAAATGACTTCTTAAATGCCTCTCTGCGTGTTGGAACTAATCTAATTTTGTCTTCACGGTCCGTATGAACAATGACGAAAAATATCTCTAGAATTTCCTCTTAATACTGGTTCTCCAAAATTTGTAAGTAGGCTCTCGTGGGTAATGTGGCGTCTAGCTTTACGCATCTGCCAGTTCTCATTTTCCAATATCTCCTTGACGCTGTCTCGTGGAGGGGGCTCTTCGGGCATTTTAGGTGAAGTGGCACTTCACTAATATTTTTATCTGGTCACAGTTCATAAAAGTTTATTTATCTTACGGTGACTGCAGGTTTTAACGCCAAACGTATTTCCCTGTTTTGTACTTGCGGAACTCTCTTGCAAAAACAGGAGCGCGATTGTAGCCAGGAAAACGTAAGTAGCCCGCCTTCCTCACAGCTCACCTCTCTTACTCGCAGCTCAACTTCGTGGGCGGAGCCGGAGGCCGAACATAACTGTATGGTTACTATAAGGAACGTGGAGTCATCCGCTTCAGTTTTTCTGCGGAGGGGGCATGGCGGTGAGGTAGATCTGAATTTTATTCCTGGCTACTTCTGCTGGACCTCTAGCTCGAATTTATTGCATATAATTGTGGAACACAAGAAAACTTGAAAGAGGTTTTCGAAACCATAGGTTGCTGTGAAGTGTCTGATGATAATTCCACTCAGCTTGCCAGAGGTTTCCTGAACGACATGAAAAATTCTGTATTTACATTTCTGGCATCAGGTTTTCATGACATACTTTATTTGACAGATACACTTTTCAATGTTTTGTGGAGGAGGTCATTGGACGTTAACTACTGCACATCAGAAGTAAGGACGTGATATGCTAAAAAGCAAGAAGAACTAGCAGTATTTTTAAGTATTTTTCAAAAGGTCAACACTGTCACAAGTATACAGTTCCCTCTCTCTGACGAATATGTCAAAATGTATCGAGTCTTGTATTACTAAATTTTGAGTCACTTTTTTTGGGAATGGATGAGTGATTTCGTCATTTTGAAAACAGTCTGTTTTTATACCTTACCGAGACCACAAAATTTGAACAAACACGTTTCCCTTCTAGTGCACTTTAAAACTTGAAAAATTTCTTTGAGTCTGTATTCTCCAAGACCCGAAGCTTAAGAAACGAACCCTCTGCTCTTTACGCCCATGAGAACTATAGAAAAATTTCCACCGGAAAGGAGCTAGAAATGCTTAATAAGGATAAGGAACTTTTTACGGATACTTCTAAACTTACCTGAAGCGTAAGGAACATACCTGAATAATGCTATTTCAGTCAGTACGGGTCCTCGAACGAGGTTACTCAAGGGAACACCTTCCCATTTTTATGTGGTCTCTCATTTTTGGACTAGATTAAACAGGTAATGTCCTTAAGTAGCGTGTACAGTTTACCGTCGTAATGTTCCACGTATAAGTGTGCGTCTATGACTCAAAGACAAACGATATCTTAGGAAACTGGAGAAAATGAGGGACAACGGGGTCAGGATGGGATGAGTTTATAATTACCTTATTGCAGGCCGTGACGACGATGCAAGATGATTGGCGGGGAAGCGGATACCTAGTGCAAGGGGGATGGCCTCCGAAAATTCATAGAAACGTTGAGAGAATAATAGATCGTTTAGTATTCACAAGCAAAATAGCAGTTGAAACGATATCTTACTGCGTTAAGCAATCGACGGCACAGCTAGCCCCACACAGTGGTGTGCTTAGATCAGATACGAGAGCTGCCCGGTAAGGCAGGCAACAGCGGTGATAAGGCGTTGTCCACACTTTTGCAGAGTACAGCGCCGCTTGAAGCGCGGGCAGGCGACTAGGACGCAGCGACAGCAACGTCCATTGCAAGCTGGTCAAGACATTTGGCGCGAATGCATGACTTAATGCAGGAAGCTCCCGAGAGCAGAGGCGAACCAAAGACCCCGGCATAGTATGTAGCGAGACAGCTGCCCGCGGACACAAGCCTGTGCTAGCAGAATGTGAGCACGCTGAGCAGGTAGCGATCGGCAAGAGACAGGCGCACCCTGAATCCCCGTGTAAGCGTCAAAGTCAGCCAGCTGATGGGCCCCAGCTGGAAGCCCCCCCCCAGTTCCAGACAGCATCAGGCACAGCGTCTTGCAGGTGCAGGCTGGGTGACTTTCATCAGATCAATGGTTGCCGCGAAGTACCTCTCGGAAATGGCTGCAGACGATGACAGACGTTGCGTAGCCGGGGCGGGCCTGCATCGTCTTGACACGCCATCATTCCTAATCACTTAGGCCCCGAAAGCGGCGCAGCACGAGACTTGGACGTGGTGCAGTCTAGGTCACCACTATGACAATCTCGTCCCAGTACTAGTCTGCGCTGATAATATTCGAAATCCACGAAACAGCACGCAGCGGAGCTAGAGTAGGAACCATACTTGCCTGAGCGCCAGGGCGGAATCTTCCGTGGACTGTGCGGCTGGTCCCGGCGGAGGTTCGAGTGCTCTCCTCGGGTATGGGTGTGTGTGTGTTTGTCCCTAGGATAATTTTGGTTAAGTAGTGTGTAAGCTTAGGGACTGATGACCTTAGCAGTTAAGTCCCATAAGATTTCACACACATTTGACATCTTGTTGTTGTTGAAGCTTTCGTCATGTCAACGCTGCCTCTCTAAAGCTTCTTGCATCAGAATGCTGTGACAGCTTTCTGATCACTTGCCCACAGTTTTCAGCCACCAAGCCAAAAGGTAGCTGCGTAAGAGAGGACACATCCGCAATGTGAAATTTTTCATTTGCCCCCTCTCCACACCAAGCCATACACTGCCCAAAACCAACAGACACAGCAAATCAAATCATCCACTTCACCCTCATAATCCATGGAAAGATGCCTCATTCTTTTGGGTAACAGATCATGTGGGAATTCGAACCAATGAATTGACTACGACATGCAAGAACACTTAATGCGGTGTAGTAAACTGCACTCTTGTCACAATGACCTTGCTGTTTAGGCGCTAGGGAGTAAGTGATGAGAAGTCAGGCACAAAAGTTACAATCATTGAAGCCAAACAACACGGCGCAGCAAACCAGACCGTCCACGTCATCCACATAATCTATGGAAAGATGCCTCATTCTTTTGGTATTAGACCATATAGGAATTCGAGGCAACACAACACGACAATTGCGAAGTTTGGCCTCTGAAGCGGAATTAGTACTCTTCGTCTCCTATTAAGAAACTGGCCGCTTAGGCTCCTCCTCCAGCGTCACAAATCAGCAGTGTGTGCTTGTGTGTGTGTGTGTGTGTGTGTGTGTGTGTGTGTGTGTGTGTGTGTGTGTGTGTGAACGAGTGCGTATGAAAATCAGTACATTATCTGTTGGTGTTCGCCTTAAATGCCAACGAAATACTGCATTTTCAGCAATAGCATTGAATATGCAACTTACGGCTCTCATATTTTGATAAAAACATTTTTATAAAGTTTAAATGTCGTAAATTAGCAATAATTAATGTTTGTCTTTATTGATCTCCACATTCGAGACATAAAAACAATTATTTTGTCCGTGATGTACCATCACTGTTCGGCACCTAACTCTGCGAAAAAAGGCTTAGTAGTCATTGTCAAAATACGAAAGAGAGAATCTTGTACCTTGTTCTTAAGTTATTTTTAAGCACTGCAGATGCTGACTTTCAACAGATACTCTCTACATTCTGATGTCGCAATAATGTTTCATTAAATTATGCTTTCATAAAATGGCGACTAAATGTGTAAATCACATATTTGACAGAAGACTGCTAGTTCATTTGTTAATATATCACAACTAATCCCTGATACTGTCTGCGTATCCGCAGACAGGATGACTAACGAAAAATCCAGAGAGGAAAAGGCAAATCGCTGTCTTGCTAAAAATTGCAGAGAACAACGTACTAAAAACATTATGAGGAGAATATACTTCCTACGCATTAAAATGAAACTGAGATGTTACATAGCAAATCATAAGATAATTTCGTTTTTTGTCCTCATTATACAATTTTGTTCCTTTCTCAGCAATTCTACAGGGTGAACCCAATCTCTACCCTCAAAATTTCGGTGGTTGGGATATTCTGAATACTTCAATAGAATTGATCCTTGGTCACTGATGACTCGTTGGATTTCCTTTGATTTCTTACGGCCGTTTACCTTTGCATCTGTACTGTAATGAAAATCTCACAGTATCGTAAATGTCGATGGTATGCAGTGAGTGTCTTATTTAGAAACAAACTGCTTCCATTCATTCACGCTGCTCGCTGTTCAGTGAAGTAATGCCTACTTTATTCTCCGCCATCACCATCAAGTTTTTATTCAGTACTGCTTGGTTTTGTGTCAGGTTTATTTTACGGGCAACTTCAGTTGTACTTTAACAGTCATACACAACTGTACGAATAGGTTTACTGATGAAGAATTCGGCGATATGCACGTCTTGTGTTGTTCATTGTAATGTACTACATTGTACACTGACAGAAGACATTGAACGCATGATGATAAAAATGTACGTGTTTCATGTGAGGGTTACTGCATTATTCTCTGTTTTGTGGTTTACATTTTTGTGATTGCATAGTACAGACCTTTTCATTGTTGTGAATGTATTTTCATAAAATCACAGGCAAGTTCTGAAACAATCCCACTAAATCATAATTACAATTTAATTTGTATGACAAACCGAATAAATGATAGTTGCATTATTATTCTATAACGGGTCGCCGGAGACCACGGGTCCCTGGCACCAAAAGAGTCAGAAAGTATTTCCAAACAACCTTCAAAATGTTATCAGCATCGTTCGGGTACGTACGCTATTTATTTGTTGTGAATCTTTCTAGCGTTGGCCTTTCACTATACTGTATGCGGCAGGACTTTGGACTGCACGAACTTACGATTTCGTTGATATTAGTATTTCGTTTTGATGATTATTGTTATTTTCAAATTTCCTTAAACATAAATTTTTATTATCTTTCATTTACTCTCCTTTGACGCTAGTGAGCAAGCTGTTGTGCACCCCAGACCGAACAAAACTCAAAATAATGCACTAAGCTGAAATCAATGAATGTGAGATGATCACTGCTGCAGCCATTGGATGAGATATTCGTTTCCAGTTGTGGTTCGGCAAAGCCGGTTCCATAGTGTGTAGCACCAAAATGAGAAGACGCCTGTGTTGCCAGGAATTCGAGGCCACCGACGACGACCAAGGACAACCTGCAGGCGAAACTGGAAGCCGCTGGAGGCAAACTGCACGTCGACGTCGCTCTGTGGGGAGGCGTCGTACCCGACAACGAGGCAAGTACTGCTTCCGTGCTGTCCTGACACTAGAGCGACAAGGTGCAGGGGTCTCTCATTTGGAAGCGCGGGCTTCTGAAACCATTTAGTTAACCAACTTTCCACTTTCCCATCTTTTCCCTAAATACCAAAAGAAATGGCCAATTTCCTCCACTGTCCTAGTCGCACTCAGGTTTTTCGTCCGTCACTAAAGATCTCACCATCGACCCCCTATCTTTTTTTTTGTGCACCAAACGCAATTATTTTGTTTCAGGCAGTTGCCACAATCGTTTAAAATTTCTGAAATCACGACATATCCACCACCCACTTTTTGCCACCTTCGGCTATCATCATCAAGCTGCAGTTGACGTGCAGGGGGACGGCCCATCGCCCTGTCCAGTTACCAGCATGTAGTGCAGGGGTTCCCAACCTGTGTGTAATTACCCCCTGAGGGGTAAAATGAAATTTTCTATGGGGTAAAGAGAAAGGAGTCAGTAGTGTTTGGGTCTCGAAACTGAACTATTTTCAAAAGATCATTATTATTATTATTATCATCACTGTTTCGTAAAACTGTAATACTGATTACATGAGTTACCAATAATTACATTTTCATTCCAAATGCAAGCATTAACAGTGAAACAATTTGGTGGAGCTTCCAGCTTGTGAACGAATGTATGAACAACATTTCCCTTGTTCCTCACGTCGTCCACCTACTGCACATATATTTTGTATATCCATCCGTAACAGTAAAACTGATACATGTATGCTCAAATATCTCATGAAAATTCCTTCTGCGGATTGTATGTAGTTCCCATAATGGAGCAGAAACTGCTTCATTATTCACTTCGCTACAATACGAGGTGCATTCAAGTTCTAAGGCCTCCGATTTTATTTCTAATTAACTACTCACCCGAAATCGATGAAACTGGCGTTACTTCTCGACGTAATCGCCCTGCAGACGTACACATTTTTCACAACGCTGACGCCATGATTCCATGGCAGCGGCGAAGGCTTTCTTAGGAGTCTGTTTTGACCACTGGAAAATCGCTGAGGCAATAGCAGCACGGCTGGTGAATGAGGAGCCCCGGAGAGTGTCTTTCATTGTTGGAAAAAGCCAAAAGTCACTAGGAGCCAGGTCAGGTGAGTAGGGAGCATGAGGAATCACTTCAAAGTTGTTATCACGAAGAAACTGTTGCGTAACGTTAGCTCGATGTGCGGGTGCGTTGTCTCGGTGAAACAGCACACGTGCAGCCCTTCCCGGACGTTTTTGTTGCAGTGCAGGAAGGAATTTGTTCTTCAAAACATTTTTCTAGGATTCACTTGTCACCGTAGTGCCCTTTGGAACGCAATGGGTAAGGATTACGCCCTCGCTGTCCCAGGACATGGACGCCATAATTTTTTTAGCACTGGCGGTTACCCGAAATTTTTTTGGTGGCGGTGAATCTGTGTGCTTCCATTGAGCTGACTGGTGCTTTGTTTCTGGATTCAAAAATGGCATCCACGTCTCGTCCATTGTCACAACCGACGAAAAGAAAGTCCCATTCATGCTGTCGTTGCGCGCCAACATTGCTTGGCAACATGGCACACGGGCAGCCATGTGGTCGTCCGTCAGCATTCGTGGCACCCACCTGGATGACACTTTTCGCATTTTCAGGTCGTAATGCAGGACTGTGTGCACAGAAACCACAGAAATGCCAACTTTGGAGGAGATCTGTTCAACAATCATTTGGCGATCCACCAAAACAATTCTCTCCCCTTCTCGATCATGTCGTCAGACCAGCTTGTGCGAGCCCGAGGTTGTTTCGGTTTGTTGTCACACGATGATGTGCCTTCATTAAACTATCGCACCTACGAACGCACTTTCGACACATCCGTAACTCCATCACCACATGTCTCCTTCAACTGTCGATGAATTTCAATTGGTTTCACACCACGCAAATTCAGAAAACGAATGATTGCACGCTGTTCAAGTAAGGAAAACGTCGCCATTTTAAGTATTTAAAACAGTTCTCATTCTCGCCGCTGGTGGTAAAATTCCATCTGCCGTACGGTAATGCCATCTCTGGGACGTATTGACAATGAACGCGGCCTCATTTTAAAACAATGCGCATGTTTCTATCTCTTTCCAGTCCGGAGAAAAACAAATCGGAGGCCTTAGAACTTGAATGCACCTCGTAAACTATCTAACTGAGATCAAAACACAACTGTAACTACGTATCGGCTACTACACTGCTGTGCGGCAGTGGCCAGGGTCAAAGCACTGTCAGCCTAAAGTCTTCCCATTTCTAACATTTCAGGGGTAAGGCGTCCAGGAATCTAGTGGTACACAAGCAGTAGGAATAGTGTACACGCTTTGACTTGGTTGATTTGAAAATGTGTCTGCAGGGCGTCAGTGAAGCAATGTCACTCGGGAGACGAGTGGTGCAGAGGAAGCACGTTTTGCAATAACTATCTACCGTCAATGAGGATAATTAGGTTCCTTTTCTGAGGAGGAGTTTTAGTTATCACTGACGATCGACTGAGAACTACTTTATCTTCCTATAAACATAAATAAAATTTGGTTTAGAATTAAGCGGTATCAGTTGTCTCATTTACTATTATTTCTGAGATTACTTACAAAAACTAAAAATAATTTATCTTCCATCATTCATAAAAATAAAAGCTTTCAAAGAAAATTCTTTTTCATTCTAATATTTAGTTAGGCGCTAAAGTTGTTGGTGGTGAAGTGAAGGGTGCAGGTACTAGCCAACATCTGTTTACGCTCAGGAGCAAAGATCTCAGAAACGTTGGGAACCACTGATGTAGTGGGTAACATAAAACTTGTGAGAAATAGTCAAGCACGAAACTGGAATAAAAAGAGTTTAAAAATAGTACAGAGACGAGAAAGCTGTCCACTGCGAGTGAACTATAATAGAACAAATTGTCAAAGCATAACATTCTTGCAAGCTCCAACAAAAGTACTCAAGGAGATGTCTTCAAGGACGCCAATAGAAAGTTTTTAGAGGTGGGGAGGGGGGGGGGGAGGGGTGACGAGTTCCAAGCAGCCGTAAAAAAGTTCAATTTCCGTCGCTGTTAAAAATCATCGTAATACTGGATTTTAAATCATTTTCTTGAAGAGAAAACCTTGACTAAACTGTATTTTTCCCTTCCCTGAGAGTCAGGGCGAAGGGGGAGAGGGAGGGGAGGAGGAGAAGGAGCACGGCACCCCCTTACTCCAGCATATGGGCACCTTTGACGTCTTTCCACCTTTACTCAGTCGTTTCTGTTATGTCGGTTTACGGTTTAAACAGGTAGTGTCCCTTAAGATTCATAATACTGCCTTTGCCAGTATTATCTTCCACATTTAGGAGTATGTCTACATGTAAAGTGCGGCGTGAAAGGGTAATTTTGGGAATGTAAAATAATAACGAGTGATCACGCTCCTCTTGTAGCTGATTCATATAAGATAAATAACACACTAAAGGAGAAAAAAATCGCAACACCAAGAAGAAGCTGTGCGACAAAAACGGAAGTTGGTGGGCGTGTTTCTACATCTGAAAGAAATGATAATTAAATCAAGATCCTACACTGCCGACAGGCGTTGACATACATCAACGGGGACAGTTGAAAATGTTTGCTCCGACCGGGAGTCGAACCCGGGATCTCATGGCAGAGGCGCTATCCATCTGAGACACCGAGGATAGTGCGATTGCAGGGACTTATCCCCTGCACGCTCCCCGTGAGACCCACATTCCCAACTTAATGTCCACACACTACATTCGTAGTGAACCTGCCCATTACATCATTACTCGCGGCAGACAATCTTACCGAGTCCCGTAAGAGTTCGGGCAATACATGTGCATCCTCACAGAAGAAGAAGGTCAATGCCCGGTTAGCCTTAACTATATAAAGATGGTATCTGTTCTTTCGGACAACAATTGTGGCCCATAGTCTTACTTTTGGAGTTCTATTGTTAATGAATCCGTGGAAATACGATTGTCTAACAATAAGTCTCTTATTAATCATGACAGCGGTTTCCAATTGAATTCGGCATGGAATCCAATCTTCCAAAAACTTCGTGTCCTCCGTAGCCGGCGTAGTTCTGTGATGGAATCGCGGGATGACAAACGATTTGATATCGATGCGGTGAGTTTTCACCACGGAGGGCGTGCGGCGCAGCAGAATCGAAAGCGCTCAAGTAACGCACGCGCAACGCCAAGTGAATCCACCACGCATGTGCCGGAGGGGCCTTAAATACCAGAGCTTAGTGCGCTTTCGTCAGTATCATCTGAAGATGGCCAGAAGACTTTGCGTCGAAATACTGTGGCAAGAAGTTGCAAACATCCAGCAGTTCGCCCGAAATTTTGTGGAACACTATGTACACCGGGAAAGTTTTAAATCTCACAATATGTAACAGCCTGAATACACACTCTATGCCGCCCGGTGTGGCCGAGCAGTTCTAGGCGCTTCAGCCAGGAACCTCGCGACCGCTACGGTCTAAGTTCTAGGGGACTGATAACCTCAGATGTTAAGTCCCATACTGTTCAGAGCCATTTGAACCATCTGAACACACTCTGTAAACGAGTTTTAACAAATTATATCTTAGTAGCACAACACAGAACTATGATGCGATGTATGTTCTAGAGGACTGATGACCTCATATGTTAAGTCCCATAGTGTTCAGAGCCATTTGAATCATCTGAACACACTCTGTAAACGAGTTTTAACAAATTATATCTTAGTAGCACAACACAGAACTATGATGCGATGTATGTTCTAGAGGACTGATGACCTCATATGCTAAGTCCCATAGTGTTCAGAGCCATTTGAACCATCTGAACACACTCTGTAAACGAGTTTCAGCAAATTATGTCTTAGTAGCACAACACAGATCTATGATGCGGTGTATATTCTAAATGTGTGATGTCGCCTTTTACAGTAACAAAGTTCACCAATGGAACTGTTTATCTTTCACTGAGCCGGATTCGCAATCACGTGCAGACTTTTGTCTTTATAAAAGACAGCAGGATGTTTTTGTGTTTCCAAGCCAATAAAGAGGAATTGTGCTTCACTCAATGTGCTTTACCAAACAAGGACTTGAAGAGCATATAGCATCGGAACCCCAAAGATGAATATCTGGTTCAGAACAGGTGTGAGCCAAACATCACAGAGGAAACGCTGACCCACTGGATAATTAGCTTATGTGCCGGTTTCACAAGCCCTGTGAGTGGGATGCTGCAGACTCTGTCACGTAATGATCTTTAGTAAGTGTCCATTACTATGCACCAGGAACAACATGCCTGCTGCAGTATCTCTTCAGGAATTTGAAGGAACATGGGAGGGTGGGGGGAGGGGGGTGGCGGTCAACGGTCTTCTGACTGGGTTGATCTGTTCCGCCTCAATTTCTTCTTCTCCTCCTGTGCCAACACCTGCATCTGTAGGTAGCATTAACATCCAGCAATGAAGATTACTTGTTGAGTGTATTCCAGTCTGTATTTAGCCGCGCGCGTTAGCACTTTTCTTCTAGGATTCCGCGAGACTTGCCGGCCCCGAATCGAATCCGCCTGGAGGATTAACAACGACGACTGCTGGTGTGGCAGCCAGGTTCGATGTGTTTTTTGGCGGTTTCTCACAACCGACTGGGTGAATGCTGGGTTGGTATCCACATTTCGTCTCAGTTACACGATACGCAAACATTTAAAGAAACGTTCACACACTATGCGTAGACAGTTGTAATACACAAAATGTAGTCCCAAAGACGGGTGGGGAAGGAGTGGAGGAGGAGATGGGCGACGGGGAGTTAATCCAATCATTCTGTATCACTAACATTCCCACATACGAGAATTAACATGCCGAACCGGCGCATAAACGAGATGAAGCTCAGGAACGAGAAGAATGTTTCAGTCTCTGCCTACCACTACAATTTCTGCATTCTATAGCTCCCTTTAGTACCACAGAAGCTATTCCCTGACGTTTCAACTCTTATCATTCTGTCCTTTCTTCTAGTCAGTGTTTCCCACATATTATTCTCCTTGTCGATTCTGCAGAGAATCTTATCTTACCAGCCGATTTAATTTTCATCATCCTCTTATACCATCCACCACATGTCAGATGAATATAATTCATTGCCATATCTCAAACGACTTTAAGATGTTCAGAGCGCTTAACTGGAATATTTATACAGGATATTCAGCTGCCGCTACCGATGTCGTTTTATGCACACGCAATATATCTGGCCTTCATTACCACGCGCTAGATTTTCATATTCTCTCGCTCGCTTACGCGCAAACTATTACTCCTACAGAAAAAAATGAACAGGGCCTTTTTGTACGAAATTTAATGTAGTTAAGTTTTATACTGGGATATGTTTTCGCTGAAGGCCACAGAGTTAATCAAGAAAAACGTATAAAAGTGACTTTCAAATGAATCTCCACCCCCACACTCACCCCTCACTTGTCAAGATTTCTATTTTGTTGTTCGTGACACTCCATCCTACCACTGCACGTAAACTTCCAACCACGCGAACTATTTCCTATATTAGACATTTTTGGTCTCTGTTGGTTGGACTATGACGCCTCCGGGAATAGTCGACTATATCGTAAACATTATCAGTTTAAATGTTCTCGTAAGAGTAATGAAAGAAAAAATGACTTTTGTAAACGCTATGCCAAAACTAATTTCGCTGACAGTTCGATCCAAACTTAACCCTGACAAGTACAATGTCGGAAGGCTGGACGAATACAACGATGTAATTGTTTATTTCATGCTGTTAAAGCTCACACAATTGTTAGGTAAAATTTACACAAACGTCAGTTCTCGTTTACAATTTGTAAGTGGTCGGCTAAGCCGGTGGCGTAATAACTCCAGTCACTTATAATTCACGCAGTGCCAAATTTTTATTCATTGGTAGGACGGAATGTCATCAACAACATAATAGAAATTCTGAGTGCTGAAGACTGACTGTGGGAGTGAAGTTGCATTCGATGGTCACTTTGTACATTTTTCTTGAATAACTCGAAAACTACAGCCTCTAGCGAAAACGTTTCCCAGTAAAAAGTTTAACGGCATTAAATTTCCTGCAAAACGGCAGGTTGCATAAAACCACATCGGAAGGTGCATCTGAGTCGCCCCGTATATCTTGACGAAATTGTTAGTGGTCACATCGGACGATGGCAATCAACTGCCGGAAACGGCCATGTGATCACTGTTGTTTTGAAGTGATCATGAAGCAAAAATCTGTCGATAAACTTCGACGAGTAAATCGATCGCATTCTTCTGTTTTGCAATACGTCAGTTTTCAAGTATTCACCTGAAACGAAAAAAAGCAAAATGTGTACAATGAATATCCTACTTATGACATGGAGAAGTGTGTTATTTGACAGCAACTGTTGCGGTGTTATCAACAATACAAAGAAATAACTATTCTGTAAAAATTCCACAGCGTTTATTACACAGCACTGAGTTTCACGGCTAGCAAGGAAACTCCGAGAAGAATTGTTCCATACACAGGATTTAGTTTTACAGACGTCTTAACGTCTTCACAACATTTTTTCCACAGTGGAAGACGTTACGTGTGGTTATTTTCATTATTGTCGTAGCCAGAAGCAAGAATATAAAAAAAACTTCCCTTCGTTTCGTTTTCCAACTTAGGGAGGGTATTCACGGGTACCTCTGAAATTTTATAAGACCACGCTAAAACTACCAGACGTACAGAAAACAGACATACCTCAGTAGATAGAGAATCTTTGATGTCGCTGAGCAACAGTCATATAATTTCAAAATGAACACACCACCATTTGACTGTATTATTGTTTATTTAATTACAACCCAGATTTCTGCCTTTTATGCCATTTTCAAGTAAGTTAATGACATAAACTCAATCACTGGAAAATGGCATAAAAGGCCGAAACCTGGGTCGTAATTAGACAAAAAATAATACAGTCAAATTACTTTGTGTTCATTCAAAAAATAGAGAATCTTTTCACAATTTGCAACTCACATTACAGATGTTCAATATATGCACCGTTTGTGACGCGGCAAACGTAACACGTGCGTGCTGTTCATTGACACGAATTGTCCGGAAGGGTGTGACAGCTGCCCGTTTTGCAAATCTGTTCGGTGGGTTCCCTATGAGCAGGCGCAAGCTATTTCTATGCTGCAATACAGAACATAGGGTTAACAATGAAGCGTCAAGACATCACAACGTACAGACGCAGTAAGTTATTATAAGAATTTTGAAAACCATTAACAGGCTTCCCTTTACTGTGAGACATTTGCACATGCCAATAACATGCAACAAACTCCCACTGGTTCTCTAATAATCTATCGTGGGGACAGTACACACTAAAAAGAAAGAATGATACATAAGTTTCTTCAGAAGCACTGAAACACCAGAATTAAAGTGGCGATTGTTTACTAAATCGAAACGTAGATTCGTATACTTTACCCAACGCATAAATGTCGTCACATTGATGGTATACGAGGGGTACTGTCAAATGCGGATCCGTGTGTAACAGATGTGTTATGCATCATATTCGATTACATAACTGCAGTGTGCGACGGCGCTCCTTTTGCGAGAATACCGGAGTGTTTCTTTCTTTTTGCCACCATTTACTAATGACCTGCCACCTTGTTACTAAGACAGGTATTGCTTCCACAATATGAAATTTTACATGTACGGAATGCGAAACTAAATTGATTCTTCCTATTATAATAAAGTTTAACAATACTGCAGCTTTAAATACTTGCAGGTTGGTTAATGACGTCACATTAGCACCAATTTTCACCACAATTCTGCCCAGCGCCACCGTGGACATGTCACACAAAAGAAGTCATGGTCGCCGCAGCCCCTCTTACCCATATTTCATCTTTTTTTTTTTTTTTTTTTCACTGGAGATCTGGACGGCTTAAGCCCAGCGTTGAAATCACGCATTTTTCTTGTGAGTGGCCGAAGAAAACATTCCGGCACACCGTCGTTCAGAATAGCAACGAAAAGGCCTTAGGGGGTGCCATGAAAGGCGTCAATGAAACCACCCCTTGATTCCCACACATTTCGTGGTCGAAAACGATAGTAAGCAGTGCGAAGAGCAACAGGACGACGGCATTTTTGACAACTGACACTTCTGAGACCCTCAAACGTTTCATTCCTTCTCTAAGGACATTGTGCGGCTGCACCCACATCAAACGTGATGTCACTCCTTTGGAGAGCAGCACGACCGCAATTTTTGCTCTCATGTACAGATTGGAACCACTGGCAACCGTTCAGAACAATTCTACGAAATTTGAACGTGATCCGCGGCAGGACCGCCCCAGTCTAGCAACACTCTGGGTACCCCCCACAGACCTTAGTCGAGCTCGTTACAAATGTACTTATCTAAAACTTCGACAGACGTTAAGCCTCATGGGTGGTGTAGCGACTGAAGGTTAGGCAACCCCTTCGACATCCTGAGGCGGCGTTTCGCTGACTTCAGGCGTTAGAGCAGCCAGAAGGTAGAATGTGGGTCAAAATGAGATTAACGATAACCTTAACGTCAAAATTGGAAACCACGCAGTAGACCAATGGAATGAGTCTCGGAAACAAAATAGCATTTGACAAGCGACGTGAGGAGGACATAAAAAGCAGACGACCTCAGACAAAGAGGGCACTCATGAACAAATAAAGGATACTATTATCAAACATTGGCTTAATGTGAGTAAGAAATTCTGAGAATATATGTTTGGTCTACATCATTGTGTTGAAGTGACGCATGAATTGTGGGAAAACTAGAAAAGAAGAGAACCGAAGCGTTTGACATGTGCCGCTTTATGAGAGTGTTGAAAATAAGGTGGGTTGATCATATAAGAAGAGGGGAAGTTCTGCAATAAATTGGGGGAATATGTGGTGAACGTTGAAAAGGAGAAGGGATATGGTGGTAGGATATCACCGTCGTAGAGGGTAAAAACTGACAGAGATTGGAATATATCGAACAAACACTTGAGTACGTTGGGTGTAAATGCTACTCCTGGATTAGGAGGTTGACAACACAGAAGAAGCGATAGTGGGCCGTAAAAAAAAAGGAAAAGAACAGTCAGAAGATACATGACCAAAAAACAGATCTCATATTGCAGCGTAGTTAGCCTTGTTCGACCACGTACAGGCCAAAATTGAACGACATTGTGTCAAATTAAACAGGTGACGAGGGCGTCATACATAGCTGAGGCTGAGGCTTTGAAGTAGGACAAATTAAGGATACTATTGTCAAACATTGGCTTAATATGAGTCCTACTTCAAAGCATTCGGAAGTTCACTCTGATAAATGAGGTCCATCTGGCCTCTATGTGGAATTACTTTGTAAACTCCACCAGGAGCTTCACTCAGAACGAATGAGAAAAGCGATTGGAAAATTGTGGATAAAACCCCATAGCTTTACGAAACCTTTGTATCTCGTCGCTATTCGAAGCAGAGGGTACTCACTACCTACGCAGACAGGAGAGCTCAGTCTTGTGAAGAAACCTTTGCTGGTATTTACAGTGGTTGTTCACTTTTCCCCTTCCCAGTTTCCTGTTTTCTCGATTGCACTTAACCTCTGGGTACTAGGGCAGAGACCAGTAGCGTTGTGCCTTGTCTCCAACCGCACAGCTAAGGGGGCGTCTGCATGCGCAGGGCGAGCTGCGCGCCATGGTGGACGCCGGAGTGGTGGGGTTCAAGTGCTTCCTGTGTCCCAGCGGCGAGGAGAGCTTCCCGAACGTCGACTGGGCGCGCGTCGAGTCCGCGATGCAGGAGCTGCAAGGCACTGACGCCGTGTTCGCGGTGAGTACCGAGGCCTCGACACCTAAGTGGGGCAGCCACAGCTAAAACGGCTGTAGACGACTGATCGATAATTCATATAGTGAACGGCTTTTTTTTTAATACAGGTGATAAAACTATTAAAATTTAAAACTGAATGAAAAGTCGAAAAGTCCGCTGCAGCTGTATTTACCAGGGTTGTCCAGAAAGTTAAGTTCCGATCGGTCGCTAAATGGAAACAACAGTGAAAATCAGAAGCATTTTATTTGCAGGAGTTAGCTACTCTTTCCAGATACTTCTCTACATAGTCGCTGCTCCGACTTAGACATTTGTCGGAGCGTATGCCAAATTGCCAACACCATCATCACAGAAGGCAGCCGCCTGTGCTTTCCGATAATTCTCTACGCTTGTCTAAGCGTGTAGCCTGCACCCAAGTGTTGTCTTCGTATCCAGCATTGCATGTGAACAGAGATGATACTCAGGACGAACCAATTAGGGCTATGTTGTAGGTGATCGAACACTTCCCATCGAAAAGGCTGCATGAGCATTCTCACTGCCCCTGCAGAGTGCGGCTGAGAACTGCCGTGAAGAGGGAAGTGCGAGGCAGTTGTGTCGGGTGGGCTGCACACATTAAGGCGAAGCCTCTCAGCGGGCCCTCCTACTTGACGGCAGACATTGTTGTTCTAAGCACCTTTACTCGTTCACACTGCGCTCACAACTGAAAAGAGCGTCTTGATGCGATCAACCGATCATACTAGAGACACTACCCAACACGTATGTGCAAAGCTTCATCGGGTTTTCACTGTGGTGTCCATTTCACGACCAATCGAACTTACTTTCTGGACAACCCTCGTATTCAAATCAATTATAGACCTACACAACCGGTTTCTCAACTTTTAAGCTGGATCTTACAGTGTATATAATGCTATCTCGTATGTTGTGGAGAGTAGTTACAGAATGCCGCAGAGTAACCGTTGGCGCAGCTAGGCGAAGTTCTCAGTCCTCATACCGTCTCAGTACCCGGCCAGAGGCCACAGCACACGCTTCTACAATACACAGGGCTCTCGTAGCTTATAGATTGGATTGTTTGGGGGGGGAAGAGACCAAACAGCGAGGTCATCGGTCTCACTGGATGAGGGAAGGATGGGGAAGGAAGTCGGCCGTGCCCTTTCAAAGGAACCATCCCAGCATTTGCCTGGAGCGATTTAGGGAAATCACGGAAAACCTAAATCAGGATGGCCGGACGCGGAATTGAACCGTCGTCCTCCCGAATGCGAGTCCGGTGTGCTACCACTGCGCCACCTCGCTCGATTCGTAGCTTATGATGTCAGCTGCTGTGGTGCTGATAAACACACATGAGCGTGTCGGATTTTGGGCCCAGTACTTCCCTGGATAACATCTATCAGTGGCATTGTCTGTTTCTTGACAGAGACCGACATCAACATACGAGGGTCGGTCAAAAAGTAATGCCTCCCATTTTTTTTCTACTTAAAAAAATTAAGTTAAGTGAAAAATTTGAATTTGGCGCCATTCCTCAAACCTTCTTCTGCAATCCACTGCAGTAGTAACTTTCTGTGTCAACAGGTGGCAGCACAGCAGAAGTTTGTAAGATGGCCGACATCGATGTTCGTTTGAGACAGCGTTGTGTGATTGAATTCTTGAATGCAGAAGGTGAAACGCCCATACGCATTCATGAAAGACTGAAGAAGGTGTATGGTGTTGTGACAGTGGATGTCAGCACTGTTAGACGATGGGTTCGTCGTTGTAAGGAAGCTGAAGGGCAAACACCGTTGACTGACGAACAGCGGAGCGGCAGGCCGGTGAGTGCAGTGACTCCACACAACATTCAGCAAGTTGATGACATCATTCGTGGTGACCGTCGGGTGACTGCAGATGAAGTGTGTCGCATTATTTCTCTTAGTAAAGGCAGTGTGATCACGATTATTAAACAATTGGGGTACTCAAAAGTTTGTGCACGGTGGGTTCCAAGAATGTTAACCGATCAGAATAAAGAGGCAAGGAAAACAATAGCCTCCCAACACTTGCAGCGCTTCCGTTTGGAGGGAGATGAGTTTCTGAAAAAAATTGTGACCAGGGACGAAACATGGGTGCATTTTTTTGAACCCGAATCAAAGAGGCAGTCAATGGAGTGGCGTCACACAAGCTCGCCGAGGAAGAAAAAATTCAAAACTGTGCGATCGGCAGGGAAAGTTATGGCAACAGTTTTCTGGGATACAGAGGGTGTGATTCTGGTTGATTTTTTGGAGCAGGGATGCACAATAAATTCTGTTCAATACGTCACAACCCTCAAAAAACTTAAAGCACGTCTTCAGCAAGTTCGCCCAACAAAATCAATGGCAGATGTTCTTCTTTTGCATGACAATGCAAGACCACACACCAGTCGTCACACCTCTGACGAGATTGTCAAAATTGAATGGGAAGTTTTGCCTCATCCCCCATACAGCCCTGACCTGGCACCATCAGACTTCCATCTGTTCGGGCCACTAAAAGAAGCTCATCGTGGGATTCATTTTGAAGATGAGGAGGCCGTCAAAACATCCGTGCGTCAATGGCTTAGGAAGCAGAGCTGTGATTTTTACCGTGCTGGGATACATGCCCTTGTTCAAAGATGGACCAAAACTGTAGAGATGGGCGGAGATTACATTGAAAAATGACAAAATGATCCTCAATGTTGTGGTTTTCAACCTATGTAATTGCATTTAAATTTCCTGACAATTAAACGTAGAAAAAAATAGGAGGCATTACGTTTTGACTGACCCTCGTATTTTTATCAGTAAAATGATGACAGTTTGTGATTTTAGCGCTGACATGTCATTCATCATAGATGATTGTTTGTAATCAGTGGGGATGGCTGAGAAGATGCAACTCAAAAGTTGCAAAACCGGTTGTGTGAGTCTATAATTGATTTGAATAAATACAGCTGCAGTTGCTATTAGACTTTTCAGTCAGTTTTGTATTTTGATAATTTTAACGCCTGTATTAAAAAAGCTGTTTACTTTACGAATTATCAATCAGTCATGTCTCCACGGTAACCCACTATGTTCCTACGATCACGTGTTTCTCGTTCCTCATCAGACAAAATATTAGTCACTACCTTAAACGAAGATGATGATGACGTTTGTTTTGTGGGGCGCTCAACTGCGCTGTTATCAGCGCCCGTACAAATTCCCAACCTTTGCTCAGTCCATTATCACCACTTTCAAGAATGATGATGAAAAGATGAGGACAACACAAACACCCAGTCATCTCGAGGCAGGTGAAAATCCCTGCTTAACCGAATACATTTGGCCGCTTGAGCATTGTATATAGTGTAGAGCGGGTACCAGGCTATCACGTGACCCTTCAAAGCTGACATAAACAGGCAGTGAAACAGTGTGATGTGCCAGTTTGTTGTGTGCCATCTCCCTCTCTCTCTCTCTCTCTCTCTCTCTCTCTCTCTCTCTTCTCAGCCACCACAGGTCCTGTAGACCACGCGCCGCATCAACGATCTGCTTCCACCGCCTTATATCTCTCGCAGCCTCTCTCCACCCTGTGCAAATTCCTAACGCTGCATTGTCCTTCTCTGTCATGTTTCCACCTTGTACGGGGTCGGCTCAATGGTCTTGTTGCCTGGAAAGTCCCTTCAAATGCTTTCTTGGTGATTCTGTTGTTTTCCATTCTAGCCACATATCCAGCCCATAGCAGTCTCCTACGTTTTAATTTCTGGATGACAGTGGGTTACTTCATAAACTGATAAATTTCATTGTTCTTTCGAATTCTCCATACACCACTCTCCAACACAGGTCCCCAGATTTTTCTCATTACTTTTCTTTCGAAAACAGCAAAACGGGCTGACCTGGTGCCGTGACAGAGAGGAGCTATTATTTTTGGACATGCCCATTATCACCTTGCTGACGTACAGTCATGTGATTCAAAGTTGGAGGCGTGGAAGCTGGACCCTGTATCTGACGTAAGTCAATTATTCACCCTCCAGAATAATGAATTATGAATTAAATAACTCTTAAATGAGACAAGACTCACAATTAATTCGTTTTTTTTTTCGTTGAAGAATTCATTTGACAGGCAATGATAAGTTGTACTTTCATTGTCTTGACGTTAGTAGAAAAGGCAGATAGGACTGCTGGAGGGAATGTTTTGAACCTTTGGTCAGAGTTGAAAGCAAGCTGATCATTGAATCTGAATGCAACTCTCCAAAGTGAAGCCTGAAGTTGTGAAATTCTACAAAATGGCTGCAATTCCTTACACATCGTCTCGCAGCTGTGGCTCAATCTGACCATAAAAAATTGTAGGTGGGGGCTGAAGTGGCTCCAGAACCAGTCATTGCTGGCGCGCCAACGACCCTCGCCAACAGCTAAGCGCAGATCAGCCCGAAATCTCTCTATGTCCCTCGATACATCTGTTGGACTCTGGCAGCCAAGACCCTCAGAAATGACGACGGCTCTCTATGAAGAAGTTGTGAGAAGAACTCTTGACACTGAAAAAAGGCATCTCACTCTCGTTCCATCTTTTTCTTTCCAAGAGATGGGACATTAGTACAGTCTACATTCTCTGTCTAAGCTCTAGTTTATTCATATCAGCCAATCTTGGCAACTCGTATGTTGCGTAAACATTTGGTTTTCGTGAAGTCAACATTCAATGGCATCTCATGCCTTCCAAATGTCCAAAAACTGTGGGATCCCACCCCATTTTCTAGATACCATACTAGATACTTTCTAGATACATTCTAGATACATACTAGATACATTCTAGATACTTTTCAGAGAAAATACGGCTTTCTACGTTTTGTGCATAATAGTGTCTTCTTGGATTTCACTAAAAAAAAGTTCCTTCTCAATCACTTTTGGGTCGCAAAAATGGTCGCGGCTCAATGACTTGTGCCTTAGGAAATGTTACCTGTGTTTGCCTGCAGTGCCTCAGGTGTTTAGCAGCAGCACTGCAAAAGACTGTCCAGCAGCCTTCAAACCACTGACTTGCGTGCCTCCCGGCACTCCCTTCTGAGAACTTCTCCAAGACTGGTAACCTAGGTGACTCCACAGTGCTGTTGCCTAATTCCAATCTGCCTTTGGTGTCCTCTCATTTATTTAGGACTTGCAAATTTGAATAAAAGAGTAAATGAAGAGTAAACTGCATTACTCAGTTACTGACAGTCGCTAGTACTGTTATATTATCACGTCTTTCAGTGTCAGTTAATTATTCCATTCAAACGGGTCTTTGCATTATGATTTTACGTTAGTTAAGGGACTGTTTCCGAAAAACAGTCACGTAAGAACCGTAAATGTTTTTTTTTGTGTTGCAACGTAGACTGACAAACATGCCTGCAAGGAATGGTGAACCAACTACAGCCAAGCAATATGACATAAGAACAGTAGTTGTAGAATGGCTCCAACCTACGGCGAATGAGTGTAGCACCTTATCAATGAAAATAGCTTACAAACTCGACAGGAATGCTGCTGTCAGCGAATGCAGGTACATCTCAGCCAGTTTCCTACGGAACAAAGTGAAGAGAGCTAGAGCTACTTGCAAGGAACATTTTGAGTCCAATACCTCCCGAAGGGCCATTCCTCATAATGGCACATAATTCTGCACATCCTCAATGGGACAGACTACAGAAACTGGATAGTGGCTGACTAAAGATTCATAGTGTGATCCGATGACCCTTAATTTTGTCTCTTTTCATATAGTGAAATATTTCGATGTTTTGCAGATGTTTCGTTAAATGACTTGGGTTCAGCTATTCAGGTTAATGCGAACATTCTCAGTGAACAAATGTGTTACCCTTTTTTGTAAATTTTCACGATGTGTAAACTGTGGACAATCCCACCTTCCAAGATGGCAAATGCCATGTTCACAGGGCTGCAAGCAGATATTCCCGGATTGATGGACACTCAGGTACCCTGACGTACCTTGAGTGGTCCACTAAATCACGCGACCATAATGCCATAGAAAATGTCTGGAACTATTACGAACAGTAGGTGGAACACAGCAGTCAACAATCCCACAGTTTACTCCCTCTACGGGAGCCAAACATTAATAAGTGGCTTCAGCTAGATATGGCGTACCTGAAGAAACTTGTGAAGTCCATTCCTAGCTGAACTTAGGTCATTACAAAAGATATAGGCGATGTTACACGGTGTTACCGTCATGTCTCCTGTGTGCTGACTAATTTTTTGCCGAATATGATTATTTTAATTTGGATTTGAGAAATGTGTTATCTATGCGCTCAACATGAATCTCAAATGCATGCACAGATGGAGAGAATGGCATCATAAAATCAGTGTTCAAAAATGTGTGGTTCATTTGTTGCAGGCTAAGAGGCTTACCCAAAGGAAGTTGTTCTATTCTGTGTACTGGGCAATCGGTTTATTCCTGAACTGAAAGAGTACTCTATTGCATTGATTTTGACTGCACTCAAACGACGTGTTGACCTCACCAACTGTATCAGTCAACGACATTCTGACAATCCTAACAGCTAACCCCGCTAAATAGTCTGGAAGATAGTCAAGTTTAGTTGGATGCAAGCTCTCAACCGATGCACAACCTCAACTCAGAGACTCGCGGTATTGAACTTCATTCTCATAGAGCACCAAAAAAAATGAAATGGAAAGTAAAGAAACGGTTTTTCATTCACACAGGCCGTTAAAAAAACGGAACAGAGCGGAATGGATGGGCATTTCATGCGTGCAGAACGTCA
Source organism: Schistocerca gregaria (assembly GCF_023897955.1). NCBI lineage: Eukaryota > Metazoa > Arthropoda > Insecta > Orthoptera > Acrididae > Schistocerca > Schistocerca gregaria. The sequence continues at coordinate 683,675,742 of NC_064922.1, forward strand.
AAACATGGAGCACTATACAACGGCTTCGAATTTCAATCATGCAGACCATTAAAAATGGAATGGAATGGCAGCCCCTGTAGTTGTCACTTCCAGTACCTGTGCGCTGATAACCTTGTTGTTGTGCGCCCTAAAACACTAATCATCATCATCATCCAGTACCTGACACCCCCATTAACTGATACACACAGTCAGCTACTGGTGTTTTTATGAGACAATTTGATACAATTCTGCTGTAAAATATTGATGTGCAGAGCAGTTTGCTGCAAATTTGTTGTAATGTGGTGATGTATGGGGCAGTTTGATACAATTCTGCTATATCATGGCGATAAATACGTCAGCTTGTTACACTTTTGCCATAACATGCAGCATTTGGTTACATTTTTTATTTAACATTGGGTAACTTGTTAGAATTTTGCTATAAAATGGTGCTGTATTGGGTGAAGTATCATGTGGTCTCTACTGAGCAATAGCAGAATATGCCAAGTGTTTTGTACTCCAAGATAAATTTAATACCTTAACATTGGGTCATTGTAGTATTTGGTGGGTTTTGATATTGGTTTTAGAGAGGAATGTTTCACAAATTTATATGCAGGAATAACACTCCATACTTTGGTAATCATCATTGGCAAGTGTACTTTAGAATGTGTGTGAAATTAGCAGTAGTGAAAATGTGTGGCTTCTAATGTTATAGAAATTTTTTTGTGTATTGTGATATAGAATAATTTTTTATGTATTTTGATACATTTATTGGGTAGTACAGTTGAGCAATTAATCTACAATTTATTTCAGTTGGGCCAGTAAGCAAGAACGTGTATTTTGATCAACAATACAAACAATTTTTATCTGGAAATATTTAATTTTAGGGTTCTTTGTGCTTGCAAAGTATGCTAAAGATTCCAAACTTTGGTTGTGTTTTATCAGAAGTGCCAATATGCACTTCTTTTAATCTCACAGAGTAATTAAGTTGTGACAGTAGTGCAATGTGCTTTCTGTGATCAAAATTTCGCATATTTTGAGAAACAAAAAGTTATTTTGAGGAAAAGTTCAGATTTTTGTTCACAATTAGATATCTATAATTGTACTTCTTTACCATATCATGACAAGCATTCTGTGTGATGTAGAAGTAATGCAAGCTACACATTTAATGTAATTTTTTTGATAAATAAAACTTGTTAGGATATTTTTGAAAAAAGCAAAAAATTCATATCATTAAGATACTTTTGATTATAACTCATTTGTGACTCCGGGGCTACATTGTGGCTGGATTTTTCATATTAATGGTCATAAAAATACTATTCTGTGACTAGTTGTTTCGTTTCAATAGCAGGTAAAATTCTAGTCTTATTGGAGCAGTGGGGAGTAATGAAGAGGCAGAGGAGGCATGACAAATTCATGGAAAGGGGATTTGGCATGTCATGTAATGATGATTGTGTCATAGATAAGGAGAGCAGCATAATTGCTGCATATAGACAACTAGTGTCGGTCAAGGAGATTTGTCGCATGTGAAGTTTCCTTGAATTGCCATTCCATTGCTATTCATACACCTATCAAATATCTGGATGAATGCTTTTCAAATGCTATATTCATCTGAACTGCCATTTCTTGGACATTATGCTAACACTATGTACTAAGCACTGGTGTTAACTAATTATGATTGTTACATTATAACAAATTTTATATTGTATTGTAATTATTATCAAAATATAGATATATATGTTAAATGTGATGGAAATGAGAAGTTATTTCTGGGATAAGGGAAGGGTGAGACAATAATGAACTAGTATTCCTCCCTCCTCTCAGAACCATATCCTTGATCCACGCCTATTCTCTCACCCCCATATTATTCAGTCAACTACTTCAAAATACACTACAGCACTTGCCTGCCACTAATCTGCACTGTAGAAGTAAAAATTAGCACAAAGTTATTGTTTTTCAGTTCCATGCAGAATGTGTGCTGCCAAAAGAAGACGAAAACGGTCCTGGTAAGTTTTACATACAATATGAAAAACTTTAATGAAATTTTCTTTTTTCATTACTTACAAAAACTGATTAGTGATGATATATCATGAATTTAGGGCTTCCAACTGAGTATAAGACATACCTCCGAACGAGACCTCCTGAAATGGAAGTTAGAGCTATACAGAAAATTATCGAGCTCTGTGACAAATACAAGTAAGTCTCCACTATGGTACTCTTAGAGGAATAAACAGTCATTCTGTAGCGTTGTTATTTAGTTTCTATACATAACTGACCTGGCTGTGGCTTATCATGTACATTAACTGAAAACCTGAATATATCCATTGGAAAAGATTTCCAATTCTTTATCAACAATGTTGATGTCAAATAAATCAGTCTTACTACAGCAGTTTCATACCATCATTCAAATGTGAAGTACATATAATTTTTATGAGCTTTTTATTGTCATTTGAAGACTCATCTCCAGGTATTGCTAAATTTCAAACAGACAAAACTTGTAGTTAAAGGCTTTGGAGTCACCCCAAAATATGTATTTCAATATCTCTCTTAACACTGTTTTACAGAATTTAAATTATGGGATATATTTCAAATATTTACTGCAAGATTTAAACAATGACTGTCAAAATTGTTGGAGCTGTTAATATGGCATGATATTTTCCGAAAGGTAGTGGGTAGTATTAATGGTGTGCCTTGAAATTCTAGTTAGCTCCATGTTGCTGAGGTTGGAGGTGTGGCTTCCATAGAGTACAGCCTTTATGGACCTCCCAAAGGTTCATTTCAGTCAGCCTAAGGATTTTCTACCAATCTCCACGTGACTTGGACATTCTGCTGTTTGCAGGAAAAGGGAATCAACAGAGTGGTCGAATCTCCACTATTGAAAATCTGTGTGCATCACTATAATGATTTGGAACATCATTAATCAAAGTTAAATATAAATATTCTGATAGCGTTCAAGATAATTTTTGCTTCTGTCATTCATAATTCTACTTGTTGTCAGAAAGTCACAAAAGTCATTTGTTAGCACTTTGCTGAATATGCTAAAAAACAAAATTAATGACACATGATTATAAAAGTTACTGACCCTGTGAATTTTCCAGGACTACAAATGAAACAACTAGATTTTTCTAGGCAAGCCAGGAAACAATCACTTTGTCAAACTGTATCCCAGTCTGTAAGGGTAGGACTTAAAAGTGATGGGTGAATAATACACTCTAGTATCATCAGCATCTAGTATCAAATAATAACTGATGTAGTGCAGAGTATGAGTCAATGCAATGGCTGGTCATGGAAAGGAACACACAGGCTAGTGGACTAAACTAAGACAGAACATCCAACTGACAGGGTCATATGACCTGCCGGCTGGAGATCCTATCTGCTAACTGCAACACTGCTGACTGTAGGTATATTGATAATGTGATATCATTCATCAGTGGGATTACAAGAGACATGGTAAAAGATGGAGACAGGTAACTGTTTTGTTGTTGTTGTGGTCTTCAGTCCCAGGGCTGGTTTGATGCAGCTCTCCATGCTACTCTATCCTGTGCAAGCTTCTTCATCTCCGAGCAACTACTGCAACCTACATCCTTTTAAATCTGCTTAGTGTATTCATCACTTCATCTCCCTCTACGATTTTGACCCTCCACACTTCCCTCCAACACTAAATTGATGATCCCTTGATGCCACAGAATGTGTTCTACCAACTAACCCCTTCTTCTAGTCAAGTTGTGCCACAAATTTCTCTTATTCCCAATTCTGTTCAGTACCCTCTCATTAGTTATATGATCTGTGTATCTAATCTTTGGAATTCTTCTGTAGCAACACATTTAAAAAGCTTCTATTCTCTTCTTGTCTAAACAATTTATTGTCCATGTTTCACTTCCATACATGGCTACACTCCAACAAATACTTCCAGAAAAGTCTTCCTGGCACTTAAATCTAACAAATTTCTCTTCTTCAGAAACACTTCCCTGCCATAGCGTCTACAGTCAGTCTCTACTTCAACTATCATTAGTTATTTTGTTCCCCCAACAGCAAAACTCATCTACTACTTTAAGTGTCTCATTTCCTAATCTAACTCTCTCACCATCACCTGATTTAATTTTACTACATTCCATTATCCTGCTTTTTTTAATGTTCATCTTATATCCTCCATTTACGAGACTGTCCATTCTGTTCAATTGCTCTTCCAAGCCCTTTGCTGCTTCAGACAGAATAACAATGTCTTTGGCAAATCCCAAAGTGTTTATTTCTTCTCCATGGATTTAATTCCTACTCTAAATTTTTCTTTTTTTCCTTTACTGCTTGCTTAATATAGAGACTGAACAGCATTAGGGATAGGCTACAATCCCGTCTCACTCCCTACTCAAACACTATTTCCCTTTCGTGCCCCTTGTTCCTTATAACTGCCATTTGGCTTTTGTGCAAATTGTAAATAGCCTTTGGTCCCTGTATTTCATCCCTGCCACCTTTAGAATTTGAAAGAGAATATTCCAGTCAACAATGTCAAAAGCTTTCTCTAAGTCTACAAATGATACAAATGTAGGTTTGCCTTTCCTTAATCTATCTTCTAAGATAAGTCGTAGGGTCAGTGTTGGCTCGCATTTTCTAACATTTCTATGGAATCGAAACTAATCTTCCCTGAGGCTGGCTTCTACCAGTTTTTCCATTTGTCTGTAATGAATTCATGTAAGTATTTTGCAGCCATGACTTATTAAACGGATAGTTTGGTAATTTTCATACCTGTCTGCTTTCTTTGAGATTGGAATCACTATATTCTTCTTAAAGTCTAAGGGTATTTCATCTTTCTCTACCAGATGGTACAACTTCGTCATGGCTGGCTCTACCAAGGCTATCAGAAGCTCTAATGGAATGTTGTCTACTCCCAGGGCCTGGTTTCAACTTACATCTTTAAGTGCTCTGTCAAATTCTTCACACAGTTTCATATCTTCCATTTAATCTTCATCCACATCCTCTTTCATTTCCATAATATTGTGCTCATGTACATCACTCTTGCACGGACCCTCTATATACTCCTTCCACCGTTCTGCTTTCCCTTCTTTGCTTAGGACTGGCTTTCTATTTGAGCTCTTGATATTGATACAGGTGGTTCTCTTCTCTCCAAAGGTCTTCTTAATTTTCCTGTACGTGGTATCTATCTTAACCTTTGTGATATATGCCTCTACATTTGTCTTCTAGCTGTCCCTGCTTAGCCTTTTTGCGCTTCCTGGTGATCTCTCATTTTTGAGACGTTTATATTCCTTTTTGCCTGCTTCATTTACTGCATTTTTATATTCTCTCCTTTCATCAATTAAATTCAATATCTCTTCTGTTACCCAAGAATTTCTACTAGAACTCATCTTTTTACCTACTTGATCCTCTGCTGCCTTCACTATTTCATCTTTCAGAGCTACCCATTCTCCTTCTGTTGTGTTTCTTTCCCCTGTTCTTGTCAGCTGTTCACTATGCTCTCTCTGAAACTCTTGGTTCTTTCAGTTTATCCAGGTCTCATCTCCTTAAATTCCTAACTTTTTGCAGTTTCTTCAGTTTTAATCTACAGTTCTTACCAATAAATTGTGGTCACAGTCCACATCTACTGCTGGAAAAGTCTTAGAATTTAAAACTTGGTGCCAAAATCTCTGTCTTACCATTATATAATCTATCTGAAACCTTCCAGTGTCTCCCAGCCTCTTTCACATATACAGCCAGTGACCTCCCCTTCTCTCCGTGCTCCATTTCTTTCGCTGATCTTTCATCTTCTTTCATCCTTCTTCGTACCGCTGCTATATCTCAGGGTTTTCAATGGAGAAATATAGTGAGAAGGGGGCATATGTGTGTGGTGGTTTACAATGCCATAGTGCTCTAAGGGAGCATCACTCTGGTTTGAGAAGACTGATGACTGAAGTACGAACATTTCTCAAAAGAAAAATAGGTATGTGCTCTCTTTTCTTTTAAAACTATAAATAGTAACATAGCTAGTATTATCTATCATTCTACTAAACTGAATGATGAAGTTTCAACTTGAAAGAAGTTTATTAATACCAATTAGCTGAAACAAAAATAATAAAAACCTTTCATCCAATCAAGAAGTCACTCACAGTTAGAGCAATTTGTTTCTGATGTGTGTGTAGTGGTCATTGATACTTAAAAGATCATTTCACTAATTCTGTCACTGTCCATTTATGAGTTCCTAAGCAACATATCAATGATCTGTCTATGCAATGATTAATATTTGTAGTATCCCAACAGTAAATCGATTCTTGCTTGCTTTAAGCATCAAGACAATTACTATGCTGCTCATATAAATATTTGGTAGTTATTATCAAGCTAATGTCCATAGATTGCAGTTAATGTTACTGAATCCTCCATGCAATGATAATGCCTGATATTCAGCCACGTATCTTAAACTCCACACTGATATTTGAGAATTTGCGCACGATTTGTTTCCACCAAAGTCAGGCCGTGGTTCCCTAGAATAATTTTTAAATCAACTCTGGGTTATAAATTAACAATTATATGCCCATTCATGAAAGTTACAGCAGATCTGCACTTGGACACTGCTTGATCATGCACTCAAGCAACAAGGAAGTTTTTGATCTCACAAAGAGAAAACATATCAGGCATAATGCAACAAAGTGATTTGCTATGTCAAAACATATTTATATCTATCTCATTAAAACTCATTACCTATTAAATTTTGTACATAATGAAATTCTTTACTTTGAAAATAATCAATAAAATTTAGAAATTAATTACATGTATAAAAACATATCAATTGATATGATGTCATGGGTCACTACTTGTTTCAACTCCACTACACTCACATGACGCAAAGTAGATCCAACTATATTGGACATACTCATGTAATGCTACAAGCCTTCTCTCATGATTCTTAAACCAAGTGTTAGCTATGATTAAGTCATGCTCTGAACAAAATTCTACCAGTCAGCTTCCTCTTTCATTCCTTATCCCCAATCCATATTCACCTGCTACTTTTCCTTCTCTTCCTTTTCATACTATTCCTTCAATACCCCATGACTATTAAATTTTTGTCTCCCTTAACTACCTGAATAATTTCTTTTATCACATCATACATTTCTTCAATCTCTTCATCATCTGCAGAGCTAATTAGCATGGAAACTTGTTTTACTGTGGTAGGCGTGGGTTTAATGTCTATCTTGGCTACAATAATGGGTTCACTATGCTGTTTATAGCAGGTTATCTACACTCTTGTTCCTCTATTCATTATCAAACCTACTCCTGTATTATCCTTATTTGATTTTATATTCACCTGATAACTCTTATTCCTCCTGTCACTCAACTTCACTAATTCCCACTATATCTAACTTTAGCCTATCCATTTCCCTTTTTTAAATTTTCTCACCTACTTGCCTGATTAAGCAGTCTGACATTCCACGCCCTGATCTGTAGAATGCGTTTTCTTTCTCCTGATAACAACATCGTCCTGAGCAGTCTCCACCTGGAGATCAGATTTGGGAACTATTTTACCTCCAGAATATGTCACCCAAGAGGACAACATCATCTTTTAACCATACGGTAAAGCTGCACACCCTCAGGAAAAATTATGGCTGCAGTTTCCCCTTGCTCTCAACCATTCACAGTACCAGCACAGCAAAGCCGTTTGGTTAATGTTACAAGGCCAGATCAGTCAGTCATCCAGACTGTTGCCCCTGCAAATAGTCTTCAGGAACCATGCATTTTTCTGGCCTCTCAACAGATACCCATCTGTTGTGGCTGCACCTACCGGTATGGCTATCTGTATCAGTATCACTGAGGTATGCAAGCCTCCCCACAATGACAAGGTCCATGGTTCTTGGATGTGGGGAGGGGAGGGGGGGGGGGGGGGGAAGGAAGGTAACTGTCTAGTGTATTCATAAAATGAATGTTTTGTTAGCGATATTATGTTCTTTTGTTGGCCTACGATTTAATTCCGTTTATAATTATAATACAAGCCACTTACAGAACAATCAAGGTTTTCTGTGAAGAGATCAACATAGTGGTACTGTGGTGCTGTGGTGTGATTTTCTGATGTGTATGCTACATTTATTTTTGTGTATTATTTAGTAATAGTTACATCTCATCAGCTGTCCAATCACTTGCAATGATCTGAAGAAAATGATAATAATAGAGTGAAATAAAGAGAAAGAAGACCATTAATGCAACATTAAATGCAAGATTTGGGAGTACAAAAAATGTGGAATCATTAATGCAGTCATGTGTATTAAGTTCCAATAAATAAACTAACTAAATAAGTACTGTACAGGCTATTAACTTGAAGCTGAGTGAATGATATTTGAGATACTGTCATGTATTTGCAGCACTGAGAGCTCTTAAACAGTGTTGAGGCAAGCAACACGATGCCAGAAAGTTTAACAGCTATTAATTCTTTTATCTGTCATAAGAACCTCTTGTGCTTAGTACTTAGGTGTTTCTACTTGTAAACTAGCTGTCAGAATTCAAGAAAACTTGTGGTAAGGATATGAATATACACGTTTTCATCATATATAAAAATCAGCCTTACACAAGCAAAATAAGTTCATAGATCAAGGTTTAATGAGAGTTATGGATGTCCTCATGCTACATTTATCACTTTATGTGTGACTCAGGGCAGCTACATTTCTTGCTTAATGTGTGACTTGGGCCAGATGTTCAAATATGAGTCAAGTCTCTTTGTTGAAACTTCTTTTGCGAGATTTGAATTCATTCTTTTGGAGCATTTTTCCAAAATTCTATAATGTTCAATCTCCTTTAAGTATTTTAATGTTTCACTCTAGTGTGCTGGTTTGTTGAAACTTCTTTTGTGAGCTTTGAATTAATTCTTTTGGAGCATATTTCCAAAATTCTTTAATGTTCAACCTCCTTTAAGTATTTTAATGTTTCACTCATGTGTGCTGGTTTGTAGTCATGGTCTTCACAAGTCATGTGTGTATTATAAAGTCTCATAAGCTCACAAAGTAGTCTGCCAATATCTTATGAATTTCCTTATGAATTGTCAGTGTTCTAGGCATTTGTTGGAAACATGTTGATAGTGACTTGTACCCCTAAATTTCTTAAATTCTGTAGTATTCTTTTATGTTACTTCTCTTTACGTCTTATTCTATGTTTCCAATGAGGGACTTATTGACTTTTTCCAACTTAAATTGTGCATATACAAGACACGGTTGATGAATGATCTGTCAGGAGACTGCACCACCCTGAAGACCACTGCCACCTGTCAGTATTTGCCAAAGGCTAGTAAATTCTTATTTATATGTGACCAGGTATTGTCACACTGAAACATCTTAAGTTGAGTTGTCTGAAGAAGAGGTTGTAATGCTGGCTCTAGATCCTGGTTGCCATAGAAGTTGCTATTCCAGATGTCTTCAACACATAGAAGTAAAAACCATATGTAATATCTAATTAGGTCTCAAACTATCAGCCTTGGAATTTGTCTATGATATGTGTTTGCATTACAACCAGTCAGCTTGTGGTCACTCCTATAACAACTAACGCATATCTGACTATTACTGTAAGAGTATACATGGCACTAGTCAGAAAAATTTTCATTTGATACTCAACACCACACTCGCAGCCTTCACATGCCTATTACAGCCTGAGATGGTTCTGATTTCTGGACAACAAAGCCAACAGCAAGTGTTATCAGATGTGATGCTGACAGAGCTACTCTTAGTGCAGTGCAGCATTGTTGAGCAACAATATAGGTAAAGTTATGTAGTCTGTTCTAGCCATGTGGTCAGTATAGCAGTTATGCCATACTGTGGTAACTTTGTGCATATCAGGACTCTCTCGTTTCCCTGTAAGTCTTCTTCCGAGACTCAGATTACACATACACTTCAATGTTTTAACACTTTTTTTGTATGAGCCAGATCGCAATGGTATGAAAAACACTTGCGCTGGTGGCTGCTGATTCTGTCATGTCTATACTCGCACACATGGCAATATTCCACCTTTTCAAGTCAATGACAATGGTGGAAGCTGTTATCACAGTTCCTCTTCCTTTGAGATTTTACTGGCTTATAGCAGCATAGCACTCACCTTTAAAGTCACACAAGATGTTATTCATTCATCCTTTCACTTATTCTTATGTCTTGTTCCATTAATCACATTGTGAATCCTTCAGGGACATGTAATTGGTTAAATAGAACATTGGTTTGAAGAAGTATCCACTGCAAACTATCTCTGTAAAATACAGGATGTCTCAAAATGAATATACAGGTCTTAAGGCTTTGTAGCACATATTACATTCACTTTACAATTATAAATACTGCTCCAAATGAAAGAGAAACACAAACATTTTTTCTTACAATTATTCAGTGTGAACACTGATCACACATCGAGTCGATAGGCAAGTTGTTCCGAAACCTTTATCAATGTGTCAGGAGTAACTGTTGCAATAACACTGTTTCTAAAGTCAGATCAGCTGGTATCAGAGGCACATACACATGATCACATCAGATTGTGTGTGAACGTGGAGCCCATGCATGAAATGCTGTGTCAACTGGTCCCTTGCACCCAATCCACCTGTCGGATACAACACCGTTTAACCAGTCGCATACTGAGATATGCCAGTGAGGTAGCGCACCATCTTGCTCCCACATAAAGATGTGTTGTTCTTCTTCTTCCCATTTAGACATGGGCCACAGCTGTAGCACATCAAGATAAGAAACATCAGTTACAGTTGATTCACTGAAAAAGATAGGCCCATAAACTTTCCCCGGGCTAAGACTCACACTCATTTAATACCTTTTTCAGTCACTCTTTGTCATTCCATACTCTTCCCATTGCACACATGTATAAAAACAAAACTGTTTGAGTTGTTCTTTCATTTGTTGCATTATTTACAATTCTAAGTTGAACATAATAAATGCTACAATGCCTTAAAACTGGTTTGTTCATTTTGAAACACCCTGTGTACTAAAAGTCAATTATGACTAGTGTTAATCTAATCACATTAATATTTAAAAACCACTGATGTTTGACTTCGGTCATCTGTCCTTTTTTATGTAATACTTCACACAATGCATTTATGATACTTCACGAAGCACCCTGTCAGCTATCTACATATTGCTATATCCAAAAGTTATATAATATGAACATCAGCGCTAACCACAATTTACAACCACAAATACAAATTTTCTGATAAATCACAGAAATATTGACTAATAAGGTATTCTCTTACTTTAGTATTGAATGGTCAGTGATTTCCAATTTCTTGCTTGATAGCAACCTTTTAAAGACTTTTGCATCAGAATATAAAAATAGATTCTGAGCCCTGGTGTGGGATAAATAGTCTAAATGAATATTATTGCTAGTATTTCCATTGTAAATTGCTAAGTTCATCAAAAATTGATCATTTTATTAGTCACAAATACCATTACGGAGTATGTATAGGATGGTTAGAAAGAGCCTGAAAAGTTTGTAAGGGGTTTGAAGGATAGGTTGTGTTGAGATATAATTGTTAAGAAAAGATTCGATACATTGCATCATTTGTGATCTAATTAGCATTCATAGTAGCCAGTCAGGTCATTGTGCATGCAGATTCAAGTGGACTACCAGATACATTTAGTGTCAGTTGTTTTCATAGTCTAGAAACAGGTTTGATCATTACTACTGTCCCATGTCTAATTTTTGCATTGGTCTCTTACTCAGTTTTAGGAAACCAATTAAGGAAAATGTTTGGCAACAACTTCTTTGGGGGGCCACTTGAATTTGCATGCATGTTGCCCAGGTTAATGTATTCACATTCTGGTGCCACTTCAATTTATTATCTATATGGATGCTCAGGAACTTCACACACTGTATGCCCATTAACATCTACGTCTGAATCTGTAAGAAAATTTTGCACACGAGTTCTCACAAGATTAGGGTTTACTGTGAACCAGCTGTAGGCCTGTTCCATTATTCTCCTGGCTGCATCTGGTATGAATTTGTATGGTCCCTTTGTCCATATAACTTTGTCATCAGGAAACGTTACAGTTTTTTAAAAGTCTTCCTATGGTCAGGATAAATCATTTATGTAGACCAAGAATTTTCTGTTAGGAAGGTCAGAATTCACTGAAATTCTTGCACCACAGTACCAAAGTGTTGTGCTATAGGGGTCAAAAGAAAATGGAGCAACTCACTGATGAAATGGAGGGGTTCTGTTAAAGTCTAGCTGGCACCATTTAAGGAAAGGTGTGTGTGTGTGTGTGTGTGTGTGTGTGTGTGTGTGTGTGTGTGTGTGTGTGTGTGTGTGTTGTCTATATTGTACTCTAGCTTGAAACAGGATGACTCCAAAAGCTATTGAGTTTCCTTTCTTTTTTGTGTCTGCCTGTTGACTACACTTTAGTTTCTGCTTTTCAATGAGTGGTTTCCTTTACACCTTAAGTATTCACACTGTACCAGAGCTTTCCTATGTATTATGTGGTACTCCACTTTCTGCATTTGGAGGAGAAAAACCCTGCAACAATAAGCTCTGAGTTGGTTGAAGTATACAGCAGCAATGCATCATATGATATGGTAATAACATAAATGTTATACGGCATTGTTGGCTGGGATATCGCATAAGGTAGCTTCAGTTGTCCATCAGGAAGGTCATTCTTCCTCTGCCTGCATTGGCCTCTTTCACTGTGAATATGTGCCAGATGTGTTGCATATATATTTGTAGAGTTGATGTATATATAATAGGTGTGTGTGTACAGCATAATGTTAGATGCAAGACCAGTCCCATAAATCCTCCCATTCTTACTTACCCCAGGCCAGTCACAGGCACCTCCTATCCCATCAAAGGTGGGCTATCTCTGAAAGCAGCAATGTGATCTACAAAATAAGCTGCAACTATTGTGCTGATTGACAACTAGTAAGTTGTCTGCCCATATAAATGGTAACTGCCTAATTGTGACATAGAGACAGCTGGACCACCCAGTTACTGAACATCATGCACTTCAAGAGACAGCTGGACCACCCAGTTGCTGAAAATGCTGGCCAACATGATGCACTTGATTTCAATGACTGCCTCACAGTCTGAGCCATCAGGATCCTTATTAATAACACCAGCTTTTCTGAACTGCACAAGAGAGAATTCTCTGCAACTGTCCTTCACTCCCATAATCCCCCCTTCTGCCCCCCCACCCCCTCAACCTCACCCTTTTGCTAGACCTTACACAATTCCACCGATGCACCTACAAGTCTCTTCCCCTTCTCTACACTTCTCTTCTGCCCCCCCCCCCCCTCCCCTAGCCCCTCTCACCATCACAATAAAAATCAGACTATCAGACTCCTGATTCTGCACTCTGCACCTAGCAGCCCTATCTTGTCCCCAGCACATCCCTGGATGCTCTTACTCCATGTAGTCTAACCTCTAACCCCACCCCTACCCTGCTATTCCTCCTCATTGCTCCACACCTCCTCCTTACCCCCATGAACCAACCCAGATCACTGCTCATGTCAGATACAATCACAGTCCATATTCAGGCCCTGTCAATCAGTGAGAGTGCCATATATGTTACTTGTGCTTGTGTGAATGTGTATGACAGTATTATAAAAAGAATAGACTGCTACTCACTATATGCGTAGATCCCGCAGCCAAAAGGCCTTCTACTGGATTGGACCAAGCACACACACACACACACACACACACACACACACACACACACACACACACACACACACAAATACTCATGCAAACACAGCTCACACACACAACTGGGTCTGGCTGCCAAGGCCAGACACAGGCCTCATCAGCCAGATAGTGGTCATGCGTGTGGGTTGCATTTGCATGAATGTGTAGGTGTATGTTGTCTAATTCAGAAGAAGGCTCTTTGGCTGAAAGATTACTTGTTTGGCAGTCTTTTTGTTGTGCCTGTCTGTTGACTCAGCATCTGCACTAATCTCCACTATATGGTGAGTGTCATTCTAGCTTTTACATAATATTGTTATTAATCCATCATGGATTTCCATTCCAAATTTGTATGTGTTTTCTATTTTGAAAGGTCTTTATGTACAAAAGCTTACATGTTAAGAGTCTTTTCATTGTGTTTGTCAGTGACTCAATGTCCTCTATGTGAGAAGTAGCAGACTATCTTTTTCATATTGTTGTCGTGTTATGTTTATATTGTATGATGATGATGATGGTTATGATGATGATAAGAGAAGAGAGAGAGGGCAAAACCCAGTGCTGACACATAGCTCACTCCTCTCAAATGGCATCAAGGGAGCTACTGAAATTATCATCCCCATCTGACAGATAGATCACCACCAACAGTCTCACTTCATGAGATACTGCAGAGATCTGGAATTTAATCCACAATATTGTGCAAAGAAAGGTGATAAGGAACTATACATCACTACCCCTCCACCCTTCACTGGACAAAAACTGGCAGTTAAAATTTCATTCACCACCAGGACTCAGAAAAAGTGTGTTTTAGTGACACTGGCTATGAAGGTAGGTTATATGACACATTGACATACAACTCTCTGTGAAAAACTAGGAAAAGTCCCACCAACCTCAGGCAGCAGTGAAATACTACAACAGGTCAGGGCATTCCATCTAATCACCATGGACAAGTTTGGGTGTACCCTCATTAACCCAAAGACAAAGGAGCAGAGCAAGCAGTGGAAACATGCAGAATAATACAGAGACCTAACCATAACTGCTCAATGTAAAGTTGAGTGTGGAGGTGCCAACAGACTATGGTGCTACAGGGCAAACAATTGTAGTAACATACTACCAAAGACTCTTGAGTTTATAGGGGGCTGTCAAGATGAAGTGTCATGGGAAGCTGTTTAAGGGGATATTTTTGCTCCATGACAGTGACATAGCTCATCCTGAATGGATGCTTCTTTGGGCTATCAAATTTTGTCTCATTCCCTGTACTTTCCTGAGATATCATCCAACAACTTATTCCTGTTTCCTCAGATGAAGAAGCCATTCCACTGCAAGTATTTCCAGAATGATAACATGTTGGTTTACAAGGAGTTACATTTCTTGAACAGTGAATATGCAGATATTCACAATTAAGGTCTCTGCCATGTAATGTATCATAAAGAAAAATGTGTCACATAGAAGGCCAAACATGAAGAACAGGCTTGATGCCATTAACAAGTTCTATGATCACATATTGACTTTTTCAAAGTGATAATTAAAAATCTGTAGCTACATACAATAAGCCAGTTTTTGTAGGTTGAAAAAGTGCTGTGCCAGTGAAAGGCATGTAAACATATTAAAGCCAAGTTTGGCACACAGTTCTGAATGGTCACACAGTGTTTACCAACATGATATTTTTGTGTTTAGTTCTGTCACGATGACATCTGTGATCTCATATATTACTTTCTTTGTGGAGAAAATTTTATTATTTTTAAAAATGGGTGTTTACAATGTCTCTACTCCTAAACAGATCAGAATTTTGTTGTATGCAACTACTACAAAAGATAGTCAAAATAGTATAAGAAATGTAATGGGTTTGTAAGAACAAGTGATTTTCTTATTATAAAAGTAAATATATTCTCTGTTGTTGCACGTATTTTCTAGCTCCACATCATTTAACATCTTCATTCATTAAGGAGACATTTGTGCATATCATCTCATGTGGCTTATTTAAATTATTTTAGAATGCATTATTTGTGTTATGTATTACTGTCAAAACAAACTTTGATTTAGATCTGAGTTGCTAATTCAGTTTTATAATGATTTCAGAGTAAGGTGTCACGTGGTTCATTTATCTGCAGCAGATGCTCTTCCATTTATACACAAAGCAAAACAAGCAGGATTACCTCTAACAGTAGAGACATGTTTCCACTACCTCACATTGAATGCTGAATCAATTCCAGATAAAGCAACACAGTACAAATGCTGCCCACCAATTCGTGAACTGCAAAACAGAGTGAGTCATAAGTATCTTTTGTCTAGATGTATATTACCATCATACAAATATTGTTATGGTAGTCTTCTTGAATAATAAGCTCCATCATCAGCTACTGAAAATGGAAAATTGCAAGGATAAGACACAAAAGCATTGGAAGAGAGTATCTGTTCTGCAAATGACAGTGCATGTAAACATGTAGAAACTAGGATCTATGTTGGTATTAGACATTGTCTCATTGTCAACAAATTCTTGCACTGTGGAGTGCATGTGACTGTTCTATTCAGTGTTGTGTAATGTGCCACACACAACTGAGATGCCACTGGCTCCAGTTTACATAACAACTTGCTCAAATATAAAAATATCTGATTTTATGAAGTAGTATGCAACATTATTTTTGATTATATGTACAAGGGTAATCCCAAAAATAAGGTCTCCTATTTTTTATAATTACATAGATCTGTTTATTTCTACAATGGTTTGCATCAGTTTACAGCTTGAACATTTAGCTATTTTTTGACATAATCACCATTTCTGTTGATGCATTTTTGTAGACTCTGTAGCAGTTTTTGTATGCTCATGTCGTACCAGCCCACTGCCATGCTGTTCAGAAAGTTATGAACCTCTTCCTTCACCTCGTCGTTGGAGCTGAATCACTTTCTGGCCAAATGTTCTTTTAACCTAAGGAACAGGTGATAGTCACTGAGTGCCAAGTCAGAAGTATAGGGTGGGTGGGTGATTATGTTCCACTGAAACTGTTTTAGGAGAGCAATTGTTTGCCGAGTGATGTGTGGGTGAGCATTGTCATGGAGAATGTGTATGCCCTTGCTCAACATTCCTCTTCTCTGGTTCTGAATTGCCTGTTTGAGTTTTTTTCAGAGTCTCACAGTACCTGTCAACATTAAAAGTGGTCCCCTGCAATTGAGCTCTGATGATGAGGTGAAAGAAGTGCTTCATAACTTTCTGAACAGCATGCCGGCGAGCCAGTATGACATGGGCACACAAAAAATGCCACAGCATCCACAAAAATGCATTGACAGGAATGGTGATTATGTTGAAAAATAGCTAAATGTTCAAGCTGTAAACTGATGTAAACCATTGTAGAAATAAATAGGTCTATGTACTTATAAAAGAATAGGAGACCTTACTTTTGGGATTACCCTCCTATTTCAGAATGACCAATGATTTGGATAATAATGAAATTGAAGAGTATAATTATAAATACCAAATACAACCAATGGTAAAATATATTCTCTTTCAAGACATTTAGTCTGGTTGTGGGCCAAATTCTGAAAAAGACAATTTTAGCATTAATCAAAAATGAACAGTTATATAGGTTTGTAACAACAGAAGTCTGTTTACAATGAACACACCCATTTGGCATGCAACTAACAGGAGATTTCAGTCATTAAATGTAGATAAACAGTTAATTTAAAGGAGTGTTAAAAAGAAATGTTGCAATATTTTGAGGAATCACAGTATCTTGATTTATGCATGTAGAGAGTTTGTTGAAATTGCTAGCAACAGAATACAAAACTCCACTTTGAACCATTTACAAGGAAATTCAGTAATTTGAAAAAAAATTGTAGGTCATATCACAATCATATAAATCATAGTTTAGCTCAAATAGATTGTTCTTACTAGCTACCAAGGCCCTACACCAATGCTAGAAAATGTACTAGCAGCTGAATGTGTATTCCTATTTCTATGAAACAATTCCAACGAGACTTGTGGTTAGTGATTTAATATATGTTACAGCTCAATTTGTCTGTGTAAATACTTCATTTTCTTTAACTGCTTTGCTCCAGAAAATAATTCCATAATAGGGGACCACAGCAAAAGTTTTCAGTATAGCTAATATCTTTATCTTCTAGTAAATTTAATAAAAAATATTTCCAAGTGCAAAATATACTAATTTATCTTAAAATTTCAATAAAGACATTATCATAGCCAGAAGAATCATCTCTTTTAGCAAAATAATGATTTTTATAGTTTCTTTGGTGCTGAACTTTTTTATTATTTAATCCTTAAGAAACACAGACACTTTCATCAGGTCCATTTGACACAAAACTAAAACATAAAGAACAACACAATACTCCATCATTCCATGGGGTTATTTTTAAAACTGTCTAATTTTATCCCCTCATCAAAATAAAGAGAAAAGCTTTCCATTGGAGCCTTTGCTACTGTAGCCAGTGGAAAAGTGCTTGTCCTACAAGAGATGATATAGCTTTTGCTTCTTCCCTTATGAGTAATGGGTTTTATCTGCCATTAACAGCTATACATGACTGTATGGATAGATTTACTGATCAAGAGTAGACCAATATGCACCTAGAGTATTTATTCCTTGAATGCAATGGATGACTATCTAAGATAACTGATTTTTTCAACAGAAAATTGTTAGACTTTTGCAAAAGTCTATGTTACAGCATGATTTAGCAGGTGATTTTGTTACCACATCAACCCAAAACATATAACAACAGGTCATTAATTACTTGGATATTATCAGAATAAAAATAACGCTTATCTTCCATGCAGAATAACAGATCCAGGATTCTTGATCATAAAAATATTAATCTGGCAGTATTTGTATATATCTTCTAATTTATCCATGCTGATGCAATGGATAAATCCAGAGTATTTCACAATCATCAGTTCCATAATACTTATAAATTCAAATCCAGTCTTCGACATTACATTGTAGTATGAAACACAACAATCATCTAAGCCATAACTGTACGGAGCCTGAATTCACAGCCTTATTCACTTAAATAACATCTCAAGAATGAATTCAGTTTCACTACTATTTCAATTTATATTAAATGTAAATGATAACTAAAAAAGATCAGTACAAAAAATTCACATGCAACACCCTACAATAGTGGTTATACCATTCCAAAATCTTCATTATTTTGTACAAAATACACTGTTCCATCCATTGGCACTAAAACCAGTGGCAAGGCGTGGGGCCCTGCGGCTTCCCCTACCTTTCAGGGTAAGCAAAAAATGTGGTGTAGTCAGGTATTTTTGTTTCAAGGAAATGGTTTCAAAGTCAGTTTTACAAAGGTTTTTAACAGGGTCAGAACTGTAAGTTTTTATGGGTACTTACAAGTCACCATTTGTCTTTCAATATATTAAAAATATCTCTATAACCATAGGTCTAGCCCCCTGTGACTATCATATGGGTGCCATTTGTTCCAACTCATACTGAAGACTAGTAATTATGAAAGAACAGTTTCATCATGTAATAAGTTTGTATTGAGTTATCGATCTTTGAAGTCTAATCATTACTCTTCATGGCATTATACATTAAGTGCTTTAAGGTGAAAATTAATATGTGGTCATACATATATTTTAACATAACAAAATTACACACATCAAAAAAAGTTTTACATCACCCCGGTTCCCAGAACACCTGAAGATAGACGTTGACTTTGGACATTGTATCACAAACACAGTCCCTTTGACTGTTCACAGATGTCACTAAACCTGCGCAAAGATGTAAACAGCCATGCATGAGCAGTGGCTATTAGATGGAGGGTGTCTGACAGCCGATTAGTTCCAGTCATTCAACCAGGAAATAGGTACATGTTGTTTGTAGTTCAACCATGCCTAGACAGTCAATACCATAGTTTGATCATGTCCACATTCTACTTTATGCCAGGAAGGGCTCTCAACAGGGGAAGTGTCTAGTAGTGAACCAAAGTGATGTTGTTCGCACATGGAGTAGATACAGAGAGACAGGAATTGCCGATGACATGCCTCGCTCAGGCCGCAGAAGGGTTACTACTGCAGTGGATGACCACTACCTATGGATTATCACTCAGAGGAACCCTGATAACAATGCCACCATGTTGAATAATGCTTTTTGTGCAGCCATAGGACGCCATGTTACGAATCACACTGTGCGCAATAGGCATTTCATTCCCGACGTCCATCTTTGCAATCACAACATCATGGAGCATGGTACAGATGGGCCAACAGCATGCCGAATGGACCACTCAGGATTGGCATCATACTCTCTTCACTGATGAGTGTCAAATATGCCTTCAACTAGACAATCATCAGAGACGTGTTTGGGGCAGCCCGATCAAGCTGAATGCCTTAGACACACTGTCCAGTGAGTGATACAAGGTGGAGGTTCGCTGCTATTTTGGCGTGGCATTATGTGGGGCTGGTGTACACTGGTGGCGGTCATGGAAGATGCTGTAATGGCTGCACAGTATGTGAATGCCATCCTCCGACTGATAGTGCAACCATATTGGTAGCATATTGGTGAGGCATTTGTCTTCATGGATGACAATTCACACCCCCATCATGTACATCTTGTGGATGACTTTCTTCAGTATAACAACATCATTCAACTAGAGTGGCCAGCACGTTCGTCAAACATGAACCCTATCGAATATGCCTGATATAGATTGAAAAGGGTGATTTAGGGTCGATGTGACCCACCAACCACTCTGAGGGATCTCTGCCGAATCAGAAGAAGTGGGACAATCTAGACCCACACTGCCTTGATGAACTTGTGGATAGTATACAGGCATGTATCAATGCAAGAGGACATGCTACTGGGTATTAGAGATACTGGTGTGTACAGCAGTCTGGATCACCATCTCTGAAGGTCTTGCTGTATGGTGGTGAAACATGCAATGTGCAGTTTTCATGAGCAATAAAAAGGGCAGAAATGATGTTTATGTTGATCTCTATTGCAATTTTCTGTACAGGTTCTGGAACTCTCGGAACAGTGGTGATGCAAAAGTTTTTGCGACATGTGTATTATGTATGACAATGTGTACTTAAAAGCTGAATCACATGCTTACACACACACACACCCAGAATTCCATGCATTAAATTTATACATGATTGTCTGCTGGAAAATGCATGTGACATAAAAAATTGGAAAATTGAAAAAATATTTTTAAGTGTCAGCATTGAGTGGACACTGGCAAAACTGGATCAGGATGGGTGTTTATTTGTTACAGGAGCACCTATAAATAGTAACTGTTGGCGTTTATTTTCAAACATACCTAATTATATAATTGTTTGTTGTATATTATGCATCAAGGAAAATAATTAATTAGTCTTCATCTTCTTTTTTCTCCCTTGTTTCTTGTGTCTTGGAACCATTCATCTACTTTCATCTCCTTCATGAAATTTGCATAAACTCTACATCTCTTTCCTTCTATGAATCATGTTACATCATTTTGTTGAATCAGCCCTAGGTATACGAAATGAAGTATGCATGAAAGAACAGTAAATTTTTGGTGGATGCATAATACAATATGTATATGATCATTGCTAAACATAGAAAAGTAACTCCAGTGTGAAAAGAATCAGCTCAATTTCATAAGCATGCATTTAAAAAATTCTTTCATTGATACTAGCCTAAGCTAATTACTTGAATACTTAATGTAGAAGGAACAAATACATTTCTGTCAACTGTGGGCACCACATGTGTCAAAAATTGATAGTGTAATGCATGCGATCCACGAATCATCACAATGCTGAAAGAAATTCATCGTTATTACACAAAACTACAAAGCATATTTACATATAGATTATCCATAAGAATTAAATTACTGAGTAATATTTTTATTAGTAACAGAGGAAAAAAATGATCAATAGCTTACTCATTTAGCAACATTCCATATCCATCACCATGTAAACAAGTCAGTTCTTCATACTGGTGAACAATAGTGCTTTTAATAATGTACAAAAACAAAGTATCGTAATCTCCAGATGTTTATTATTAAGTGGCAACTAATTGCTACTGTGTACAAAACACAAAAGTAAGTTGTAGTCGTCTTCAGAAACATGACTTCACAATACTACTGTAAAAGCGTAGTTAATTTGTCTAAATTATACCATAATAATCAGAATTTTCATCAATCCAGTGATATTGATCCCCCAGATCCTTTGTTACATTCGACATCAACTGCAATGCCCTTGTTTGTCAAAACTCATTTATACTATCTCTCAGATGGTATTCATGGTGGATAGCAGCATGTCACCTCATCTTCAACAAATATTCAGTGAAAACACATTATACATGACTCAATAAAAATAATCCATTTTATCTCACGACAACTAATCCCTAACCATAACTTCATTATCATATTCTTCTTAATAGTAAATAACATATTTAAGACCTCAGACCTCATAATCATCATCATGATCATCATCATCATAATACTCCATAAAACCCAATACATCATCATAATCATATCATCTCACAATAAATCTTAAATGCTTCAATTGACAGCTACCTCTCACCTAACTGAAACATTGTGAAAATAGTGTGTCATTATCTATCTAATCAAGGTCTCACAGCAGACATCACATATTCATCCTCATTAATAGCATTATTCAGTATTAGTTTGTTCTCATTTTGACAAGATTCTTCATTATTTTGTATGGCCTCACTCTGCACAAAACATTTTTCCTTATCTAGTCTAATACTTAATAAATGCCTCTAAGTACAAATGGGATAGTTAGTAAAAGCAGTTCTAGCCACAAAAAAACTGTAGCATGACTGTAAAGGCAACAAATCTGGTCTCCCTGTCTCCCACATTATTAACCTTATTGTAATTGCAATTTCATAAGATGAAGCATAATTATTATTTGAGTGCAATCAAAAGAAGTAGCAAGATGTACTGCCAAACCACGCTAAGTATAATTACAGTGAAACAAATTTATTGCTCAAACTTGAAGCAATGTTATTAAGGAATTTCACACATCAAATTAATTTCTGAAGCTACGTACTGTCTTTCATTAATTAAGCATAATGTTTTGCAAATTCTTTAATCACTGTGAGATCATATTCTAAAATAATTAATCTATGACTAAAAACTGAGAGAATTGATATCAGTGACAGGAAGACATAGCTTTAACAAACTGAAAAGATATAAGATGAAAGACACCACAGAAAACTGAAATGGCAGAAGTGCTACAACAGCTCGAGGCCCCATGCATGCCAAGCACATAACATACAATATGTGTATGTCCTTCTGAGTGTTTATATAAAATAAACCTTCAACATTACAGCAAAGCTATATGAAATGTAACTACAGAGCATAAACAAAATTCTTCAGTGCAAACCATACTAAAATATGGAAGACAGTATGTTATTAGATCAAATTCTTATAATTCAACACAGTCACTAGCATATAATCCTATATAGCAAAGTTAATATGTCAACCAGTTCAAAAGTTGAATAAGAAAGAACAAGTATGCTAGCGTAGACTTACTGCTACTTGAATCAGCATAATATACTACACTGCAACTAAATCCTTTGAATTGCTTTTAAACTGATTACAAAATTTGTTCTTATACTTATCCCACCAGTCAAGCTGCAGTTGTTTACAAAAAGTTAGACACTCTTTTATAAAAAGTTTCTTTACACAGAATGGACTTTGACTAGTTTTTTTTTTTAATTTAATATTGAAAATTCATCTTCTTTTGACATCTCAGATACTATGCTTTCACTTTTCTCTGACAGAAACTCATCTTTACTTATTTATTTATTTCATGTTCCATAGAACCTGGAAGTGAGTGAATCGCAAGGATATGGAACATGTCAAATTGTACATATTTCAAACATCTATCAAAACAAGAAAACCTTTTGTCTCCCCATCGGCATCATCTACTTCAAAGCAAACAGTAGCTTTCACTTAATGATTACCAGTATGTCAGACATCAGGTACAGGAACATCACAATTTTCATCATTAAATACAGCACTTTTCTCAACTTCTAAACCAAATTCCACCTGAATATTTAACTGTTCCTTCCTCATTTTTACAGTAAATTTTAATTCAAGGATTTCTGACTCAGTTTCTGCTAGCTCACCATTATTGTTCTGAATTTCACTTCCTAGTTCTTTTCTTACAAGCAAAATTTTTCTATTTGTCTCTACTACCTGACTATAAATTTCAGTTTTTAGCATATTAATTTTATTATCTGGTTTTTTGTTCAATTTTGTGATCTGGACTTCTAGCTCTGTTTGACTTTAAATTTTGCCAATACTTTCATTTTTTTATTCTATCTGTTTTTTTTTTGTTCAATTTCTTGATTTGGGCTTCTTGTTCATGACTCAGCCTATTTTTTAACTATCTGGTCGACTTAAAAATTTTCCAGTTCTTTCATTTTTATGATTCTATGATCAAAACTGTATCTCCTTCAGTCCTTTCATAAGCATTTCTATTTCCTTTCAAATTAATCCAAAATCACTCCTCCTTATCATCTGTGACTCAATTTGAAATTTAATTTCATCGTACTAGTATTTCAGTTTACAAACAGTTCAAAAATTTAAGAAAATACCATACAATGTTTCTGAGAATTACACATTACCACATTACAATGAGCCTGGAGTAAAATAATAACAAGTTCTGGAACCTATCTCTTTTCTTATTTAAAGTCAATGTCCAGTCCACTAGTTAAACATTATTTCATTCCTGTTATTCATTCCTTTTCTGGTTTTTTGCTCTATACAATGTTTTCATTTATTTAACCAAATGCGGAGCATAATTTTAGTGTCACATTTAAAAAATATTACACAATTATACCAGCAAATGAGCCCCATTTCTAACATGCCAGTAACCATAATTAGCCAATTGTTTCAACATAAAATTGTCTGTCTTTTGCGGAAATATAAAATACAGTATCATTTAACTGGTGATTTGGTTGATACAGCAACCCAAACATATTGCCACATGGCAGCAACTACTTGGATACAATTAGAACGAAAATAATATTACATCTTCTCTTCTGTGCAGATAAACAGGTATGAGGTTCTTGGCCATAAAAACAATAATCTGACAATATTTGTATACATCTTATAATTTATTCCTGATGCAATAGATAAATTCAGAATTTTTCATTATCATCAATTACATTTTGCTGATACATTTAAACCCAGTCTTTGAAAATTATCTGAGCCATAACTGTACTTAGCCTGCAGTCACAGCCATACTCACTTATATAACATCTTGAAAATGCACTCAGTTTTAGGTATTATTACAATTAATTTTACATGTAAATTACAATGAAAAGAAATCAATACAAATAATTTAACGTGTAATATGAAGATCAAAAGATAACAAAATCATATTTGAAATAAACTATTTTGTAAAATGCACAGTTTTACAATGATAAATTTTGCAAGATGAATATTGTTCACAATTAACATTACAATGTGTGAATTTCATTAAAATTAAATTAGTATTTCCTTTATCTTTAATAGTGGTAATGTCATACCTAAATCAATGTTATTTTGTACAACATACACTATTCCAATCTGCATTCAAGGCTTATTATATAACTTATTTATATAATGAAAAATTATTTTGTCATTTAATAAGTTTGCACTGATTTACAATCCTTTGAAGTCAAATTATCATACTGTGTAATGTTACACAGTGATGGCAGTAAGTTGTAAAATAACATTGGTCATACATGAAGTACATTAAAATGATGTATCACATACTACTGTTAAATTATAAGCAGTATAACAAAGCTGTTCAGAGCTGATCCCATGGTTATGGCAAAAACATCATAGTGCTTATGCATATGAGGTCTTCTTGCATTATTCTGTGTTTTGTGTTAGAATTTTTGATGGTTACAAATTATGGGCATTTTTCACTGTTGTCCAAGTATTTCACAGAAGCAAAGATAATTGGGCATGTTGTTGTTGTTGTTGTCTTCAGTCCTGAGACTGGTTTGGTGCAACTCTCCGTGCTACTCTATCCTGTGCAAGCTTCTTCATCTCCCAGTACCTACTGCAACCTACATCCTACTGAATCTGCTTAGTGTATTCCTCTCTTGGTCTCCCTCTACGATTTTTACCCTCCACGCTGCCCTTCAATGCTAAATTTGTGATCCCTCGATGCCTCAGAACATGTCATGCCAACCGGTCCCTTCTTCTAGTCAAGTTGTGCCACAAACTTCTCTTCTCCCCAATCCTATTCAATACCTCATCATTAGTTATGTGATCTACCAATCTAATCTTTAGTATTCTTCTGTAGCACCATATTTCGAAAGCTTCTATTCTCTACTTGTCCAAACTATTTACCGTCCATGTTTCACTTCCATACATGGCTACACTCCATACAAATACTTTCAGAAACAACTTCCTGACACTTAAATCTATACTCGATGTTAACAAATTTCTCTTCTTCAGAAACACTTTCCTTGCCATTGCCAGTCTACATTTTACATTCTCTCTACTTCAACCATCATCAGTTATTTTGCTCCCCAAATAGCAAAACTCCTTTACTGCTTTAAGTGTCTCATTTCCTAATCTAATTCCGTCAGCATCACCCGACTTAATTCAACTACATTCCATGATCCTTGTTTTGCTTTTGTTGATGTTCATCTCTTTCAAGACACTGTCCATTCCATTCAACTGCTCTTCCAAGTCCTTTGCTGTCTCTGATAGAATTACAATGTCATCGGCAAACCTCAATGTTTTTATTTCTTCTAGATGGACTTTAATACCTACTCCAAATTTTTCTTTTGTTTGATTTACTGATTGCTCAATATACAGATTGAATAACATCAGGGAGAGGCTACACCCCTGTCTCACTCCCTTCCCAACCACTGCTTCCCTTTCATGCCCCTTGACTCATAACTGCCATCTGATTTCTGTACAAATTGTAAATAGCCTTTCGCTCCCTTTATTTACCCCTACCACCTTCAGAATCTGAAAGAGAGTATTCCAGTCAAAAGCTTTTCTAAGTCTACAAATGCTAGAAATGTAGGTTTTCCTTTCCTTAATCTATTTTATAAGATAAGTCATACGGTCAGTATTGCCTCACGTCTTCCAACATTTCTGTGGTATCCAAACTGATCTTTGCTGAGGTAGTCTTCTACCAGTTTTTCCATTCGTCTGTAAAGAATTCACGTTAGTATTTTGCAGCTGTGACTTATTAAACTAATAGTTCAGTAATTTTCACATCTGTCAACACCTGTTTTCTTTGGGATTGGAATTATTATGTTCTTCTTGAAGTCTGAGGGTATTTCGCCTGTCTCATACATCTTGGTCACCAGATGGTAGAGTTTTGTCAGGATTGGCTCTCCCAAGGCCATCAGTAGTTCCAATGGAATGTTGCTTACTCCCGGGGCCTTGTTTTGATTCAGGTCTTTCAGTGCTCTGTCAAATTCTTCACGCAGTACTGTATCTCCCATTTCATCTTCATCTACATCCTCCTCCATTTCCATAATGTTGTCCTCAAGTACATCGCCCTTGTATAGACCCTCTATATACTCCTTCCACCTTTCTGCTTTCCCTTCTTTGCTTAGAACTGGGTTTCCATCTGAGCTCTTGATGTTCATACAAGTGGTTCTCTTATCTCCAAAGGTCTCTTTAATTTTCCTGTAGGCAGTATCTATCTTACCCCTAGTGAGATAAGCCTCTACATCCTTACATTTGTCCTCTAGGCATCCCTGCTTAGCCATTTTGCACTGTCGATCTCATTTTTGAGACGCTTGTATTCCTTTTTGCCTGCTTCATTTACTGCATTTTTATATTCTCTCCTTTCATCAATTAAATTCAATATTTCCTCTGTTACCCAAGGATTTCTACTAGCCCTCGTCTTTTTACCTACTTGATCCTCTGCTTCCTTCACTACTTCATCCGTGAAAGCTACCCATTCTACTTCTACTGTAATTCTTTCCCCCATTCTTGTCAGTTGTTCCCTTATGCTCTCCCTGGAACTCTGTACAACCTCTGGTTTAGTCAGTTTATCCAGGTCCCATCTCCTTAAGTTCCCAACTTTTTGCAGTTTCTTCAGTTTTAATCTACGGTTCATAACCAATAGATTGTGGTCAGAGTACACATCTGCCCCTGGAAATGTCTTACAATTTAAAACCTGGTTCCTGAATCTCTGTCTTACCATTATATAATCTATCTGATACCTTCTAGTATCTCCAGGATTCTTCCATGTATAAAACCTTCTTTTATGATTCTTGAACCAAGTGTTAGCTATGATTGAATTATGCTCTGTGCAAAATTCTACCAGACGGCTTCCTCTTTCATTTCTCTCCCCCAATCCATATTCACCCACTATCTTTCCTTCTCTCCCTTTTCCTACTCTCGAATTGCAATCACCTATGACTATTAAATTTCCATCTCCCTTCACTACCTGAATAATTTCTTTTATCTCATCATACATTTCATCAATTTCTTCATCAGAAGCAGAGCTATTTGGCATATAAACTTGTACTACTGTAGTAGGCATGGGCTTTGTGTCTATCTTGGCCACAATAATGTGTTCACTATGATGTTGGTAGTAGCTTACCTGCACTCCTATTTTTTTTATTCATTATTAAACCTACTCCTGCATTACTCCTATTTGATTTGGTATTTATAACCCTGTATTCACCTGACCAAAAGTCTTGTTCTTCCTGCCACCAAACTTCACTAACTCCCACTATATCTAACTTCAACCTATCCATTTCCCTTTTTAAATTTTCTAACCTACCTGCCCGATTAAGGGATCTGACATTCCATGCTCCGATCTGTAGAACGTCAGTTTTCTTTCTCCTGATAATGATGTCCTCTTGAGTAGTCCCCACCCAGAGATCCGAATGGGGGACTATCTTACCTCCGGAATATTTTACCCAAGAGGACGCCATCATCATTTAACCATACAGTAAAGCTGCATGCCCTCGGGAAAAATTACGGCTGTAGTTTCCCCTTGCTTTCAGGCATTCACAGTACCAGCACAGCAAGGCCGTTTTGGTTAGTGTTGCAAGGCCAGATCAGTCAATCATCCAGACTGCTGCCCCTGCAACTACTGAAAAGGTTGCAGGAACCACACATTTGTCTGGCCTCTCAACAGATTCCCCTCCGTTGTGGTTGCACCTATGGTACGGCCATCTGTATCACTGAGGCATGCAAGCCTCCCCACCAACGGCAAGGTCCATGGTTCATGGTGGTAGATAATTGGGTAACAATGTATATAGCTGATAACTACATTATTACACTGTAATAACCCACTAGAGATGACAGGTCTCTTATGCTAAAATATTCAGAAAATGTTACTGACCAATCTCTGACATTTTAACACTTTGTCTACTATTGAGATGTATGTTTCCCACAATATGTTACCAGAGAAGCAATTGGAATTTGTTGCATGTTTTGCTTTGTGTCAGTGTCCCACTGGTAAAAGGAAGCATACTAATGGTTTGCAGAATCCTTACAACTATAAATTGCACCTATATACTGTCCTGCCCTCAAGTTTTATTGTTATACCTCATATCTGTTTTGTGAAATTGAATTAGTTCACAACTGCATTTAGGCAACCCAATTGCCAGATCTGCAAAGCAGGTCGTCTTCAAACCTTCCCGGACACCTCATATCAATGACTTGCACCCACAAATTGGTTCTTTCCGCATCACAAACAAAGCCCACTTTGATACTCAGGAGTTCAGCTATTTAGTAAAAGTTATCACAGACATAAGTATCTGTTATATTAATTCATTGAATCACTGAATTGGTACAGTTATTTTCTCTGTTAGTTAGCCTATCATATCTGTCTGGCAAATTATAAGTGCAAAGATTTGTTGAACATCATTTAATTGTTCATAATTTTTAGTGTGCTTCAAGGAGCCTATAGTAAAATCACCAGGTAAAGCAATGCCTACATTCTTATATTTCCTAAACACAATGTTAACCACTTATTCTGTTTTGTAAGAAATTGTCAGCTATACAACAATATTTGTGCAGCCTTACTACAGCAATACTCTTAATTTACCACTAGCTAGCTTTAATGCTGATACTTCAAATCTTGTTTCTACACTAAGACCTGTTTTTAAATCCAGTTTATGAACTGTATATGGTCTCTAGAATACATGGCAACAAAGACCATCTCCACCCCTACCATCTCTTTATGTCACATATCTATGTTATACTTAGCTGAAATTATTGGACAGAACATAGCTTTCAAATTTCATCATAATAATTAAATGTAAGATTCTGGCCCAAGCTGCCAGATTTGGCAGTCATGTGTGTTTGCTTGTGTATATGAATGGTGTGTGTGTGTGTGTGTGTGTGTGTGTGTGTGTGTGTGTGTGTGTGTGTGTGTGTGTTTCTCTTTTTCTGATGAAGACTGTGGCCAAAAGCCCTGTGTAAATATCTTTTAATTGTGCCTGTCTGCTGTTCAAGTGTGGTCTTTACAGTAAGCAGGAATCTATCTTTTCCTGCATTGTTGATATTCCTTCCTGGAGTTTCCATTGTTTAACTAAACATATGTCTTTAAGTGGAGTAAATATAGTCTTCTGAGAAATGTGTAGTGGGAAAACAATGGACTCACATTCAGGAGAATGGTGGTGTAAATCAGTGTCTTGCCATCCTGATTTAAGTCTTTATTGTGGATTTGCTAAAGAACATAAGATAAATACCAGGAAGGATTATATGAAGAGGATTGAAGTAACAACATAAAGGTGTCATGTGGCACTCAGTATAGTCACTAGAAGTCAATTGCTGTGCCAGCTCATTAATCATACTTTGAAACACTTATCTTCATAAAGGGCAGATGCGCATAATTGTTTCACTTTTAAGGCATGATGCTTAAATAAGTATGGCAGTTAATCTTAAGTGACAATGATGAGTGCTTAATGGCAATGATGTTACTTCCTAAACAAAATATTACACATATTTTCAATTTTCTATTTAGTTCCCATTATTTTACATTTTTACAGCTGTTTCTATTTCATAGCAAACTTCATTATGGTTTTTTCTAGATTTTTAGTTCTGCTGAAAATTCATTAGAGTTAGAACTCAATAACTGTTTTGTACCTGCCAAATGCATGCAAGACATTCATGAATACAAGAGTGTACTGGTATTTTCAAAATATTGTTAAAATCAAGATAGTTTGTGAAAAATATATACCTTGTGAAAAATATGTACCAATACTGGAAGACAAATAATCATACTTGAAAATTCATTTGTGAAAGCATGTAAAAATAATAGAAAAAAAACAACAATAACTCAAAATGATACATTTGACATTCGACTTGTCGGTATTTAGATATTATCCAATGTATTGTTGCCATTCATATATTAACTTATGTATTCCTTAAGTAAGTTCAAACAAAATACACTTCCTCATACTTCAGAGGCTCAATTCCTTACTGCATTTCTTAGCTGTTATCTGATTCTGTTTATATAACTCACATTGAGCTCTGAATCATGTTGCAGGAAAGACTGTGGGCTGCTTTGACTTCTGGAGAGATAGACTTTGTTGTCTCGGATCATTCTCCCAGTACACCGGATGTAAAATATTTTGATGAAGGTGATTTTCTTCGTGCTTGGGGTGGAATTCCATCGCTGCAGTTAGGTAAATTTAATTTCCATTGCTCAATGCTGTAATTACGTCATAAAATGTAAGGAATACATATTTATAAACAGGTGTAATGTGAAATTGATATTGAAGATGGTGAGGGAAGGAGATTCAAAATTTATAGAAGAAATTTTTAGGCAGTTTATAGCAACTTGATATTTAGTTCACACAGTAATCAAATTCAAATGGGACAACAGCCTGTGCCCTTGTTTGTGTTAATCATCAGCACTATTCATTCACTCCTTTATTCTCTATCTTTCTGCTGTATTGTGCTACTAGTGAACATGAATGAGTCCACCAACTACAGTGCTGCAGTGTGTGTGTACTTAAATCAACCTCCTACTTCATCAGTGCATGCTGATCACCACAGACCACCTGTAGGAAGTGTACGCACAGGACAGTCTCCACCAAGCTGTCTACCAGCGACTCATGCCTTGGTATTCACAGAGCAGCACTGACTCACTTGAACTATATTCTTTTACTTTGTACCACTCACATTAGTTTTACTATGAATCACTTATGTTGCTCCTTCTGTATGATTCTTTTGTCTTACTATGTGTGGAGTCATTAGAGGATTATTTCCGTTATTGTTCAGAGCTTTATGAATAAAGCCACATTTGTGTTACCTGGATTGGTTTCATGTATTACTTGGTTACTATACAATTGGTGATGAATTTTGAATGGTTTCCACATATTCAGTCTTTAAGTACAGTTCCATCAGGTTTAGCTATTATGGACACTGTGCTACCAGCACTGATTGAACACCTTACTTCAGCAGTGACCCATTTCCTGGCTTCCATTAAGAGACACGGTACTGTTTCATTGGTCTATTGACCCACTTTTCCTCCACATGATGATTCAGCCAATGATTGGGAAGCTGTCAAAAAGATAATTAGACAGTATTTTTTGACTTTCAATGTGACAGACTCGAATTTGTACAAAGCCTGATTCCTTCCATAGATTCCACCTAAGTTGTATCAATTACTGTGTCATCTTGCCCCTTTACAAGAACTGGTTCCTCTCACTTTTAATTACATGAGCAGTTTATTGTCCAATAACTGTCACAAACATATTGATGTCATAGTGGTATGACTTGAATTCTACTGATGCCGTAAGAAACAAAACCAGTGATATAGGATGTGGGCAGCTGACCTTCACAGCATTAGCCATAAGTGTTAGTTTGTGGCTGTCACCCATAATGACTCTTATGCAGATTCTATGGTACGTGATGCAATTCTCTGGTCATCTCCGAACAAGGAAGGGCACCAAAAGGCTTTACTCTGTGAAAACTCCTTGTTGACAGAAGTTCTGTAAATAGCACAATCTTTCGAAATTTCTCAGGCCAAACTGAAACATGGAGTGACAAAGCTTGCACGAGGAAGTGGCAGTGATGGTGGTAAGCATGTGGGCCCAGCACCAAGCAGACCAAGGCCAAACCAAGCAGCCATGACTCTCACAATGCCAGCATCAGTGTTCTCTGTTTCCAACCTGTTCCCTTTGTTTTGTTCAGCATAACATATGGCATGTCCCAAGTACTGGACTACTTCTAACCCTTGCCACCAATTAGGCCACATCACCTCTGTATGTCATTCACTGAAGGTTGCTCAGGATATAGACATGGGCGCAAACTGTGTGACTCCAATGTCTCTGACTTCTCCTGGTTGTTTATTGAGTTTAGCATTTTTTTGCCAAATGGTCTGGCTACAGGTCAACACAGGTACTGCAGTGATGTAATTGAATTCTCAAACCTATGTGAGTTTAGGCTCACTGCCTCCATCACCAGTCACACAGAAGCTGGTCAGTTATAACAAACAGAATATTGTGCTGCATGGAAAATTTACAGCATCTGCTTCTTAGAAGTTGGTAGTTCATTCCATTACATTTTTGGTGGCCTTTGACCCCGGTGTTGAGAACTTGTTCAGGATGGGCGCACCTCAAGCATTTGGATTTCCTATCACCAGCACAGTTCACCTTGTGTCCAACCAGATTCCATACTCTCAACTGGAGTTTTTGGTTGGAATAGGGTATGCTACAAGTTTCTCTGCTCAAATTTCTTTGAAATCCACTGCTTGACATCAGTTTTGTCATGCACATCCTATTTCTGTCACTCTGGAAGATCAATTAAAGGCAAATTGGACAAGCTTCAGTTGGTAGGGGTGGTGCAATCTGTTATGGCTAGCGAATTGTAGCTAGTGAGGAAAATTTGCCTCTGTGGTGACTTCAAAATGGTTCAAATGGCTCTGAGCACTATGGGACTTAACTTCTGTGGTCATTAGTCCCCTAGAACTTAGAACTACTTAAACCTAACTAACCTAAAGACATCACAAACGTCCATGCCCGAGGCAGGATTCGAACCTGTGACCGTAGTGGTCGCGCAGTTCCAGACTGAAGTGCCTAGAACTGCTCGGCCACTCTGGCCGGCATGGTGACTTCAGTACTACTGTCAATGCTTAGTCAGTCATGGATACCTATGCCAGGAGGAACTGGTGGCAAAAATATCAGGTGGCCACAACTTTTCTAACATTGATTTTTCTGAAGCATGTCTGCAGGTTCCTGTGGATGAAGAGTCTCAACAAGTTCTGGTTTTGAATACTCCTTTGGGCTCCATCTATTTTTGCACCTTCCTATTGGTGTGTCTTGCCTCTTTCTTAGGTACATTCTCTCCAGAACAGCACATAATTTTGGTGACTGACACCCCACAGTATGGCCTCGGTCCAATTCTAGTGTACCGATATTCAAACAACTCTGAACAATCTGTTGCTTTCATGTTTAAATGTTCATTACAGCTCAGCGGTGTTACTCTCAGGTGGAAAAAGAGGCTCTTGACATAGCCTGTTCTCTCCAAAAATTTCATATTATTTTTAGTGGGTCCAAGTTTCACCATATTACTGACCATAAACCCCTGGTTTCCCTGTTTAACCTTCACACTTCTTTGCCTGACAAGGCAGCACACTGTCTACAGTGCTGGGTGCTGTTCTTGTCTCTCTACAATTATGACATCCATTTTTGACCTGTACTTAACATGCCAATGCAGACTCCCTTCCTGTGGGTCCTGACCCCAACTTGCATCATGAATCATTGCTTTGCTTCCATCTTGATACTGAAATGCACGCTGCAGTGGAGGGCTCCCAATTACGTAGTTGTGCGCAGCAATTGCTGGTTCTCTGCCAGAAGGTTCAGATTGTTTAACAGGGCTGGCCGGATAAATTGCCTGGTTGGGCTTCAAACCCTTTGCACAACTATATTTTCTTATGGTATTACCTCTCAGTTTTTGATGGCATTTTGCTGTTATCCACAGAAGACCTATCTCCCAGAATAGTCATACCTGCTACATTACAGAGCGAGATTCTACACCTTCTTCACCAGGACCATTGGGTAGTTTCATGCACTAAACTGCTAACCAGGATACATTTTTTGCCCACGGATTGATGGCGAAACTTTCCATTTTACCACAGCTAGTGAGCAGTGTGCATGACAACAGGTAGCTCCCAGGTCATGTCTGTCTCCCTGTGAACATATTCATGTAGGCTTTTTGGGTCCCTTCTTGACTTCCTATTGGCCCTTGGCTGTGGATGCATTTTCCCAGTTTCCACACATTCTCTGGTGTTGCCATCATTAATGGAGGTCACAATTCACATGCCTTTGAGAGTTTTTTTTTTTATTGAGAGATTGCCCTGTACCTTGGTTTCTGATAATGGCCCCAGTTTGTTTCTCACACCTTTCAATTGTTTTGTTCCCATCATGGCATTCATCATGTTACAGCTCCTGCATTCCACCCTCAATCAAATGGTGAGGCAGAACAACTAGAACATATGTTAAATTCCCAAATGAAAAAGTTTGTTGTGTATTCTTCACCAGATGATGGCCTTCTCCATTTTGTGAGGACCTATTGCTTCACACTTATGGGGAAGTAAAGCCTGGCTGAGTTGCTTCTCAGGCAGCAGCCATGCATGTTCCTCGATATTCTGTAGTCTGTGCTGCAATTTCTGCAATCAGGTTCACCTACCCACTTTGCAGCGGGATCGCTGGTGTCGGTAGTCGCCATCCTAAGTGGATTCCAGTCATTGTTGTCTAATGCCTGGGACACTATCATTGTGATGTCCACCCCAGCTGACAGGCTGGTGGCACACTACTTTGATTAGTTGCACCCCTGCTTGCTGCTGGAAGCTACTGGTTCATGAGTGCAGCCCCCATTACCACAGACTGTCCTGCCTCTATCCACCTCAAGCCTGTCGTTTCCTATTGTGAAAGTTCCCATTGGCTGCCTCCTCCATGTGTGGCAGCCTGGGGTTTCAGCTTCTTGGTGCAGGCACCAGATTGTCTCTGGCCTCAGGTCCATTGCCACAGCCTGCTGTTCTGGTTGGGCTGCCTCTACCGGCACCCTCGCCTTCGTCACCGCAGCAGTTGTCATCAGTGGGTCCAGCGCCACCTCCTCTGCACTGGGACCTCCATGCTGATGACAATGCAGAGATGGTGACAGAACCCTCCTCTCTGGTTCTGTCACTGGTTCCCGCATGGGCCACCACCCTCGGGCATGCCCGTGCTTCCACACGTTCCAGCCCTATGCTCCGGTGCCTGCCCGACACATTGTCTCACCTTCACTGTTGGCACTAGCTGCTGCTGTTACAAATCTAATGGGTACGTTTTTCATTGGACTGCCGGTGTCTCCTCCTCCTCTTGGAAACCCTCTTCACACAATAGAGAAGTGTGCTGTATCCTGTTACTACTGCATGTTCACCAATTGTAGTGCCACTGCACATGTGTACTTAAATCAACTGCCAACTGTATCAGCATGGGGTGGCCACTAGGAGCCACCAGTATGAAGTGTGTAAACAGCATGGTCTTCACCATGCCATCTACCGATGACTCGTGTCTATATATGCATCGAACAGTGCTGACTCATTCTCACTACATTTTTTAGATTATACTGCTCACATCAATTGTTCTGTATATCACTTACATTGCACCATCTGTATGACTCTTTTTTTCTTGTTACATGCGGAGTCACGAGAAAACTATTTCCATCATTGTTCAGAGGTTTATGAATAAAGCCATATTTGTGTTACTTAGATAGGTTTCAAGTATTACTTGGTTACTACACTTTCTACTGTTAGGAGGCCAGCATTTGCACAACAAAATCAGGCTCAATTGAAGCTGTTGCACCAATGATCACCAAGCAGTGAGTGAATACATAGAATCAGTGTTAACACTATTAATTGTGAATTTGGTTTTCTCTGATTTCCTTATGGAGCTACAAGCAATTATGTGTAACAGCTCATTACAGTAAATAAAGACCATTTTTTTGTACAGGGAAATCTGCTCTTTCAAAATTAATTGTTAATCCCCTAACAACAATTTCAAAACATCAAACACCAGAATTATCTTTGAAGTCCACTAATAACATACTGATGATTGAAAAGTTAAAAGAGGTATGTTGTCTTTTCGAATGAGTTGAAAATGAAAATATATATATATATGAGAGAGAAAAATTGGAATCCTCAAAGCAGTTTGCTGGTAATCAGACATTTTACAATAAATTCTAACTGAAAGAGGCAATTTGTGCAGTCTGTAAGTTATACTGAGGACTAGATATCCTAAAGAATATTTCATACCAAAATGTATGCTTATTATTATCTTTTAAGAAATTAACCTTCCATGTTTTTCCTTCTAAGTAACTGAGAATTGCTCTCCACAACATCCTCTCCTTTTGCTATTAGCTCAAAGATGTGACTCTATATTTCAAAATTAAAACAAGCCATTAAATAAAAAGATCAGTATTGCAGTTCAGCTGTAGTTCAGAGATGTCTCCCTGAGATATCTCCTAATTTGTTGTAATATTTTGTAATACTCATTATATTTAATTAGTGCAGTTCTTCATACATTGCTAAAATTCTTCTGTTTCCAACAGGTATTTCATCTTCTCCTAATTGTATCTATTGTATATACTGTAATGAATAATAGCATCTACATACAGCAGCATGTCAAGGTTAGCTGTTGTGATCACTTATTCTCATCATTACAAAATTTATTTACACCTTTGTCTGCTCATTGTGTATCAAAGTGTGATGAAGCAGCTAAAGACAGTTAAATGGGCCTGAAATGCATAGCTATTCTGAAATAATACAGCATTGTGTATTGTGTAATGATCTGATTTTAGAGGCTGTTCATTGCTATTTCTATAAAATTACAAAGAATTCGAACATAGTGACCTGAGAGACAGAAACTGTGGAAAATACATTCCTAACTATCTTGCAACACATGAGCTCACCTTGTGTCATGCACTAGCACATGAAGGATTGGGTCTGTAGAATGAAATAACAGAACATAGAATTGTTTTCATGGTTCCTGTATTGGACCTGGCCACAACTACATATAACATATAGTAGGATTACATAGGATAATGTATGACTTAAGCTGTCCCATAATAAGCACTACTTCTCTCCTCTTGGACACTAATATATGCATGCACCTACATCTGGTGTGCAAACCAAAGCAAAATTAAATATTAGGTTGAAGGTATCCTTGCCATGTAACCCTTTGGCATATGCATGGTTACAAGAGGCTGCCTTTACCTGGCTTACCAAAGAGTAAATGCCAAACCATGACTAAGTTGTGATAGGTGACACACATTGGGTGTTTGCAACATGAGCTGTGAGCATCCTTTATCACACACAACCCAAAAAGGTACTACACAATCTATAACTTGTGAACATCCTCATGGTGGTCTGCTTAACTTAGACAAATATGTCAGTACTAGTTACAAGCAGACTGTGCACACACAGTGTTATTGTGACAACAAAACACTATCACACACCTGTAATACAAAAGGAGGTGGGCAAAATGACCACAGACGAATTTAATCTAAGCTTAATCATGTGTGCCAGAAACAATACAATTAAATACTCTTGCTACAGCAGTGAGGGAAATGTTGTGCCATGTGCAAGGGTATATTCACATACTAATACCACAACTTACAATGTAATTACAATGTGAGCAAGACAATATGATTAAATTGTTCCATTTAAATGAAGATGTGAGTCACTAGGCATCAGATCTGGAAGTTCTGGCCAGGGAGCACATTCTGTGGTGTGCCTTTCTGGGAAAACTCAAAGTGTCAGCATGGAAGTGCATGGCAGACAAAAACTCCAACTCTTGGAATTGCATTTGCTTGAGGCCCAACCTGGCACTGTGCGATGTGTCCTCTGCTGTTGACATCTGTCAAAGCAGAGAAGTGGCAGGCACATACACACTTTAGTGTGTTGCCACAAAACAATAAAAACATTTTCTG
This sequence comes from Schistocerca gregaria, assembly GCF_023897955.1. Classification (NCBI taxonomy): domain Eukaryota; kingdom Metazoa; phylum Arthropoda; class Insecta; order Orthoptera; family Acrididae; genus Schistocerca; species Schistocerca gregaria. The sequence continues at coordinate 683,714,206 of NC_064922.1, forward strand.
AAAAATATCTCAAATTTTTTTTATAGAAAACTGTTATTATACTATAAATGATTTTATGTTCACTACAGTTTGAAACCTACTGCAGTCCAATTACTGTATCAAGAAGAAATATAAATTAAATATAGAAGTACACATGGCATAAAGAATGTAAACAAAGTTGTAATTTAAGATGAAACAAGATTAGCATATCATTGCAAAAAGCTATAATTTGCTAAATACCCTAGTTACTAAACAACTACTAACTCCCATGTATAAAACAGTTCCAAAGATCTGATTGCCTAAAAATGAGTTAATGTGTTAAATATTTAACTTTAAACGTGTAGGCATGAAAAGGTATAGGATAGTTTTGATATTACGCTTAAAGTTTGTTGACAGCCACTAAGTGCTCTCATTATGAAACACTGGATGAACATAGTGTAGGTAATTTGTGCTCCATTTGAAGCAAAAGTTAATTTTTCATTCATCTCAGTGTTCATGACATTGTATCTCCTGAACTATGTGTTGCACAATAACATAATTTAACATGTACATTCAGCAGCATATGTGGACACTGGCTGTGTTGGAAATAGAACTGGCAGCAAATAAATTATAAATTAAAATATCATGCCTGATGCTGAAGTTTGACCACACAAACTGTGAAAATACAGTAAGTGATAATTTTTTTTCTTTTTATCATTTTGTGTTTGGGTCAGTGAGAAAGAGTTTTTAAAAGGATTGAAATTATGTGTAAATTTTGTTGGGAGTCGGTCAGTACTCTCATTTTCAAATACTTGATGAAAATAGTCAAGGTATTTTGATGCTGTCAGTCGCACTGCCTCAAGACAAACACATTATTTCTGACTGTAATGTTCTTCATATAATGTTAACATACTGACATAAGATTATACCTTTTAATGAGTAGGTTACAAAGGCATTTTAAATTCAGTGAATAAGTTTGAAAAACATTGAAAACGTAAATATTTTTGTCCTGGAGGCTGTTAGATAGGCAAACTGCAACTGCGGCCTCATTCCAGTTTAGCAGTTTATTAATTTAATGTATGTTTATCAGTACTGATAATACTATTTCACCTGATCCTTACAATGTATTTTGTTTATGGATATGATAAAAAGTAAATAAATATCAGACATTCAATACTATATTAAAACAGTAAACAAAGATAACTGTAGTTTAGGCCGCAATGAGTCTTAAATGTAAAAGTTACAGAAATCTGAATGAAGATCTAAGCCTTCAAGCTGAGACTGATAAGAGGCTAAAGTGTATAGCACAGTAAGTATCAAGAGCAATTCCCAAATACAAAATTCCTTGCATCCTTGAAAGGCATTTGTGATGTCATATTGTCTATTCTGTCAAGTATTCTGTAACATCTTATTTACATCATGAGAATACTTACAAATTACAAAACTATTTCAAATTGCATGGTGAATTTTAAACTCACAGTGAATTCAGATAATCCAGTACTTCAGCATATGTTCCTGTATCTTTTGGTCACTGAGTAAACAGAAAGTGATTCTTACTTGCTTCAATAGTTGTAAGGATGTCATACAGTCACAGACTTTGCTGACCACAACCAAATTCAACAGGACTACCACTTTTCTGGACACAAGCACGTAAACGAGGATTTTGCTTGCTGGATGCAGCACGATTTCTCTGCAAAGGTGCAGCACAGATGTGTCATCTAGATAATAGGAAAGGGTCCATTGCAGAAGGCAAGGATGCTGACTTTGTCATTTGGGATCCTGATGCATCTTTTACGGTATGTCCTACTTTTACAATACTGTCATTTTATCCAATAATTGTGAATGTTCTACTGATATGCAAGCAAGAAACATGAATACTATAGACAAATTTGGCATGGAACTGTACAGACTTGAAAAAACATGTTGGATACCTGATTTCAAAGAAATATTGGTCATCTGTCTGATACCTTCCAGCAGTCTATAGACAACAGCGAATATTTGCAATTTTTGTTTGGCACTATACATAATTGTACAACAAGTCCTCAAAATTTGCATATAATAGTACAAAGATCTGACTAAGTGAGCCCTTGTGACTCATTTACCACTAGAGTAAATCTAGACTAATGTGGTTATGGCTGTAGAATTTCTGGATTGCCCAATTGTTTTTCGTGTGTAACTTCACTGATGTAGCACACCCAAGCTACTATAACAGCACTATTGTTAACTGATTGGATAATTAACTCAAAACTACATTATAAGAGTTAATAATTGTGGCACTCCTCACTTCTCCACAGAAGAACATTATAGGGGTAAACATGACCTAACACATCACTGATGTCTCACACAATACCTGGATTATAATTTCCAAGATTATTATTTAAGCAGTAAAAGGGAAAAAAAAGATTTTAACACAGATTAAATACACCAACCACATCATACAAAATTCATTAATACACAAAACAGATTATCACCTGGACAAGCTGTTTAGTGACAGTTGAATTAATATTGTAATTTTTTAATATTGATTTGCAAGTAGGCATAACAAACAGACTGTCGCAAAGTAAGGCTTTGTCAAAAATAGACAACAGACTGACAGACACACACACACACACACACACACACACACACACACACACACACACACACACATATGTGATGCACATACACATGACCAGAGTCTCTGGCACTATACAAGTTGTGTGCTGCTTTTATTAGTAGCAAATGTTTTCTGGCAGTGACTACGGAATTCTATTGCAAGTTCACTTCCTTATTATGATGTCACAGCTGCTAATGAAGAACACTGCAGGCACTATAAATACATAAGTATTATGAATATCAGTGGTGTTTTTTGCAGGACACAAGAACTAAATTTTATGGCAATAAAAAGTGATTCACTGCACTAATATCACTCCGAGAAATGGTAAGAAAATGTGTACTGAATATTAATGATAATAACAGACAATCTCTTGAATAATTCAGTCTAAACAGTATAACAAGTTGCTCTGAATGTGATTGCTCCCAAAATCACACACTAAATTACTTACTAAGGAAATTACTCAATGTAGATAAGCCCCAAGCACAAACATTAATGATCTTGCAAATTAATGTGTGGTCTTTAAAATAGTCTACCTATCTGAAGTTCAGACTTAACTGGCAAACTTTAACTGCAGTACGTTTTTCATAAATGTGGCATGACTTAAACACAAAAAATTAAATTATGTTTATTGTGTCATTATGAACTGGCATCCAACTATGTAGAACAAGAATAAATCATGGTGATGTTTCTGCCTGTGTTAAAAAAGAAATGTGAACCTAATCTATGAAGTTACATATGTAAATGAACCATTTGTAGAGCCAAAATTTCATGCTGAAGCTGCAACGTTACCAAAATATGGAAAGTCTATTGCAATACATAATCCCTCTGAATCACAATAAATACCCACTGTGCCATGGGGCAACTGTGTGGCAGTGTGTTCTGTCTGTTATCAACTTGAAATAATCACATGAGTTCAATCACAGGTAAACCAGGTAGCAGACTTCATTTTACTGGTAGGATACTTGGAAAATGCAGCCTGCCTAGAGAATGCTTACAATACACTCATGTGACTAGTTCTAAGATACTGCTCAAATGTTTACAACCAAATAGGAGTAATGGGAAGCATATATCATATACAAAGAAGAACAGCATGAATAGACACAAGTTAACTAACTCATGGTAGAGCATCAGAACAGTTCACAAAAACCTGAACTGGCAGATACTAGAAGATATATCAGAAACAATTGATAGGAGAGGGTAACTTTACAATATAGCCACTGATCACTATAAAGGGTTTGTTAGCTTTACTTACATGGTACTGCTAACAAAATTACAAGGGCTGGGTACCTATGCAAGATTAGTGTGGTAGGGGATAGTACATCTACACCACAAAAAGCACAGGGTGATACTGAGAGACTTCATATCACAGATAGTGATGACAGAGAGAGGTGTACCACAAGATAGTAATTTAGAGCCACTGAAATATCCGCTTCATGTGAATGACACTGGGGACAGGATAAAATCTGAATTAAGACTGTTTGTAGATGATGTATAAGAAACTAAAATTTGCAAAATTGTGAGATACTGCAAGAAGACCTAGATATGTTCAGAAATGAGATACAGAGAAATCAGATGTTAGTACATGCAGGAAGATTGCTTAAAATAGCAGGAGTGCTGTAAGATACTAGTACAAGCTGGGATCAGACAACATCACCATATGACAACAGTGTTAATATCTGGATGTGACAGCACATGATAGGAAAATACACCTTGGACTGCATGCAGATGAAGCAAAATGTACAAGCAAGGGCAAACAAGAGATAGACTAAATGCCCCTTGTAAATTCCCAGTTGAACTATGCTGCAAGGGATAGGGAGCACAATGAAGGAGAGACATGTATTCAATGGGAGACTACAGGACCAGTAAGTAATGCTACAGAAATGATTAAAAACTGGAATGAGATCATATCATACGTCATGTCATACAAAGAAGTGCTATATTTGGAGGAATTTGTTAGTATATGAGAGTGAGGATGCATAAGAATATGTAGCATGAAGGCTAGTAGAAACCACAAGTGACATAGTTTGAGCAAGATTTAGAAACAAGACTGGGCACAAATTTATAATGTTATCCACCTGGCGTCAGCCAGGCTTACCCCCAAATGTAACAGAAAACTACAGAAAACCAAACTTGCTGGTACATATCTTCCCAAAATATACTGTAATCACTGGAGAAGATTTTATTCATCCAAAAATTTCTTGGAATAGTTACAATTTAGTAAGTGGTGGGCATCTCATGACATCCTGTGAAACAATGCCTAGAACTGATATCTGGGAAGCATATTTATGGAAATATTTTAGATCCACTGTAACAGATGGACATAGCTTCTTTGAAAATGTCCATATTGAATCTGGTATCAATGAACATTATGAGGTTTTAGCTACAAATATTACCAAACTACAGAGGGTAACTAAAACAAGTAGAGAAGGCACCAGGTTGCAGACAGCAACAACAAAAATCAATACTAGAAATATTTCAAAGCTTTCAGACACAGATCTGCTTCAGAAGTAGAATTCCCACACATTCACACAACAACTCATACACACTTGATCACTGTTACTGGACCTCAATATTGTAAATAGGAAATTCATTTGTGGGAAGTTCTCCAATCCTGTTTAGATGTTGCGATAGGCAGCCACATTTCGTTAATAGTCAAAATTTTGTTACTTACTCCTTCCTCAGTTTATTTCTGAATACCTCCCAATAGTCTTACATGTTTCCCCAAATTTCCCCTTTATCTTGAAATGTATTCTGAGCTCAAACATAACAAGATAACTGAAACACAATTACTTCCAAAATGTAGAGGACCTTGGATTCTGAGAACATCACTCATGGGGAATGCAACAAGATAACTGAAACACAATTACTTCCAACATGTAAAGTACCTTGGATTCTGAGAACATCAGTCATGGGGAACGCAACAAGATAACTGAAACACAATTACTTCCAACATGTAAAGTACCTTGAATTCTGAGAACATCAGTCATGGGGAACGCAACTCATGCTTTTCTCACTTGACATGCTGAAAGTTACAAATTAAGGGAGTTAGTCTGATGTGGTATTCATTAATTCCAAAAATCAGTTGACTCAGTAGTGATTCTTCAGTTTCACTCGGCATATTTGTTGCTCGAACAGTCCACGGGTATACTGCCGGTTCATAGTGTCCAACAGGCACAATATTTCGGCGATCAGACACGTCGCCTTCGTCAGGTATGCTGACAAACTGAGCTCCTGAGGGTGGGTGGCTGATTTAAATCCCCTCCCCCCCTCGGGCCGCTCTCATCGCCTTCCGCGCCCGCTTGGCAGCGGTCGCGAAGACGTGGGTATCGCAATCTGTCGTAGCGTTGATGTGCTTGCTACGTCCACCCTGGCTGTATGGAGTTTAGGTGTGTAAGGAAATCCAGGAGCTTGTCCCTACCATGGGGCCAGATGACAAATGTATTATTGACATAACGAAAGAAACAAGTAGGTTTCCAATTGGATGACACCAAGGCTTCCTCCTCAAAGTACTCCATGTACAAATTCCCGTCCACTGGTGAGAGTGGGCTGCCCATTGCTGCCAGAGAAGCTGCCCAAGGAATTGGAACACCTCAAAACTGTGTTCCTAAAAAGCAGATACTCAGAATAGCAGATTAGACATGCTCTCCATCCCTCCACCACAGCACAACCTGTGGAGGCAGATGAAGTCACGGAAGAAGAGGTAGCCGTTGCCCTCATTCTGTACAATGGAGCACTATCGGGGAAAATCAGCCATATATTAAAGAAACACTGAGTTGAAACAGTCTTTTGCCTGCCCAATAAAACACAGAGATTACTGGGAAGTGTGAAAGATGACCTCGGTTTGAGGAAGGCCAGCATATACCAAATTACCTGTGAGTATGCGAAGACTTATATTGGACAAACAGTACGCACCATCGAAGATCATTGCTGAGAACATCAAAGGTACACTCGACTGAAATATCCAAATAAGTCAGTAGTAGCAGAACACTGTCCAAGAAACACAAGATGGGTTATGAGTGTACCAAGATCCTGGCTCAGACCTCTAAATATTGGGACAGCATTAAAAGGGAGGCTATCAAAATTTGCACCGAGTGAAACATGGACAATAAACAGTTTAGACAAGAAGAGAATAGAAGCTTTTGAAATGTGTTGCTACAAAAGAATGCTGAAGGTTAGATGGGTAGATCACAGAACTAATGAGGAGGTATTGAATAGGATTGGGGAGAAGAGAAGTTTGTGGCACAACTTGACTAGAAGAAGGGATCTATTGTTAGGACATGTTCTGCGGCATCAAGGGATCACCAATTTAGCATTGGAGGGCAGTGTGGACAGTAAAAATCATAGAGGGAGACCAAGAGATGAATACACCAAGCAGATTCAGAAGGATGTAGGTTGCAGTAGGTACTGGGAGATGATGAAGCTTGCACAGGATAGAGTAGCATGGAGAGCTGCATCAAACCAGTCTCAGGACTGAAGACCACAACAACATAGATATAAACTAAGTAAAAAAAAAAAAAACTTAATCATTAGTGTCATGCAATATTTTGTGTAATGTAATTTCTTGTACAGACATCTTTTATTAACCTGACACGTTCCACATCATTACGAAGTGTCGTATTCATGATCTATGGAACAAGTATTAATCTAATCTAATCTAATCTAATCTAATCAACAACAATTCTGTCCTCAGAATCCCGCACCATACATCCACCAACCACTGTTTTTAGAGTGCAACTTGTTGCACCCAACATGGATGTTCAGTTGCCCAATAATGCATGTTAACATTTCCATGGCTCATGAATGTAGCCTCATCAGTAAATAAAATCAAATTAATAAATGTGTCATCCCTCTGAATCCAAAGTTGAGTCCATCAGCAGTATTCAATGTGACCCACACAATCCATACCAGTTAATTCTTGGTGGAGACTGATATGGTAAGGATGATGATGATATTTACGGCGATGACTAATAACACTACTCTGACTCATGCCAGGTTCACTTGCAGTTTGACATGGACTAACACAAGGATCTCGAACCACAGTGGCAAAAGTACCAATTTCCATTCCCTCATTAGTAACTTTCCTTTGCCGGATATAATTCTGATGTATTAAAGATCCAGATGTTCTCAGTTTTTTCATACGCATATTTAAACATACAACATGTAGCGTCAGTACATAGAGGATATCTTTCAGCATATAAGTGTCTAGCTATCAATTAATTTAGTTGGCATTCTCCATAAATGAGAAGCATATTGACTTGTTCTTAGAAGGAATAAATCATTCACATTTGCCTGATTCGACAATACTAGTCTTACAATTCCTATTAGTGTTGTATTGTGAAACCACCAAATGGTGTTTACATATCAATGGCATGTTAGATGGATATGCCGTATTCAGTGAATATTTACTATTTGCACAATATACGAGAGAGAACTGACAGAGCATGTGCTTTGATAAGTGACTAAGTGATAAGGAACACCACTCAATCCATGATAAGAAGATTGCACACTGCATTAATACCAATGGTCATCACTTCAAATACCTTCTGTAAATCGACTTTCATGCCATCTTTTTGACCTTTGTTGACCTTCAAAGACCTTACTGTTACACATCATTGAATTCGTCTTGACAGTCGTTAACAGAAAATAAGTAGCAAACTACAGCGTCCCATTTAAAAAAACAAAATTAACCTTCATATCTCTGACACAACCCCACCTAGCAACAAAAAAACAATGCCATATTATGGCCCTTGTTGTCCCATGCAACATTTGTCCCACAACCTTTTCAGCTTCTACAGACAACAACAAAAATTTTGCATCACCTTGGTTCTGAGAGTTCTGGAACCTGTACATAAAACTGGAATAGAGATGAACATAAATGTCATTTCACCTTTTTTTATTGCTCATGAAAACGACACATTACATGTTGTACCACCATACAGTGAGACCTTTAGAGGTGGTGGTCCAGATTACTGCACACACCGGTACCTCTAATACCTAGTAGCACATCCTCTTGCAGTCATGCATGTCTGTATTCATCGAGGCATACTATCCACAAGCTCATCAAGGCACTGTTGGTCCAGATTGTTCCACTCCTCAGTGGCGATTTGGCATAGATCCCTCAGAAGGTTTGGTGGGTCACATCATCCATAAACAGCCCTTTTCAATCTACCCCAGGCATGTTCGATAGGGTTCATGTCTGGAGAAGATGCTGGCCACTCTAGTCAAGCAATGTCATTATCCTGAAGGAAGTCATTCACAAGATGTGCATGATGGGGGTGCAAACTGTTGTCCGTGAAGACAAATGCCTCATCAATGTGCTGATGGTATGGTTGCGCTATCACTTGGAGGATGGCATTCACAGATTGTACAGCCATTACAGCACCTTCCATGACCACCAGCAGCATACATTGGCTCCACATAATGCCACACCAAAACAGCAGGGAACCTCCACTTTGCTACACTCACTGGACAGTGTGTCTAAGGCGATCAGCTTGACCAGGTTGCCTCCAAACACATCTCCAATGATTGTCTGGTTGAAGGCATATGCGACACTGATCAGTGATGAGAACATGATACCAATCCTGAGCAGTCCATTTGGCATGTTGTTGGGCCCACCTGTACCACACTGCATGGTGTCATGATTGCAAAGATGGGCCTTGCTATGGACATCAGGAGTGAAGTTGCACATCATGTAACCTATTGCACACAGTTTGAGTCATAAAGCAACGTCTTGTGGTTGCATAATAAGCATTATTCAACATGGTGGCATTGTTGTCAGGTTTCCTCCAAGCCATAATCCATAGGTTGCAGTCATCCACTGCAGTAGTACCCCTTGGGTGGCCTGAGTGAGGCATGTCATTGACAGTTCTGCTTCTCTGTATATCTTCCATGTCCAAACAACGTCGCTTTGGTTCACTCCTAGATGCTTCTCTTGTTGAGAGACATTCCTGGCACAAAGTAACAATGTGGGCATGATCCAACTGCGGTACTGACCATCCGGGCATGGTTGAACTACATACAACATGAGCCATGTACCTCCTTCCTGGTGGAATGACTGGAACTGATCAGCTGTTGGACACCCTCCGTCTAATAGGTGGTACTCATGCATGGTTGTTTACATCTTTGGGCAGTTTAGTGACATCACTAAACAGTCAAAGGGACTGTGTCTGCGATACAATACCCACAGTTAACATCTATCTTCAGGAGTTCTGGGAGCTGGGGTGATGCAAAGCGTTTTTTGATGTGTGTATCATACTTTTGGAGTTATTCTAGGTGGCAATAGTTTGTGACTCACCCTGTATTACGATGCATACAACATGCCAACAATTTAAGATATATTAAATAACTATTTACCACCTTCAATGAGCCTGTCTCTTAGATATGGCACAACATCATAAATTTCTGTACTCATCATGCAACACTATACGTCTTTCTTACTAAAATTGTTTGTTCTTACTGCATATTATGTCATGATTTGCCAGACATTGACTTTCATGTCTAAACTAGTCATGGCATAATAAAAATTTCTGGCAGCTTGTGATGGTTTTACATCAAAATGTCTTTTATATAAACTGTGCAGTTTGAATTACGGAAGATTTTTAGAAGTATGATTATATAAATATGAAACAAAATGTGTTACTGCATTGAAGATTTCTTTGTGCAGAGGATGTGGTGTGTTATCTTGGAAGGAAAGGCATAGACAGATGTCCAAGTAACTTCACACTCGCTTCACGGATATGCATTGAAATCTTTGATGTCCATGTTGTAAATTAATGATCTAACAGACAACAGTAACCCCAGATTTTTTCTAAGCAAAACGGTTACCTATTGTAAAGTATGGACATATGGAAAGCAGATGTAAGTCTTAAGTCTGTAAATAGTGGAAGTTTAATTTTAAATCTTGTACGTAATCTGACTGTTCTTAACTAAGGATCACTGAACTGAATAATTTTTGACAATATTTGGTTGCAATAGCCAAGAAACTAGCAAATGTCTGAATGATGGATTTAATGAAAGCAGATGTAAGTATTACACCTGTAAATATTAGAAGTTTAAATTTAATTTGTGTGTGTAATTTTACTTTTTATTGACTGAGGATCATAAAAATTAATGCAACTTGAGTTTTTCTAATTACATATTTGTAATGTGTTTATCTGACATGTTCCACACACAGGAGGATTCCATCCTTTATGGGTCTATGGAATGAATAATTAACCTAATCTAACCTAAACTGTTTTGAAATGCTGCCCAAACATCCAGCCAGTTCTCTGTAAGACTTCATAGGTACAAAGATTGGCAACTTGCTTTAAATTTTCAGTTAAGTTAAATGAGCTCTTCGCAAAATACAAAGCATAATATCCTCTGACTACAATGTCGAAGAGTAACATTTGTAATCAGTCTTCTCACACAAACATCTCTGTGTAACAATGTGTATGAGTATGTAAGGGAATAGTCACATATGATCTGTAATAGGTAAAGTTGGCGTTAGACATAAGTTCATAAACTGAGAAACTGCAGTCAGTATACTATGGAGATAGCTTACAAAATGCCTCTGTCACCCATCTCAGAATATTGCTCAACCCTGTGTTAACTGGGAATATTGAATGTATATAACAAAGTGGTTATGTTTTTTTAACCCATGATAGAGTTTTATGGAGATGATGAAAATCTTAACTTGCTTACACTTGAAGACAGGCACTATCTGCTTTACAGAAGTCTACATACAAATTTTTAAAAACAAGCAGCAAAACTTAAATGTAGCCAAACAGTACAACCACCTATGCATTGCTCCTGTAAAGACTGGAAAGACAACATTAGAATAATGACAGTGCACACAGAGGCATTTAAGCAATAATTCTTCCTGTACCTACACACAATGTAATGTGAAGATGCTTTAATATGGAACATACTCTCTGCATGCACATACAATACTTTGCACAGCATAGTTGTGGATGTAGTCTTTGATGAGGTATACAGGGCAAAGCAAAATTCGTACATTCAGACTTTGAAACATGACTCCTCACATGCCAGCGATAAAAGAAAATCTCTCCCAAAATTTCGTCTGGCAAGTACATCTGGCAGAAAAAGGACATTAAAAAGTGACAATCTGGCTACACTGTAACCATATGTATGGTGACTACCTCTGTCAACACATGTTGGTTGTGCTGTGCAGTTGGTGCAGCGTATAAAATTTTGGGTTGGCAAGCAGGAGGTCAAGAGTTTGATCCTGGGTTGGGGTGCATTTTTTTTTTTTTTATTTGCTAATTTCATTCTGACATTTTATCCTGCAATATGAACCATTTCTTAGGTCATGCAAATCCTAAATTTACAACATTTTGTAACGCTGAACATAACAAACACATGGTTAGACAAATAAGAAATAGACAGTCAAAACAAATGACCTGTCATAGGACACAATAACTACAAAAACAATATCAGTTTCGAAATTTTAAACTTTACAGCACAGTACAATAACACGACATCTACCTGTCATTTATACTACATGTAACATGAGCATTCAGACATAGCATGTTAGCAACCAATGACAACAATAATGTCCCTATTAATGACCGCATGACCTTCACAACAGAATACGTTGTCCTCAGAACAACAGATGCTCAAAGTGACCTCCCTCCACATCCAAACATTGCACAGCTCACTGGACCATACAGCTCTGGTCCTTTTGGACCAAAGGTGCATCCACAGTAACAAGAGTAACATGAAGACACGCTACCAATTCTTCCACATTTGTTGGCAGAGTAGAGTACATGTGCTCTTTCAGGTGTCCATACAGGAAGAAATCATAGGGATTTAGGTCAGGCGAAAGCGGGGGCCATACAACTGGACCTCCACATCTGAGCCATTTCTCTGGAAATGTTCTGTCCAAATATTGTCACACATTAATTCCAGAGTGTGGAGGTGCACCATCATGTTGGAACCATATCCCCTATTGAACATGTAGTGGAAAATCTTCCAGCACATCAGGCATATAGTTCGAGAGGAATGCATGATACCTTCATGCAGTCAACCAGTCAGGTAACATGTAGGGCCCAACCACCTGTCACCCAACATTCCGGCCCAGACATTGATACCAAAGTGAACTCAGTGTCCACACTCATGGGTGATGTGTGGGTTAACGTCACACCAAGGGTGGACATTGTGCATATTGAAGACACACTCACAAGTGAATGCTGGTTCATTTGACCAAATTACAGTGTTCACAAAGTCATTGTTGGTTTCCTGTTGTTGTTGGAACCATTCACAGAATTGCATTCTCTGATGATGTGCAGGAAGCAGATGTTGCGTGAAATCATAATGATAGGGGGACAGCCCATGCTCGTGCAGCATGTTAACGACCATGCATTGCACAACACACAGCTCCCTTGCTATGCTATGTGTACTTTGCTGAGGTTCTTGGTGTATGAATAGCTTCCTCAGCAGCTGGAGTACAATGAGTCTGTGGACGACCTCTGTCATGCAATGGTGGAAACAGACAATCTGACTCCTGAAGGTACAGCTCCAGATGACAAAACACATTTTTTCTGGATGGGGTCAATGAGGATATCTAGCAGCAAATTCACTAGTGGCAGCACCAGCCCAGTTATCAGACGCACGAAGGACCAGAAGCATATTCACATATACATCGTATTTTGTCTATGCCATATGTCTGCCACACTGATTTAGTGATTTACAATGAGAAAATTCAATACATGTACAGATGTACATTGGAGTCTGTCACGGGTACTTGCATACAGTACAAACAGACTATCAGTCCTGTGTGCTCTTCCACCTAATGCACATTACCCTTCTGAGAGATACTGTTCTGCATGATTCATCCTGACACTGCTAATTGTGAAATGTTTGGGTTCAAATTACACTGTTTCCCTAATGGTAATAGACGTGATGTTTCCACAATCCTATCAATAGAATAATAACAATAATAATAATAACAATAATAGTGCATTGAGTTATGTACTAAACAGCAAGCGGTTACCAGACTCAATGTTGAAAGGTTGAAAGGTATAATTAGTGGGATTATGGTGATAACACATACAAATAGTAACCAAGTTTGGACATTATTCACAAAGCACGTTGCTAGTCCTACTGGTAACTTAAGGCCCTAACAAATTGTAATGGACCTGAACAAGGCAAGAACAATAGTTGGTACTAATCTATGGGACCATTGGAGGAAGGTACCAAAAAAACAGGTTTAATATCTGCTAGATGAAGTGGTGTGAATAAATTCACGCCCACAATGTGGAAAGGGCTTCTTCCAAAGCTGATCAGTCTTCCCTTTCTACAATTGTTGTATGTAAGTACAAATGTTTTCTAGGGGACTCGTTGCAATTGCTGTTGATGATTAAGGTGCCAGATACAGTACCACCTGGACTCCATTTACCAAATAAAAAACATATGCCTCAACCTCCTGCATGCTAACGCAAAACTTTATACAATGCACCAACTGCATAGTACAACTAATTAGTGCTGACAGAGGTAGTCACCATACATGTGGTTACAGTGTTGCCAGATTGTCATTCTTTAACGTCCTTTCTCTGCCGGACATACTCAACGGATGAAATTTTGGGAGAGAAATTTTCTTTTATCGCTGGCATGTGAGGTGTTGCACTGTGAAGCCCAAGTGCATGAATTTTGCTTCACCCTGTATAACAGAATGAAAGGACAAAATAAGTAGAAAATCATGGAAAAACAATGGAGGCAAATCTTATTACATTAGTAGAGCACTAAAAGAATGGAACAGTTTACCAGGGAATATCATCAGTTAGTTTCCAAAAAGCATTGCTTAATTTAAAAATGTGGTTGAACAGATGAGAAACACAAATATTATCGAGATCAGAATGAAGGTAAATATAGTTCATCTATTGCATAGCACACTGTATGAAAACAGAAAAAGGTATAATCAAGTTAAGTGATGTACAAATCTTATGTTCACTACAATGGCAACAGCTGTACTTGTGAACAAATAAAACAAACACCCCATTTCTACCCAGAGCAGAAGAGTAACAAACTGATGTCATGGCCGTGGACAATTGCATTATTCCCCAGTTGACAGTCGGTTTAGGAGACTTAAATGAAATGTTCCTAGTGATCCAGGAGCCTAAACCCTTTGTGTGATTCACGTTCTTTGATGATATTTTCATGGAATGGACTAAAGATGAAAACATTCTACCCTCATTCCTTCAAAGCTTCAACACCTTCTCTCCAATCAATCATAATTTGTCCTCTTCGATGAAACGTGTCACTTTTTAGATACTGACTTCCAAATCTCCAACGGCTTCATAAAAGCCTTTGTTTATCTTAAACCCACTAACAATTAACAGCAGTTCCTCTTCAATAGTTACCAGCCCTTACATACCAAAACATCTCTCCAATTATGTCTGGCCGCTTTTGGACGTCACATCCGTCATGATGAGCAACCCCTTGCCCAGTGTTCTGAAGGTTGTACTAAGGCTTCAAAGACAGATACTACCTTCCAAATACAGTCCACAGATTTCCCATGCCATATCCACATATGCCTTTAATTCTACTCCCCCTACAAATCAGTTGTAAAGAAGCATAGGAGCGTACTTCTCATTAACCAATATCACACCAGACTGAAGCAATTCAACCCCACCATGCACCTAGGCTTCAACTATCTTTTACCACACCCTGAAACAAGGAACATTCTTCCCACTCTGCTCCCAAGGTGGTATCCCATGTCCATCCACTGTACAAAATATTCGACTCCATCCTTATACTTATATAACATACACTCCTAGCCACTAGCCACATTAGTCATATTCCTGCAAACCATTTATTTGCAAGACCTATCCTAGATACCAAACAATTATGTGCTATTACAGGTCTGTCACAACCTATCAGTGGCAGGGTCAGCTATAAAAGCAGTCAGGCCATATAATGACTTCACTGCAAATTCTTAACAGCCTATTAACTGGCATAATTGTTAATCAGCTGTAACCTTAAATGAATGGTTACCAGAAAATTATGGTTAAGAGCTAAATTGATTACTTTATCACTGAACTTTGTGCTGAAAATGTGCTCAACTTCAATGGCTGCTTCACATTACTATCTGAGCCCCCTCCTAATATTAGCTTCTTTTATTTACATAGAAGGGAACTGTCCATAGAACACAACCTTTGACCCTGCAACTCTCCTGGCCTAGATCCTAGCAATCCCTGTTCCTACACATCCCATTTCACTCAGTTAACCTATATTAAAAACAAAGATTCCAAGACTTACCAAGCGGGAAAGAGCCGGCAGGCAGGCACAGTGAACAAAACACACACACACACACACACACACACACACACACACACACACACACACACACACACAGAATTACTAGCTTACGCAACCGATGGTTGCTTCTTCAGGAAAGAGGGAAGGAGAGGGAAAGACGAAAGGATGTGAGTTTTAAGGGAGATGGTAAGGAGTCATTCCAATCCCGGGAGCGGAAAGACTTCCCTTGGGGGAAAAAAGGACAGGTGTACACTTGCACACACACACATATCCATCCGCACATACACAGACACAAGCTCAACTTCAATGGCTGCTTCACATTACTATCTGAGCCCCCTCCTAATATTAGCTTCTTTTATTTACATAGAAGGGAACTGTCCATAGAACACTACCTTTGACCCTGCAACTCTCCTGGCCTAGATCCTAGCAATCCCTGTTCCCACACATCCCATTTCACTCAGTTAACCTATATTAAAAACAAAGATTCCAAGACTTACCAAGCGGGAAAGAGCCGGCAGACAGGCACAGTGAACAAAACACACACACACACACACACACACACACACACACAGAATTACTAGCTTACGCAACCAATGGTTGCTTCTTCAGGAAAGAGGGAAGGAGAGGGAAAGACGAAAGGATGTGAGTTTTAAGGGAGAGGGTAAGGAGTCATTCCAATCCCGGGAGTGGAAAGACTTCCCTTGGGGGAAAAAAGGACAGGTGTACACTTGCACACACACACATATCCATCTGCACATACACAGACACAAGCAGACATATTTAAAGGCAAAGCTTGTCTGTGTGTTTTGTTATTTCACTTGGAATAATGACATTTTCAGAAAGCCCAGCAAAGTTTTTCGGTCAGGTGAATGGTTATTTTTGTTCCTTTCATTATTAGCAATTTATTATTTATTGGATGTTAATGACTGCTTGTAAAAACATTCAAAGATTAATTAAGCATTTGGCATTCAAGCAGTTTAAGCAGATATATGGTTTAACACACTCACCTTCTGGGTCAGTGTCAATATTTTACATACCTAAAACTATAGTTCTGTAATTCAAGAACCTTCTCTACACAACTTGACCAGACAATGTTTTTTTCATTTCTAAAAGTGTTAAAATGTTATAACAATTTAATTGCTGAGCCTTTATTGATACATAACTTTTTAATGTGTGTTGTTGTAATTTTTGTGAGGCAGTCAGTAGTGTTATTAAACAGTATACCAGCCATAACCAATTTTTAATGTGTTTTTTTCCCCTCTATCTCATCAGGCAAATGAAGTCCTGTAGATGATTACTATTATTGTCAACTGAGTGACATCAAAAGCATTATTTTACCTTTTTGCCAATTTTATAAACAATCTCTTTTTTTTGCAGGTAACAAAGTCAATTATTGAATTCAAGAACAAGGTAAATATTTCACTTATACCATCTAGATTATAGAACATAGATTCATTTTTTTATTTTTATTTTTTGTGTATAATATTATTTCAGGCAAAAAATTATAAGTCTATTTGTGACATGAGAAATCACTGAGCAACTGATATTTCTGTGATACAGATTTTACAATGGCAACATAGACAGTTGGGGTGGTATTTCAGTGATAATAAATAATATTTTGTATGATCTCTGTATACAGAGAGTATTATCATGGAACAAGTGACAGAGATATTGAAAAAGCTGAACTGAACACGAAGAAAATATGTATAAGTGCAGCAGTGAATTTTTATATTTCTTGAATTTTCATAACCAACATCATTTTAGATAGTAAATTCCATTTTAAGTATTCTCTAGTAAATGTCCCATACCAGCAGTCTTAACCCCTACCACCAAAGTTTGGTCTTCAGTGTGACTGTGAATGAAGATCTTTTTTACTGGAACTGATTACATGCATCAGTCAGTGAAAAATCTCTTTTGACCCTATTTTGATGTAATGTTTCTAAAAAAAGGGTAATGAAATTTTTCCACACACTCTTTATTTCAAATCTACACCTAATGACCTATTTGCATGTATCAAGCTATCTAATATACCAATGAAATGGAGACCTAATGGTGTTGATGCGCTGAAAATACATCTTTGATGCAAACAATTTAATATATGAGACTGACTATTTCATGTTTCAAAACATAATGGATATCT
Organism: Schistocerca gregaria; assembly: GCF_023897955.1. NCBI lineage: Eukaryota > Metazoa > Arthropoda > Insecta > Orthoptera > Acrididae > Schistocerca > Schistocerca gregaria. The sequence goes on from NC_064922.1 coordinate 683,732,157, forward strand.
TGGAAGCTGTGGCAACCAAGCACACAGGAAAAGCATGCACAATAGTTTGTCAGTTTAATAACAACACTAACTTTATGGTACACCACAGGCATTACAAATAAAAGATCAAAGACCTCAGCCAAAACCAGAGTCCAGGATTGTAGCAAAGCTTAATTCACAAGAGCAGAGTATTAGTAATAGTCATAGGAGTGCAAATAAAAGAATGACAGAAGTGGTCTCTGCTCTGACTCATATACTGATAGTTGGTGTCTCAGTGAGCTGCGGTGGTGCTGACTGATGTGAGGGTGCACAGGCCTAGATGAGGTTCTGCTCTCTGGATTAGTGGTGGCGTTGTCTGGTGTTGGCCCCCATGCTGAGACTAATGACAGTGTAGGTGACGCAATGGTGGTGGCCTACATAGGTGCACTGTGGAAGTGGTGATGGTTTGCAGTGCTGGTCTGGTGCGTCCTGGACCAGCAATGACGATGAGATTAGTATGCCCAAAGTTGTGGGTATTTTAGTGATGACAAAGATGCTGACCAGTTGAGGGTGTTAACATGGGTGTGTTATCACATTACTCCTCCTTTGGTAAGATTATGATGAGCCAGCAGCCACAAGACCCCTCTGTGCTGTGTGCTGCCGAGGTGACCCCAGCCGGCCGGTGTGACTGTGCGGTTCTAGGTGCTTCAGTCTGGAACCGCGTGACCGCTACAGTCGCAGGTTCGAATCCTGCCTCAGGCATGGATGTGTGTAATGTCCTTAGGTTAGTTAGGTTTAATTAGTTCTAAGTTCTAGGGGACTGATGACCATTGATGTTAAGTCCCATAGTGCTCAGAGCCATTTGAACCATTTTTAGGTGACCCCATGAAGCTGACATCCATGGCATCCAGGTCATTGGGCTCTGCTGAATAATGTGTGGTGAACTGATCCCTGCCAATTGAAACATGAGATAAGGCTGGAACTGGCCTCTGGAAAAGCAGCTCCACTGTGGTTGAATGTGTAATGGCTCTATGGTGGCTGGTTGATCTGGCACTGGGGTTGGAGCTGTATGGCTATCCAGCTCCCAGAAAGTGGAGGTGGAAATGTGCTTTGGTGGCTCCTACAAATCCTTATGCTGCACCTCCCACAATAGACTCCCCCATAGCTCTGGCTGTGGGAGGTCCAGTGAAGTACTGGAAAAGTCGGCTGATGAGTTCCCTTGTGTGGGAGGGTAGGCATACAGAAGAATGAAAGATCAGATGGGGTTCATTGACCAGGATGATTATTGGAGATGTCAGATGGCATAGATACAAATGCTGAGGTAATGCAGGTGTACAAAGTAGTAGCAGCAGGAGTGTCGGACATTGATTTCCCACACAGATTCACAGCTGGTTTTGTTTGTCAGCTACCTGCTTGTCACCTACTGCACACTCTCTGCTGCCTATGGATGACTGCAGGAATCCAGTGCTCCTGCTGGCCAGAGGTGTGGGCCTGTACTGGGGCCCACAGTCAGAATCACTGTGACACTGGTGCTCTAGCTGGTGGGGGGACCGACTTCAACAGGTGCACCTTGGTACATGACTGGCATCCATGCAGTCAATCTGCTGGGCTCTTCTCTCCAACAGACATGGCCTTGAAAGTGCTAAGAAAGAGTGCTGGTGTACTGTCCTCTTGGGCATCCCCAACATATTTCTTCATTTGAGTTCTGAACATTTGAACTAGTCATTCTACGCTCCATTTCATTGGGGTGAAACAGTGGTGCTTTGTTGTGGTGGAAATCATTCTTAGAACAAAAATCATTAAATGTTTGGGATAAAATCTATTGCATAATATCTGTCACCAGAGTGCAAGTGGAGGGGGCGGTGTGTGTGTGTGGGGGGGGGGGAGGGGGGAGGGGGGAGGGGGGGAGGGGGGGGAGGGGGGGGAGACCTCTAACCATAAAGATCTTCATGGGGGCTCTTACACTGATCTCTGCTGTTGTGGAATGGCAATAGATGATGTATGGATAATGCAAATATGCTTCAATAAAAGTTAACGAATTCACATTGAGAAAGAGGCATGCAAAATCCAAGTGGATGTATTGCCATGGCCACATGGGCATAGTCTAACACTTTAGACAACAAGAAGCGATGTGGAGCTGGTTTGCAAACTTCCCACCTCTCTCCCATAGGTTGACTTACTTGGTATGCACAGCAAATCTTCTTCTCTAGATAGCCTGCCACACTGATCTCAAAAACTTCTTCTCTGAAGAACAATGCTGCTTAAGGGAATTTATCGGACTCTCTCTCTACTCTTGAAATAATCTGGTACTCGAAGAATATTTTTAGTCCACTCATGGTATATTTCAATTTCCACAAAAAACAAATTCACCATTTCTCATATAAATATTCGAACTTGTGCAAGTCAACCAAGTAGTCAAACATTAGACTCTAATAAAATATATTTACAACAGGCTTGGTTTAATAACCACCAGAAAATATGAACATGTCTTGTTTCTAGTAAGTCCAACACATGAATTACTTAAAAGTCTAACCTCATTTCTTCATTTGCCCTTAGCAATCATCACAGTCACTAAACCAGCATAGTATAGCACAGGTCCTTCCCTACTATAACATCCCAGCTCCTCCACCAAATTATAACATTTCAGCTCCTCAACACCAAATTAAAACGTTGCATTAGGAGGTGTCTGCTTCATGCAAAAAGTCTTGAGTTCATATTGACGACAACAAGTAATTCTTCATTACAGAAGTTTATTTACAAACAGAACTGACAGACTTCACAGACTCAACAACTGACTCTCAGAGCTAACCGCACTGCATATCCGAACTGGCAACTGACAACTCCTAGGTGTATTAATATCTTTCCAAACAATGAGAGTCTTTGACAATGTTTTGTTTACAATACGATAGCAATTCACGACTTAAAACTAAATTAGACATTACAGAATTTTAGTACAGATTAAAGTAAGTAAAAGGATCAGTACATATAAATTCTTACAAGCATAATTTCCAAATAGATTTTATAACATTTTTCTACCAGCTTCTGGATAACCTTCACCAGATTTGTATCGATGTTCCAGAAATATCTTGACATTTGATTCTGGATATTTCTTGAGTGATTTAGAACAACTATTTATATGTAAAATGATTTAAATCGTGTTTCAAAACGTAAATAAATCTTTTTAGCAATATTTCTTGATACAAATCGTCTTTCGAAATTAGGTTATGAAACAGTTTTCACAAGTTTTCGTATTTTTGTGATCATAATATAGAATTTCTCCATAGAAAGTTCCAGAAGTGTGCATTAAACGTTCATTTACAGACTTTCTCTTTAGCTGGTGAGTTTTTAAAAGTATCTTGTCCATATTATACGAAATAATTTAGCTCAAAACTGATAATTTATACAATTAATCAGAGCTACAGCAAACAGTGAGTCTTTCTTTTACAAAATGAAATATAATTACAAAATTGAATGAAAATAGGTTACTAACACTAATACATATTTACATTAATTCTATTTTTGTTCTTTCTGTGCAAAATGTCCTAGTATTGACACAGTACAATATTTAAACATCACCAAAGTTTCCCTTTACATTTTGCATATCTGTATCGACATCTCCTAAAAGTCTACAGTATCAAATACTTCAATATGTCCCAATATGTCCTGTAATGTTACACTACACATGCACTGAAACTCTATAGATCATACAGCAGGTACTTGTCAGATGCTGTTCGACAGCCACATCCACGTTTTGCTCATGACTGTTTTTAGACCTGCACACACAAACATGCAATGTGCAGTAGATCAGATTCATCTCTCTCACACTTCTGTTTAAAATATCGTGGGCTCAAGATGGAGGAAGGTCAAGTGGTTCTAGAATTCACTCGGAAATTCTCAAAGTACTACAATAGGCCATGATGAAAAACTTTGCAACGGAGTGGTCTGTTGTCCCACACACATAACGCATGTATGAATTAATTGCTTTATTTGCCAGTGTATGTCCAGCTAGTAACTGTAAAGATGGGCAAGCATTTGATATTCCCTGGTGTCCATGATTCAGTGACTGGAGGATGTTATTGCTTAGAGTTTGTGGGATTACCACTCAGGTGGAAGTGGTTAACAGCACCACTCCATCCACCAGAATTAATCCATGTTTGCAGTGTAGAGTAGTGAAATATGGTGTCTCACTTCCATCTTGGTGCTCATTTGGGCCACTCCCCCCCCCCCCCCCTGCCACCCCCACAGGGCATGATGCTGCACTTGTTGTGAAATAGGGTCCATGCCAATGGCATCAGCAATGCGCAAACCAGTAACTGCAAAGGAATCTGCTGTTTGTTTAGCCTAGTCATTGACTTAGAAACAGAGAAGTTCTTCTTGGTCAAAGCTTGGATCTGGACCCATTGGAAGATGGAATAGGGTGTCAGTGTTGATTTGTTGGATGAAAGTGAATTTCGTAATTGTAGTGCCTCAGGGATGGGGCGCAACATTGTAAACTGTGGGCTGTTGTATCCAGCAACCCATCCATAAGGGCTAAATAATGAGATCAGTGGCTTTTGATACATGATGTGGTGACATTTCAAGCCACATGAAAAACATGATTTTTTTATCACCTGTATTATGGCTAGGGACTCTTTTTTTATTTGCAAATAGTGTTTATGTGCTGCATGCAGCATTTTAGAGGTTAATGGTATTGGTTGCTTGCAAACATCTGAATTTTGATGGATGAGAAGTGCCTAAGCCCAAACTGCAACTCATCAGTAGCTACTAATAGCTGTTTTCATGGCTGTAAGGTGACCAGGCTTGCAGCTGAACAGAGACGGTTCTTCAATGTTTGGAATGTGCATTCACACTAAGCCATCCAGACAATGTCACACCTGTTTTATGTACTTGATGCAAGGGATATGCAGTTTTAGCTACCTGTGCAATGAATTTACTATAGTATGTAATTTCGCCCATAAAAGACTGGATTTCTTTGAAGTTTGTGGATTGTGGTAGAGCATCAATAGCTGCAATGTGGCTATCCACTGGCTGAATTCCTCACTGTGAAATAATTTGCCTCAGATACTCAACTGAGGGCTAAAAAAATTGATTTTTTTAAGTTCCACATTATACCTGCATCTTGTAGGGTCTAGAATAGATGGCTGAGGTTGCAGAGGTGTTGTTCTGTACTTGATCCCATGACCACAATATTGTCCAGATTGTTTGTGCAACATGTAAATTGTTGCCTGAATATTCTAGAAAACGCTGGTAAAGTGTAGAGGCACAGTCCATGCTGAAAAATAATCATTTTTACTTGTACATCCCAAAGGGGCTGTTGACTACAGAAGCTGTTGAGATGCTACATCAAGTTGAAACTCCAAATATGCATAAGAAAGGTCTATTTTAGAAAACTACTGACCCCTGTCAGTTTTGTTACTGCTTCTGGATGAGAAATAGGATACTGGTATGAGTCCATCATGGCTTGATCTTTCACTTTCTCTTTAAACGTGCATCAGAGGCAGAGTTTGCTGAATGATTTTTTAATCATCACTAGTGGCCTCATGCATCAACTAGATTTAATTGGTTCTATTGCTCTCATACCCACTAATATGTCCTGTTGCTGCCTGAGTTGTTTGTGTAGTGCTAATGGCACAAGTTGTGCCCAAAAGAAATATGGTTGTGCACATGGTTTCAGAGTGAAATGAGCATTGAAATTGCTACTTTCACCTAGCCCTGCTGAAAAATGTTGGTAAAGCCTTTGCAATTTTCTAGTGCCTGGAATGGAAGTCGTACTGAAACCATATCTGTTGAGTACAAAATTGTAAATCTGAAAGCTGTGAATACACCTAACCCAAATAAACCTCAGCTGACATGCTGTTAACCACTAAGAAACGTTAATTGATGCACCACACTTTGTAAGCAGTGTCCACTGTAAATACTTCTTTTGCTTATTGTAGCTAACAAGCCTATGTGTACTGAGTATCAAAGTTGGGGCACTGAGGTGCAGATACATATGGGTGTTAATGAGAGATGCTGCTGTGCCAGTATTTACTTACATTTGTATGGATTTTATGTTAATGCTCACAGCTATAAATCATTTATTTGACACTGCTTCTTGGGTTCTGAACACCAGCCATAATATTGAAGTCCACTGGTTACCCACATTGCATTGTGGCATGACTGACATTGAGTCATACACTGTCAGAATGTGCCCCTACTTTTTACATTTATTGCAGTGAGATCAATGATTCAGAGAGTTCTTACAGTCATGTTTGATGAAAAAAGCAGGAAAAGATGGAAGTGGGTAGTGGGCAGTAGATTTCACTTGAGGCTGCTGGTGACATGATTTAGCCAAGGCATGTTTATGGGTACACTGTATTGGTGCTATTTCTGCCTTACTGGATGTGACATAGTCTGAGCACTTGCCATTGTCAATGGTTACTGTGCCTACATCTGTCCATGATTCTAAATGGGGAGAAAGGAACATTGGCTTTAACGTCTCATTGACATCGAGATCATTAGACATGAAGCACAAGTTCAGATGGTGTTAAGGATGGAGAAGGAAACTAGCCTTGCCTTTTCAGTGGAACCATTCTGGCATTTGCCTGTATCGATTTAGGGAAATTGTGGGAAACCTGAATCTGGATGGCCAGATGCACGTTTGAACCCTTGTTCTCCCAAATGCAAGTCCAGTGTGATAACCACTGAGCCACCTCACTCAGTGACTCTAAATGGTGCCCAGTCACTCATGAAACTTCAAATTATTGGGCAAGTGTTAGAACTTCTTTGAAAGTGGGGTTATCAAATTGTAATGGCTCTTGGGAGGTCAAGTCAATTATTGTATCACTGATCATGGTATCTGCATATGACTCTTTATACTTTGTAGTAACAAATCTGCACTTCCTATTGAGGTCCTACAACTCTACTGGCTAACCAAGGTAGGTCTGGTTAGATTGGTTCTTGCACTGATAAAAATCAACCCTAGAAGTTATCATATGGAAATGGCGGTCATGATATGCTGTTAGTAACTGACACATTTCCTTGAATGACAGCAATGTCTGTTCCGTGAGGGGAGCCAACCTTCACAATAAACAACACACTCAATTTGCAACAGAAAAAGAACTTTAATGATGTCATCACTCATTACCTTGAATGCGGCAAAATGTCACCATAACTGCTTTTCATATGCCTCCCAATCCTTGGTCTATTCATCACATGCTGGAAAAAGCAGCAGATGGGCTGACTATTGTTGCTATTTGGCAAGTAGTCCCATCAGCCTCTTCCAACACAGTCATGTTTCCTTGCTGCTGTCTTTCCCAGTGTTGTTGGTCCTCCACTTTCTGTTGTAACAGGCTTTGGAGTACAATTTCCACTGAAGTATTCATTGTCATTGTAGCACTTGAGACAGACACACATGTAAGTTCAAAATGTCCACATCACCATGTGTGTAGTAACTAAGCACATGTGAAAATTATGCACAACAGTTAGACGGCTTAATAACAACACAAACTTCATGGTACATCACAGGCATTACAAATACAAGTACAAAGAACACATTCAAAAACAGCCTAAGATTGTATCAAAGTTCAATTCATGAGAGCCAAGTACTAATTCTAGTACCTTCTGCCGCAGAAGTCGAACATGCGCCAGAACAAATGGACGTGTTCAGCCCATAGAGGGCTCCGCCTCCGCGGCGGCTATACCATGCAGTGGCTCTTGCGCAGGGAGGGCGCCACTGCTAAGCCAGACAGCGGCCAATAGCCGCTCCCTCCGGTTTCGTATATAGGGACCCGCTCTGCCCTAGTCCAGCCAGTCTGGTACTCGCTCTGGATTGCGTTTCTATCTCGGCGATACTGCGTTCTGGTCATTGCTAATTGTTGACATTTGCCTGGCTCTGGTTCTGAGTGGATTTACTGTTGGTGTTTGGTGTTGTGGTTTCCACAAGCCTTCGTTGTTTATCTCTTCCATGTTGTGTCGATGATAGTCGGTCATGATCAGTTGTTGTCAGTTGTCGTTGGTCTGTCGTCCAACTCGTCCTTGTGGTGTGTGCTCCACTGTCGGTGGCTTCCCCACCTGGCGGTTCCAATCCGCAGCCCAAGGTGTTCCTGCAGTTGGTTTTGGTTACTACATTGGGGGCGAGGTAAACAGAATGTAGGAGTATGGAAGAGAAATTACTCACTCTCTTATAGCAACAGTAGCAGCTCATGCGACAGCAGCAGCAGCAGTTGGAGGTCTTACAGATGTCAGTGTAGTTGCTCTCAGACCGGGTCAATAAGCGGGATTCCCTACCACCTTTTCTCCCAGGTGCCCCGCTTTCAGACACGTTCCCATATCCGCCGTCGTTCCCACCATGCAACGACGCCAAAGAGGATTGGGAAACGTACCTGCATCGTCTGAAGCAACATTTCATGGCCTTTCAGGTGTCGAATGAGTCTCTGCAGCGAACGTTATTCTTGTCTTGGGCCTAATAGAACACGTTTTTCTTGCTCCGCAAGTTGGCACCATTGGCCGAACCCGTGGCTCTCTCCTTTCACAAGATCTGTGTGTTAATAACTATTATTCCCATCGATACCACGTGGTTGTGTCTCGCTTGTAATTCCATCAATGCCACAAGCAACCAGGTCAGTCCTACCATTCCTGGGTGACAGATTTGCAAGGCCTCAGCTGCAAATGCAACTTCACGTGCACCAATCAGCAGTGCAAGGCGTCATATGCAGATTCATTAATTCGGGATAGTGTCATTCAACTAGCGCCCGATCCAGAGGTCTGCACTGCAGCGTTAAAGTTGGACAACCCCTCGTTGGAAGATATTCTGCGTATTGCCCATTCCTTCGAAATTGCTCAGGCAGCGAATGAATGTCTCAAGGCGCGGCCCCAGGTGACGGCAGTTGAGTCCACTTCCTGATCCACTCCTTCCCGCCATCGACGGGATGCAGTCTCCAGAGGGCACCACCATCGAGATTCCTTGCTGTCTGACGTCTCTATGGCGTCTGAACCACCGGTCACCCCTCGACGCTGGCTGTGTGGCCCCCTCCCGTCATGCCCCCAGTGCTTTTCAGCCCACACTCGAGCTGACTGTCCCCATCGCTGGAAGACCTGTTCGCTCTGTGAGAAAGAAGGCCACCTTCTGTCAGTCTGTCATAGCCGCTCGACCCATCCCTGTCCCACGCCTGCAGGCCAACAGGAAGCCGTCCATGCTTTACACGTAGTCGCCCTTCAGACCGACACATTGGCTCAAGAGTTATTCCTCACCCTACGCATCTTTAATGAGGACGTCCATTTCCAGGTCGATACAGTGGCCACAGTTTCTTTGGTCAATCTGACGACGTATGCACATCTCAGGTCTCCAAAATTGTCCCCACTATCTTGGAGGTTGGACACCTACGGCAACAGTTCCATCCCTCTACGTGGGCAGTTTTCTGTTATGACCATCTACAAAAATGTTCCCCGGCCCCTTAACCTATTTGTGGTGGACCACCCATCGGCTTCGGACATTTTTGGACTAGATGCGTTTACACGGTTTGGCTTTTCCATTCAAGACGAAGTGCAGTTCGTTTCAACTACGGTTCCATTTCAAGGTCCTAGACAATCTGTGTGCGTCTTTTACCTCCCTGGTTTCGGCAGACCAGAGCTTCTGATTTCCAGACACACATCACTTTACTGCCGAACGCACGGCCTCGCTTTTGTCAGGGTTGGCCTATTCCAGTTGCTTTGCGTGTGGCCTTCAAGTATGAACTCGATCGGCTCCAGGCTGTGGGGGTTATTGAGCCAGTACAATTGAGTGCCTAGGCAACACCCTTAGTGGTCGTCAAGAAACCCAATGGGTTGCTTCATCTTTTTAGGGATTTTGGGGCTACGGTCAATGCTCAGTCTTTGGTCAAAACTTATTCCATTCCTCGACAGGAAGATATTCTCGCTAAACTAGCAGGTGGCGAGTACTTTTCTAAGGTTGATCTGGCAGAAGCCTATCACCAATTACCGTTGGATGAGGAATCGCAGGCCATCAACATCATCAACATGCCTTTCGGCCTCTATAAATACAAGCGTCTTCCGTTTGACATTTCCTCTACCCCTGCGATTTTCCAGCAGTATCTCGAGCAACTTACGCAACCAATACCAGCTTGTGTCAATTACCTCGATGGTATCTTAGTCATGGGGCGCACGCGCCAGGAACATCTGGCCAACCTCAGTACCTTATTTCACACCCTGCAGGCTGTGGGTTTACATTGTCGGCTGGAGAAGTGCAGTTTTTTTTCAACTGGCAGTGGGGTACTTAGGATATAGGCTCAGTAAAGATGGCATTCGCCCTTCGGACCAATGTCGCAGCCATCAATGCCCTTCCCCGTCCACAAAACTTATCCGAACTCCAGGTAATTTTGGGGAAGGTCAATTATTACTCAAAGTTCTTACCCCAAGCCGCCCATATCCCACATCCCCCAAATCGCCTGCATCGCAAAGGGGTACCTTACAAGTGGACTTCTGCCTGTGATCAGGCTTTCACCTGCCTGAAGACGATGCTGAAATCTGCTCCTGGCCTTATGCATTTCTCTCTGGATCGTCCCTTGGTGGTGGTGGCCAATGCCTCAGTGTACGGGATTGGGGCAGTCCTAGCACACAGGAATTAGGATGGGTTGGAACAACTTGTGGCATATGCATCCAAGACATTAACCCCTGTGGAAAGGAATTACTCTCAGATTGAAAAGGAGGATCTTGCCATTATTTTTGCAGTTCAGAAGTTTCACATTTGCCTGTTTGGGGCGCAGTTCACCCTCCTCATGGATCATAAGCCCTTAGTGTCGCTTTTCGGGCCCCATTCGCACCTCCCAGAACAGACTGCTCAGCGTCTTCAGCACTGGGCGTTGTTCTTGCATAATTACACTTACACCATCCGCTATAAGCCCACCAGTCAACACACTAATGCAGATGCCTTGTCACGTCTCCCAGCAGGACCTGATCTGGCGTTTGACCAGCAGGAAGTCCTGTGCTTCCACATCGACTCTGCCCGCTGGGAGACTCTCGATGGATTTCCTCTGACGGCTATGCAAATTGCTGCTTCCATGCACCAGGACCTCATTCTGTGGCAAGTCCTCCGTTATGTGACCCATGGTTGGCCTCCCTACCTTACCCGACGTTTGAAAACTGACTTCAGCCTATGGTGTCATGTCTCACACAGACTTTCGGTGATGGAGGATGTCCTGCTGTTGACCATGGACTCAGACATCCATCAGGTGGTCATCCCTCCGGACTTACGCCACCGCGTCCTGCACTTATTACACCGCAGACACTGGGGGATGTCTTGCATGAAGGCGTTGGCTCGATGACATGTCTATTGGCCAGGGATCGATGGAGACATTGAGCACCTGGTCCATGGTTGCACAGTGTGTGTGCGTCATCAGGCTAGTCCTCCACAATCTTTCACGCCCTGGCCAACACCCAGCCAATCCTGGGACAGGATCCATCTAGATTTTGCAGGCCACTTCTTAGGCTTCATGTGGCTCCTCATCATTGATGCCTATTCCAAATACTTATATGTGGTCCACAAGGCATCCACCACCATCACCACTGATGCCACCCTCATCGACTTGGCACAGGTATTGGCCATTGAAGGCCTTTCTCAGACGTCGGTAACAGATAACGGGCCCCAATTCACATTGTCCTTGATCCAGACCTACTGTATCAAACACATTCGCTCTCCCCCCCTTCCATCCTTAATCCAACGGCGCAGCAGAACGCCTGGTCCACACTTTCAGCTGCTGAAATCAGTCGAGCCCTCGCCCACCACCTCGCTCCTCCCAGCGCTACATCCCGGGCATGGCCGTGTGGGCCCGCTCCTATGGCAGCACACCTGTTTTTACACCCGCTACAGTGACAGCGGCTCATGGGCAGCGAGTGACAACCATACAGAAACACAGAGAGCTCGAGCGTCACCACCATAACCAACTCCGCCCTCGAGCCCCTGCCTTGATTTCTCCCCCACCGCCTTCCCTTCTTCCTGGTGCGGACACATCCCTCGAGGTGGAGCCCTTCACTTCAACCTCCATCTCCTCGCCGGCTCTGCAGACACCCTTTCCACCTCGCCATGGTATAGAGATGCCCTCTGACCCCCTGCCCTCTGGTGACACCTTGATGGATGCCGCAGACAGTCTGCCCTCCCATCCCCCAGTGGTCCCTCCGGACATCTCACAACCTGTGCCCTCGTTCCGCCCGCCTCGCCATCGTCCGGGGCATTTCCGCCTCTATGCACCAATTTCGGGGGGGAGGGATCTAGTACCTTGCGCCACAGAAGTTGAACACGTGCCAGAACAAATGGACGTGGTCAGCCCATAGAGGGTTTCGCCTCCGCAGTGGCTATTCTGCACAGCGGCTCTCGTGCAGCGAGGGCGCCACCGCTACGCCACGTGCAGACATCGGCCAATAGCCGCTCCCTCTGGTTTCGTATATAGGGACCTGCTCTGCCCTAGTCCAGCCAGTCTGGTACTCACTCTGGATTGCGTTTCTATCTTGGTGGTACTGCGTTCTGGTCATTGCTCATTGTTGACATTTGCCTGGCTCTGGTTCCGAGTGGATTTACTGTTGGTGTTTGGTGTTGTGGTTTCCACAAGCCTTCGTTGTTTATCTCTTCCTTATTGTGTCAGTCATACTCGGTCATGGTCGGTTGTTGTCAGTTGTCATTGGTCTGTCATCCAACTCATCCCTGTGTTTACCCGGTGGTGCGTGCTCCACTGTCGGCAGCTTCCCCACCTGGCGGCTCCGATTGCAGCCCAAGGTGTTCCTGCAGTTGGTTTTGGTTACTACACTAGTAATGGTCATAAACAGTGCAAATGAGAGAATGACACAACTGATCACTCCAGGTAAATAGAAATGGAAATGCCATGTGGTCTCTCCATCCAGAGAGACCCAAGTTGCCTTGTGAATGTCCTTCCTTTTGAAATATGTGCTCTCAACAATCATGTCTTTTGAAACAGCAAAATTAACCACCCTTGTGTTATTATCATTTGAAATGTTATGCAAACTTTGTTTGCCAACTGTAGGCTAGAATGCTTCCTCCTTCCCTATATTCGCATTAAAATCACCTATGATTAATTTTGTATCATACGAGGAGAACTCATCCCACAGTTGATCTAGTTCTTCATAAAAGACGTCTTTAACAACCTCTTCAGTGTCCTCAGTTGGTGCGTGTACATTAATTACTACTAGTCTATGCCACCTGCTGGACAACACTATAACTGATAGTCAGTCACTAATGAACCTTATATCTCTGATTGCTTGAAGCACTTTTTCCTGTACTGCAAAACCTGTTCCAAAACTGTGAGCTTCCACCCCTCCATAGAGAAATGTATAGTTACCCCTCTTTATGCTACCCTCCCCTGCCACCAAGTTTCTTGAATAGCTGTAATGTCTACATCGTATCTATCTAATTCGTCTAATAATGTCTGGAATGTTCCTTGCCTGTTCAAACTTTTAATGTTCCATGTTCCCAGTCTGAAAGTTCCTTTTGGCCTGTATCTCTCCGAAGTAGGTTCCACCTGGAGATCTGAATGGGAACCTAGTTTACCTCCCGAATATTGATAGTGATGGCTTGCACTGGGAAAAACTTACATCAGCTAGACTATCTAAACAGTCCAGGACAGTGCAGAAAACTGTCATAAAACAAGTAACTGGTGGTAGTACAGCATAGCTAAAGAGAGGCACATGGAATGAAATACAATGACACACTGGTAGCCAACTGCCTCATCTCATTGTTGGTTATGTCTGCTTACAGTACTTCAGACAATCAGAGTATTCATTATTTCATTCAGAAGTAAAGGATACAAATTGTTTTTATCATGAGATACCTCACAAAGAAGTGCTCAGCTACTGTAGGGGAACTGGCTCTTACAACCAACAGGTTAACAGAGACAACAGCTGATGATTCAACTGAAGTCTGAGGGAAGTGGCTGAAGTGTGATGCTTCAACTGAAATCTGAGAGAGATGGTTGAAGTATCTCACATTAAAACAATCAGGAAGCAACATTATATAGTGCTCAGGGTAGGTGCAAAGTGTATAAATTGTTTGTAAAAGTAGTATGTTTATTAATGACTATCTGTATGACATGATCAGAATACACCAGGGGCTCATGGTGAAGCCTCTTTAATCACAACTGGGAACTGATCCACCAATTATCATTCCAGTTCTACAAAAATTATCACTTCAAGGTGCAATATTTTCTGTACAATGTACACTGATACTGTTATCTCAATAGCCCCTCCTGCCCTCTTTATCTCAATCTACCTCCCTGCAAATAACTGCTCACCCCACTGTGACAGAACATATCATCAAACATCTGACTTCCACTGCCATATTAAAGACTCCTCTAATCTTTTATGCATTATGCTCTTCTTCTATACTCATCTATGTTGCTCCTGTGTGTTTCCTAACACCATTTACCTGTATTTCACTACACCATTGTATCGATCTTTTCTAATCTCTTGGAATCAAGACAGAGGACTGTTGACCTCACTACCTATCCCTGCCACCTGCATTTCATTTTCATTACTATCATTATTACATATTCCACTCCAAGTCTGCACCATAATCCATTTGTTTGTTAAATTGTCCCATTAATCCTCACCATTCATCTTTCTTCTGGTCAAAAGTAACCTTTAGTTTTTGTAGAGCTTATTCATTAAAGTTCATGTCTCACTGCAAAACTGGAAACACATGGTGATTGCACACTTTCCTTTTCATATTCATCAGAAGTTTTTTGGAAACTGTTATCTGTACAATAGGCACATCAAATCATGTTACTTTTCTACTTATTTCTTTCGCTGTCAGTCAGTTTCTTGTATTCAACTGCCCTACATACAGAAACCCATCAGTTGGTTTTATGACTTTGTTATTAATTTGTATTATTTTATTTTCAGTATGATCACTGAACATTACTTTAGTCCTATATATTTGTTTTTGGGCCTACTTTAAAACTTGCTGCATTAAAATTCCATTTATTGTTGAAGTTTAACAGCAATAGAAGTAATTAGTGCACCAAAAGCGCAATGAAAGTGGTTCAGAAATATTCCACTGACATAAATTTCTGCTACGTTACTTCACATGAACAATGCAAAAACTTCATCTACAATTGCTGAGAATAGTTGTTGGTGACATGGTCTTTTGCATGACTCTTCTTTATATTCTGAATTTCTTGTTATCCTTATGATTTATAATGGAAACTGAAGAATTGATGTACATATTCATTAGTACATTAAGTTATGTGGAGTAACTCTCTTGTTTCTCATTGACTGTTTGGTCATACTTTGCTGAAATTGAGTCAAAAACTTTCTCAAAATCTATGAATCCCAAACAAAATGATAATTTATATTCATTGCTCCATTCTATAGTTTTACTCAAAACTTACAAATAGTTCTTAGTGCTACATTCATTTCTAAACCTGGTCACAATCTACTCTCTTTTTCTATGTTGTTAGGAATAATTTTGGTGAATATCTTGTAATTTACAAACATGAGGCCAATACGTCTATAACCTAGGCTATGTTTGCCCCTTTTCTTTGAACCAAAGTAATTACAGCACTGTTCCTGGTTTTAGGACTTGTATTCCTTTCTAGACAATTTTGCAAATTCCTTTGCCTTTGATTCAGATGTAACTATTTCTATTGAAACATCATCAGCTCTAGGCTTTTATTCTTTCACCAAGCCTTTCAACACACAAGTTGCCGGAGTGGTGTCAAATCGAAACACTTGCACCCGGCAAACGGTCTACCCAGTGGGAGGCCCTAGTCACATGACATTTACATCAAGCCTTGAATTACTTTCTGCACCTCATCTGACACTTCTTAAAGACTTCCATTATATATGTCAGTAATTATCTGTATTTCTACTTCAGCTCTCAATCTTTACCAACATTTAAAGATATGCTGGAATGCTTTTACAATTTTGTCTCTGATAGTATGAGCAGTTATGGTTCAATTTGCCATTCCAACAGATGTCATGAAGATCCTGAGTACCAGAAAACAAGTACTATCTGTCTATACACAGTGCAGAGTAAATAGCCTCTAACTGCAGTCATAGAGCTGTTAGGCAAGAGACCTGAAACTGTAAATAGCACCAAATTTCTAGGATTTTGGATCCAAGATGACCTAAGATGGCAGAACCGTACATAACACCTGTGTGGTAAATTAAATACCATTTGTTATACAGGGTGTATATGTGGACCAGTAAAAAAATTCCCACATTATTCCTGGATTTTTCCCAGGTATCCCGTTTAACAAATATACATTTTCCCGGGAGAAAATACACTTCTTCCATGCTAAGTGACAATAGGTTTTCTGTATATTTTTCCCTTGAAACTGTAAAACTTATCAATCTTTTATTAGCAGTCAAGCATTAATCGCCTTACGGAACAGTGAAGTTATTTTTGTCAGTTTGCTAAAGAAATTTGGCTTTATTAATCTTTTTCCCAGCTTTCCCAGTTGTCCCGGGCTCTATACACCCTGTTATAGTATTAAAATTCTTGCTACATGCACATCAATGCAAGTCACAAAAAATTTGTAAGGAGAATCTCTGCTAAAACATTGTTTAACTTTTAGAGAAATTCACTGTCCAGCAAAAGCTGCGTCATTGCGTAAAACAGAATTATAGGGGCTATGAAATGTACAGCACCTCAATCTTCATGCAAACCTTCATTTAAAAAGCTTCATATTCTTCCCTTACCATGCCCATATATCTTAGAAACAATAATGTTTATAAGGAAAATCATAGACAACAACAACAAGATTGTTCCAAGAAACCAATATATCCACTCAGACAACACAAGGAATGATCAAGATTCACATGTGTAGTTTGCACGTACAACACTAACAGAAAAAGGATCACTGCAAGCAGGAAAAAAACTGTATAACAAACTACCTAAAAAAATTAAGGCAATAACTAGCTTGCTGAAATTCAGATCTGCAGTGAGTGACTACTTGGTACAGAATTGCTAGTATACTAGTAGTGTTGATGAATTTTTATTTAAATAGTTTATACAATTAAGGCCAAAATAAGAAATATGTATGTATAAATTTATTTATGTATTCTTTGTATTTGTGGACAATTATCTATATATGTGTGTATGTACAATCAAGGCCAAAAGTAAGAACTGTGTAAGTGTAAAATGTATTTGTGTGCTTGTGGACTGATTTTCCTATATGTTAGGCTTATATTGCTATATACTGTAAACCATACATTAGTTTCTGTTCAAATTTTATTGCAATTATTTGCTTATCCTGTATCACTATTTATCCCTTGTAATGTACCCTCTTTTGTCCGGGGTGAAAATCAAATATCAAGCGACAAACTTTCAATTCATTTAAATGCTATTTCAAACCCTGAGATTATGATGATCAATTGACGACACCCCGCCAGCTTGGGTGGTCTGTATCTACAACAGACAATGTTAAGCTTAATATTTAGTCAAAAGAAGGATACATCACAGAATACTAAAACTAATTAAAATACGTTACCTTTAGATGCTGAATTTGGTCTCATTGTCTTGATTCTCGCCATGGTGCGTTCCATCCATCTAACATTGTTAATATTAGGTCCGGGTCTTTGTGTGCTAATGAAAACTGGTACTCGCTTTTTGTTTTACTATTGATTCTTCATTTTTATTAATTTAACTTTTTCACAATAATTTCCATCTTCATATCACATACTATTTATAGATGGTAACCTCCTTTTTAGAGCATCTATTTGCGTTAGTTCATCAAAAGGTCTGTCTAAATGTGCCAACTTTCTTAGTTGTTTCTCGCAAAATTCCCTCATTGTACCATCACATTCTTTATAATTAGCCCCATTAAGAAAATCGCTTTTGATTTTGGCCTGAACAGACGCTGAGAAAAATTTGTTCAAAAAACTTTTTTCGAATTGACTATAGGTTAAATCAGAACTGGTGGTTAGATTAGCCCATGACAATGCTTCTCCATCTAAGAATTTTTTAACAAATTTGATCTTTACAGCCAGCCGCGGTGGTCTCGCGGTTCTAGGCGCGCAGTCTGGAACCGTGCGACTGCTACAGACGCAGGTTCAAATCCTGCCTCGTGCATGGATGTGTGTGATGTCCTTAGGTTAGTTAGGTTTAAGTAGTTCTAAGTTCTAGGGGACTGATAACCACAGCAGTTGAGTCCCATAGTGCTCAGAGCCATTTGAACCATTTGATCTTTACAGTGTCACTAATTTCGAATGAAAAATTGTCACGACAGTTCATAATGAAATCAAGTGGGTGTAATTTTCTGTCTATCGGAAAATTACGCACGTTTGTACCTGGCCAAAATCCGTTAAATGAAGTCGCTACCGATTTCATAGCTAAATTATCCCGAATTTCATTTAATTGTTTCTGTAGTCGAACTACCTCATGCTCATTGTCTTTAATTACATTGTTACAAGAATCTACATTATGTTCAATAATTTTCACTTTTTCTGTTACCTTGTTTTCGAACAATGACAATTTGTCATCGACATTTTTCGTATGTAAGACAATTCTGGTAATCATTTCCCTATCTTTAATTTTTCTCTCACTCGAAAATGATTCAAAATACTTCGAGGTTTCTTCCACTTCCCGTTTGATTGTTAATTCGACTTTATTGAGTTTATCTTCCACATTGTCTACCCTATCTTCAATTTCGTCTGTTTGCTCCTCCAAACTGGTTTTCGTCTCTTTCATTTCTGATCTGATAGTTGAACATTCATTAAAGAATTCCTTAGCCAATTGGCTATTTTCTTTTAAAGGTTCTCTTCTAAACCAGACACTTTCTTTTCCATACTTTTCGCGTTTTCTGTAATTACTTTATTCAAGAAACTAAATTGTTCAGAACATTGCTTGTTCAAACAACTAAACCGTTTGTTCAAAGTATCGAATTGTTCAGCATTCTGTGTTAACAGTAATTGCAACATAGTGGACATATCTAATTCTTCAATCTTTCCTTCCGATTTTTTTACCTGCCATTTCTGTACTAGCACTTGCTTGAACACTTTCGATAGACTTTTTATCCCCCTGCTGATTTTGTTCCAACTCATCTGTCACGGTCATTTTTAATCGAATTAAGAAACTCTTGCTCCGACCAAACGCCCAAAATGTCAACAATACATATAACTTAATAGGTGTACTTATCTCGTTTTTCCGCGTGGTCCCACGTCCGTTATTATTTACTTTTCTTATTCATGTTGGGTTGTTACTTCCATTTGTCAGTAGATTATATTTCCTTTCATTTAGATCGTTCTCCTCTTCTTTCTAATACATTATTAGTCCATACCTGTTAACATAAAACGAGTATCAGTCCAATAATGCAATGGATCCCGGACAAGAGCCCCCAATTGTAATGTACCCTCTTTTGTCAGGGGTGAAAATCAAATATCAAGCGACAAACTTTCAATTCATTTAAATGATATTTCAAACCCTGAGATTATGATGATCAATTGACGACACCCCGCCAGCTTGGGTGGTCTGTATCTACAACAGACAATGTTAAGCTTAATATTTAGTCAAAAGAAGGATACATCACAGAATACTAAAACTAATTAAAATACATTACCTTTAGATGCTGAATTTGGTCTCATTGTCTTGATTCTCGCCATGGTGCGTTCCATCCATCTAACATTGTTAATATTAGGTCCGGGTCTTTGTGTGCTAATGAAAACTGGTGCTCGCTTTTTGTTTTACTATTGATTCTTCATTTTTATTAATTTAACTTTTTCACAATAATTTCCATCTTCATATCACATACTATTTATAGATACTCTCTATATAAGACGACAGACTTCCTTCCGTACTCCCATCAACAGTCCACCTCACAAAACCACGCTGTCCCCACAACAGTCCAACTAACTCACTCCAACAGTCACCTTAACAATGTCCGACTCTCTACCTTTCACACACGAATGTCTTTGGCTCACACTGGTGCCAACATATTCTCCAGAAATAAACAAATAAAGTTCACATTATAGAATAATATAATAAAAAAGATTTGGGCAAAATTAAATACTACATACAATAATATTAAATTAAAAAAAATCATAGAACAGAAATTGGAGCACTGACCCTGCAAGAGCAGATGCGACTATAAGGGTGGTATCGCACTCTTCAGTAGTCCGTTACATTACACCCTGCACAATGTATGATTCACAGAACCAGTAAACAGTAGAATACAACCCTATATTTGGCACCAATATCCTGGATTAAACTCAAAATATCCCTACAGTGTCTCATGGAATGAGAGAATGTGACTTCACTCATGGTGATCTGTTATCAAATGGGAACATAAGAACTGATGGCGCAGTTGGTGCTATCCAAGAGGAGTGTGTATGTTCTGTCATCATGTTTCACCCTCTCCCTTCTCTCATCATACAACACAAAAATGACACTTCAGTATACACACTGCCATTACAGTCACCTGCAGTCACAACATAAACTTAAGAAACAACTCTTACACGTTGTGAGGAAAGGGACTGTTGTCTGTATGGAAGAAAACCTTTTCCAACGTCCACAGCTCGTGGTCGTGCAGTAGCCTTCTCACTTCCCATGCCCGGGTTTCGTTCCCGGCGGGATCAGGGATTTCCTCTGCCTTGTGATGACTGGGTGTTGTGTGCTGTCCTTAGGTTAGTCAGGATTAGTTAGGTTTAAGTAGTTCTATGTTCTAGGGAACTGATGGCCATAGATGTTAAGTCCCATAGTGCTCAGAGCCATTTGAACCATTTTGAAACCTTTCCAATTAGATGGCTGATCCCACTGCTCAGGGTCTCGCAGATAACAAACCATATGATGTTTTCTGTTTATTTCTCTTTTCATACTGCAGCTTCTCACATCCTCTTGAAATAATTTACAGACAGATTTCTTTAATTCAGTAATATTGTAGTACTCTTATTGCTTTTTATTTGAAACTATTGGCTTCTCTTTAATAACTGCCTTGTTCCAGTTTTTCATCTGTTGCTTCCTTCGTATTTGCAACATGTTCTGCTACTTGTGGGAAATAGTGATGATATATTAATCTTACTAGACAAGAACTTAAATATGCCAAGACAGAACTTGAAGCTGCATATGCAGAAGCTCCCTAAGAGTACGGTCATCACTGGAGGATATTAAATTTATCCAACACCCAATGGGGATAATCACATTTTTGTAAATTGTGAGCATGATAAGACAAGATCTTGATGGGATTATATTAGATCTAATAGCAACAAATAAACTTATCCTGTTTGACAATTTTCACATTGAGATTGGTAGTAATGACCATAAGGCAGTTGTAATGTCAATGATTACCACAGTAAAAAGGCAACTAGAACAAATAAAAAGCTTTATTTATTCAGTAAACTACATAAAAAGGCATTTGTTTCATATATCTCAAGGAGAAAATGGAAATATGTTGCTCAGGGCAGGAGCATGTAGTACGAGTGGTTCAAGAAACAAAGAGTACAAATTTCTCAGGATGGAAATGTGTACCATTCTGAACATAAAAGAGTTAATTATGAGGTGCTCCAGGGCTCGGTATTGGAGTCATTGTTATACTTGAGTTTTATTAATGACCTACCACAACAGTTTTCAACAGCTGATACCATATTATTTGCTGATGATACCAGCTTCATTATAAAAGGGAAGAATGATTATGAGAGGCAGAAAAAACTCGACAAAATGGCAGAAGTGGCACAAAAATGGTTTAAAGATAACTGTCTAGTTGTCAATGATGAGAAAATTGTATGGATGAAATTTAACCATATAAGGAACAAAAATAGGACCAATGTAAAATTCACATCATCAAATAGCCAAATTCAGCAAAAGAATCACATAAAATATTTAGGATCATGGGTGGATGGGCATCTAAGATGGGTAAAACATGTAGAAAAGCTTAACAAAAAATTAAGCAAGTACTGTTACACATTAAGAGTGCTTAAAGATTGGCACAATACCGAAACAGTGTTAAGTGCTTATTGCACATACATGCATAGTCTGCTGAAGTATGGTATATTGTTCTGAGGAAATACCTCTTTTGCAAAGCAGTCATTTAAGTTCCAAAAGAAAGCTGTAAGATTAATAAGTGATGTTGGTTGCAGAACACCATATGGAGCTATCCTTAAGGAATTAAGAATCATAACCTTACCATCTATATTTACATTTGAAAGAATAGGCTTCTTTAAAAAAACTTCAAGTTTCAGCATTGAATAGTGAGATCCACAATTATCAAACAAGGAACAGGGACAACTATCATAGGGATGTGCACAGAAAATCAATATATCAGGACAGCGCTGTTTACAAACCAAACATTATGTACAGTGCATTGCCAGATAGCATCAAAAAAATACTAAAGATTAACACATTCAAAAAAAGAACTAAAACACCTACTAATTAACAACAACCTCTACAGCATTAATGAATACCTGGAATTTTGCTTGAAACTGTAGGTCTGCTTCATAAATCTCTAAACCATAATTCATAATTATTAACCATTCCTAGATAATACCAAACTTACTTCATCCATGAATGTATCTAATTATGCACCTAGCATTTGTGCCATATGTTACTATGCCTGGTTACCTAAAGTACTGGTATTTAATAGTTTTAGTAAAATCAACCAAGGGGTTTCACTAGCTTTTATTGTATCTGTTTGTACGTATATAATTTTATAATCTAATGAAGTGGAATAACGTTTTTGTTATAAAGACGTGTTGATACTAATGATAAGATTTTGTACATGATGTAATTATGTAATATTTTACACTGTTCTGAACTTTGACAAGTCCAACATCATGAATGTGATAATACAGGCGCTAAATAAATAAATAAATAAACTTGACCAAGAACAGTACAGTTATGTACCTAACACAACAGTTCATGATGGGTGAGTATCTCCATAGCGTACAGTCTCAGTTAAGGAAATTGTAAGAAACAGCGGCTACTGGCCAAATCATAGGACTGCAGATAGATACTCAAGGAAATGTATTTGGCTGTCAAATGGGCAATGCATGAAGCCTTCAACAACTACTGCACCATTATCTTATCAAAAGACCTGTCACAAAAAAAAGCTATGGTCAAATGTAAAGGCTGTCAGCACACCTAAGTTAATGTCCAGGTACTTGCAGATTGCACTGGTTCTGAAACTGAAGGCAACAAACCAAAAGTATAAATGTTGAATTTGTTTTCTATGCATCCCTTTACAAAGCGAAATCCAAAACTAATGCAACAATTTAAGCCTACTGTAGGGCTGAGAAGTAGTACTTATAATTGTCACTGAAAAACAGCTGAAATCATTAAAACTAAATAGAGCTTCAGGGCCAGATGAAATCTACATCAGATTCTACAGAAAATTGACAACCGACTTAGCCAGTTGCTTAACCATGGTATTTTAAACTCAATATTTTTTAGATTGAATTTACATAAGAGAATTAAAATAATAACTTATGCTAAATGATGTAAAGATTGCTTTCTCCATTCCAGACAACATCAGGCATTACTAACCATAATATACCACAGAGCCTCACACCAAAAGGTGTCCTGGTAATTAGGAGAAAGAACAGGTCACACCTGTTTTTGAGAAGAAGTGATTCATGAAACTATCATCGATATCACTAGAATCCATGTGTTGTAAAATCCAGGAACATAACATTATATATGATATCTTGAACAGAGTGATTTGGCCACTGTGGATTCTGAAAATCTTGGACATGCAAAACCCAACTCACATTGTTCTCATATGACATCCTGAAATCCATAGATCAAGGCAGTCAGGTAGATGCAGTATTTCTTGGCATCCAAACAGTTTAACTCTGTGTCATAATAGTGTATATTAATGAAAGTACAATCATAAGGCTATCAAACACAATTTGTGATTTCTAGGTAGGGGAATGCAGTATTTTATTTTGCATGGACGGTCATTGACATATATAAAAGTAACATCGTATGTGCCTTAGTGAGATGTTTTGTGGCCCCTGCTCTTCATGTTGTATATTGATGACCTTGCAGGTAATAGTACTATTACTGGATATGTCAGGTTATTTCAGATGATGCAGTTCATTTGTAATTACACTCCTGGAAATGGAAAAAAGAACACATTGACACCGGTGTGTCAGACCCACCATACTTGCTCCGGACACTGCGAGAGGGCTGTACAAGCAATGATCACACGCACGGCACAGCGGACACACCAGGAACCGCGGTGTTGGCCGTCGAATGGCGCTAGCTGCGCACCATTTGTGCACCGCCGCCGTCAGTGTCAGCCAGTTTGCCGTGGCATACAGAGCTCCATCGCAGTCTTTAACACTGGTAGCATGCCGCAACAGCGTGGACGTGAACCGTATGTGCAGTTGACGGACTTTGAACGAGGGCGTACAGTGGGCATGCGGGAGGCTGGGTGGACGTACCGCCGAATTGCTCAACACGTGGGGCGTGAGGTCTCCACAGTACATCGATGTTGTCGCCAGTGGTCGGCGGAAGGTGCACGTGCCCGTCGACCTGGGACCAGACCGAAGCAACGCACGGATGCACGCCAAGACCGTAGGATCCTATGCAGTGCCGTAGGGGACCGCACTGCCACTTCCCAGCAAATTAGGGACACTGTTGCTCCTGGGGTATCGGCGAGGACCATTCGCAACCATCTCCATGAAGCTGGGCTACGGTCCCGCACACCGTTAGGCCGTCTTCCGCTCATGCCCCAACATCATGCAGCCCGCCTCCAGTGGTGTTGCGACAGGCGTGAATGGAGGGACGAATGGAGACATGTCGTCTTCAGCGATGAGAGTCGTTTCTGCCTTGGTGCCAATGATGGTCATATGCGTGTTTGGCGCCGTGCAGTGAGCGCCACAATCAGGACTGCATACAACCGAGGCACACAGGGCCAACACCCAGCATCATGGTGTGGGGAGCGATCTCCTACACTAGCCGTACACCTCTGGTGATCGTCGAAGGGACACTGAATAGTGCACAGTACATCCAAACTGTCATCGAACCCATCGTTCTACCATTCCTAGACCAGCAAGGGAACTTGCTGTTCCAACAGGACAATGCACGTCCGCATGTATCCCGTGCCACCCAACGTGCTCTAGAAAGTGTAAGTCAACTACCCTGGCCAGCAAGATCTCCAGATCTGTCCCCCATTGAGCATGTTTGGGACTGGATGAAGCGTTGTCTCACGCGGTCTGCACGTCCAGCACGAACGCTGGTCCAACTGAGGCACCAGTTGGAAATGGCATGGCAACCCGTTCCACAGGACTACATCCAGCATCTCTACGATCGTCTCCATGGGAGAATAGCAGCCTGCATTGCTGCAAAAGGTGGATATACACTGTACTAGTGCCGACATTGTGCATGCTCTGTTGCCTGTGTCTATGTGCCTGTGGTTCTGTCAGTGTGATCATGTGATGTATCTGACCCCAGGAATGTGTCAATAAAGTTTCCCCTTCCTGGGACAATGAATTCACGGTGTTCTTATTTCAATTTCCAGGAGTGTAGATCTGAGAGCATTTATTAAGGACTGGAGAAAATAGCTGACATTGTCCTTGCCTTAAATAGAGTATTAGTAGAATATCAAGATTTGTGATATTAGAACATGAGGGAGTGAATGAGTAAATGAACAACTGTTCCTGGATGTAAACATTAACAAGAAATGGATGAGTCAGAGGAAAATGAGAAATTTTGGAACTGAAATGTGATCTAAAGTTATAAAATGAAACAAATTCACACTGATATTCAATGCACTGGAACTTCATGCTGGAAGTTGGTATATTAAATTGACACATGCATTGGCACAAGCACTTGATTCCTGATGTTCTGATGGCATGTACAATCAGTAACAAAATACTGTGCATGCTCAATGTGGACAGCTGTCTGTGAACACTTATTTTCAAATAAATTTTCAGAAATTGTCATAGATTTTCTTGGGAAGATTTGTTTTTCTGTCAGAAATTGTAAACTGATTTGTCTAATTAAGAGAAAAAAGCTTTTAGTGATCAATTGTGTTCAATATATTAATATTGTAGAATCTGAATTTTAGCCGTTCCATTCCATTGTTACTTCCAACTATGACCTATAGACTAGAGAAATGTATTTTTCCTTTAGCTATATTTCTACATTTTATTCTTTTTTTGTGTAATGTGACATGTAGTGGATCTCAGTAATCAATCAAAAATATATTTTCTAAATTATCAGAATTTCCAAAATGTCTGTTTAAAAACACAAAGGGAACAAATACGGCTTTTGAACGTTCTTTATAACACCTGCATGTAGAATGATCAATACAAATTTTGTGTCTTTTGACAGACAACACCTTACCTTGGAATGCAGCTGGATGGAATGGTTATGCGGACTGTTGTTCGAGGGAAGACGGTATATGAACATGGACATCCATTCCCCTTGCCTGAGGGATCCATTATCTTGAAACAATAATTTTTTATTGTCAGTCAGTGTGTAATGTGACATTGAGTAAGGCTGATAATTATTTTTTTTCCTAATGTACAGCAACTGTCATTTTTTGTATTGCATCATAAAGTAAAACTTTCTGTATATAGAGCTATAAACTGTTAAGTACACTTAAATGCTGTA
Organism: Schistocerca gregaria; assembly: GCF_023897955.1. NCBI lineage: Eukaryota > Metazoa > Arthropoda > Insecta > Orthoptera > Acrididae > Schistocerca > Schistocerca gregaria. The sequence continues at coordinate 683,758,648 of NC_064922.1, forward strand.
CTAAAAACGTGTATATAAAATTAAATGTCAATATTTGTACACAAAAAATAATATGTGTACTGAATTTTATCACTTTTAAGTTTCCTTATAAATTCTGAACAGTTTATTTTCCTGTTTCCTTCAGTTAGTTGCATCTCTTTTTTGTCCCTAAGCATTACTAAACACTGTAAAAATATATACTTCTTACAAGTTACCATAATGACACTAGAAAGAGATGATTTTTATATAAAGTATAATCAGGATAGAGTGATTGTCTTGGCAACATTAAATGAAAAGTATATGTACAGTAATACTCTACTTCACTAATCATGAAGCCAGGGGACCTTATCATGAAGTGTTGATGAAGGAGGGGGGTGAAGAGAAGGTTCAGCTGGTCCAAGTAACAGAACTCTGTGAAGATCCTTTGCTATGGTGATAGCATAAGATGTTAACAGTGAAGGCAGATGGAATTGATCTCAGTGTGGTGGCTGGAACATGCATCTCATTTCACAAAATCCTCTTAGCTTCTAACTTGGAACAAGTAACAATGTGCTCAGCGTCCATTTTCCACAGGTATGGAGCTAACTCCTCCACTTCTAAACAGTTGTTGTTTCTTTACAAACTCAAACCTGTAATTCCAAGTACAACAATGAAGCATTTTAATAATCACACTGGAGGTTGGTAGCCCTGCGCCTGCTATACGGACGTTTGAGTCACAGCTCCCGTACAAGATAAGTAATTTATGTAGTAATAAACTTTTTCTAACACTTTAAACTAATTTATTACGTTAATTATAGTGCTCTTCAAGCGTACCATTAAAAGTTATTGTCTTACTCGCTATTTTCACAGTAATCACGTAAAGTTCGTTTTGTTTACGTATCATGACCAGGCCGAACTTTTGAGCTTTCAGATTAAACTTCATACTGCAATTTTAAGTGCATTTACTGATAGTTTAGTGTGCTAAATACGTTTGCTGCCCCTGTATATCTGTAGAGTATTGTCATCTCCTAAGTAATTTCCAGTAATAAACTTCTGAACCATTGTTTACATTGTCACGAGTAGGCCTAATTTTTCATACACGTATTTTCATTGTTTTCCAGTAACTTAATTTACTTTCTGTCACTAAAATCAGTTTGTACCATGTGTGTAAAGTGCCTGACTTGCTGTAGAATCGTTAGCTCCGGGGTCTGGTGTGATGGATGTAGTGACTTTTTTCATTGGGGTGATTGTAGTGGCGGGGGAATTGGGAAAATGAGCGAGACTCATCAGTAGTTCTGAAGGCTATGCAGTAGAGATAGAAAGATTGTGGAACAGGAGGGGAAAATTGCTGCCCTTCAGGCTGAGATTAGATGAGGCTAGGCAAAAACTGGGCAGGTTAAGGGGGGAGAAGGGTAAACAGGGGTGGGAAGTGGCAATAGGCATAAGGAACAGGCCAAGAAATTCTTCTGACAGCTTTGTTATTAATGTACAAAATAGGTTTGACCTGTTGCCTCAGTCAGAAACTGATGAGCCTCTCACAGAAGTAGATGTAGACAGGGCTCAACAAGCTTTCAGCAGCAAATTGAATAAGAAGATAGGGAAGTCTGCAAAGAGAAAGAAAATCTTGTTGCTAGGTAGTTCGCATGCTAGGGGTGTGGGCCAACTTCTGCAGGATGAATTAGGGTCAGAATACCAGGTCACAAGTTTTTTCAAACCTAGTGCTGGCCTGGGGCAGGTTACAGAGGATTTAGGTTCACTATGTAGAGGCTTTACTAAGGAAGATACCGTGGTTGTTGTGGGTGGGCCAGGCAACAGTATTGACAGAGATCTGGGGTACAGCATAGAGTGTGACCTGGCAAAGATTGCATCAGCATCGAGCATACCAGTGCTGGGTTTTTGTCGGTTCTGGAGTGCCACGACCAGCCTCATTTGAGCTCTTCTGTCAGGAGAGTTAATTTGGAGTTCGAACAGCTACTTGGATCTGGTGCAGGGTCACACATTGGTGTGATTCCTGTTGATTCACTCTGTAGGTGGGACTATACTAGACATGGCCTACACCTCAACAAGATGGGGAAGGGTAAACTGGCTGGACTGATAGCAGGAAATTTAAAGGGAGGAGGAACCACATCTCATGGTGGAAACTCTTTTTTAGTGTAAGATCAGTGTCTAGTGGGAAACTCAGCCAGGCAAGTACTAAAGACACTAAAAAACTTCAAGATACTCACAAAAGTAAAGTGAAGAATAATGTTAGTATATTTCATCAAAATATTGGGGGATTGAAGAATAAAACTGATGAGCTTCTGCTTTGTTTAGAAGATATAGAAACTGAGAATGCAATACATGTACTATGCCTGTCTGAGCATCACATTGTCACTGATATGCAAAAGGTTAGCATCAATGGGTACAAATTAGCTGCACATGTAAGTAGAGATAATATGATGAGAGGAGGAGTTGCCATATATGTCAAAAGCTTCCACAGTGTAAAAAATTTAGAAACTAAAAAATTTTGTGTAGAGCAACATGTGGAAGCATGTGCCACTGAACTAAAACTAAATGATGGCACTTTCATAATTGTAACAGTGTATAGGTCCCCCTCAGGGAATTTCCAGCTATTTCTAGAAAAGTTGGATGCTTTGTTGTGCTATCTGTCAGACAGGGGGAAGCAAATTATCATTTGTGGGGATTTCAATGTTGACTCCCTGAAAGAGTATAATAGGAAGAATGACCTTGTAGTATTACTCAGTTCTTTCAATTTGAGCTCCGTCATTGATTTTCCTACTTGGATAACAAAGAACAGCAGGACATTGATAGATAACTTTTTTATAGACCAAGATAAGTTTAAGGACATAAATGCTTATCCTGTTGAGAATGGTCTTTCAGATCATAGTGCACAGCTAGTTACAGTACATAACAGCTCCATGCAGTATATCAAATCAGAATTTCAAAGCAGTGCATTCAATTAACAATATAAATTTTGCAAACTTTAGGGAAAGCCTAAAGCAGATAGACTGGGATGAAGTGTATATGGAACCCAATGCAAACTTGAAATATAACTTATTTCACAATACATTTTTAAGGGTATTTGAAAATTGTTTTCCCAAGAAAATGGTTAAACATAATTCCAAGAAAACATATAAAAAAACCTTGGCTAACTAAAGGAATAAGAAAATCTTGCAACCATAAAAGAGAAGTGTATCTAACAGCAAGAGGGAGTACTGACCTCAAAATTGTTCAATATTATAAAAACTATTGTGCGGTACTAAGAAAAGTTATAAAAAAGTTCAGAAGCATGTGTATCATGTCTGAGATCAGTAACTCTGATAATAAAATTAAAGCAATTTGGAATATTATTGAAAGGGAAACAGGGCAACCAAGAGCACAGGAAGACTTAAGTGCCATAAAACTGAATGAGAAGTGTACTAACAATCAGAAATTGAAAATATTTTCAATAATCAATTTTTATATGTTGCGGAGAAAATAGGATCTAGATCATCACTAGAAGAGGCAACGCTTCTGATAGAAGAGGCCATACTTGTGCAGTTTGAAACAACTGTATTTCCACCAACCTCTCCCTCTGAAATCAGTAAAATAATAAACTCACTGAAAAGTAAAAGCTCTTATGGAATTTATGGCATTTCCTGCAAGATACTTAAAGCTTGTTCCCCACAGATAAGTAGGATTCTCAGCCACATATGTAATAGCTCTTTGGAGCAGGGTGTTTTCCCCGATAGACTGAAATATGCCATTGTAAAACCATTGCATAAAAAGAGGGATACGTCAGATGTCAACAACTATCACCCAATCTCTCTTCTGACAGCTCTATCAAAAATATTTGAGAAAGTAATGTATTCAAGAGTAGTCTCTCATATTTGTAAAAATAAAGTACTAACAAACTGTCAGTTTGGTTTTCAGAAAGGCTTTTCAACAGAAAATGCTATATACGCTTTCATTGATCAAATATTAAATGCTCTGAATAACCGGACATCACCCATTGGTATTTTTTGTGATCTCTCTAAGACCTTTGATTGTGTGAATCATGGAATTCTTTTAGATAAGCTAAATCATCATGGTTTGAGGGGGCAGTGCACAAATGGTTTAATTCATACTTAACTGTAAGAATGCAGAAAGTTGAAATAAGTGGTTCATGTAATGTTAAAACAACAGCTGATTCCTCAAACTGGGGGGCTATCCTGCAGGGTTCAGTCTTAGGTCCTTTACTGTTCTTGATATACATTAATGACTTACCATTCCACATTGATGAAGATGCAAAGTTAGTTCTTTTTGCTGATGATACAAGTTTAGTAATAACATCCAAAAACCTAGAACTAAGTGATGTAATTGTAAATGATGTTCTTCACAAAATAATTAAGTGGTTCTCAGCAAACAGACTCTCTTTAAATTTTGATAAAACACAGTATATTCAGTTCCGTACAGTAAATGGCACAACTCCAGTAATAAATATAGACTTTGAACAGAAGTCTGTAGCTAAGGTAGAATTTTCAAAATTTTTAGGTATGTCCATTGATGAGAGGTTAAACTGGAAGCAACACATTAATGGTCTGCTGAAACGTCTGAGTTCAGCTACGTATGCTACTAGGGTTATTGCAAATTTTGGTGATAAGAATCTCAGTAAATTAGCTTACTATGCCTACTTTCATTCACTGCTTTCGTATGGCATCATATTCTGGGGTAATTCTTTGTTGAGTAGAAAAGTATTCATTGCTCAACAACATGTAATCAGAATAATTGCTGGAGCCCACCCACAGTCATCCTACAGACATCTATTTAAGGATCTATGGATCCTCACAGTAACCTCACAGTATATATATTCACTTATGAAATTTGTTGTTAATAATCCAACCCAGTTCAAAAGTAATAGCAGTGTGCATAAGCTATAACACCAGGAGAAAGGATGATCTTCACTCTGCAGGGTAAAATCTGACTTTGGCTCAGAAAGGGGTAAATTATGCTGCCACAAAAGTCTTTGGTCACCTACCAAACAGCATAAAAAGCCTGACAGATAGTCAACCAACATTTAAAAATAAATTAAAAGAATTTCTAGATGACAACTCCTTCTACTCATTGGCTGAATTTTTAGATATAAATTACGGGAGGGGGGAAAAAAACTAACTCATGCAATATTTTGTGTAATGTAATATCTTGTACAGACATCTTTTATTAACCTGACACTTTCCACATCATTACGAAGCATCGTATTCATGATCTAAGGAACAAGTATTAATCTAATCTAATCTCACAAAATTACTACAAGCAGCAGCACATTCTCCACCGTCAATGGCACAACTAGTTTATTAGATTTTGAGCACAGTACGTATATCCAAAATCAGAATCTTCTGGCCAACACAATCTCAGACTCAAAATTTCCTTTTGTACAATCAGCATCAACTCACTACTAAAGCCATGTAAACTCTACAGACTAGGAGAAACAATTAACAAACGAAAGATTTAAAATTTTAGCCATTCAATACGCAAAACTGATAGGTGACAACACCATGAATTTAGGAAATTGCTGATCCAAAGTAAAACAGACAAAAGAATCCTTAATTCTTAGTTCCATATTCAAAGTAAAGTCTGTGAATAACAGATTAATGACAATTTCCTTGAAATGTGCAAATAAAATGTACAAGCTGATTGAAGCATGTATGCTGTTCAGCCATAAAAATAAAAGAAAACCACAAAAAAGTAAACAGATCATGAGATGTGATAGAAAATATAATCTTTAAAATTCAACAAAATCATATGAAAATTCTAATGGGCAGTTTTGGTGCACAGTTAGGAAAAAACAGAAATCTCATGAAAATTATTCATGAATTCATTGCACATAGAGGAACTAATAAAAATTGATACAACTGTGTAGAAACAACCTACCAACAAATGCTTCACTACTGTGTTTTGAGCTACATGGCTTACCTGGCAGAATGACTTTGCCAGCTGTCAGATACAGCCACACATTGGCCCTGGCCACAGTGGCCCCATCCCACAAATTCGTCAGGATCTCCAGTCCTCCTCAGATCCTTAGATACATCCCAGAACCTCACCCTGAGTCCCTTTCCCCACCCCAAATACTCCCCACTCTCCTACATTATACATGCTTCCTAAAATATAGAGTGTATCAAAAACAATCACATGATTTTTAAAAAATCGTAACTATCATGTTATTTGAGATATCTTTGTGTACAACATACTATAGGAAAGAGCAAATCCTCAAGCTTTACTTGGTTTCTGCTAGGTAGCAGCGGTGTGCGCATACTTCAGTTCAAGTAAAAATGGTGTCAGGGCAACAGAAAGCATTTTAAGTTCTACATTTTGTGCCGTAAGGGTCAGTAATAACTGTTCAGCATGACATTCATACTAAGTATAGTGTGGATCCTCCTACAGCACAGAGCATTAGATGACAGCATGAACACTTCCAGGAAACAGTTTGTTTGCTTAAAGGCAAAGTGTCTGACACAGACATCCACAATTGTTTCACAAAAAGTCCACAGAAATCAGTCTTCCAAGCAGCTCAAGAGCTCAACATGCCCCCAGTGTCCATCTGGCATGTGTTGTGTCAACATTTACACATGAAACCATACAAAATTCAGCTACTGCAAACTCTTTGTGAAGGTGACAAACAACAATGTGTGGTGTTCTGTAATTTCGTTCTTGGGAAGATGGAGGATGACAGTTTTCTTCCACACTTAGTATAGAGAATAAGGGGTATGGAACAACCATATGAACTTATACAACATGAGAGGGACTCTCCAAAATTTAATGTGTTTTGTGCAGCTTCATGGAAAAAGGTGTATGGCCAATTTTTCTTTGTCGAGAACACTGTTAAACGAACCACATATCTTGTATTGGTAGAGAACTTTCTTTTCCCACAGAGACTGATTCAAATGACTTCATTTATCAACAGGATGGGGCACTGGCACACTAGCATCTGGAAGCGCAAGAATTTTTGAATCAAAGAATTACTGAATGATGGCATGGTCGCACTGGACCAAATGATTCAGCCTTACATTACTGGCCTTCAGGGTCACTGGACCTGATTGTATGTGACTATTTCTTGTGGGGGTTTATAAAAGATCTGTTTATGTGCCTCTGTTACCAACAACAATGAATGAACTGAGACATCGCATAACAGCAGCTGTGGAAGCTGCAACTCATGACATGCTTGCTGCACTGTGGGAAAAATTTGAATACCACATTGACATATGAAGTGCATCTCAAGAGAGGCGTATTGAACACCTATGAAAAGGGATTTTCCGAGTTCCCCATTCATCAAACAACAAAGTTCATTGCATATGTTTATTAGTGTCAGAAATATAGATGAGCCAAATTGGATGATTCTTTCTGAAACACCCTGTGTATAAATCTGACTGTCCAGGATGCCCTGTTGTGGCTAGTTGCTGTGCCTCTCAGACAGAATCTCTGCCCTTATGGAACAGTACTTTCAGCCTATTAATAATGTAGAATGAAGATGAAATGGGAGATATGATACTGAGTGAAGAGATTGATAGAGCAGTGACAGACCTGAGTCAAAACAAGGCCCCCGGAGTAGACAACATTCCACTAGAACTACTGACAGCCTTGGGAGAGCCAGTCCTGACAAAACTCTACCATCTGGTGAGCAAGATGTATGAGACAGGTGAAATACCCTCCGACTTCAAGAAAATATAATAATTCCAATCCCAAAGAAAGCAGATGTTGACAGATGTGAAAATTTCCAAACTATCAGTTTAATAAGTCACAGCTGCAAAGAACTGACACGAATTCTATACAGAAGAATGGAAAAACTGATAGAAGCTGACCTTGGGGAAGTTCAGTTTGGATTCCATAGAAATATTGGAACATGTGAGGCAATACTGACCTTACGACTTATCTTAGAAGAAAGATTAAGGAAAGGCAAACCTACATTCCTAGCATTTTTAGACTTAGAGAAAGCTTTTGACAATGTTGACTGGAATACTCTCTTTCAAATTCCAAACAGGGAGGGAAAGGCTATTTACAATTTGTACAGAAACCAGATGGCAGTTATAAGAGTCGAGGGGCATGAAAGGGAAGCAGTGGTTGGGAAGAGAGTGAGACAAGGTTGTAGCCTCTCCCCAATGTTATTCAATCTGTATATTGAGCAGCAGTGAAGGAAACAAAAGAAAAATTTGGAGTAGGTATTAAAATCCATGGAGAAGAAATAAAAACTTTGAGGTTCACCGATGACATTGTAATTCTGTCAGAGAAAGCAAAGGACTTGGAAGAGCAGTTAACGGAATGGGCAGTGTCTTGAAAGTAGGATATAAGATGAACATCAACAAAAGCAAAACAAGGATAGTGAAATGTAGTCGAATTAAGTCAGGTGATGCCAGTGTGTGATTTGTGCTTTTACCAGTGGGGGGGATATCTTTGGGGGTTAGTATAATTATATATGTTACTATCTTGTGGCGTGCACATGGTTTTTTTTTTAGGTTAGGCAGTAGTGCGAGGTGTCCTGATGAACACTCACCAGTCAATGTGCAGGCAGGGAAATCAGGAAACGCTCAGTATAAACACACTTCAGCTATCAAGATATTAGCGGTAAATTTTCAGAGTGTTCAGAATAAAGTTTCTGAATTTACTGCCCTCCAGAAAGCATTTGGCATGCAAATTATTCTCAGGACTGGGACCTGGCTGAACCCTGAGATAGGAAGTTCTGAAATATTTAGTGAGGGTTGGAACGTGTATCGGAAAGACAGATTAGACACCGTAGGAGGTGGTGTCTTCATTGCAGTTGACAAAAATATTGTGTCTACTGAGGTCAAAGTAGAGTTTGATTGTGAAGTTATCTGGACACTTTTAACAGGGCTAGAGGAAATAAAGTTAATTGTGTGGTGCTACTATCGGCCACCAGGTTCCACCGTGACACTTCTAGAATCATTCAAAGGGAGTGTACATTCTGTATCGCAGAAGTTCCCGGATCATGCTATATTAGTCGGAGGCAACTTCAACCTACCTAGTATAGACTGGGATGTCCATGGATTCATTACAAGTGTTACAGACAAGCCATCATGTGAATTACTTTTGAACACATTATCCGAAAACTGTCTTGAGCACCTAAATCGACAGCCAACACGTAATGGAAATATTTTAGATCTGGTAGCCATGAACAGACCAGACCTCATCAACGGTGTCAGTGTTGTGGCAGGGATTTGTGATCATGATGTTGTCATTATGACTATGGTTACAAAAGTTAAAAAGTTGATCAAGAAGGCTAGGGGAGTATTCTTACTAGAAAGAGCAGATAAGCAGTTCTTAGCATCCCACTTATTAATTGGATTGAGTTCATTTACTTCCTGGACGGTGGACATGGAAGAATTATGGGCAAATTTTAAACACATTGTAAATCACGCATTGGACAAGTATGTGCCAAAAAAGTGGGTTATGGATGGAAAAGACCCACTGTGGTTTAACTTCCACTTATTGCATCCTTGCTCTATTGTTTTCATTTAAGCGGTCTATATAAAGTTTTACTCTTGTATTGTTTTGTATTTGTTGTCTGAGGATATATCATTTACATTTTCTTAAAAATTTCATTTCATCTGACTGCATTCTTATTTTGTCTTTCTTAGTTAATGACCAAATACTTTAGAATAGGTGTAGCTATTACTTTACAAAATGTTAGTTGTATATCCTTTCTAATCTTGTCACCCAGTGAACTGTGAATTGTGACACATACAATTTGAAACTTGTTTAATTTATTAGTTCCACTGTTCTCATATTTGTAGGTAATATCACAGCCTAACCACTGAAAATGTGTCACACATTCTATTGATTTCTCATGAAGTTCTATTTTGGAGCATACTTGAAATGTACCTTTGAAAGCCACTACTTATGTCTTTTTACTGAAATGTTTGGATTTTAGTTCTTATGTTTTTCATTTAGGTAATGTATTTCAAACTGGGGGTCATTTTCTGTCTCCTGAATAAATACTTGATTGGCAAAGTGCAGAATTAATATGTGTGTGTGTGTGTGTGTGTGTGTGTGTGTATGTGTGTGTGTGTGTGTGTGTGTGTGAGTGTGTGAGTGTGTCCTGGTATTAGTCTAACACCTTGTTCAACTTACCATTTCCACTACTTAACAATGTTGACGATTACTGGCCCTGTCATCTTTTTGCCTGCAGTTACTATAGTTTCTGTTTATTTCGTGTATTAAAATTCTTGAATACCTTGATTTTTCATTAATGTTCCAAAGTTTGCAGACCTGCTTGTGTCTGTGTATGTGTTGATGGGTATGTGTGTGTGTGCGAGTGTACACCTGTCCTTTTTTCCCCCTAAGGGAAGTCTTTCCGCTCCCGGGATTGGAATGACTCCTTACCCTCATCCTTAAAACCCACATCCTTTCGTCTTTCCCTCTCCTTCCCTGTTTCCTGAAGAAGCAACCATTGGTTGTGAAAGCTAGTAATTCTGTGTGTGTGTGTGTGTGTGTGTGTGTGTGTGTGTGTGTGTGTGTGTGTGTGTGTGTGTGTATTTTGTTCATTGTGCCTGTCTGCCGGCGCTTTCCTGCTTGGTTAGTCTTGGAATCTTTGTTTTTAATATATTTTTCCCATGTGGAAGTTTCTTTCTATTTTATTTACATCATCATCTAAAATAGTTGATAAACGAATAATTTAATAACACCAGCTCTGTGCTAATGTATGTAATTGATGCAGATGACAAAGACTTATGTTGAATAATGTTTATTGAAGAAAAGACATCTCAAATAAATGGGAAGTGGCCCTATGATATTTCATTAAAATACACACAAAAAATACCCTCTTCAAATGCAGTACAATTATGTTGAGAGTGTTAAGAGAATGGTAGCAAAATCCTCAAACTAAATAGTCTTCAAAGATATGTGAAAACTAGGTTCCTTTTGTTATCACAATACATGAAATATACACCAGTTCAAAACAGTTCAGAGATCAACATGATGATTCACAAACTGATGCGTGTGATGCAAAGAATAGTAACTCATACTGTTTCTATTTTCAGTTCCGTAATACAAATGGGAACAATTAGAGTCCTACTCAGGAGCACATTCATACTTCTCAAAATGTAAGTACCTTCAAAAGTTAGGGTAAATTAGCAGACATTCACCACCCACAATCAGTCACCAATATGACTGAATCATGCAGATTATGACAGGCAGGTCTGTCTTCTTCCAGGATGAACATCAAAGTGGCCAGATTTGCTCCCATGGCCTTGTCACTAGAAAAGTTTGAGTCACCACTTGACTCCTGTAGTGTTTCACTACTGTTTGCTTTTCCTTTGACTGAAGGCCATCCTCACCAAAACTACATAATTCTTATGTGCTACAGACATGATTTGACTCACCTTCATTGCAATTTGACAACTTTCCTGACTAAACTAATGTGTTACAACAATATTGAAATAAAGACATGTTATTCAGTTACACACAGTTCACTTATGTTACATATAATTCTAAATAAATAAGCCAACATTCTTGCACAAGTGTGCACATAGTAAATGAGAAGAGACTGTCATTAAATATTATTTAAACAATTATTTATGCCTTCTTGACAGAAGTATCTTTTACTTCTCATTTTAATTCTGGTGTCCACTAATGCATATGAATGACCACTTTTAAATTAGCAAAATTTTTTAATAGCACTTGCAATCAACATTTAAATAAAGTTACTGGCAAAAGAGTAAACTGTTCATTAAGCAATTACTCAAATATGATGATATAAGGTATTGATGCTTAGTTCATTTGCTCTGTAATTTTGGTGGATACAATATACTGACAAACGTTTACATATTGAAACAGATATAAAAGACTTTGTAAATCAACAAATAAAATACATACAGATACATAGCTTTCTGGGGTGATAGTTGTAGCACAATGTTATCTTGTGAGATATCATTTGTTGAAATCACATGAAGCAATTAAAAGCTGCAAACAGGCATTGATATAGATCATTGGAGACATGTTGAAAATGTGTGCCATGACCAGGACTCAAACCCGGGATCTCCTGTTTACATGGCAGATGCTCTACCTATCTGAGCCACCAAGGGCACAGAGGATAGTGCACCTGCAGGGACTTAACCCTTGCATGCTCCCCGTGAGACCTACATTCCCAACATGTCCACCCCACTACATTTGTAGTGTAACTAATAGATGTTTGCCCATCACACTCATTACTTATGGCAGATTAATCTACCAAGTCATGTACAAGTTGGGGTATAGCATGTGCCCTTGGTGGCTCAGATGGACAGAGTGTCTCTCATGTAGGCAGGAGATCCCGGGTTCAAGTCCCAGTTGGGGGACACATTTTCAACATGTCCACAATGATCTATATCAAGGCCTATTTGCAGCTAGGGTGTTGATTTAATTATCATTTCATTCTAGAGAAGCTGCATGCTCATCAATGGTATCTGTTCTTTTGGGAACAGTTACTACCTTCATATATAATTAAAAGCTGTTAACTCAGAAGTTCATCGTGTAAATGTTTATTCATTGTGAAATATTAACTTCTGTAGTTTTGAAGATACTGAAATACTGTTGTGTCATTGATGCACTTTGTTTATCTGAGATCATCAATGCATTCAGATTTGCTTTAATACTTGATGCAAATTGTTATAGACTCTCAAAGTGCTGTAAGAAACTATCTTTCAGCTTGTCCAAGACACTGCTATGTCTTCGAGCATTGTCTCTGTACAAAGGTTAAATAAGTGACAGCCATCAAAATTACATGCACAGAGATTTTCCACATTTCCAGCAAAGCTGTTAGTCTCTGTACCTGGACTCATTTATATTGGTTATCTCATTGGAAGCTGATAATGCTGTGGTGCCCCTGAGACCTGGTCCCACTAGCGTTCACCCATGCAGAAAATTTGTCTAACCATGTAGCAATTCTAGGCAGCTGATTACGTTACCTATATATTCCTAAGTGTTCCCTGCTAGCACAATTCATGTCTCCATCTCACAGTGACTCATATTCTGCAGTTTCAGACAAAGATATCTTATATCATGATGATACCAGAAAGAGATATTAATGGCCATACATTAGAGGAAACAGTGTGTGTAAAATACATTGAACTGCTGCTTGATAACAAGCTAAGATGGAGTCAACACACAGATAAATTAATAAAAAAGATCAGTCTTGCACTTTTGCCTTACAATTACAAGCAGTTGAAGATGGGTGATGGCATATTCTGCATTTTTTCACTCCGAGTTGTCTTATGGAATTATCTTCTTTGGCTTTTCAGCTAAGGAAAACACATTTATTTGGAAAAATCTCTAGTAATAATGATATGCAAAGCAATTAACTAAACTTCTTGCAGATATCTATTTCAAGACATACCAGTTCCTACGCTGAGACTGACAAAACATCAATACAAGACACAAAAATATGAGGGGCTGTGATAAAAGATTTATTATCACCTCAGAAAAAATAAAGCTATGTGACATGTTGGTCTTTCTGTACACATCCACTATGACAATTTTTTCTGAATGATGGATGACTTGGTCCTTCACAGCAGAAGTGTGCATTGTAGTTGTTTATGAAAAGCCCCACTTTGAAAATTACCTTTTCATCATTCAGAAAATACCTATCACATAATGATGTCTTAATCCAAGGATCAAAAACACTCCCTGAATAGTTTACAGCTACACTTTGTCTTGACAGCTTCCTGCCATCTCTCAGAAGTTTTAAGTAGAATGCTTTGTTTATTTATTTACATGTCAATTTTCATAGGACCAAACAGAGGAGCAAATCTCCAAGGTCATGGAACATGTCAGTACATTAAATTACAACATAAAAGTAATAACAGATAAAAATAAAATGTTTATGAAACAAAAAAAAAATCAAGCCATAAGTTTAAGTAAACACAATCTTACAACAAGAATCAGCTTAATTTTTCAAGGAAATCCTCGGCAGAATTGAAGGAGTGACCCATAAGGAATCTCTTCAAGTTTGTATTTGAAAGGACGTGGATTACTGCTAAGATTTTTGAATTTGAATGGTAGCTTATTGGAAATGGGTGCAGCAGTATACTGCATACCTTTCTGCACAAGAGTTAAGGAAGTCTGATCCAAATGCAGGTTTGATTTCTGCCAAGTATTTATTGGGTGAAACCTGCTTATTCTTGGGAATCAGCTAATATTGTTAACAATAAATGACAGTACTATATATATATATAATAGAAAGAAACTTCCACATGGTAAAAATATATTAAAAACAAAGATTCCAAGACTTACCAAGCGGGAAAGAGCCGGTAGATAGGCACAATGAATAAAACACACAAACACACACACAGAATTTGAGCTTTCGCAACCGGCGGCTGCTTCGTCAGGAAAGAGGGAAGGAAAAGGAAAGATGAAAGGATGTGGGTTTTAAGGGAGAGGGTAAGGAGTCATTCCAATCACGGGAGTGGAAAGACTTACCTTAGGGGGAAAAAAGGATAGGTATATACTCGCGCGCGCGCACACACACACACACACACACACACACACACACACACACACACACACACGCATATCCATCCATACATACACAGACACAAACAGACATATTTAAAGGCAAAGAGTATGGGCAGAGACGTAAGTCAAGGCGGAAGTGTGGAGGCAAAGATGATGTTGAAAGACAGGTGAGGTATGAGTGGCGGCAACTTGAAATTAGCGGAGATTGAGGCCTGGTGGATAACGAGAAGAGATGATATATTGTGAGGCAAGTTCCCATCTCCGGAGTCCGGATAGGTTGGTGTTGGTGGGAAGTATCCAGATAACTCGGACGGTGTAACACTGTGCCAAGATGTGCTGGCTGTGCACCAAGGCATGTTTAGCCGCAGGGTGATCCTCATTACCAACAAACACTGTCTGCCTGTGTCCATTCATGTGAATGGACAGTTTGTTGCTGGTCATTCCCACATAGAAAGCGTCACAGTGTAGGCAGGTCAGTTGGTAAATCACGTGGGTGCTTTCACACGTGGCTCTGCCTTTGATCGTGTACACCTTCTGGGTTACAGGACTGGAGTAGGTGGTGGTGGGAGGGTGGGTGGGTGCATAGGACAGGTTTTACACGGGGAGCGGTTGCAAGGGTAGGAGCCAGAGGGTAGGGAAGGTGCTTTCGGGATTTCATAGGAATGAACCAAGAGGTTACGAAGGTTAGGTGGACGGCGGAAAGACACTCTTGGTGGAGTGGGGAGGATTTCATGAAGGATGGATCTCATTTCGGGGCAGGATTTTAGGAAGTCGTATCCCTGCTGGAGAGCCACATTCAGAGTCTGATCCAGTCCCGGGAAGTATCCTGTCACAAGTGGGGCACTTTTGGGGTACTTCTGTGAGAGGTTCTGGGTTTGAGGGGATGAGGAAGTGGCTCTGGTTATCTGCTTCTGTACCAGGTCGGGAGGGTAGTTGCGGGATGCGAAAGCTGTTTTCAGGTTGTTGGTGTAATGGTCCAGGGATTCAGGACTGGAGCAGATTCATTTGCCACGAAGGCCTAGGCTGTAGGGAAGGGACCGTTTGATATGGAATGGGTGGCAGCTGTCATAATGGAGGTACTGTTGCTTGTTGGTGGGTTTGATGTGGACGGATGTGTGAAGCTGGCCATTGAACAGATGGAGGTCAACGTCAAGGAAGGTGGCATGGGATTTGGAGTAGGACCAGGTGAATCTGATGGAACCAAAGAAGTTGAGGTTGGAGAGGAAATTCTGTAGTTGCTCTTCACTGTGAGTCCAGATCATGAAGATGTCATCAATAAATCTGTACCAAACTTTGGGTTGGCAGGCTTGGGAAACCAAGAAGGCTTCCTCTAAGCGACCCATAAATAGGTTGGCATACGAGGGGGCCATCCTGGTACCCATGGCTGTTCCCTTTAATTGTTGGTATGTCTGGCCTTCAAAAGTGAAGAAATTGTGGGTCAGGTTGAAGCTGGCTAAGGTGACGAGGAAAGAGGTTTCGGGTAGGGTGGCAGGTGATCGGCGTGAAAGGAAATGCTCCATTGCAGCGAGGTCTGGACGTGCGGGATATTTGTGTATAGGGAAGTGGCATCAATGGTTACAAGGATGGTTTCCAGGGGTAACAGACTGGGTACGGATTCCAGGTGTTCCAGAAAGTGGTTGGTGTGTTTGATGAAGGATGGGATACTGCATGTAATGGGTTGAAGGTGTTGATCTATGTAGGCAGAGATACGTTCTGTGGGGGCTTGGTAACCAGCTACAATGGGACGGCCAGGATGTTTGGGTTTGTGAATTTTAGGAAGTAGGTAGAAGGTAGGAGTGCGAGGTGTTGGTGGGGTCAGGAGTTTGATGGAGTCAAGTGAAAGGTTTTGTAGGGGGCCTAAGGTTTTGAGGATTCCTTGAAGCTCCGCCTGGACATCAGGAATGGGATTACCTTGGCAAACTTTGTATGTAGAGTTGTCTGAAAGCTGACGCAGTCCCTCAGCCACATACTCCCGACGATCAAGTACCACGGTCGTGGAACCCTTGTCAGCCGGAAGAATGATGATGGATCGGTCAACTTTCAGATCACGGACAGCTTGGGCTTC
Source organism: Schistocerca gregaria (assembly GCF_023897955.1). NCBI lineage: Eukaryota > Metazoa > Arthropoda > Insecta > Orthoptera > Acrididae > Schistocerca > Schistocerca gregaria. Next base: position 683,775,128 of record NC_064922.1, read on the forward strand.
GGCTGTGGTGATGTTGGGAGTAGGATTAAGGTTTTTCAAGAAAGATTGAGAGGCAAGGTTGGAAGTGAGAAATTCCTGGAAGGTTTGGAGAGGGTGATTTTGAGGAAGAGGAGGTGGGTCCCGCTGTAATGGAGGACGGAACTGTTCCAGGCAGGGTTCAATTTGGATAGTGTCTTGGGTAGGTGGATCATTAGGAGTGGGATCAGGATTATTTTTCTTCGTGGCAAAGTGATATTTCCAGCAGAGACTACGAGTGTAGGACAGTAAATCTTTGACAAGGGCAGTTTGGTTGAACCTGGGAGTGGGGCTGAAGGTGAGGCCTTTGGATAGGACAGAGGTTTCGGATTGGGAGAGAGGTTTGGAGGAAAGATTAACTACTGAATTGGGGTGTTGTGGTTCCAGATTGTGTTGACTAGAATTTTGAGGTGTTGGGGGGAGTGGAGCTGGAAGTGGGAGATTGAGTAGATGGGAGAGACTGGGTTTGTGTGCAATGAGAGGAGGTTGAGGTTTGTCGGAAAGGTTGTGGAGGGTGAGTGAGTTGCCTTTCCGGAGGTGGGAAACCAGGAGATTGGATAGTTTTTTCAGGTGGAGGGTGGCATGCTGTTCTAATTTGCGGTTGGCCTGTAGGAGGATGCTATGAACAGCCGGTGTGGATGTGGGAGAGGAAAGATTGAGGACTTTGATTTGGGATAGGAGTTAACGGGTGTGTTCATTGGCTGAGTCGATGTATAGGTGAAGGATTAGGTGGGTGAGGGCTATGGATTGTGCTGTTTGGAACTGGTATAAGGACTGATGGAAAGAAGGATTGCAGCCAGAGATGGGAACTTTAAGTGTGAGGGCTTTGGGGGTAATGCCAAATGTCAGGCAAGCCTGAGTAAATAAAATATGGGAGCGTAATCTGGCTAGGGTGAAGGCATGTTTGCGGAGGGAATGTAAATAAAATTTAATGGGGTCGTTGTAAGGATGTTGTGAGGTTGACATGGTATTAGAAGGTGGAAAGGGTAATATGAGGTTAAAGTGAAAATAAATAGAAATTTATATAGGGAGAGATAAAGGTGTGAAAAAAGTCAAAAAAGTGTTGGTTTGAGATGAGCTATGTTGATCCTGTGCTGAACTTAAGTTGGTGAACAACAATGGGTGCAAAGGATAGGTAGTTGTGTTGCCTCCAAAACTCGTTGAAGCGTGGGGAAATTCAGGAAAATTTGGAAAAAAATTTCTCGAAAAAAGTTACGAAAGAAAAAATTTTTCGAAAAAAGTTTCGAAAAAGATTTCCCGAAAAAATAAAATATGCACCCTCCCGCCACCACCTACTCCAGTCCTGTAACCCAGAAGGTGTACACGATCAAAGGCAGAGCCATGTGTGAAACCACCCACGTGATTTACCAACTGACCTGCCTACACTGTGACGCTTTCTATGTGAGAATGACCAGCAACAAACTGTCCATTCACATGAATGGACACAGGCAGACAGTGTTTGTTGGTAATGAGGATCACCCTGTGGCTAAACATGCCTTGGTGCACAGCCAGCACATCTTGGCACAGTGTTACACCGTCCGAGTTATCTGGATACTTCCCACCAACACCAACCTATCCGAACTCCGGAGATGGGAACTTGCCCTACAATATATCCTCTCTTCTCGTTATCCACCAGGCCTCAATCTCCACTAATTTCAAGTTGCCACCACTCATACCTCACCTGTCATTCAACATCATCTTTGCCTCCACACTTCCGCCTTGACTTACGTCTCTGCCCATACTCTTTGCCTTTAAATATGTCTGTTTGTGTCTGTGTATGTATGGATGGATATGCGTGTGTGTGTGTGTGTGTGTGTGTGTGTGTGTGTGTGTGCGCGAGTATATACCTATCCTTTTTTCCCCCTAAGGTAAGTCTTTCCGCTCCTGGGATTGGAATGACTCCTTACCCTCTCCCTTAAAACCCACATTCTTTCATCTTTCCTTTTCCTTCCCTTTTTCCTGACGAAGCAGCCGCCGGTTGCGAAAGCTCAAATTCTGTGTGTGTGTTTGAGTGTTTTATTCATTGTGCCTATCTACCAGCACTTTCCCGCTTGGTAAGTCTTGGAATCTTCGTTTCCATGGTAGATAGGCACAATAAATAAAACACACAACACACACACAGAATTTCTAGCTATCACAACCGACGGTTGCTTCTTCAGGAAAGAGGGAAGGAGAGGGAAAGATGAAAGGATGTGGGTTTTAAGGGAGAGGGTAAGGAGTCATTCCAATCCCGGGAGCGGAAAGACTTACCTTAGGGGGAAGAAAGGACAGGTGTACACTCGCACACACGCACATATCCATCCGCACATACACAGACACAAGCAGACATTTGTAAAGGCCGTAATTTTTGTGTCGAATGATCACTCACTTCAGATACTGTTCGAATAGTAAAAATGGCAGCATTATGTCAATGAACAAGATCCTTATTGTGGGGTTTCCATAACAGTTTACTATTTTCCATGAACACCTAGAAATTTGAACTGTTCAGTTTCACTAATCGTTTACCCAATCCCCCCACCCCCCACCCCGCCATGAACTATCGACCTTGCCGCAGGCGGGGAGGCTTGCATGCCTAAGTTACACAGATAGCCGTATTGTAGGTGCAACCACAACGCAGGGGTATCTGTTGAGAGACCAGACAAACGTGTGTTTCCTGAAGAGGGGCAGCAGCCTTATCAGTAGTTGCAGGAGCAACAGTCTGGATGATTGACTGATCTGGCCCTGTAACATTAACCAAAACTACCTTACTGCGTTGAAACAGCAAACGGCAGAAAGTAAGGGGAAATTACAGCCATAATTTTTCCTGAGAGCATGCAACTTTATTGTATGGTTAAATGATGATGGCGTCCTCTTGGGTAAAATATTCAGGAGGTAAAACAGATCCCTACTAGGATCTCTGGGCAAGGACTACTCAGGAGGATATCATTATCAGGAGAAAGAAAACTGGCATTCTACGGATGGGAGTGTGGAATTACAAATCTCTCAATCGGGTAGGTAGGTTCAAAATTTTAAAAAGGGAAATGGATAGGTTAAAGTTAGATATGGATAGGTTAAAGTTAGATATAGTGGAGATTACTAACGTTCTGTGGCATGAGGAACAAGACTTATGATCAGGTGAATACAGGGTTTTGTTTGTTGTGGTCTTCAGTCCTGAGACTGGTTTGATGCAGCTCTCCATGCTACTCTATCCTGTGCAAGTTGCTTCATCTCCCAGTACCTACTGCAACCTACATCCTTCTGAATCTGCTTAGTGTATTCAGCTCTTGGTCTCCCTCTATGATTTTTACCCTCCACGCTGCCCTCCAGTACTAAATTGGTGATCCCTTGATGCCTCAGAACATGTCCTACCAACCGATCCCTTCTTCTGGTCAAGTTGTGCCACAAACTTCTCTTCTCCCCAATCCTATTCAATACCTCATCATTAGTTATGTGATCTACCAATCTAATCTTTAGTATTCTTCTGTAGCACCATATTTCGAAAGCTTCTATTCTCTACTTGTCCAAACTATTTATCGTCCATGTTTCACTTCCATACATGGCTACACCCCATACAAATACTTTCAGAAATGACTTCCTGACACTTAAATCTATACTCGATGTTAACAAATTTCTCTTCTTCGGAAACGCTTTCCATGCAATTGCCAGTCTACATTTTATATCTTCTCTACTTCGAACATCATCAGTTATTTTTCTCCCCAAATAGCAAAACTCTTTTACTACTTTAAGTGTCTCATTTCCTAATCTAATTCCCTCAGCATCACCCGACTTAATTCGACTACATTCCATTATCCTCATCTTGCATTTGTTGATGTTGATCTTATATCATCCTTTCAAGACACTTCCATTCCATTCAACTGCTCTTCCAAGTCCTTTGCTGTCTCTGACAGAATTACAATGTCATCCACGAACCTCAAAGTTTTTCTTTCTTCTCCATGGATTTTAATACCTACTCTGACCACAATTTATTGGTTATGAACTGTAGATTAAAACTGAAGAAACTGCAAAAAGGTGGGAATTTAAGGATATAGGATCTGGATAAACTGAAGGAATTAGAGGTTGTAGAGAGTTTCGGAGAGATCATTAGGGAATGATTGACAAGAACAGGGGAAAGAAATGCAGTAGAAGTATAATGGGTAGCTTTGAGAGATGCAATAGTTAAGGCAGCAGAGGATCAAGTAGGTAAAAAGATGAGGGCTAGCTGAAATCCTTGGGTAAAAGAAAAGATATTGAACTTAACTGATGAAAGGAGAAAATATAAAAATGCAGTAAATGAAGTGGGCAAAAAGAACTACAAATGTCTCAAAAAAGAGGTTGACATGAAGTGCAAAATGGCTAAGCAGGGATGGCTAGAGGACAAATGTAAGGATGTAGGGGCTTATCTCACTAGGGGTAAGATAGATATTGCCTACAGGAAAGTTAAAGAGACCTTTGGAGATAACAGAAGCACTTGTATGAACATCAAGAGCTCAGATGGAAACCCAGTTCTAAGCAAAAGAAGGGAATGCAGAAAGGTGGAAGGAGTATATAGAGGGTCTATACAAGGGTGATGTACTTGAGGACAATATTATGGAAATGGAGGAGGATGTAGATGAAGATGAAATGGGAGGTACGATACTGTGTGAAGAATTTAACAGAGCACTGAAAGACCTGAGTCGAAACAAGGCCCCAGGAGTAGACAACATTCCACTACATCTACTGATAGACTTGGGAGAGCCAGCCCTGACAAAACTCTACCATCTGGTTAGCTGGATCTATGAGACAGGTGAACTACCCTCAGACTTCAAGAAGAATGTAAAAATTCCAATCACAAAGAAAGCAGGTGTTGACAGGTGTGAAAATTATCAAACTATCAGTTTAATAAGTCACAGCTGCAAAATACTAACATGAATCCTTTACAGACGAATGGAAAAACTGGTAGAAGCTGACCTTGAGGAGAATCAGTTTGGATTCCAAAGAATTGTTGGAACACGTGAGGCAATACTGACCATAAGTATTATCTTAGAAGATAGATTAAGGAAAGGCAAACCTAGATTTTTAGCATTTGTATACTTGGAGAAGGCTTTAGACAATGTTGGCTGGAATACTATCTTTCAAATTCTGAAGGTGGCAGGGTTCAAATACAGGGAGCGAAAGGCTATTTACAATTTGTACAGAAACCAGATGGCAGTTTAAGAGTTGAGGGAGATGAAAGAGAAGCAGTGGTGCAGAAGGTAGCAAGACAGGGTTGCAGCCTATCCCCTATGTTATTCAATCTGTATATTGAGCAAACAATAAAGGAAACAAAAGAAAAATCTTGAGTAGGAATTAAAATCCAGGGAGAATAAATAAAAACTTTAAGGTTTGCCGATGACATTATAATTCTGTCAGAAACAGCAAAGGACCTGGAAGAGAGCTGAATGGAATGGGCAGTGTCTTGAAAGGAGGATATAAGCTGAACATCAACAAAAGCAAAACAAGGATAATGGAAAGTAGTCTAATTAAATCAGGTGATGATTTAGATTAGAAATGAGACACTTAAAGTAGTAGATGAGTTTCGCTATTTGGGGAGCAAAATAACTGATGATGGTCAAAGCAGAGAGGATACAAGATATAGACAGAATGGCAAGGAAAGCGTTTCTGAAGAAGAGAAATTTGTGAACATCGAGTATAGATTTAAGTGTTAGGAAGTCTTTTCTGAAGATATTTGTATGGATTGTAGCCATGTATGGAAGTGAAATATGACAATAACTAGTTTAGACAAGAAGAGAATAGAAGGTTTTGAAATGTGGTGTTACATAAGAATGCTGAATATTATATGGCTAGATCACACAACTAATGAGGAGGTACTGAATAGAATTGAGGAGAAGAGGAATTTCTGGCACAGCTTGACTAGAAGAAGGGATCAGTTGGTAGGAAATGTTCTGAGGCAACAAGGGATCACTAATTTAGTACCGGAGGTCAGCACGGAAGGTAAAAACTGTAGAGGGAGACCAAGAGATGAATACACTAAGAAGATTCAGAAGGATGTAGGCTGAAGTAGTTACTTGGAGATGTAGACACTTGCGCAGGATAGAGCAGCATGGAGGGCTGCATCGCACCAGTCCCTCGAATGAAGACCACAACAGCAATGCCCATTCTGTGAAATTAAAATGTCAGGTTTTGTTGAATCGTGTTAGAAACTGTAAAAATTGTGTCTTACTGTAATTTAGCTTTCATTTATTTTCTACAAGCCTTGAACTTATGTTATGAACTGCACTATTTGAAACCGAGCCAATGTTGCACACAACATCCTTTACTACCAAGCTAGCGTCATCAGCAAACAGAAATGTTTTAGAGCTACCCATAACATTAGAGGGTATATCATTTAAATAAATAAGGAACAGGAATGGCCCTGACACTGATCCCTGGGGCACCCTCACTTGACCGTACCCCACTCAGACCCCACATCACAGCCATTCTCATCATTGTGAATAATGGCCTTTTGCTGTCACTTGTTTAAGTAAGAGGTGAACCAATTATGAACTACTCCCCGTATTCTGTAATTGTCCAACTTCTGGAGTTATATTTTGTGATCAACACAATCAAATGTCTTAGTTAAATTAATGCCTGATGGCATAGAAATAGGTCGAAAATTGTCTACATTATCCCTTTTCCCCTTTTTACAGAGTGGCTAGTCTCTGTACCTGGATTCACTTATATTGGTTACCTCACCAGAAGCTGATACGGCTTGTGGCAATTTGCACCTTACAAGCATATTCTAAAAGTATCACACAAAAATCTCTTGGCATCAACTTGTCCAATGATGGTTGGGTCTTCCCTTTTTTCAGCAGCTGTAAATTCGTATTTTTGATGCTTGCTGTGCTCCTTTACTTCAAGTCATAGGGATAAACCTGGCACTCAGGGTGTTCAGGCAGCTATGAAGTCATTATGACTGGCCTGATAGAGCTGCAACATTTCCACTTCTGCCTTCATTTGGTGGGCCTTTTGAATGGATGTGGGCTGTTGCAGAACCCAGCTAGTCATGGCCTTCACCATGTTCAATATGTTGTGCAAGATGCTGAAATTGGATCTGTGACTGGTTTCACTTTTTCCACTATCATCATGGTTATGAATACATCAGGCTATCATCACTAGTGCTTTTCTTGAGTTTTACAGTTCTTCGCAGTGATGTGGTCTGCCAAGTATTTCTTTAGCATTCAGATTTCTTTGGCCCCTCGGAAGTGTCTATGCCATTTATCCACTATGTCATATGATGAGGCATTGTTGTCATACACTTCGACCAACTCAGCCCAGCTCTCCTTAAAATACAGAAAATGAATGATCACATGATACTTCGCTTTATAAATGGGGTGTATGACTTTGCTTTGACTTGACTATAGTCCGATCCATGAACAATGGTGGTTTGCACATGCGGTGGAATAGACAGGGATTGCATTGTTGGTGGTTCCAAGTGGCAGTTGCGGTATGTGCATGCCCCAGCTATCCGCTTTAAGAAAGCGTGTATCCTGGAAATTATGTTCCTCGCTTGCTTATGCAGAATTTATCACTTACCACCACAATCAGCAATGACAACTCACAACAAGTGGAATCAAAATTCACTAAACAACTTGCTGTGATCCCATTTAATGCTCACATTAGCTATTGCACTTATAGCAGGGCATTCATAACACTACTGGGTGATTTCGTCTCAAATCATACAGGTCATGTCAGCTTGTCGTCATGAATTTCTCTTGAAAAAATATATGTTAGACCTCTATATCATTAGTGTTAAAAAAAAGTATTTTCATTCTAACTTAATTTTTTTCCTCTTTGAAAATGTACATTTTGTACATAACTCTTAAAACATTAGAGAACAAAAAAAATGTAACAAATAAGTCGAAAGTACTGGAGACCTGGCAGATGTTTTGCTTTAAAGCTCTCTCTTAGTGTCTTGAAATTTCGTTGACACTAATGGGCTTCTTTTAAATTACAAATTTTAGATGAAAATATGAAATTTAAATTAATTTTTCCATTTTTTTTTTTAATTTGGAAAGTCACAGAACACTATCTTTTCTGTCATATTACCAGATACTATCGATGTAATTATAAACAGTATCTTCTCTGCTCCAATTATCTATATTATACAAATATTTATTATGAAATTGTAACAAATTCCATTTCTATGAGTTTTTATGAATGATTTATTCGAAAACCCCTATCCAACAACTCTTGAGAATTACATAAAATATTGTTTGGTTAATATGTTAGTAGTCAGTGCAAACACAGTGGGCAATATTTTTCTGTGTAAAGCATTAAAATTTTTTCAACATGCTGCATATTTCACATCACTGAATTTCTAGTGTAAAATATGCATGTTGGCAACACTGTGCCCAGTGCTCTTCTGTTTATAACAAATGAGCAACTATTCTGATCAAGTTTTGTGTTTTGTGTCTTACTTTTTGTTAGATACAATGTCAGTGAGGAAATACAGCAGTGAAAGAGTGAGGTGTTTGGACTATGAAGAAAGACACAAGAAGGTGGTGTTTAGGAAAAGTGAAAAATACTTCACAGTTGTTGGAAATCTGTCAGAGGTACTGCAGAAATATCTTGGTCCTCAAGTAACGGTATTGTGCAGGAATTGCTACACTAACTGCAAGAAGAAATTTTGTGACAAGACACCTGAATGATCACCATCACCCAAATGTGAAAGTGAAGAAGACAGGGCAGATGTTAATATTGCTGCGTGTGAAATTGTTGGTGCACTGAATGTCAGCACATCTGCTGTAGCCCCTACTATATCCCCCCTTAAACGTTCAGGAAAGGTAAGAAGCACAAGAAGAAAACAGCATGTAAAAAGAAAAGTGAAAGACAATGAAACAAGTTTTACAGAAGTACTTCTTCAAAACTTTGTGAAATACATAATGTAGAAGCACTTGGTGCAGAACCTGAAGAGAGTAATAGGTGCACAAAATGCGATGTTTAGCTTCAAAACCCAAATACTACTATCTCGGCAGCTACCTGTACTGAGAAGGTCAGTTACAGACATTGATACCAGGCAGCTATGCTAAGCAGCAGATACAGAAATACATACTCACTTCCTCATATTATTTGATTTCAAAAGCTTGTAAAATAAAAAGTGAGGAAGGTATTTGGGTATGCCCAGATTCTTACTTTGGAGATCCATTGCAAGATGGTACACTTACTATTGCTCTGGAATATTACCTAAGTGATGACAAACATTGCAGCAGGCAAAACCCTAACTAGGTTGATGTTATCTCTGTTAGTGGAAAAGTTAAAAAGATACATGATAAGGTTAATTCGAGAAGTTTTTTCCTAACGAAAAAGGAGCACCCAAATTTAAAAATTGGTCTCACAAAATTCTACTTCTTACAACCAAAATGGGTAAGATTCCAGGCAGTGAAGAAAGTAAGCACATGTATTTACTGCACTAATTTGAAATGTGTTTGTTTTACAATAAGCAGTGTCACAGGAAAGAAGTAAACAGAGATGGACCTGATGCTTTTGTGTGTATGTCAAGAGCCACAAGACAAATGTTGGGTACAGGTGTGTGCAATGTTTTCTGGTGCTGAAGTGATGACTGTTGAAGCATTACACCTTCAGGATACTGACAATGATGTAACCTATGCATGGCAGGAAAGAAGAGAGTTGGTGGAGCCAGAGAAGTTTTTTAAAGAGGTTAGACACTGGGTCATTAAAAGAACAGCTCACTAATATATCTGGAGGATTCAGAGAGCTGCCATAGCAGAAGTAAAACCAGCCACATCCCAGAATACTGACACATTAGTTCTTCATTTCAACTTTGCTGGGAACTGATCTGTTGCTTTTAAAAATGAAATTCAAAGTTATCACTGGCACACATCACAGGTATCAATATTCACATGTTTTGCTCACTTCCTTGGAACATCATACTGTTCTGCTATTGTAACTGACGATCTCATTCATGACAGTGTGCACTTGCATGCTACACTGTCAGCATGATAATTGATGATGTAGCATCTAGAGCTTGTGCATTTCCTAAACATATCTATGTGACTGATGGTGCAGCATCTCATTTTAAAAACCATTTTCAGCTTTATGAGTGTGGTCAACACTGTAGTACAGGAATTAAGGAAAAAAATGGATATTTTCATTAACAGGCCATGGAAAAAGTGCATGTGATGGGGTAGGAGGTCTCTGTAAACATCTTGCAAAAAGGTTTAACCTCCAGCATGGAGCTGTTGATGCTATAAGAGATGCTACAGGATTTGTACACACCTATCAACATTATTAACAAACATGAAACTCTGTAATTCTAAATGAAAGTACATTAAGGGGATTGTGTTTAAAAAGGAGAGAAGGGTGGTCTGCTATGAAGCCTGTGGTAGGAATTCAATCGTCACTACTGGGTTGCATCCTGGAGTGGCACATACATTGCAAGAATGGTTCTCCATGGAATGCAGCCTGTTACTGTATGTGAAATACAGAGACTACAGTATACTTTCAAAGACTTTGCAGTGGGTCACTTCATTTCTTGTGTATATGACAATCAGTAGTGGTTGGGACAGATGAAAAGTGTCTCTCATGAGCTACAAGATATAACCATATCCTTTATGACACCTCATGGTCCTGCCAATGCTTACAAATGGCCATCATCAAAAGAACAGTGTGCATTTCCCATTTCCCAAGTAGTGTTCTTGTTGTATCAACCTTGTCCGCATGCAAATTCACCTCGGCTACACAAGTTCAAAGAGAAGCAGATGGAAAAAAACCAACTCTTTTCAACAGTGCGGTGCTCATTGATACACTGTAGGCAATTTTAATTCATGGAAAGTCATGGAGAAGTAAAATCATGACAGAAGACAATATAATTTATGAATAATATCATAGAAAGGAAAATGGGTATACATATTCTATATCTCATTTTTGTTATAACTGAAGGCCAAAGAAACTGGTATACCTGCCTAATATCATGTAGGGCCCCCACAAGGACGCAGAGGTGCTGCAACACAATGTGGCATGGGCTTGACTAATGTCTGAAGTAGTGCTGGAGGGAACTGGCACCATGAATACGTAAGAGTATGATCGGGTGGAGATCTCTTCTGAACAGCACATTGTAAGGCATCCCAGATATACTCAATAATGTTCATGTCTGAGGATTCTGGTGCCAACAGAAGTGTTTAAACTCATAAGTGTGTTCCTGGAGCCACTCTATAGCAAATCTGGACATGTGGGGTGTCACATTGTCCACCTGGAATTGCCCAAGTCCATCAGGAAGCACAACCAACATGTATGGATGCAGGTGATCAGACAGGATGCTTACATACGTGTCAGTCAGAGTTGTACATGGGCATATCAAAGACCTCATATCACTACAACTGCAAACGCTCCACACTATTACAGAGCCTCCACCAGCTTCAACAGCCCCCTGCTGACATGCAGGGTCCATGGATTCTAGAGGTTGTCTCCATAATCGTACACATCCATCCGCTCGAGACAATTTGAAATGAGACTCGTCCAACCAGGTAATATGTTTCCAGTCTCAACAGTCCACTGTCGGTGTTGAAGGATCCAGGCGAGGTGTAAAGCTTCATCTCATGCAGTCATCATGGGTACACGAGTAGGCCTGCAGCTTCAAAAGCCCATATTGATGATGTTTTGTTGATGGTTTGCACACTGCTACTTGTTAATGGCCCAGCATTGAAATCTGTAGAAATTTGCAGAAGTGTTGCACTTCTGTCTCATTGAACAATTCTCTTCAGTCGTCCTTGGTCCTGTTCTTGCAAGATCTTTCTCCAGCCGCTGCGGTATTGGGTACTTGATACTTTACTGTGTTCCTGATATTCACAGTACACTTGTGAAATGGTCACACAGGAAAATTCCCACTTCATCACTACCTCAGAGATGGTGTGATCATTCATGTGATGACTATAACAACACATTCAAACTCACTTAAATGTTGATAACCTACCATTGCAGCAGCAGTAACTGATCTAACAAGTGTGCCAGACACTTGTTGTCATATATAGGCACTGCTGACTGCAGTGCCCTCTTCTGGCTGTGTACATATATCTGTATTTGAAGACGCATGCGTATACCAGTTTCTTTGGCGCTTCAGTGTAAAATGCTTTCATACAAAATTATAAATTGTTTTTCCACTCACTTATGATGTTGTAAAGTAACCATTGTGATTGATAAATATCATTTTTGCATGACATTTACTTAAAATCAGCAATTAGTTTAAACATTTAACTGTCCATGTTTTTTTGACCTCTAGCTAAAAAATTTCTCACGTTTTGTACAGACAACTACTGCCTACTCTGATTGTAAATTCCCTAAGTACAAAGACCAAATAACACACCATGAAATTTTCAGAACATTTAGGATGGGGTTTTGGAGAAAATAATTTCTAAAAAACCAAAAAATTTTGATTTTTTCATCTTTATGTACTTTGACAGTTTAAGAATTTAATGCATTTATAACATAGCTGACAGTTAACAGTCCTTCCATTTTATCATTTGTCAAGAAAGTTAACATCCTGTCACTATTCATATTTTCAAAACATAATTTTGAAATTCACAAAAAGTCTATTCTTCCCAAAAAATTAAAATAAAAAAAGCTCAGAAGTATGTATGTATCAATCATGCCTCATAGTATTGGGAACAAAGTATTTACTGAAAATAAATTCAGATCTCTGTCACTTTTGGTTTCTTAATCAGAGTTTTTCAATTTCCCCTTTTGTTACGACATCTTCACAAACACTCTCATTTAGAGAGGTCTGTAGCATTTTAACAAATCACCAGAAAATGAAAATACTGTAGTTTTGGAGATGCATCATGTGGAACTTCAACATATATTTTTTTCAGCAGACTCTGAAATAGTGATGTGACACAGCATATGTACGCAAAACAAGCCTGACATGACCACAATCATGCTTGACTCCAACTATTGTGGTATGCTACAGCACTGTGGCATGATACAGTATTGTAGCATGAGGATTTCAATGTGTAGCAGGACTGGAGACTTGTACCTGCAAACAAACCAAAAGTTAATAACATCACTTTATTTGGTTAAAGTGGTTATTAAAACTTTATGACTACTACTTATGATTTCCATGTAGACTTTGCCTCCCATTTTAGCATTCAGTATTCTGTTGCAAAATTGTTTCAGAAGCTCCCATTAGAGACAAGGAACAATCTCAGGAATTCCTATCAGTAAAAGAAAACCTACTTTACCTGCCACTTATATGCTAATATTGATTCAAGTATGGAAAAACAGTATTAGCTGCATGATAAGTAGACATACATATACAAGGAGTAAAGGTAATAAACGTCCACATAGTGTATTTAGCACTAGCAAAATGTAGGTGACTACAATAAGGTACCATATAGATGTATGTCTATTCTTCACTAATTTCTCTGAAGAAGAACATAACCCACAAATTTAGCAATGTTTTCTGTCTTGTACTCCTTCAATTACTTTTGAGCCAGATATGACTTTTCATTACCATAAGTAGTTGTGTTTGTTGTAAACAAGTCTTTACTAACATAGGTTACTTCCGTTTAGATGCAGCAGATATTTGTGAAGTACACACTTTCCTGACAAATTTATGATGTTGAATAGTGTAAGAACAGAATGAAATAGCACATATCAGTGTAGTATTGGTCACACTGTGATCTTATCAACAATTATTAACAATTATGTCAGTTTTGATTGGAACAGAACACATAAAAAGTTTATGTATTTGTAATGTGAAGAATCATTTCATTGGGTTCTATATCCATTGCACATAATCTATAAACAGTGACAATTATGATGCTGTACAAAGGGAAGAAAGGCAGAGCATCATCCGATTCATTCAGAGGAGTGACACTACAAAATACTTCCTTCCAAATATTTACAAAAATTCTCAACATGACTATTTGATACAGTTGAGGGAAACATTACAAAACATCGGTTTGGCTTTATGAAGGGCAGAAGCATGGTACAGCAGTAAAATACTTAATGAATCAAGTAGAAGATACACTGAAACCAAAGTGGAATGTAATATACAGTCTTTGTAGAGTTCAGGAAAGTGTTCAACTCTGTAGAGAGAGGAAACCTAGTAGACAAACTGAAAAGAATGAACAGAGGTGGACCCACTAGTGAGAACAATTGAGGCATGCTTTAAATAAAATGCGATCCAAATAAACAACAATGATGAGCTCTCAAAGAAAATTATACATATGAATGAGTTCTCTAAGTAGGCTCTGAGCCCTACATAGTTCAACATCTATACAACAGATGTGACAAACATAACAGAAGAAGACTCAATGACGGAACAGATTCTGTATGCAGACAACATAGCAACAGGGTCATCAGTAAGACAGGATACACAGAAGGCACTAAAAAAAGCTAGGATCTTGGGCAAAGAAAAAAGACCTAAAAATAATTCAGGAATGGAAGAGAGTGTCACCACCAAGACAGTATAACTCTATACAATGAACCACTGCAAATAGCAGGAAAATATAAATATATAAGAATTACATAACACACAAGAGCATAATCTTTCAGTTCACACATTCAGGAAAAAGCAGCATCCATCAAAGCCTCAAACAATATTCGGAGGATAACTAATCTGACAAGCACAGCAATGACACTATTCAAAGTGACAGCGGTGCCAGACATAACACATGGAATAGAGATCATATGGGAATAACTCGTGCTGTTAATATGAAAAGAACAGAAAAAGTCAAACCAATGTTCATAAATTGGACCATAGAAATGGGAAAAACAGCACCAACCCATCTGATGTATGGATTCAGGAAAGAGGCTTTTTGAATAGAGGACAACAGATTACAGCACCGGCTACCTTCCACAGAACCAGAACAGAAACCGATCAACATCTTGGACCAGAAAAAGAGGGAGACAGACCTGGAGTTCTACAGCACGCCAACCATGATGGATGACGTGAGAGTGTAGGAATCAGAGGCATGTAACAACAAGACTTACAATACATTGGTTTCATTATAAAATATCTGTCAACAACAAATTCCATGAACAAAGATAACAAAAACTAAAAGGACTATATCAAGGACTGAAATGCCTGGGGGGGGGGGGGTTGTAAAAACTTAAATAAGTTTGTATATTAATGTTCCATCTGAGTGTACCTTTCTCAATAATAATAATAATAATAATAATAATAATAATAAAACTGTGTATGCTGTATAAACTTTATTTGAAAGTTTAATCTATTTTCTAAATTACTGTATACTTTTTATCTCACTGTTCATTTCTGTACAATATTGCAGCAGTTTATTAGTTCCTTCACATTTAACTTTCTGCATAGCACCTGAAAATCCAGTTACTTGATACCATATGTTCTGAATTAATGAAACATTACATTTTTGTTTGTGAATCAACTTTTCGAATTGCATGTTATACAAAAGGTTTTGGGATACTAAGAAGTCAAGGAAAGCAACACTACTTTGTTAACAATTTATTTTATTAAAAATTCAAATTTGATGCAACAGTATTAAAATTATGATTCCAATTTCAACATTATATTGCACCATCAATACTGTACAATGTACCTCAAAAATTCAAGCCAGGTAATTGCTTTCATGTTTTCAAAAATTATATAACCTCAAGTCCATGCTGTTGGACACCAATCTAGAGATTTGGTGCTCAGTCTCAGGCATATCAAAACTTCTAGAATATAACAAATTCAGAGACAAACACACCTATTAAATATGTTCAGAAATTTCATAAATGGTGTACCAAATTACATTCTATTTGTATTAATATTTTTGAATTAATTTACTTGAACAATATAGAGTTTAGCAGATGATGACAATGTTGATAATAAGTCTTTAATTATATATTATCACAATGCCAAATATATTATACATCACACACTTTAACAGCAAACAACTTTGAATGATATGTTTCTCATGGGTTACTTGTTAAAAAGTTTCAATGAAACATTTATTTACTGATTAGGCCATGCAGTAACAAATTGTTTAGGCATGTAAGCTACTTCAGTGACCTAACACACGAGATCATAGTACATTAAAGAGAATAAAATATTGCTTCTATCATAGCATCGTTATAGTATATGGACATTCAAATTTTGCGAAGAGAAAGTTCAGGCAGCATTTGGAATAGTCATATAAATTTACAAACACCTTTCTTTTTACATCCATGTAATGTTTCTTCTATGCAGTTGGGTGTCCACAACTTTGGTTATTGCTTCAATTTAGCCTTCAAAAAAGTCATCCACAATGAAAGGTAACAGTGTACATCAGCTTTGTCCATCTGACAAAGCAGTGACAATCAGTAGTAGCAAAAGTAATTGTTAACCTAATAATTGCTTGCCTCATGCTATTGCACTTAAATAAATCCTTATAAAATCAGCTACATCATCCTCTCTAATGACTAAAATAATTCAAAGTACATGGACGTATCATTTAATCTACCAAATCTAATTACTATTCCTGATGATTAATGTGACTATGACCAAAATATTCATACAAAATATTGAAAAGGTACACTTATGAGCATTCTTAAATTGAACATAAATACATCTATCTGACATCTACTGTGTATCATATAAATAATTATAATTGGTGTCAAAACTTTTATTGCACTTCTCAGTTTCATTATTATTTACAACTTCAATTCACGCCACTCACCAGAGTTATAAGAAACAGAATTCCAACTATAGCACAAAACTAATGATGTTGGAGAAAGCTCAGATTCAAAGAAATCAAGTTAAAGGCTCCGTTTCCTCATTTGCGATTGCAAGTATTCAATTCAGGACCCTCAATCACATCACAGTCAGTCCACACACTTTCGTTATCCTTGTTGGCAGTTATGTTTAACTGTTTTAAGGTGTGAGCTCTTATTTCTGCCAGTTTTACTATCAGCTCTCACTATTATTATCAACCCACATTACAATTGTGCAAATATACTAATCATGTGAAGTGGGTGTGCGTAATATTTCATGTGAACGAATACTACCAACTGAGAAAAGCAGCTAGTGTTTGGTGCTGTCCTTTTTCATATGAAAGTTCTACTCTATGCACCAAACACTACCAGCTTTTATCATATGGACGTATTATTTCATGTCAAATATTACACACACACACACACAAAAACACACACACACACACACACACACACACACACACACACACACACACGATGTACCAAACACGACCAGCTTTTCTCATATGGAAGTAATATGAAGTATTATTTCATGTGAAATATTACACACACACACACACACACACCAACTTTCATTTCAGTTGTTCCATTATGAACTGACATAATTTAGGGTTAAAGCAATGGCTTCTCTGATGTGTACATCAATTTAGATCTAGATTCCCCGAGAGAAGTAACAGAGAATTTGCAATGCATTTGTGTATTTGATGCAGGCGACTGATGACTGATGGCATTCTAAAAAAAGGTTTAGTTTCATACTTTAAGATATACCACTAAGGATTACTATTAATTTCCAGTTAAACTGTTTATTAAAAATGGTGAAAAATTTCAATTCATTTTTCAGCTTTGATAAGAACTTGTGTCTTATGAAATGTGTTTAACTTAAGTAGGGCAACATCAAATTTATTTATTTTCTTTTGTTCTCAAAAGAGATTCTCGTACCACAAATCAAAGGTTAAAGAAGTAATTTACAAACCTGCTGATGTACATTTTGCGAAGAAACTTCACAAACTTTCAAGTTGCAGTGAACTGGGTAATAACATTTGGAAGTTTGTTATTATATGGGAGACATATGAAAACCCCAGAATTATGTTGTCATAATATTTTTCACTCCAAACACTTCTTTTTACAAAAGCGTAATAAATAGAAGACAGCCACAATCCATATTGCGTTTGATATTTATTTTATTCATATTTCTCTAAAAATCACTCGGTTTATTCAGGGCTGAAGTGTGAATCAACCAGTGTACACCTTCAACTAATAATCTTTCTTCCATGTTCGATAAGTATTTCTTTCAAGTGCCATTCCCATTTTATTTGATACATTCACACACAAGACTATTATTATTAACTACCAATACTGAATGAGTAGAAATAGTTTCAAAAACAAAAGACAAAGATAAGATAAAATTTTCTTTATTTTATGAAGAAAAAAGTTTTCTTTTAATAATTCAGCATCAAATACTTCAAACAACTGATACTGCCGTGTTTCTCACTGAAACTACTCAAAGACCAGATGTGCCTTTCACCTAACTGAGCACGTCTCAGTCTTCATTAAGCAGATTACAGTGTGTATTTCTTTATTAATTAATTTCCTATGACATTTTAAATTTTATACATAGAAGTGTTACTAAAATCTCAATCATCTGATGCAGTATTAGCATCAAATCTTGAATGGTGTATTAGATAGCCTTAATGTATTTGATTTATCAATTCTGAATATTGTAGAAGTCTATATCATGAGACTCATTTTCCATTTGAGTAAGGCATTGCTGTATTCACAACAGGAAAGTCCCGTCTTATAAATAATAAAGAACGAAATAAAGAAGAGACAGATTTTGAGCCTGACAGGAGCAGTCACAAGGTGGCACGTAGTCAGGCCAAACTGACTCCAAGGCTGATCACCAGCCTGTGGGGAAATAACTCAGACAAAAGAGGAAGGACAACATGTGAAGCTGACAATGCACAGCAAGTAAAACAGAGTTAGACAAAAATTCTAAATATATCAGTCTTGAAAAGCCAAAAGTATTAGACAAGTGAGAGAAAGAATGAGGTCTTGTGGTTGTGAGTCAATCATGTCACTGGTGGCCAATGGGCACTCAAGTTTTTGTATCACCTCATCAGTTAGCTGTAGACTCAAAGTTATCTCTATTCCTCACCCCCAACCCTTTCTTCACACTTAGTTTTTTGGTATGCCAGCACTCACTGTGAACCAATCAAGAGATACACCCACAATTTTACATCACTATGGGGCAGAAGAGGATTTTAAAGGGAAGAGAGCACAAAAATTTAGGGACAATATGTCCAGTGGAGATGATTTGGTTGGTTACTTTGCTTCACCAGACATCAAGGCAAAGATTAAGATGCACCCTGTAAAATGCTGATATGGAGATAGTTCTCTGTTGGTTTTATTGCATCTTGTGTGGGAGTTTCTGTGAAAATATGGAATGATGACAAACAGTCATCACCACCATGCAAGGCTGTGGTCTCTCTTTGGAGATACTGTGGTAAGGTCAGCAATTTCCTGTAGTTGAAACTGTAGAATAGACTTTAGTCAACTGTATCTTCTGAATCAATTATTCTAGTCATCATTAAATCCTTGGTAGGTATCTCAGGGAATAACATCATGACAAGTCAAGTTTCTCTCCCATCTAGTTAAAGCAGCTGAATCCCACAACACGAGCCTGCTTTCTTCAATGTCAGACATAACCACACTTGCAATGTGACAGTACCATTTGTGCCAAAAAACAATTAATTCAGTTTGAAATTAGTTTATGGAATTTATATTCAGAATGAGATCATTGTAAGTCAGTATCTGTGCCTTTCATCGTTCTCTACACATATTATGAAATGATGCATATAAACCAAGGCACCCCCTACATGCAAAAATCATTTTTTGATATCCATAAAGAGAAGGTAAAATTTCAATCAACAATTACAGCATTACAATTGTTTAAGAGTTAGAACTGTAGAAGACATAGTGAATATAATACTGACTAGGACATGACTAGGTACATGGTCAGCTTTTCTTCACTCTCCTCAACATTTAACATGCTTTGTAAGTTTGTACAATATAATATATGTAAATCTATTCAAAAATACAACTGAAGCTCGTAGTGTATATCTTAAATTTCCTAAAACAGGAATTAAATATAGGTAAACATCCTTACAATCTAGATGGAATTTTACAATAATAAACAACACACTCTCTCGAGAACGCATAAGTAAATTAAAAGTAGAGCTTTATGAGTTTCAAAATGTATGATGGTTTCACAATAGCATGGACCATACAGATGTATAGTTTAGCTAACAAAGAATTATTTGTGAAAACATAGTTTTGATTTCTATTCCAATTTTAAAGAAAACTGTTATTCATAGGAGTTACATGTCATGGTTTTCCATATAGGAATCATGGACTATGAAAACTAAAAGAATTACACAGTCTGTAAATTAGGTCATTATACTCATTATGTCTCAGTAAATGATATCCCTTAAGAGGACATTGTTGAGCACAAAATGTAGAGGACAAATCAACCGTCAATAACTACACTTCATGACACAACTTAACTGTAATTCTTCATGCAATTCATATTGTGAATAACACCTTCAAACCTATTGTTTGATGCATTACAACAGAGACATAATCTGTTACACACATGAATTACTGCTAATGTTTAGTTATTTTGGCAAGTCAATGTCTTGGATAACAGCTCAGTCCAATTAATTTTGATATTCATCAACATCATTAAAAAGTGAAAAGCATTAGAAAAAATAAGTATATAAAGCATTACTACTGATGTTAATTACATTAAATTATGTTTAGGGACAAGGCAAAAACTATTTCCAGTTTCAATAGTCTTCCAATGGTTTCAAGGCGTATTAATACACATGATGTACAGAAAATTCAGTACCATAAATTCAGGTCAGTGGATTTCCATAATGAACAAGCCACTGACCTATTCCACAGTTACAGTCAGTAATTGGGTCTGGAAATCAACAATTTATATCCCAGAAACAAGATGACAGTAACACAAACTGTGTCTAACTGGTGGGTTTCAACAGTTACACTAGCTTCTTCAAGATGAAAATTCATGGCTTTGACTGAAAACAACCTGGCAGTATTTTCTTTTTCAATGTGCTTTATGAATGCATTGATACACTGCAAATTTTCAATTTTACTGTCCATTTAAACACCCAATACAATTGGGCAATTTAAATTTCATTTGTAGTATAAACCAGAAGTAAGTTTTTTGTTAAATTCAACGTTTAAATTTTTATGTTAAATTCAAAGTTTAAATTCATAATACAAGACAGTATAATATTTTGAAACATCATATACTGAACGATTCTGCATATGTCGGCTGAAAGATTAAGCCTGAAATGTAAAGTGTTAACTTATTTTCAACACAAATGTCACACCTCTATATCTACTCACATATTCAAATACAATAACAAATAAATACAAACAGTGGCACATGAAACAAATATGATACTTTATAATTTTATGTGAGATTTTAAAATTGGGTTAAAGAAAAAGTGCACTACCTTTTCTGGTTGTTCAGTACAATAGTATTTAATACCTGTCACGTTAATTTGCTTTCACATCAATGTAGTGTCAAGGACTATTGACTAATCTTACGATAGATAAAACTATGATTTACAAAATATTTCTACAGTGCACATTAATAAATATCAATGGCCAACATAAACAAAACCTGTGCAATAAAGAATGGCAATAACCCCACCAAATTTCACAACTTATAGAAACAGCAGATTACTGCTAATATATAATACAGTGTAACGCCATACAAAGTATATTTAAATAACAGAAGCTACATTTCAAAATTCCAAAAACTTGTCATACATACAAATTTTTACCCACAACAACAGTCACATTATGTCAAAACATAAACACGTAAAATTCGAAGCAATGGAATCTAAAATAGTAGTACTTCTGCCATTATACTACTATACAGGTAGTTTCTAAAGGATTAGTCACACAAACAAGTAACTTTAAGCCTTACTTGTCTGTTTTGAGGAATTTTGAACATAGGAACGTATTTTTGTAAATTAATTACCGTAGATGACAGTTGCAATAACCTGCCTATCAGCCCCGAACAAAGTTTTGTCCAGGGACAACTAAAAACTAAATTTTCCACGTACTTTAAAGAATCCCAAAGAATTTTTGTTGTGTATTACAGAACCCAGGCCAACATAATTCTGGAGCACGATAGACTTGTGTTCTACTCTGCATACTGGACCATCAGCCTCCTTCTGTATGTGCTCCACAGCATCCACAAGTTTACGGGCAAAGTCTTCAACATCATAAATTTTATTGCTATCACCATCTGAAATTAAATACAAAGAGAAAACTTATTTTAGTTTTGGTATTAATCCACATAGTAATTAAAAGAGTTAGCTCTATTTAAATGAACATTAACAAATAAACAGCACTCCTTAGTGTGACAAGAGAGTTAATTATACAAGTGACAGTAAATGATAAAGGAAAGGAATGGACAAAGTGAGCAATGGGAAAGGGTGAACCAGCAGGACAGGCAGGATGGCGACACACAGGCTAGGTGTCAGCAAATACAGGTATGAGCGAGGCTGGGTTAGGGGACCAGAGTGACAGCGGTGGTGGATGTGGATGGAGAGGGTTGTATGGGTGCACGACGGCAATGTCTTCAGCGCCTGCTCAGTAACAGATTGAGATGGGTGTCAAGAACAGACTCAGAACAGTAAGATAAAACAGAATGTAAAACACACGTAACAAGTTTGGAAAAATATGTGCCTACGCACACCGAAGTGTGGGACGAAGCATACCGTCAGCATTAAAACATGGACAACGCAGTAAGAACATGGTAAAGGGAGCTAAAATAATATAGCAGATGGAAGTGGCCGGCTGACCGCTGGGAAAAAAGGGAGGAGACAGCCACTTTGCAATACACTAAAACCTCCAGCCTAAAAGTTGAGGCCAGAGTCCAGACACATCATAAAACTTTAAAACCCTAGACACACACACATCTCATCATAAGCTAAAACACAGGGCAGATCCCCATCAAATTGTGCTTCTGCCCTTGCATCACGGTATAAAATGCATTCTGTTAAAATGTGGCGGACAGAGATGTGCACACCACAAGCATCACAAAGCAGGGGATCCTCCCGCCGTAATAGAAAGCTACGTGTGAGAGGACAGTGCCCAATCCGACGCGTAAGGGTTACTTCATCGTGCCTGAGCTACCAGCACGAGGAACACCATGGCCGAGTTGTTGACTTCACCAACTGCAGTTTATTGGCTGTGACTGCCAGTCATTCTTCCTCCCACAACTCACATGCATTTCTTGTGGAGAGCAGAAATGACGGGCTGCAAGGGAATAGGACACTGGACCACATCCTGCTCTCTGCAGGCATCCTTGGCAGCCCGATCGGCCTGTTCATTGCCCCATATTCCTACATGACCAGGCACCCAGCAGAAGGACACTTACTTACACCACCATTGGAACAAGTACAATTGGCCATATATCAGCTGGACCATCTCCTCAGTTGGATACAGATTCTGCAACAATTGTAAGGCACTAAGAGAATCGGTGCAGAGGAGAAAGCGATTGACTCATCTGCTCCAGTGCATTCAGGATCACGTGGAGCTCTGCTGCAAAAACAGTATATTCATCAGGGAGGCGAATCTGGGTAACATGATCAGGGAACACTACAGAACAGCCAAGGAAGTTCTCGTTTGGAGCCATCAGTGTAAACGATGGTGAAACTGTGAAGCACATCTAAAATGTTAAAAAACAGAGATTGGAACGTAAAATATGGTGTACTATCTTTCTTAAAATATGTCAAATCGAAAATAAGTCTGGGTCTCCATAGGAGCCAATTTGGAAATCTGCTCCAACTGCGATGGAAAACATAAAGACAAGCCATATTCATCGCAGAGAGGCAATCCTGTATCCTAATCCCATAGGGCTGCATCGCTCATTGCCAGTTACGAAATAGCCGTGCCAGAGGAAGCTGAGCAATGGTATGGTATGCAAGTGTATGCATGGTGTGGACAAAGTTTTATTCGCCTGGCACACTGTAAGTAGCCGCCGCCGCATATGTAGTGGCGGTTCACCAGCCTCTGCACAGAGGTTTGGTATGGGACTAGTTCTGAATGCCCAAGTGGCCAACCGAAGCCCTTCATGGTGCACATCGTTCAACATCTTTAAGTAAGAAGGCCTCGCAGACCCATACACCGTGCACCCATAATCGAGCCGAGATTGCACAAACACCCTGTAAAACTGGAGCAGACAAGTCCTGTCGGCTCCCCATGTACTGTGGCTAAGACATTTAAAACACTTAAAGCCTTAAGTGACCGTCGTTTCAAGTCTTTAAGATGAGGTAACCACGTAAGCTTCGAGTCAAAAATGAGCCCCAGAAA
The DNA here is from genome assembly GCF_023897955.1 of Schistocerca gregaria. Taxonomy (NCBI): domain Eukaryota; kingdom Metazoa; phylum Arthropoda; class Insecta; order Orthoptera; family Acrididae; genus Schistocerca; species Schistocerca gregaria. The sequence continues at coordinate 683,799,221 of NC_064922.1, forward strand.
TCTCACCATGTCTTTAAAAGCAAGGACAGTGTCCCTCATCTTCAACTCAGGAAAGGTTAAAATCAAACAAGAAAGGTGAAAAAGAACACATAAGGACTTCTCGGTGGAAAACTTAAAACCACTCTTCTGCGCACAGTCATCCAAATGTCTAAGAGTAAGTTGCAACTGACGCATTGTCATTGCAAGGCTTGAAGAAGAGCAAAACAAAGAGAAATCATCCACAAACAAGACACACTGGACAGGCCTTTTCACTATAGAGGTAATGCTATTAATAGCAATGGCAAAGACAATCACACTTAAAATGCTACCCTAAGGGACACTGTTCTCCTCTTCAAAGCGGTCAGACAGAACGTCACCAATTCGGTATTTAAAACATCGAGGCGAGAGGAAAGACTGAATAAAAGGAGGAAGACAACAACAAAAACACCATTTGTGAAGCTGCTCCAGGATGAGACGCTTCCAAGTGGTATCGTAGGCCTTCTCGATGTCAAAAAATACACCTAGGTGATGACGGTGTTGTAAAGCTTGTTGTATAGCCGCCTCCCTCCCGGAGGTGGAACGAAAGGTGGAACGAAACCTCCTGAACCCACACTGAAAGCGACTAAGGAGTTGCCGGGATTCTAATATCCAGACAAGGTGGCAGTTGATCATCCGCTCCAAGGTCTTTCCCATGCAACTAGTGAGGGCAACACTATGGTAGCTACGCAGGTTCGTGCGGTCTTTCCCAGGTTTTAAAAAATGAATTAAAACTGCCTCACGCCACTAGTCAGGAAAGTGACCTGACAACCAAATGGCATTAAAAAGTGCGAGAAGGATTTCTTTGTTGTGACTTGTGAGGTGCCATAGCATACTGTAATGGATCCTGTCGTGACCTGGGGATGTGTCACGAGCTGCAGACAATGCAGACTCCAGCTCCCACATAGAAAATGGGCAGTTGTAAACTTAATTACAGGTGGACTGGAAGTCCAAATTACACCTCTCAGCAATCGCTCAATGGTGCTGGAAACCCGGATCTAGACTGGTTGTTGCAGTAACCATGGCCAAATACTCTGCCACAGTCTGGGCAATGTCTCTCAGATCCTTATGGAGACTGCCGTTATTCATTACAGAAGCCATGGGGCACCTCCCTCCTCTCCCAGAAATTCTCCTGATGGTCTCCAACACAATGGAACCTTTGGTGGAACAATTAATGGTGTTCAGGAACTGTTGCCACAACCTCTTCTTGCTCTCTCGGATAATGCGGCAACTTTTGCCCTTGCCACCCGAAAGGCTGCAAGATTCTCAGCAGTTGGCTGACACCAGAACCTACGCAGAGCCGCATGCCTGGTCCTGATCGCAGAGTGGCATTCGTCACTCTACCAAGAGACAGGTTGTCTCTTTCGGTGGCCTGTGGACTGTGGAATGGATGCTGCAGCAGCGTGGTGAACCGTTTTGGTAATATGATCCACCCATGCCTCCAACATTTGCACACTGTTCGAACTGGATCAACTGGCTATAAAGTGTCCAGTCGGCTCCACTGAGCACCCATTGTGGTGGTCTCCTTTCGGGGCCCATGCCATCTGGCAGGTGAATCTAGATTGGGAAGTGATCACTGCCGTGCGGAGAGCAAAGCAAGAGATCAATGGCACAGAATGACCCAGTCGCTGTGCAGAAGTGAGTGCTCTGTCCTCCATTGAGCAAGTAGGCACAGGATGACAGGAGAAGAATATCAATTGCTCTACCTCTGGGACAGGTAATTGCAGAGCCCCAAAGCACATTGTGGGCATTAAAATCATCACAAATAATGAACAGCTGGGGCAGCTGTGTAAGAAGATCGTTGAGGACCGCTTCATCAAGTGCATCATATGGTGGCAAGTAAAGCTAACATACAGTCAATGGATGAGGCATGTGCACAGACACAGCGACGGCTTGTAAAGTCATCGTAAGTGAGAGAGGCGAGGAATGGTAGTCCGTCCTAACAAAAATAGCTACGTCTCCTCTAGCTCTCTCTCCACACAGGTCGTCGTTTATGTGGAGCGTATAGCCTCGTAGCTCAGGGGAGTATGATGGATGGAAACAAGTCTCCTGGAGACACAGACACAGCGGTCTACCCTGAGAGAATAGACGAAGTTCCTCCACATGTGTCCTGAACCCCTGCAAGTTCCACTGCAGTATGGGAGCCATCTATGATGGGAGAAGCACCTTCATCTTGTCTCTCCGACGGGGTGGGGAGACTTCAGCAGGTGGCGGGGAAGACATGGGGTGAGATGACTGCCTCACATATACGTCGTACTCCACCAGCTCTGGGGAAGAGTCAGATGTAGCCTCACATAAAATGACATTGGCATGGTCAGATGGTTTACCACGTGATTTTACCCGCTGTTGCTGCTGTATAGGAGCTTCCTGCGGTTTGGTGGGCTTTGGGGGAGCCGACGTGGGAGTGGTAATGGCCATACTGGCTTTGGAACACCCTCAGCAGTTGGATGCGCCAGGGTCTGGCCCTAGTTTGTCACTGTACCTTTGTCTGCCATTTGAGTAGGGGATACAGGCTCTGAAACACTGGCTGCATTACAAGTGCACTGACATCTGCAGGTGTTAGTGCCAACACTCACCACCTCTGTCTGCATAGAGGCATCAGCTTTTGGAGTAGGTTTCTGAAACATGGATGCAAAATATGTAGCAAATGTGGGAGGTTGCATTGACTTGTATATCTTTTTGGCCTCACCATAGGGGATACGCTTGGTTGTTTTTATTTCCTGGACTTTGCGTTTCTCTAAAAATATTCAGCAGTCCCTACTCCAAACAGGGTAGTTTCCAGAGCAATTGATATATTTGGCTGGAAACGAGAAACCAACTTCTTCATGAGCAGCCTTACCGTAGTTGCCACAAGCCACTTTGCCTTTACACCCTAAGGTGGTATGCCTAAAACACTGGCATTTAAAACAGCACATTGGTGTCAGGAAATAAGGCCTCACACTAAGGCGAAGGAAGCCAGCTTGAACATGTACAGGAAGTTTCGTGGTATTGAAGGTCAGAATAAAGGAGTCGGATTTGACAAGACTGCCATCAATTCTCTTCATGATATGTTGGACAACAACGATACTTTCCGGAGCCCACTCACGTTGCAGTTCTTCCCTGGGAATGTCGACTAGGTCCTGGCATGTCACACCACCTTTGCTATAATTCAAGGTGCTGTGCAGTTCAGTGTCTATGGCATACTCCCGAACGCATTTAGCAGACTGGAGGTTAGTTGCTTCCTGGGAGTTGAAAGTTTCCACTAGCAAGGTCTCATTACGCAAAAGCTTCACTGATTTTAAGGAGCCACAGATGCCCTACAAACCCTTTTGTATATAGAAGGGCGAAACCTTCGCGAAACTAACCTCCTTCTGTTTCACAACGAGAAACACATTCTGATTACCAGAATCCATTCTGTTACCAAAGACTTTACTTGTTAAAGACGTGTTGGGAGTCAGGGGGACTGACTACACGAGCCCTCTTGAGAGACTGGCTGTTAGAACCTTCCAGTGGCCCACCCTTTCTGCTTGGAAGAAGAAAAGAGGATTTAGAAGGATCCATCTCGGTCCCACGAGCAGCTAGGGAACTAGAAGTCCACCTACACCGAGCCCCATGTGCCTAGGTAAGCCTTATACAACTGAGGTGCGGCAGATTCCCCAGACGTTGCCCGCTAGCAACTGTTCCACCTCAACAGCCATGCATCTCATCAGCACACAGCACATCTTGATATTGAGGGATTGTTTATAGAGGTTTATTCCATCCTCACGATCCAGGCACTCAAGCCTAGATCCCCATTACCTGAGACACACAACATTCCACATTTGCACCGCATGGTGGTTGCTGAAGTATGCCCAGAGCTTATGGTGACAGGGGACTGGTGGCACTTATCAGTCCCCAGCTCAGGAACCCCAGGGTCCCCAAGCCTGTACCTGGCACTCAAATGTCGAGCCCCTGGGGGCGGCAGCAGTGGTGGTGGTGGTGGTGGTGGTGGTGGTGAAGACCAGTGGGAGCAGCGGGAGTTACGACAGGCAATGGGTCGCCAAGCCTGTACCCGGCACCTGAATGTCGAGCCCCTGGGAGCCGCGGCGGTGGTGAAGACCAATGGGAGCAGTGGGTGTTACGACAGGCAAGGGTGGAGCTAAGAATGGGGATTATTTGTGTGAGGATGGGCATTTAGCAGAGTGGGTATGGGGGATTAGTGGGGCAGGGTGGGCATTTAGTGTGGCAGGAGTGGGGGATTTGCGGGTCGGATCGGGGTGGTGGACTAGTGGAGTGAGGTTAGAGGATTAGTGGGACACGGACAGAGACAGGGGATTACCAGGGTGTGTGTGTATGGGGGGGGAGGGGGATTAGTGTGCAGTGGTTAGGGAATTTGTGGGGTGGAGCTGGTGGATTAATGGAGGGGGACTAGCAGTGTGGGGATCTGGGATTGGTGGCACAGGGTTGGGGGGGGGGGGGGGGGACGGTGCGATGGAGGAAAGGTGAGGAGCTGAAGACAAGGGGGAACAGACAAGGAGGGAGCATCAGGAGAGATGAATATAAACAAGGTGAAAACAAGACTGAATGAGAGAGGGTAACAAAGAAGGGATAAACTAAAAAGTGAAGTGAGAAAGGAGGAACAAGGAAGAGAAGTGAGAAAGGAGGAACAAGGAAGAGAAGTGAGAAAGGGGGGGACAATGGAAGGGACTGAGAAAGGGGGAACAAGGGAGAGCAATGAGAAAGGGGGACACAAGGAGGATGAGTGCGAAAGGGGGAACAAGGAAAGGCTGTGAACAAGTGAGAAACAAGGGGGGACCAAGAAGGGAAAATGAGAGGTAGGAGGAAAGAGAGAGGGTGAAAAAGAAAGAATAAGAAAATGGGGGATCAAAAAGTGTAATGGGAGAAGGGGGAACAAAGATGACGAGATGGGAAGGAAATGGACACAGGAGACAGGGAGAAATGGAGACAGGAGTAATGGAAGTCCAGAGATATGGATAGGGTGGAATGTATGGAAAGAGGGGTGGAAAGAGGGAGTGGGATGGAAAGAGGGAGAGGGATGGAGAAAGCAATAGGGATGAAGAAAGGAGGACGATGGAGACAGGGCAAGGAACAGTCACTAGGCAGCCAACAGAAGGGAATATACTGTAGGGGAGAAGAGGCTCGCGTATGGACCTATATTGTGGCATAGGGGCTCACAAAGGGAAGCATAAGGGGGCACAGGGACTCTTGACGGGACCCACATGCCAGTGCAAGGACCCGTGAAGGGCTCTGTCTGGGGGTGTAGTGTCTCATGAAAGACCTGTGCAGGGGCAAGGTGGCCTCATGAAGGGGGTAAATGCAGGGATGTAGGGCATCCACACAGGAGTGAAGAGCCTTGTGAGGGGACCCATGCAAGAGCATAGGAGCTATGGAAGGCGCTCACAAAGGGACTTGTGTCATGGCATCAGTGTTCATGAATGGACACTAGGGCTCACGAAGTGACTTGTGTCGGGATGGGGATGCATAGGCATACACGAAGGGACCAGTGCGGGGCCATAAGGACTCATATGGCTGCATAAGACCAAGCAGCACTGCAGAGGGCAATGTTAGGCTTCGTAGGCCCATGTGTGGCTAAAAAGGGCAAAGCAGGACCACGCGAGTGTGCATAGGGTCATGTGAGTGTTTCAGGGGCCATATGCAGGGATGCGAGGCCATGTGCAGTGGCATAGGGCGATGTCCAGGGGCATAAGGCCAAACGCAGAGGCACTGGACACGTGCAGGCACATAGGCGACTGTGAAGTATGGTAGGTGACTATGAAGGGGGTAGGCAGTCACGAGAGGGCTTAGGTGACATGCTGATGTTGCCCCGAGGGGTCACAGTGTGGTTTGGGGAGGCGTAAGTGAGGATGTATTTGAGGGGCATAAAGGTATGCATTTCTCACCTGAGTGTGTTGGGTGGATGTTCTCATGTGGTAGGCACAGTGTTGTTCAGTAGGCATGATGTTGTTTGGAAAACATGATAGTGTTCGGAAGGCATGATCTCTTACAGGGGGCATAATCTTGTGTGAGGAAGAGTGGTTATAATCATAGCCAGTTTATGGGGCTGGTAGGGGGTATGACATCTGTAGGGTATTGGTATGGGGTCCTTAGTGGGGCAAGAGATTGGTATGGGGGTGGCAAGAGGTCAGTATGGGGGGGGGGGGGGGGGGAAGAGGTCAGTATTGGGGGGGGGGGGGTGCAAGAGGTCGGTATGGGGGGGGGGGGGTGCAAGAAGTCAGTATAGGGGGGCAAGAGGTCAGTGGGTATTTTAAGTCAGTGGATGGGATTGTGGGGTAAGTAAAGGTATGGAGCCACTGAGGGGAGTAAAGTGTGTTAGGAGGGTATTAGGTTGTTGCAAGGAGTGAGATCGAATGGTGGAGTAGAGGGTTATTGTATCCATAGGTGGGTATGTGGGCCGTAAGAACTTTAATGCTCGTACGGGGTGGGAGTCAACAGGGAGTATTTAAAAAAAAATGTATGACAAAGATACGGTACCATACTGTTAACAATCTATTCACTGAATAAGCAATGACAGAAATAAAACAAAGGTTCACAATTGGGATTATAATTACGGATGAAAGAATACTGATGAGTAGATTCCCCAATGTAATTGCTATCCTGAAAAAGAATTACGGGACTTCGATCACTAGTCTAATGAGTACAGAATATGGATTGAAGGTAAACTGAAGAAAGATGAAAGTTATATGGAGTAGACTAAATGAGATTCACTATAAATTTAATATCAGATCGATGACTATGAAGTACATGACATTACTGCAGAGGAGAAGGTGGCTTCGAGCAGGGGGATGGCACAAGTGCAAGGATGGCACCAGGTGAGTGCGCCTCAAGGCGGAGAGGTGTGGGAGAAGGCAGAGTGCCAGCAGATGAAAGGAGGAGCATAGTGTGCGCGCAGCGCCGAAATGTTGGTGGTGGGGGTAGACTGGTGAGATAGGAGGGGGATGGGGAAGTGTGGCTCCAGCGATGGAGGCTGTGGCGCTAGAGGGAGAGGGGCACATCGGCAAAGGGGGGGGGGGGGGCGGGGCATGAGCACTGTGCTGGGGAGGGAGGATGCTTTACTATGGGAATGTGGGGCGTGGTGCCACAGAGGCATGTGATGTAGAAATAATATTATTAGAGAAGTAACTGAGATCTGGTTGGCAGAAAATCTTAATCAGAACACTGGCTTCAACTTATCAAGGCCTAGAATACCGCCATAAAATTATTGAAAGCATAGAAAAAAGTTAACATCAGGCAAGAGATAAGGAAACAAGTCCTTTACAATGTTGTCACGTAGAAGAAGGTGTAATTAGATGAATGACGAACACTAACTTCACTTAACGGAGTTTTATTCAGCGCTTGCACATACAAGAGTGTGGAGCGAAATGCCTCTGGCCAAAATACATATCGTATATATACAGTTCTACATCTACATCTATACTCCGCAAGCCACCCAACAGTGTGTGGCGGAGGGCACTTTACCTGCCACTGTCATTACCTCCTTTCCTGTTGAAGTCACATATGGTTCGCGGGAAGTACGACTGTCTGAAAGCCTCCGTGAGCACTCTAATCTCTCTAATTTTACATTTGTGATCTCCACGGGAGGTATAAGTAGGGGGAAGCAATATATTCAATACCTCATCCACAAACGCACCCTGTCGAAACCTGGCGAGCAAGCTACACAGTGTCTCCCTTGCAGAGTCTGCCACTTGAGTTTGTTAAACGTCTTCGTAACGCTATCACGGTTACCAAATAACCCTGTGATGAAACGCGCTGCTCTTCTTTGGATCTTCTCTATCTCCTCCGTCAACCAGATCTGGTACGGATCCCACACTGATGAGCAATACTCAAGTATAGGTCAACCGAGTGTTTTGTAAGCCACCTCCATTGTTGATGGACTACATTTTCTAAGGACTCTCCCAATGAATCTCAACCTGGTACCCGCCTTACCAACAATTAATTTTATATGATCATTCCACTTCAAATCGTTCCGCACACATACTCCCAGATATTTTATACAAATAACTGCTACCATTGTTTGTTCCGCTATCATATAATCATACAATAAAGGATCCTTCTTTCTATGTATTCGGAATACATTACATTTGTCTATGTTAAGGGTCAGTTGCCACTCCCCGCACCAAGTGCCTATCCACTGCAGATCTTCCTGCATTTCGCTACAATTTTCTAATGCTGCAACCTCTCTGTATACTACAGCATCATCCGCAAAAAGCCGCATGGAACTTCCGACACTATCTACTAGGTTATTTATATATATTGTGAAAAGCAATGGTCCCATAACACTCCCCTGTGGCATGCCGGGGGTTACTTTAACGTCTGTAGATGTCTCTCCATTGATAACAACATGCTGTGTTCTGTTTGCTAAAAACTCTTCAATCCAACCACACAGCTGGTCTGATATTCCGTAGACTCTTACTTTGTTTATCAGGCGAAAGTGCAGAACTGTATCGAACGCCTTCCGGAAGTCAAGCAAAATAGCTTCTACCTGGCACCCTGTATCTAATATTTTCTGGGTCTCATGAACAAATAAAGCGAGTTGGGTTCACACAATCGCCGTTTCCGGAATCCATGTTGATTCCTACAGAGTAGATTCTGGGTTTCCAAAAACAACATGATACTCGAGCAAAAAACATGTTCTAAAATTCTACAACAGATCGACATCAGAGATATAGGTCTATAGTTTTGTGCATCTGCTCGACGACCCTTCTTGAAGACTGGGATGACCTGTGTTCTTTTCCAATCATTTGGAACATTCCGTTCCTCTAGAGACTTGCGGTACATGGCTGTTAGAAGGGGGCAAGTTCTTTCGCGTATTCTGTGTAGAATCGAATTGGTATCCCCTCAGGTCCAGTGGACTTTCCTCTGTTGAGTGATTCCAGTTGCTTTTCTATTCCTTGAACACTTATTTCAATGTCAGCCATTTTTTCGTTTGTGCGAGGATTTAGAGAAGGAACTGCAGTGCGGTCTTCCTCTGTGAAACAGCTTTGGAAAAAGGAGTTTAATATTTCAGCTTTACGCGAGTCATCCTATGTTTCAATGCCATCATCATCCCGGAGTGTCTGGATATGCTGTTTCGAGCCACTTACTGATTTAACGCAAGACCAGAACTTCCTAGAATTTTCTGTCAAGTCGGTACATAGAATTTTACTTTCGAATTCACTGAACGCTTCACGCATAGCCATCCTTACGCTAACTTTGACATCGTTTAGCTTCTATTTGTCTGAGTGGTTTTGGCTGTGTTTAAACTTGGAGTGAAGCTCTCTTTGCTTTCGCAGTAGTTTCCCAACTTTGTTGTTGTACCACGGTGGGTTTTTCCCGTCCCTCACAGTTTACTCAGCGCGTACCTGGCTAAAACGCATTTTACGATTTCTTTTTACTTTTTCCATAAACACTCAACATTGTCAGTGTCAGAACAGAAATTTTCGTTTTGATCTGTTAGGTAGTCTGAAATCTGCCTTCTATTACTCTTGCTAAATAGATAAACCTTCCTCCCTTTTTTTTTTATATTCCTATTAACTTCCATATTCAGGGATGCTGCAAAGGCCTTATGATCACTGATTCCCTGTTCTGCACATACAAAGTCGAAAAGTTCGGGTCTGTTTGTTATCAGTAGGTCCAAGATGTTATCTCCACGAATCGTTTCGCTGTTCAATCACTTGAGGTAATTTTCGGATAGTGCACTCAGTATAATGTCACTCGATGCTCTGTCCCTACCACCCGTCCTAAACATCCGAGTGTCCCAGTCTATATCTGGTAAATTGAAATCTCCACCTAAGACTATAAAATGCTGAGAAAATTTATGTGAAATGTATTTTCTCTCAGATGTTCTGACACTAATGCTGCTGAGTCGGGAGGTCGGTAGAAGGAGCCAATTATTAACCTAGCTGGGTGTTGAGTGTAACCTCCACCCATAATAATTCACAGGCACTATCCACTTCTACTTCACTACAGGATAGACTACTACTAACAGCGACGAACACTCCACCACCGGTTGCATGCAATCTATCCTTTCTAAACACCGTCTGTACCTTTGTAAAAATGTCGGCAGAATTTATCTCTGGCTTCAGCCAGCGTTCTTTACCTATAACGATTTCAGCTTCGGTGCTTTCTATCAGCGCTTGAAGTTCCGGTACTTTACCAATGCAGCTTCGACAGTTTACAATTACAATACCGATTGCTGCTTGGTCCCCACATGTCCTGACTTTGCCCCGCACCAGTTACAGAACATTCCAGTACAATGATTCTTGACATTTGTGGATACTTCTAGAATGTACTCAAACTGAATATAGAAATTAAAATTTTACAGTTCAGGAGAGTTTTGAACATATGAACCTCCATGCAACAGTCTAGTTTCGTAACCACTACACCACGGTGACTGTGCTACTCAGCTTCTCCTGCGACATTGCTCCCTCCTTAAGAGAACAGTGTCTCGGCATTACATCCTCATAGTCTGGAAACAAGTCATCGGTCTTGCATACTCCAACTCCCGATGATTGACGCTCGCTCTGGCAGCGATCTTCTTAGAACTTCCTTTGCCTCTACACTCTTCATCACCTTTCTGCTTGTTGCCTGTCCCTGGAGCTTCAAATTTACACTGGGTTGCAGGATCCTGATAGGGCTTCATTCAAAGGACATGGACCGTATCTCTGATCTTTCGTCATCTTGTGTCAGGCTGGAAATCTTCAACTTCAAAAGTAACATTAGACAACTGTCTTACAACCTTATAAGGTCCAAAGTAGCGCCTGAGGATCTTCTCAGAGCGATCAACCTCCTGAACAGGAGTTAGGATCCAGACTAGGTCACCAGGCTAGTAGACAACAGGGCAGTGGCTAGTGTCATATCTTCGGCGATAGTTTTCTTGAGCCTACAGCATGTGGAGTCGAGCTAACTCCAGGGATTCCTCAGCTCTGGTTAACACCTCACCAATGTAGTCATTGTCCACATCATCAAGATGTAACGGAAACCCAAGTATCCATTGTCGTAGTTGCCTCATGCCCATTCACCAAGAAAAATGGTGTAAATTCTGTGGTGCCTTGTTAGGTGGTGTTCTAGGCAAACGTTACGAAAGGTAGCATCTCATCTCACTGCTCAACATGGACGAACATTGATAGCATGTCGGCCAAAATCTTATTAATGTGTTCATTGCCTGTTGGTTTGCAGATGGTAGACAGTCATCATGTGATGGGTAATGTACCAACAGTTTCTCTCTGTCACAAGATTCGACTGAAAAACTTTCCCTCGATCGGTAATTAATGACCTTGGGGCACCGTGTTTTAATACAATGTCTTCCACGATGTATTTGGCTACCTCAAATGCTTTGACTGTTTACATGGCTTTTGTAATGGCAGAGTGTGTCAGATAATCAGTGCAAACAAAAATCCATCTATTGCCACTAGCAGATGTTGGAAATTGTTCGAGGAGGTCAATCCCAACATGCTGGAAAGGCATTTCGGCTGCTGGAACCTGTTTGAGTCAGTTAGGTGGTTTCTGAGGAACTGCCTTTCTCCTTTGGCACTCTCGACAGTTTGACACATAGTAACGACCACTCCTAAATAAACCTGGCCACAAAAATCTTTGGCATATCCTATCATATGTCTTAATAAATTCTAAATGTCCGGACTCAGGTGTGTCATGGAATTTCTGTAGAACATCTAACTGCATGTGTTTAGGAATCACTGGTAGCCACCTCTTTCCAAACAGATCAATAGTTGAAACTTCCTGGCAGATTAAAACTGTGTGCCGGGCCGAGACTCGAACTCGGGACCTTACCTTTCGCGGGCAAGTGCTCTACCAACTGAGCTACCCATACACGACTCACGCCCCGTCCTCGCAGCTTTACTTCTGCCAGTACCTTGCCTCCTATCTTCCAAACTTAACAGAAGCTTTACAGAAGCTCTCCTGCATGGGTAGCTCAGTTGGTAGAGCACTTGCCTGCGAAAGGCAAAGGTCTCGAGTTCAAATCTCGGCCCGGCACACTGTTTTAATCTGCCAGGAAGTTTCATATCAGCGCACACACCGCTGCAGAGTGAAAATCTCATTCTGGAGATCAAAAGTTTTTCTTGCAAAGTAATCCATTAACTACCTTAAATTGTCCTTTCACATCCTCTGACCGATTTAAGGCAAGCATAATTTCAGATATCTTGGCTTCCTTGTTCTGCTCAGCAGAGAGATCCTGGAGTGCAGTGAGACTGTCACTATCTTCATCAAAGTCTTGATGGTCTTGTACAGGGTTTCTTGAGAGATGGTCAGCATCTTGGCGTTTCCTTCCACTTTTGTACACTATAGTAATGTCATACTCTTGAAGACGTAGTGCCCACCTGGCAAGTCGTCCTGTTGGATCCTTAAGGCCTGTCAACCAACAAAGTGAATGATGGTCTGTAACAACTGTTAACGGCCTTCCATAGAGATACTGTTGAAATTAGCACATGGCCCAGATCATAGCAAGACATTCTCTTTCTGGAGCTGAGAAGTTTATCTCGGCTTTTTTAAGTGACCTAGAAGCAAAGGCTATAACCTTCTCTTTTCCATCCGAAATTTGCACCAGAACAGCACCGATCCAATACCCACTGGCATCTGTGTGTAGTTCTGTAGATGCTCTCTTATAGTACAGACCAAGTACAGGGTCAGTCATCAGAGCTATTCGCAGCACATTGAAAGAATCTTGTTGAGCACCACTCCAGATAAATTTAGCATCGGCTATTAACAACTCTTGGAATGGCCTGGCTTTGATACAAAAGTCTTTGTTAAAACGACAGTAATAAGAACATAACCAAGGAAGCTTCTCACATCTCTAATACTTTTAGGAATAGGAAATTCTGTTATAGAGCTCACCTTTTCTGGGTCTGGCCAAACACCTTCGTTTGACACAAGGTGTACAAGTATTTTGATTTCTTTTCCTCCAAAGAGACACTTTCTTGGATTAAGTTTCAGTCCACCTTGTTGGAGACACTTAAGAACGGCCCTCAGTATTTTTACATGTTCATCAAATGTCTCTGAGATCTCTATAATGTCATCTAAATAACAAAAACACATTGTCCACTTGAAGTGCCTTAGAAGATTATCCATCAGCCATTCAAAAGTTGCTGGTGCAATACACAAACCAAATGACATTACCTAAAACTCATACAGGCCCTCAGAGGTGATGAATGCAGTTTTCTCACGATCAGCCTCACCTACTTTGATTTGCCAGTATCCCAAGTACATGTCCATGGTTGAGAAAAACTTAGTCCCCTTCAGACAATCAAGTGTATCATCATTTTGTGGAAGGGGTTAAATGTCCTTTTTAGTTATCTTATTAAGTTTCCTGTAAACAACACAAAAGCACCAACTGCCACCCTGGTGACGACCATGGGCTCTGTGAAGGCTGAATGTTGTCATTTTTCATCATTTTCTCTACCTCATCATGAATTATTTGACATTCTGTTGCTGACACACAATATGCTCTCTGGATTATTGGTTGATGGTCTCCAGTGCTAAACCATCAATGTGTCTAATTTGCTCTTCACCTGTGGATTAAAGCATTCAGAGAACTCTTGAAGAATGGCAAGTAGCTTTTTCTGTTGTTCCTTAGTGAGATCTGGTGATAGTCAAGATAGAAGAACTTGTCTCATAGTGGAAGCGCCAATTTTGCCCACAGACTCAGCACGGGAGGTTTCTATGATGCTCAGCTGTGCGGCAATTAATGGCTCAGCGTCTGCTATGCACATGTGTCTTGGAAGGATCTGCGGTTCTCGGTGACAGTTAACTATCCACAATTCACCAAATTCATTCTTAAACAAGACGACAGAGGCTGGGATGACCAAGTTATTCTCCAGTGGTATGCTTCTCTTACATCCACTACAAGATCAATGGGTTGATGCATGGCATAACACATGAGAGTTACCTTTCTAGTGCTAACTGCAGGAATGATCACTTCATCCACCACACAGTCTCCACACACTCGGATGCGCATCTTCCTGTCCACAGTATCTCAGCACGTCTAGAATAATCTTCGAGCAACCACAATCTATAATTGCCTGAGAAGCTTCAAAAAACTCCCACCCAAGACACACTACACTCTCGTAAGACGATGAATTCTAAGGGCTGTCTATTGCAATTATACCCACATGAATGACACACCTTCCTGTAGGTTTTACATATTTCCCATCAGCCACCTTCAGCAGAGATCTCCGGAATGACTGACTATGATGCTCCAGGGTCCACAAGAGCTTGGACTGGTCGGCCATCCTTGAGGATATTGACGTAGCTTCCTATCATTTCTGTAGTGATTGATGGCAGAGGATTTTTCTCTTCGGCGGCCTCACCTCCGAGGAAGGTCGCACCCTTTAGTTTTCCAGGTCGCGGCGGCTAGGTTAGCGGCTGGATCTTCTAAACGGCAATAGAGACCTTGATTGGTGTGTTGGGGAGCGTCCTCTCCAGCAACTAGCTTGTGGCAATGGTGTCCTATGTTGTCCTACACCCATATCTTCTTGTTCATCTTCATCGTCCCGGAGTTGGCATCAGCTAAGATCAGTCTGCTGTCTTCTGGTGTGGGCATCATCAAATATCCGCCGCTGACAATAGCGCACCACATGTACCCGTTGTCCATGGTGGAAACATACTGGTTGGTTATCCTGGACCCTCCAGATGTCAGTCTCCCTTGGTGCCCAAACAGGTTCCTCATCCGGCATTGTAGGAACGTAACTTCGCCTGTGTCTTGACTTTTTTCCCGTTTTAAAGGGAAATGAAGGACAAGAGATTGGGTTCAATGTCTGTTCCACTTCCTCCCTCATGACCTCTTGAAGTGCCTTGGTTTTTTGCTCGATGTGCACTCCAAGTGCCTTCTGAACACTCTCACTACTCGAAGAAAACTTGTGAAATCACTTCCTTCCTCCATCACAGACATCAATACAACATTTGGAAGCTGTTAAAACTCCTTGCGTGTAATTCTTTTTTGATGCATTGTCTCGATATAGTGGCACCATTTTATGAAGTTGTCTGCTGTCGAAACCTCCTTCAGGAGTAGCGCTCGATACATGTCCACAGCAACACCCTTCATGAGACGTGCAACATTACCTTCCTCCTTCATTCTAGGATCCACTATTTTACACAGCTCCAAGATGTCTTGAATGTAGGATGCTGTAGTTTCTCATGAACACTGTGCCCTGCACTTTAATTTATCTTCAGCCTTGCACTTCTGTCGTCGTGTGTCACCAAAATACTTGCGCAGTTCAGCCTGGAATACTCCCCAGCTTTTGAGCTTCTCCTTGTTGTTCTCATACCATTGCTTGGCAATGCCCTCCAAGTAGAACAATACATTAGCCAAACACACGGTGTCATCCCATTTCTTAAATTTTGGCTACAGGCTCATATACCTTCAGACACTTGTTTGGATCTTGGCCATTGTCACCAGAGAAGCTGGAAGGATGTCACATATGGTGGCACACAGTTGCTGTCATCATAACGTCCTCTTCTTCTTCTGTCTCAGATTGTGGCTCGAACTTGGGTTTCTTCCCATGTAAACGGCCGCTCGTCGTGGCCTGATGGAAGCCACTGTGTCGTCGATAATGTGCACTATCACAAGTTCCCATACCCAGCGTCTCCACCAGAATAAGTCACATAGAAGAAGGTGTAATTAGATGAATGACAAACACTAACTTCACTTAACGATGGTTTATCCAGCACTTGCACATACAAGAGTGCAGAGCGAACTGCCTCCGGCCAGCACACACATGGTATATATACAGTTACCGAACATTCCAGTACAATGATTCTTGAAATATGTGGATACTTCTAGAATGTACTCAAACCGAATATAGAAATTAAAATTTTACAGTTCATGTTAGTTTTGAACTTATGACCCCCCCATGCACCAGTCTAGTATCATAACCACTACACCATGGTGACTATGCTACTCTGCTTCTGTCTATTTATTACACACTGCCTATAGGACTGGACATTGAAAAAAATGCCTTTAACCATTCAGGGGCACCTGGGTAAAAATGGAACACTTAATTCCAACTGCAGAACTACACAAAGGCAAAAGAGGGGATAATTCACATAAGTCAAAGGAAATCCCTGACGTGTAGAATATATTAGAGAGTATATGATGGGCTGACCTGTTACATTCAGTGTCAAGACGATATGAGAAACCAGTACTAGTATAACCGAATGCAGACTGACCATGTTGGTTAAGCATGAGATTATATAGCGTAATTTCGGTCTGAGATTATTAACTTGTGCTGAATATGATTGCTGACATTATCATAGCATTGCATTCCATGTTCCACTGACTGCTGTCTGAATTCTTATTCCTCACACAACAGGTGTGGCTTTTTAAAGGTTTTTATTTTATTCTATGACCAGTTTCATGTAGCTACATCGGGTAGCATACGATACACACTGCCACTACAACATAATAACTGAAACTGACTCCTCCTCATCCAAAGGGTGTGTGCCCGGAACCAGGGTGAACTATCTCTTGCAGCACCACACCATGTTTTGGGTATCGCCAAGTGATCTGTCACCTGAAGCAATAAAAAGACTGACTTTGCTTGGAGCTGACTTGATTGTAGGCTGGTTCATTGTTCATCCATTAATATTTGACATTTGCTGTATGTTTATAAGATAACTTATTCTTTTTTGCGATTTCTAATACTAATTCTCTGTCCTTACCATTTGTCTGTCTTGTTATCAATGAAGCTTGTTTGTTTTCAGGACTTCTTCATGGCTATTCCTTGATTTATTATTTGCTGTAACTCATATTGATCAATAATCACTATCAAAATGGCAGTTCAGTGACTAACAAGACTTGTGTATTACATGCATTTGACAAAACATGAAAGTTTCTGTTATTCTAAAGTTCTTAAAACTGTGGGAACTAAGATGGCAAAAACTGTTTCCACACCCATCGCATTAGAACCTTTCAAAGAGCAAAGAAAGAGTGATATTTGAACAGATTTTCAGAGTGTTCTGTGTGATTGACTAGAATTTAAGATCTTTTCTCCTGTATAGACAATAAACAGAAAAACTTCAGCTATTTAAAAAATGAACTTTGCCCCATTAAATAGTTTGGTCTCACTGTTTTTTGGTGACACTTACCTGCTTCACTAACATTGCCATAGGAAATGCTACATACTTTATGTCTTGTCACACATTAAAACTAGAAGAGCCACAGTAAAATAAGTCATTGCCACAACACCACCATCTACAATCACACAGGCAACACATCAAGAGATCAAGAAACAGTTCAGTAATAGCAGTGGTGCAATCTTCATCATATCAGTACAGATTAAATGCTATCAAATTCACACAATATTTTGCACCAGGTTTCATCACCTACTTTTGATGTACCTGGATGACTAGGTTTAACCAGGAAACTCTCACCTCATGAAAATTCTCTATTATTCTGTGCATACAATAGTTGACCATTCAAATCAAATTCACACAAGTGTATCAGAATACCTTCTAAATATATATATGCTTCAGTTACTCGAGTTTGCCACCATTATTGCCAACACAACATCACCATGATACTATAATCAAGCAAATCCAAACAAGCAATTTGCTACTGAAGTTATTCATAAGCAAATAAATAATCAAATCACATTCTTGTTAGCAAATGAAACCACTGCTGAAAAATTTCTGGTGACTTTTATGGCATCACAATTAAAGATGCTGTTGACACAGAATCTAACACAAACTGCTTGGAGCACTGGACAAAGATCTGGAATGAATCTGCAAGTAAATCCTTCTAGGATTAGATTGTGTTTCTGATTATTCAATCCTTCAATCCTTCATTCATTCATTCATTCACTCATTCTTTCATTCATCAATAAAGTGATGAAGAACCTTCATGAATGCAATACGAGCCAACAAGTAACAAGCAATCACAAAAACGTAATTTCCACACTGTAGTGCAAATAATCACCATACTGGTTAAAGATATTTGTGTTTATGCCAGCTTAACTCAACCATATCAATGAAAAACAGTTGCTACTTTAGGAAAAAGTCTGCTGCTTCTTCATAATATTAAATAACAGCTATGTATTTTCTTTCATGGTTTAATATTTACTAGATTAGACTGGTAGTTTTTAAAGAAAACAATTACCTATATCTGTAAATACAGAGTTGGGTTTACAGTTCACTATTACTTCTCATGCAGTTTTAGACTGAATAACCAGCCAGGAATATTAAATTCTTGAATCCAGATAATAAGATAATATATAGAAGGTGTGGCTAATGAGATATTTTTAAATTTACCTTTAAATGTTTTCAATTTTCTTTTGAATGGATAAAAATTTGCAGTGCCATGCTAAATGGGTATAGGTGGAACACTTTTGCATTAGAGTACATAACTTCTCTCCCAACTCTAGACAAAAATGACAAAATCTACAAGAAAATTATTTGTGTCTCGTTCTATAATTGTGTAGCTGAAAGTGATTTTTATTGTCAGCAATAAAAATCATTAAGGAGTAAATCTACTGGGGAAAATAGCGTGAGAATTTTAAGACGTTTAATAATGTTCTGTAAAGTGTGCTGTTATCTACTTTGTGCAATATTCTTAATGCTTATAATATCTTCTCAAACTTCCAACTGCATCAAGTGGTATAAAATCCACAAGATTTGGCCAAATACCCCTCGGGCAATGTCGAGTGGTGACTGTCTTCGATTGCTGCTCCTGTCCTTATATAACGGCACTGCCATCTGTGACATCACTGATGTTCCTCCCAGCACCATATAGGGTAAGGTTTGTGTTATGTATCCACCATGTCTTCTTTTTCTTCTTCTTCTTCTTCTTCTTCTTCTTCAACCTTCTGATGGCAAGCTCCAGGCTGTCATCTATCCTGATTGTGTTGCCACAAATTTTTAACTCTGTCACTTCTTTTATGATATTATCCCAGGAACTATTAGTCCATGTAATAGCATATGTCTTGTCAAACGCATTAACATTTCTGTTTTCTAGAACTTGCTCTGCTACTGCTGATTTGTCACACTGCTGTGCAGTAGTATGCAGTCTATATGACACAGAAGTGTCCACACCCACAAGGTATTTTATTTACTCCTACCATTCTGAGGCTTACACTGTCTTTCACAAGCTTCATGAAATTTTGCTGGAGTCCTGAAGACCAAATCAATTTTATGCTTCTTTAGGACCCAGCTCATCTTTCCTGTTACTGAGCCACAGAATGGCAAAAATGTAAGCTCCTTCATGTCCTCCTCAGGGTCCTTCAGCTTGTGTGTGTTCAAAAAGGTGGCTTGTCGAATCCAATGGTGGTTGTAGCGATTGTCCATGAGTACTTTCTGCAAGTGGCTCAGTTCCTTTAGCAGGTTTTTTAGCATCTGAGATGATTTTGCTCGATATACCAAGGTCCTTAGAAAAGATTTTTCTGTGACAGAAGGTGACAGCTGTTAGCATGCACATTTTGGTCTGTGTGGGTGGATTTATGGTAAACACTGTGGATGAGACACCTATTTGTTTTATGGCAGACAAGGATGTCAAGGAATGGCACGGCACCATCTCTCTCTACATCCATCGTAAACCAGATGTTGTCACGAATATTGTACATGTGGTCCAACAATTCTCCCAGCTTTTCATGTCCATGAGACCAGACAACAAATGTGTTATGAACATAATGATAAAAGCTACTAGGCATTGCATGAGCCTTGTCCAGGGTCATGTGCTCAATGTACTTCATAAATGGGTTGGTTATAACTGGAGCTAATGGGCTCCCCAGTGCGATCCTGTATGTGGTTAAAATATTCTCAATCACATAAAATATATGATCACATCAGAGTGTGCTTAAATAAATCCACAACAGTGTCTTCAAATAACTGGGAGAGCAGATCTACAGAATCTTCGATGGTAGTGTGTGTTAATGGCAAAAGTTCAAAGCTGACTATAATATCCCCTACTCCAAGATTTGCAGTGGGTGGAGTAAGGAGGCTGGATAGATGTTTTGTGAGTCTATAAGTCAGTGATTCAACAGTGCTCACAATGGGACATAGAAGTGTGGTGCTCTGGAAAACTTTTGGAAGGCCATGCAATGTAACACGTGGAGTTTCCTGAGGAAGGAGATTTTCAATGAAATTCTTTTTCAGTGAAGGCCCCTTGGGAAGCTCCGATGTCTTCCTTATTGTTCTGTATGTTTGGCCCCCTTGATAATTTTGGACATGGCTCCTCCTCCCCCAGCATCAAACGAATCTTCCCCAATGATGGCTGCATCGCCCTTGTCAGCTGGCAGGACTACAGAGAGAGGATCACTGCAGAGTTTGTTAAGAGCATTATGTCCAGCTCTTGCCATGTTCGAGGTTGGTAGCTTAGCTGTGGAAAGAATATGTCTCGTTTCTCAATGAATTTCTTCCACAGTTTCACTGTGCACCTTGCGAACTGTTTGTTCCATACCACTTATTACTGTCAGCAAAAGTGGTACTCCACAGTGATGTTGCAAAATGAAGTTCTTTCTTAAGGGTCAACTTGCCACCCTCGTCAAAGCTTCTTGTAGTCGTATCGATAATGGTGCATTCTGTTGTTTTCCATAATGCTCCATGCTATTGCTAATGAAACTGGGCTGAATTTCCCTTTCTGCCTATCCAAGAAATTTTTTGTGCTACTATGGTTGTATCAACTTAATCATAGCTAACACTTGGTTTAAGAATCATGAAAGAAGGTTGTATACGTGGAAGAACCCTGGAGATACTAAAAGGTATCAGATAGATTATATAATGGTAAGACAGAGATTTAGGAACCAGGTTTTAAGTTGTAAGGCATTTCCAGGGGCAGATGTGGACTCTGACCACAATCTATTGGTTATGACCTGTAGATTAAAACTGAAGAAACTGCAAAAAGGTGGGAATTTAAGGAGATAAACTGAAAGAACCAGGGGTTGTACAGAGTTTCAGGGAGAGCATAAGGGAACAATTGACAGGAATGGGGGAAAGAAATACAGTAGAAGAAGAATGGGTAGCTCTGAGGGATGAGGTAGTGAAGGCAGCAGAGGATCAAGTAGCTACAAAGACGAGGGCTGCTAGAAATCCTTGGGTAATAGAAGAAATATTGAATTTAATTGATGAAAGGAGAAAATATAAAAATGCAGTAAATGAAGCAGGCGAAAAGGAATACAAACGTCTCAAAAATGAGATCGACAGGAAGTGCAAAATGGCTAAACAGGGATGGCTAGAGGACAAATGTAAGGATGTAGAAGCTTATCTCACTAGGGGTAAGATAGATACTGCCTACAGGAAAATTAAACAGACCTTTGGAGAGAAGAGAACCACGTGTATGAATATCAAGAGCTCAGATGGCAGCCCAGTTCTAAGCAAAGAAGGGAAGGCAGAAAGCTGGAAGGAGTATATAGAAGGTTTATACAAGGGCGATGTACTTGAGGACAATATTATGGAAATAGAAGAGGATGTAGATGAAGACGAATTGGGAGATACGATACTGCATGAAGAGTTTGACAGAGCACTGAAAGACCTGAGTCGAAACAAGGCCCCCGGAGTAGACAACATTCCATTAGAACTACTGACGGCCTTGGGAGAGCCAGTCATGACAAAACTCTACCAGCTGGTGAGCAAGATGTATGAGACAGGCGAAATACCCTCAGACTTCAAGAAGAATATAATAATTCCAATCCCAAAGAAAGCAGGTGCTGACAGATGTGAAAATTACCGAACTATCAGTTTAATAAGCCACGGCTGCAAAATACTAACGCGAATTCTTTACAGACGAATGGAAAAACTGGTAGATGCAGACCTCAGGGAGGATCAGTTTGGATTCCATCGAAATGTTGGAACACGTGAGGCAATACTGACCTTACGACTTATCTTAGAAGAAAGATTAAGAAAAGGCAAACCTACGTTTCTAGCATTTGTAGACTTAGAGAAAGCTTTTGACAATGTTGACTGGAATACTCTTTTTCAAATTCTAAAGGTGGCAGGGGTAAAATACAGGGAGCGAAAGGCTATTTATAATTTGTACAGAAACCAGATGGCAGTAATAAGAGTCGAGGGGCATGAAAGGGAAGCAGTGGTTGGGAAAGGAGTGAGACAGGGTTGTAGCCTCTCCCCGATGTTATTCAATCTGTATATTGAGCAAGCAGTAAAGCAAACAAAAGAAAAATTTGGAGTAGGTATTAAAATTCATGGAGACGAAGTAAAAACTTTGAGGTTCGCCGATGACATTGTAATTCTGTCAGAGACGGCAAAGGACTTGGAAGAGCAGTTGAACGGAATGGACAGTGTCTTGAAAGGAGGATATAAGATGAACATTAACAAAAGCAAAACGAGGATAATGGAATGTAGTCAAATTAAATCGGGTGATGCTGAGGGAATTAGATTAGGAAATGAGACACTTAAAGTAGTAAAGGAGTTTTGCTATTTAGGAAGTAAAATAACTGATGATGGTCGAAGTAGAGAGGATATAAAATGTAGACTGGCAATGGCAAGGAAAGCGTTTCTGAAGAAGAGAAATTTGTTAACATCGAATATAGATTTATGTATCAGGAAGTCGTTTCTGAAAGTATTTGTTTGGAGTGTAGCCATGTATGGAAGTGAAACATGGACGATTACTAGTTTGGACAAGAAGAGAATAGAAGCTTTCGAAATGTGGTGCTACAGAAGAATACTGAAGATAAGGTGGATAGATCACGTAACTAATGAGGAGGTTTTGAATAGGATTGGGGAGAAGAGAAGTTTGTGGCACAACTTGACTAGAAGAAGGGATCGGTTGGTAGGACATGTTTTGAGGCATCAAGGGATCACAAATTTAGCATTGGAGGGCAGCGTGGAGGGTAAAAATCGTAGAGGGAGACCGAGAGATGAGTACACTAAGCAGATTCAGAAGGATGTAGGTTGCAGTAGGTACTGGGAGATGAAGCAGCTTGCACAGGATAGAGTAGCATGGAGAGCTGCATCAAACCAGTCTCAGGACTGAAGACAACAACAACAACATGGTTGTATCAATCCATTACCAATCCAAAGCTGAGAACGACTCGGCCAGCTACCAGTGGATGGCCATTACCTCATGACCATTTGCATCCAACTGCTTCCTGGTGTGAACTACCCTCTCAGACAGCAGGGTGAATCTGGCGTGATAAAGTAGTCTCTCGGCTGCAGCAGTGTGATATGGTGGCTCATGAAGGCAAAACATGGAATTGTCTTCCCTTCACGACAGCATAGTAGGAAGGCTAGAGAGATAAATGAATTAATCTTCTTTAACCCGCAGCTTCCCAGATGATGCTGCATCACGTTTCCTCTCTGTAGAGGTAGGTAATATAGAAATGCATAGATTCACTGTGAAATGTACTGATAAAATTCTCTTGAGCTTCCAGCGGGTTTAAAATCCACAAACCTTAGGCCAAATACCCCTCAGCCATTGTCAAGTGGTGACTGTCTCTTGGTTACTGCTACCATCCTTATATAACTGTGCTGCCTTCTGTGACACCACTGGTGCTCGTCCAGTGCCATAAAAGGCATGGCTACGACAACTGCCAGATTTCACAAGCCATCTTCTGAAAACACGTGAGCAGAAGGACCCCACGGAGGATGCACAAAGCTACTACTGTTGCCATTCTGTGGCTCACTAACAAGAAAGAACTGCCGGCTCCTAAAGGAGCATAAAATCAATTCCGTATTCAGGGCTCCAGCAGAAATATGAGAACTCATGAGGCCTCTGAAAGATGATGTAGGTATCAGAATGCTAGGAGTATATAAAATACTGTGCGGGTGTGGATAGTTTTATGTTGGGCTGACTGTGTATACTACTGAACAGCGATGTGTTGTAAGAGACACTTTAGCCTTTGGTGCCCAGAAAAACCAGCAGTAGCAGAGCTTGCTCTAGAAAATGGATATTGTATTGTATTGTATTCAGTGAGACATCTTTTAGTACACAGACTAATAGTTTCTGGGATAGCGTCATAAAGGAAGTGACTGAGATAAAAAATTGTGATAACGCCCTCAATAAAGATAGAGGCTTGCAGGAAAGCATGGCTTGGGACCTGGCCGTTAGAAGGTTGAAGTGGGTGCGGTGAACATGCAATGCAAACTTTACCTTATATGATGCTGGAATGAGCAGCAGCGATGTCACAGAAGGCCTATGTAAATATGGTAGAACCAACCAAAAGACAGTCGCCACTTGATAATGGCTGAGGAGTATTCATCTGAAAGCTCATGGATTTTAAACCCTTGATGTGGCTAAAAGTCAAGAGAGTTTTATCAGTACATATCATGATGAAACAATGCATTCATATGTTCTTAATGCTTGTTTCTCCTGAAAAAACACTTTGTTTGCTTTGTCCTAAGAAAGTTCAATTAGCAACAAAGTGCACCTTGGCTTTAGGTCAACACCATTATATGTGCTGATGGCGACAGTCCAGGAGTAATTCACAGAAAGTCTATAGTGAATAATGCATAAATACTCAGATCTTGCAGTACTAACTGGAGGTGACTTTAGCCCACTGAGTACAGACTGGCACATCTATTGAGTCATTGCAGGGTTACAGTCTGTCACCCTTGCGAAGTACTTTTGAGTATGTTTACTGACACCTGTTTTGAGCAGCTAGTTTGGCAGCCCGCAAACTATGCAATTATCTGAAAACCATTTAGCTACAAATAGGCCGGACCTTATCAACAGCTTCAGTATAAAAATGGGGATTATCACTACAAAAGTTAATAAATCAGTCAAGAAGGATAACAGAGTTTCTGCTATGTGCAATGACTACACTCTTTTAAGATGATGAATTCTAAGGGCTGTGTATGGCCACTTATACCCACATGAATGACACATATTCCTGTATGTTTTACATATTTCTCATTAGCCACCTCCAGCAGAGATGTCGGTCTAGTAAGTGGATTAAGGATGGAAAAGACCCAAAGTGCTTTAACAATGAAATCTGCAAAATGATGAGGGGGCAAAGGCTGTTGCACTATCGGTTCAAAAGAGGAAACACAAATGACGGCAGGCAAAGGTCAGTAGAGATTCAGGCATCTGTGGGAAGATTTAAATACAAAGCTTGCAATAGCTACCATCGTAGCTGGTCGTAGGCTGTGTTCCAAAAACGAACAGCACAGAGACAGAAGTGATGAAACTTTCTGCAGGACCTGACCATCATTTTGCAGGACAATGTACAAGCACGTACAGTGCAGGCAGTTACTGATTTTTTTGGCTGATGGGGATGCTTAGTGCTATACCACCTACTGCACTCCCCTGACTTAAGCCCTTGTGAGTTCAACTCAATTTCTAAACTGAAGGAAACACTTCACGGCATTCGCTTCAGAACTGCTACAAATTCGTCGGGCAATAGACCGCACCACTCAAACTGTCAACACAACTGGCACTGCTAAGAGTATCCTACAACTTCCACATAGCTGGCAATGGGTTATACACAATGCTGGTGACTACTCTGAAGGTCAGTAACACTTTGAAATACATATCTATTTTGTACAAGTTGTAAATACATAGTTGCCACTATTAGAGTTCCAACCATTGTATAATAGACTTTCTTGAGACAAGAGCTTATACTCACAAATAAGCACAATTTTAGTAAGCATCACTCGTACGAAACTCAGCTTGCTCTTTTCTCACATGACATATTGCAAACTATGGAAGAAGAGCAACAGGAAGATCTCAAATTTCTAGATTTCCAAAAAGAAGGTGTAAGCATGTGGAATGGATTCCCTGATATGTGAGTGGCTCAAAGACTCCTTAAGTAATATAACCCAGTATGTTGTCCTTGATGGCGAATGTTCATCAGAGACAAGGGTACTGTCAGAAGTGGCCCAGAGGTCCTCGATGGTGAGTGTTTATCAGAGACAAGGATATCATCAGTAGTGTCCCTGGAAAGAGTATTAAGACTGCTATTACTTTCTATATACATAAACGATCGGTGGACTCACAGGGCAGCAATCTGCTGTTGCTTGCTGATGATGCTGTGAAGATGTCATAGTTGAGTGACTCTAAGAGAATACTAGGTGACTTAGACAAAATTTCTAGTTGGTGTGATGAAAGGCAGATAGTTTTAAATGCAGAAAAGTGTAAGTTAATGTAGATGAGTACAAAAGCAAGCTCGTACTGTTTGGATACAACATTAGTAGTGTTCTGCTTGATACAGTCGCGTAATTTAAATTTATGGGTGGAATGTTCAAAGCAATACGAAATGGAACATGCATGTGATGACTCCTGAGTGATTTCTGTAACCTAAATTAATGAACATTTTAATTAAACTGTGTTCTGATTAACAAGTGGTGAGGAAAGTCAATCTCATCGAAACAAGTGTTTATTGGAAATGGTGATGCTCATTATGGACTGAATTAGTCAAATTATATCACTGTATTCTGCTCTGATGAACTGTTACAGTATTGTGAACTGTGACATTTCCATGTAAATGTGAACTTCGTTTTTTTTTGCCACATTTAAATATTAATTTGGTGCATAAGTTCACAAATGTTTGTTTTGTATGTTGGCATTCTGGTTGCTATAGATTTATTTATCGATTGTAATTTTCTTTACTTGTAGTTCACTGTTGCTGTCCGAGTTTACACATTGTTATTCTGTTCCTTGGAGATAGTAAGTAGAGCTGTGGAGACTAAAGAATTGAGTGCCAGGTGGAGAATTCAGAACATTTCGGATATATCCTTCAATATGACTTCAACAAAGGGGTGACAGTAGTGGAGGCAGCCAGAAACATTTGCATCAGTTTTGGGGATAATGCCATTGGACAGAGTACAGCAAGAAAATGGTTTTCTCATTTTAAGGAAGATCATTTTGACAGATTCTACATGCACAGGAAAACCTTTGCCGTTTGAAGAAGATTGTTTAAACACATTAATCCACAATGATCCACATCAGTCTACGCAAGAACTGGCTAATGTGATGAACTGTGGTCATACCACCATTATGTAATGGTCTGTATTCAATGGGGTAGGTCCAAAAATTGGGTGTTTGGGTACCGCATACTTTAAGCCAAAATCACTCAAATCTGTGGGTGGCCACGTGTACACCTTTGCTTGCTCATCATCAACTGGATCATGAACAACACCGACCATTCCTATCCTGTATCGTTACTGGTGACGAGAAATGGTGTCTTTATGATAACACCAAGATAAGCAAAAGAAAGGAGCGGCTGAGCCCAAATAAAGCAGCAACTTCTTGTACTAACACCTGCAAGCACCCACAAAAGATAATGTTCTAGATCTGGTAACCCCCCCCCCCCCCCCATCCGCCCCTCAATCAACCATGGACCTTGCCGTTGGTAGGGAGGCTTGCGTGCCTCAGCAATACACATAGCCATACTGTAGGTGTAACCACAACAGAGGGGTATCTGTTGAGAGGCCATAAGATGTGTGGTTCTTGAAGAGGGGCAGCAGCATTTTCAGTAGTTGCAGGGGCAACAGTCTGGATGATTGACTGATCTGGCCTGGTATTGGTACTGTGAACAGCTGAAAGTAAGGGAAAATAATAGCTGTAATTTTTATTGAGGGCATGCAATTTGTTGTATGGTTAAATGATGAATGTGTCCTCCTGGATAAAATATTCCAGCGGTAAAATAGTCCCCTATTTGGATCTCTGGGCGGGGACTACTCAGGAGGATGTTGTTATCAGGAGAAAGAAAACTGGTGTTCTACAGATCAGAGCATGGAATGTAAGATCCCTTAATCAGGCAGGTAGATTAGGAAATTTAAAAAGGGAAATTGACAGGTTAAAGTTAGATGTAATGGGAATTAGTGAAGTCCGGTGGCAGGAGGAACAAGACCTCTGGTCAGGAGACTACAGGGTTATAAGCACACAATCAAATAGGGGTAATGCAGGAGTAGGTTTAATAATGAATAGGAAAATAGGAACGCGGGTAAGCTACTACAAACAGCATAGTGAACGCATTAATGTGGCCAAGATAGATACGAAGCCCACACCTACTACAGTAGTACAAGTTTATATGCCAACTAGCTCTGCAGATGACGAAGAAATTGAAGAAATTTATGATGAAATAAAAGAAATTATTCAGATAGTGAAGGGAGATGAAAATTTAATAGTCATGGGTGACTGGAATTTGAGTGTAGGAAAAGGGAGAGAAGGAAACATAGTAGGTGGATATGGATTGGGGCTAAGAAATGAAGGAGGAAGCCGCCTGGTAGAATTATTGTAGCTAACACTTGGTTTAAGAATCATGAAAGAAGGTTGTATACATGGAAGAACCCTGGAAATACTAAAAGGTATCAGATAGATTATATAATGGTAAGACAGAGATTCAGGAACCAAGTTTTAAATTATAAGACATTTCCAGGGGCAGATGCGGACTCTGACCACAATCTATTGGTTATGAACTGTAGATTAGAACTGACGAAACTGAAAAAAGGTGGGAATTTGAGGAGATGGGGCCAGGATAAACTGATAGAAGCAGAGGTTGTAGAGAGCTTCAGGTGGGGCATTAGGGAATGATTGACAAGAATGGGGGAAAGAAACACAGTAGAAGACGAATGGGTAGATTTGAGAGATGAAATAGTGAAGGTAGCAGAGGATCAAGTATGTAAAAAGGCAAGGGCTGATAGAAATCCTTGGGTAACAGAAGAAAAACTGAATTTAATTGGTGAAAGGAGAAAACATAAAAATGCAGTCAATGAAGCAGGCAAAAAGGAATACAAATGTCTCAAAAAATGAGATCGACAGGAAGTGCAAAATGGCTAAGGAGGGATGGCTAGAGGACAAATGTAAGGATGTAGAGGCACATATCACTAGGGATAAGATAGATACTGCATACAGGAAAATTAAAGAGACCTTGGAGAAAAGAAAACCACTTCCATGAATAGCAAGAGCTTAGATAGAAACCCAGTTCTAAGAAAAGAAGGGAAAGCAGAAAGGTGGAAGGAGTATATAGAGTGTCTATGGAAGGGTGATGTTCTTGAGGACAGTATTATAGAAATGAAAGAGAATGTAGATGAAGATGAAATGGGAGATATGATACTGCGTGAAGAGTTTGACAGAGCACTGAAATACCTAAGTCGAAACAAGGCACCAGGAGTAGACAACATCCCATTAGAACTACTGAAAGCCTTGGGAGAGCCAATCCTAACAAAACTCTATCATTTAGTGAGCAAGATGTATGAGACAGCCGAAATACCCTCAGACTTCGAAAAGAATATAATAATTCCAATCCCAAAGGAAGCAGGTGTTGACAGATGTGAAAATTACCAAACTATCAGTTTAATAAGCCATGGCTGCAAAATACTAACACGAATTCTTTACAGATGATTGGAAAAACTGGTAGAAGCCGACCTCAGGGAATATCAGTTTGGATTCCGTAGAAATGTTTGAACATGCAAGGCAATACTGATCCTCCAACTTATCTTAAAAAATAGATTACGGAAAGGCAAACCTACATTTCTAGCATTTGTAGACGTAGAGGAAGCTTTTGACAATGGTGAATGGAATACTCTCTTTCAAATCTGGAAGGTGGCAGGGATCAAATACAGGGAGCGAAATGCTATTTACAACTTGTACAGAAACCAGATGGCAGTTATAAGTGTCAAGGGACATGAAAGGGAAGCAGTGGTTGGGAAGGGAGTAAGAGAGGGTTGCAGCCTATCCCCTATGTTACTCAATCTGTATACTGAGCAAACAATAAATGAAACAAAAGAAAAATTCGGAGTAGGTATTAAAATCCATGAAGAAGAAATAAAAACCCTGAGGTTCTCCGATGACATTGTAATTCTGTCAGAGACAGCAAAGGACCTGGAAGAGCAGCTAAACGGAATGGTCAGTGTCTTGAAAGTAGGATATAAGATGAACATCAACAAAAGCGACACAAGGATAATGGAATATAGTCAAATTAAATTGGGTGATGCTGAGGGAATTAGATTAGGAAATGAGACACTTAATGTAATAAATGAGTTTTGCTATTTGGGGAGCAAAATAACTGATGATGGTCGAAGTAGACACTGGCAATGGCAAGTAAAGCGTTAATGAAAAAGAGAAATTTGTTAACATCATGTATAGATTTAAGTGCCAGGAAGCCTTTTCTAAAAGTATTTGTATGGAGTGTAGCCATGTATGGAGGTGAAACATGGACGATAAATAGTTGATACAAGAAGAGAATAGAAGCTTTCGAAATGTGGTGCTACAGAAGAATGCTGAAAATTAGATGGGTAGATCACGCAAATAATGAGGAAGTATTTAATAGAATTAGGAAGAAGGGGAGTTTGTGGCACAACTTGACTAGAAGAAGGGATTGGTTGGTAGGGCATATTCTGAGGCATAAAGGGATCACCAATATAGTATTGGAGGACAGCATGGAGGGTAAAAATCATAGAGGGAGACCATGAGATGAATACACTAAACAGATTCAGAAGGATATGGGTTGCAGTAGGTACTGGGAGATGAAGAAGCTTGCACAGGATAGAGTAGCATGGAGAGCTCCATTGAACCAGTCTCTTGACTAAAGACCATAACAACAACAACAACAACAACAACAACAACAACAACAACAGCAACAACAACATGGATCGGGTGGTACAGCAATGTGTGGTGTGATATGAATTGCTTCCCCGAGGTGTAACCATCTGTGCTGACATTTATTGTCAATAACTGAGAGGTCTTGTAGACAGAGTCTAAGAACATAGCCAGGAAGACTGTGTGAGGTGATGCTGTTCCACGATAACACCTGCTCACTGTCTGCTAGTGACAAAACACACTATACAGGAGTTAGATTGGCAAGTCATTCCGTATCCACTTTATTCACCTGATCTTGCACCCTCAAATTTTTACCTTTTCTGCTCTGTATCAAACGACTTTCAAGAAACTTCCTTTCCGAATGAAAATGGCTCAAATAGTTCTTTGCCCCAAACACATAATTTCTACAGTTGTGGAACAGAAATGTTATCTCCGCTTTGGCAGACTGTTGTAAATAGTGAAGGAGAGTTGACTACTGATGGCTTAAGTTTCTGTCATGTGTATCTGTTATGTTTGTCAGCTTACAGGCAAAATGCTACAAACTTATCCACCAACTGAATAATTAAATTCGCCCCTGGACTTTGATTGTTAGGTATTGTAGGTGCTAATCTGGTTCAGTGCATTAATATATGTTCATGGTTGACAAATGGTCACTATTTAATAACCAAGCTCCATAAAGAATAAATGCGCGAGTTAATGCAATCTAAATGGTGGTGCTGTGTACATTTTTGAGCAAACATCATCCTGCACTCATTCACACTCAAAGCACTGAGGTGATCGAGAATGGTGCTAATGAGGAGAAGAGGATATGAAAATCAGATCAGTACTGCTACAAATGGATGACCACCCTGCTCTGTGCCTCTGGTGGACTGCCATCACCTGTTGTAGTTCTGCAGCCCACAGTTCAGGTTTCATCTCTCTGCGCACCACTGCCTGTCCTCAGGTCACTACGTCACTGCCATCTACAATGTAAGCTACCTTTCCTGCCTTGCCACTGGCTGCCTGCTCTGTTGAGGTCACATCTGCTGCTGCTGACTCGATACCCAGTGTGTCAGCAATGCTGAGCTAAGCAAGCCATAACCAAAACAGCATGTGTATGCTAAAGGCTTTATGTTATGCCTACCTCACCTGCTACACCAAGAAGAAATGTCAAGCCGAGCCCTTAGTTGTCCAAATTAGATGGAATAATAATGAACTGTTTTGGTCATTCATTGCTTCTCTGCAATTTGCTGCAAAATCCTCCCCATTGTACAAACCTGAGATGTCCCAGATGGGAGATGAATGCCTCCTGAAAAGCACCAACATGGCTCCCACAACCCAGCAACAGTCATCACACTACCAACGACTACAGTAGATTATGAGCAAGAGCTAAAGGTCACACTGCTCTGATATAGGTAACCACTCCTCTATTTTAACACACTAGTCTAATGTTATACACATAGATTCCTGAAGTAAAGGCAGAATTATGAGGACGAGCTGAAAAGTAATGCCTCCAAATTTTTTATGGGAAAAGTCTTAAAGATTTTAAAATAAAACAAGTGTTACTAACAATTTCCATCTTTGTTCTTCATGGCTACATATCAATTTCTCAACATAGTCACCCCGGGGATGAATAAGTTCTTCTAAGGAGGGCCCAGTTTCTTGATACAGCAATTGCAGAATGTCTGATTTTGTTGGCGGAGCCACAACCTCACCTCTGCTTGCAAGACTTCATCACCATCAAAGTGAAGTCCTCAAAGGTGTTCTTTAAGTACTGGAAACAAATGGAAATTGGACGATGCCAAGTCAGAATTGTATGGGGTAGGATCAATAACAATGAACTCAATGCAACCACAGCAGCAGCGCGGTTCAGGACTGAAGCGCCTAGAACCGCTTGGCCACAGCGGTCGGCCCTCTTTCTCACACACCAACATAGTTACGGTAAGCACTGCCATATTACATGCTACAATTCAGAGCCCTCTAGAAGAAGAGGGGCGCAAATATGTAGGTATTAAGAATAAATATGTCGAATACTAGTCATGTTTGTTTCATTTAAAAAGCTCTAAGTTTTCACATAAAAAACTCAAAAGCATTACTTTTTACCAAACCCTCATCCATAGATTGGTGAAGCAGAACTTACAGTGCATAGACAATTAGCAAGCCTCACATTACCATAAGTAACTCAAAGAAAATTCTAAGAATGTGAAGATTTCAAAATTAACAAATATCACATAGTTAACAATAGATAACTATTTGATTCCCAAACTTAAGGGATTATTAACAAAACTGACAAAGCTTTTCTCACATAGACTTGGTCAATTCATACTTGCAATTATCAGTTTATGAAACACCCATGAACATAATGATAAGAGACATACAACTTGGCCGGCATTGCTACGAGTGTCAATCTTTAGGCATAAATAATGCACCCACAATTTTTCTAAGTATTTAGGCATCAACATCTACATCGCACTTCACAAGCCACCTAATAGAGTGGGATGGAGGGTACCTTTTGTACCACTAACTGAGCTCCCCAACCCTGTTCCACTAGTGAACAGCGTGTGGAAAGAATGATTGTCAGTAAGTCTCTTTATTGGCTCTAATATGTCAAATTTTCTCCTCTTTGTCATTACGTGAGACATGTAGAGGAGGGAGGAAGTAATATGTTGTTTGACTCTTCCCGGAAAGTGTTCTCTCAAAATTTCAATAGTAAATCTCTTCTTGATGCACATTGCCTCTCTCGTAACATCTGTGAATGGAGTTTGTTGAGCATCTCCGTAAAGCCTCTGCACCAGCTGAACAATCCTGTGATGAAGCACCCTGCTCTCAGTTGAATCTTCTCTCTCTCTTTCTCTTCTATCAGTCCTACCTGGTAACGATCCCAGATAGATGAACATCACTCAAGAATCAGTCAAACAAGCACCTTACGAGCCACTTCCTTCACGAGTGAGTTACATTTCCCTAAGATTCCCTCTATGAGTTTGGGTCTGGCATCTGCATTTCTCAGTATTCTTTATGTGGTCATTCCATTTAAGGTCACTCTGGATAGTTCCTCCTACACATTTTACAGTAGATACTGTTCCCTGTGGTTTGTTATCAATAGTGTAGCTGCACAGAAGTGGATTTCTTTTCCTATGTATATGCACCCCCCCCCCCCCCCCCCCCCCGAACCATGGACCTTGCGGTTGGTGGGGAGGCTTGCGTTTGCATGCCTCAGCGATACAGATAGCCGTACCATAGGTACAATCACAACGGAAGGGTATCTGTTAAGAGGTCAGACAAACGTGTGGTTCCTCAAGAGGGGCAGCAGCCTTTTCAGTAGTTGCAAGAGCAACAGTCTGGATGATTGACTGATCTGACATTGTAACAATAACCAAAACGGCCTTGCTGTGCTGGTACTGCGAACGGCTGAAAGCAAGGGGAAACTACGGCCGTAATTTTTCCTGAGGGCATGCAGCTTTACTGTATGATTAAATGATGATGGCGTCCTCTTGGGTAAAATATTCCGGAGGTAAAATAGTCCCCCATTCGGATCTCCAGGCGGGGACTACTGAAGAGGATGTCGTTATCAGGAGAAAGAAAACTGGCGTTCTACGGATTGGAGTGTGGAATGTCAGATTCCTTAATCGGGCAGGTAGGTTAGAAAATTTAAAAAGGGAAATTGACAGGTTAAAGTTAGATGTAATGGGAATTAGTGAAGTCCGGTGGCAGGAGGAACAAGACCTCTGGTCAGGAGACTACAGGGTTATAAGCACAAAATCAAATAGGGGTAATGCAGGAGTAGGTTTAATAATGAATAGGAAAATAGGAACGCGGGTAAGCTACTACAAACAGCATAGTGAACGCATTAATGTGGCCAAGATAGATACGAAGCCCACACCTACTACAGTAGTACAAGTTTATATGCCAACTAGCTCTCCAGATGACAAAGGAATTGAAGAAATTTATGATGAAATAAAAGAAATTATTCAGATAGTGAAGGGAGATGAAAATTTAATAGTCATGGGTGACTGGAATTTGAGTGTAGGAAAAGGGAGAGAAGGAAACGTAGTAGGTGGATATGGATTGGGGCTAAGAAATGAAGGAGGAAGCCGCCTGGTAGAATTATCGTAGCTAACACTTGGTTTAAGAACCATGAAAGAAGTTTGTATACATGGAAGAACCCTGGAAATACTAAAAGGTATCAGACAGATTACATAATGGTAAGACAAAGATTTACGAACCAGGTTTTAAATTGTAAGACATTTCCAGGGGCAGATGTGGACTCTGACCACAATCTATTGGTTATGACCTGTAGATTAGAACTGACGAAACTGAAAAAAGGTGGGAATTTAAGGAGATGGGACCTGGATAAATTGAAAGAACCAGAGGTTGTACAGAGTTTCAGGGAGAGCATAAGGGAACAATTGACAGGAATGGGGGAAATAAATACAGTAGAAGAAGAATGGGTATCTTTGAGGGATGAGGTAGTGAAGGCAGCAGAGGATCAAGTAGGTAAAAAGACGAGGGCTAGTAGAAATCCTTGGGTAACAGAAGAAATATTGAATTTAATTGATGAAAGGAGAAAATATAAAAATGCAATAAATGAAGCAGGCAAAAAGGAATACAAACGTCTCAAAAATGAGATCAACAGGAAGTGCAAAATGGCTAAGGAGGGATGGCTAGAGGACAAATGTAAGGATTTAGAGGCTTATCTCACTAGGGGTAAGATAGATACTGCCTACAGGAAAATTAAAGAGAACTTTGGAGATAAGAGAACCACTTGTATGAAGATCAAGAGCTCAGATGGAAGCCCAGTTCTAAGCAAAGAAGGGAAAGCAGAAAGGTGGAAGAAGTATATAGAGGGTCTATACAAGGGCGATATACTTGAGGACAATATTATGGAAATGGAAGAGGATGTAGATGAAGATGAAATGGGAGATACGATACTGCGGGAAGAGTTTGACATAGCACTGAAAGACCTGAGTCAAAACAAGGCCCCTGGAGTAGACAGCATTCCATTGGAACTACTGACGGCCTTGGGAGAGCCAGTCCTGACAAAACTCTACCATCTGGTGAGCAAGATGTATGAAACAGGCGAAATACCCTCAGACTTCAAGAAGAATATAATAATTCCAATCCCAAAGGAAGCAGGTGTTGACAGATGTGAAAATTACCAAACTATCAGTTTAATAAGCCATGGCTGCAAAATACTAACACGAATTCTTTACAGATGATTGGAAAAACTGGTAGAAGCCGACCTCAGGGAATATCAGTTTGGATTCCGTAGAAATGTTTGAACATGCAAGGCAATACTGATCCTCCAACTTATCTTAAAAAATAGATTACGGAAAGGCAAACCTACATTTCTAGCATTTGTAGACGTAGAGGAAGCTTTTGACAATGGTGAATGGAATACTCTCTTTCAAATCTGGAAGGTGGCAGGGATCAAATACAGGGAGCGAAATGCTATTTACAACTTGTACAGAAACCAGATGGCAGTTATAAGTGTCAAGGGACATGAAAGGGAAGCAGTGGTTGGGAAGGGAGTAAGAGAGGGTTGCAGCCTATCCCCTATGTTACTCAATCTGTATACTGAGCAAACAATAAATGAAACAAAAGAAAAATTCGGAGTAGGTATTAAAATCCATGAAGAAGAAATAAAAACCCTGAGGTTCTCCGATGACATTGTAATTCTGTCAGAGACAGCAAAGGACCTGGAAGAGCAGCTAAACGGAATGGTCAGTGTCTTGAAAGTAGGATATAAGATGAACATCAACAAAAGCGACACAAGGATAATGGAATATAGTCAAATTAAATTGGGTGATGCTGAGGGAATTAGATTAGGAAATGAGACACTTAATGTAATAAATGAGTTTTGCTATTTGGGGAGCAAAATAACTGATGATGGTCGAAGTAGACACTGGCAATGGCAAGTAAAGCGTTAATGAAAAAGAGAAATTTGTTAACATCATGTATAGATTTAAGTGCCAGGAAGCCTTTTCTAAAAGTATTTGTATGGAGTGTAGCCATGTATGGAGGTGAAACAT
This sequence comes from Schistocerca gregaria, assembly GCF_023897955.1. Taxonomy (NCBI): domain Eukaryota; kingdom Metazoa; phylum Arthropoda; class Insecta; order Orthoptera; family Acrididae; genus Schistocerca; species Schistocerca gregaria. The sequence continues at coordinate 683,835,656 of NC_064922.1, forward strand.
GGACGATAAATAGTTGATACAAGAAGAGAATAGAAGCTTTCGAAATGTGGTGTTACAAAAGAATGCTGAAGATTAGATGGGTAGATCACATAACTAATGAGGAAGTATTGAATAGGATTGGGGAGAAGAGAAATTTGTGGCACAACTTGAAAGAAGAAGGGATTGGTTGGTAGGGCATATTCTGAGGCATAAAGGGATCACCAATATAGTATTGGAGGACAGCGTGGAGGGTAAAAATCGTAGAGGGAGACCAAGAGCTGAATACACTAAGCAGATTAAGAAGGATGTAGGTTGCAGTAGGTACTGGGAGATGAAGCAACTTGCACAGGATAGAGTAGCATGGAGAGCTGCATCAAACCAGTCTCAGGACTGAAGACCACAACAACAACAACGTATGTGCAATATGTTACACTTATTTACATTGAGGATAAACTGCCAGAGCCTGCACCATTCTCACTTCTCTGTACATCATTCTGCAAATTGTTACTATCTTCTAGCATTGCTATTTTGTTATAGACAACCACATCATCTGCAAACAGCCCTGAAGGACATCCAACACTTTCTATTAGATCATTTATATATATCCTAAACAGTAAAAGTTCTATCACACTTCCTTGGGGTACTCCAGAAATTACCTTTACATCTGCCAGTTTGCTCCCGTAAGAGTGACATGTTGAGTTCTGTCTGCAAGGAAGTCTTGAATCTGGTCAGGAATCTGCTCTGATATTTGATAAACTCATAATTTTTTTCACTAAACGGCAGTGCAGGATGCTGTCAGTTTGAGACGAAGCAGCTGGGATGTTTTTACTTCCCCTCTTGTTTTGCCATCGACGTCCTTAAAATTCATTTTTTCACTTCTAACTAATTACTATTAACATACATGAGTACAATCTGTATTTCCATATAAGAGAAAGATTGGACTTCAGATTTAATTTTGTGCATAGTTATATGTAGGTAATTGATTTTCTAATTTATTTTGGCTATTACTAGTTAAAACTTTCATTATAGGGTGAAATCAGTAATTGTTTCATACTTAAACTTTATTGTTGACGTATAAAAAAATATAAATTCTGTATTAATTATAAACATTTGGAAGACAAAATGCTAGTAATATTAAAGTGTCTATGTGGGCTCTATTCGAAAACAAGTTAGCAAAGCCAGCCCCTAATTAATTCCAAAGTAATTAACAGTTTTGTCAAAAGTATTGTTTGCATAACTATATTTGTTAATTTCACAATTTAAACAAATAATTCGGTCTGACTCTTGCAGTAGAAGATACAGTTAAAAGGGCACAATTTTTCATTGTATTCAGTTAATTTAATGAGTTATGTTTTAATTGTAATTTCTGTAAATTTAACTTGTGCAGTTTCAGTGCCTATTATTGTGATGATATATAAGAGCCTGATTTTTTGTCACGAGACAGTCAGTCCACGGCTGAGTTTCAGACAAGGAACCTGTGTTGGTTAGAACTACAACAATGCATCAACTTAACAGTGAAATAAATGTTACACCAATAGGCCATGTGTTAAACCAAAGACAGTGTCTGCTCCATATGTAAGTGATTATTCTGAAAGAACTGTGGATTATGTGGTTATGTTTTTACTGCTCCTAGATATTCAATAGTAAACTATTGTAGCAGTATGTGGATGTTCACCTACAACCCATTAATAAGGGTTATGAGAAGTTAAAACAATAGCGCACTGGCTATATAACTGTGTAATGTTGGGGGGTTGTGAACAGTGAAAGTAAAAGACAGTGAAATGCAAATTTGTATCTGTCGGTTACATGATTTACAGCAGACAGTAGTTGTACTTCCACAACCCATTTTTCAGCCAGTGTAGCAGCCAGTACATTAACACCAACAACAACAAACGAAGAAAACAAAATAGGCGAACTGCTACAAAATGCCTTCCTGGAGTCAAGAAACACAAGTTCAACCTATGTGCTATTGTCTATTTTTTAACATAAAACATGTTCCATAATTCTACAACAAATTGATGTCAAGGAGACAGGTCTATAATTGAGTGCACCTGTCCTAAGGCCCTACTTAACAATGGGAATGACCTGCTCTTTCTTCTAGTCACCAGGCACCCTATAATGCTGAGGCAATCTATGATAAATTACTGCCAGAAGGGGAGCAAGTTCTTTCGCATAATCTTTGTAGAATCTTATAGGTATTTTATCTGGTCCTGACATCTTACCACTAATGTAGTTGTTTTTCTATTCCACAATTGGTTATCGCAATATCTGTCATTTCAATGTTCATTCAGTGATTGAAAGGAGGGACTGTGTTATGATCTTCTGTGGTGATGCAATTTCAGAAGACCAAATTCCGTATTTTGGCCTTATCTCTGTTGTCTTCCATTTCAGTGCCAGTATGGTCACTGAGTGAATGAATAGACGCTTTTGACTCATTTACTGAGTTTACATACAGAAAAACCTCTTACAGTTTTTACTCAGATTGGTTGACAAAGTTAACCAATAAACTGCGGTAAGAGTCCACATCTGCCTCTAGAAATGTCTTACAATTTAAAACCTGGTTCCTAAATCTCTGTCTTACTATTATATACTCCATCTGAAAGCTTCCAGTATCTCCATGTTCCTTCCATGTGTACAGCCTTCTTTCATGATTCTTAAGCCAAGTGTTAGCTATGATTAAGCTCCGCTTTGTGCAAAATTCTACCAGGTGGCTTCTTCTTCCATTCCTTGATGCCAGTTCATATTCACCTACTACTTTTCTTTTTTTTTTTCCTTTTTCTACAATCGAATTCCAGTCCCCCATTAAATTATCATCCCCCTTAACTATCTGAATAATTTCTTTTACCCCATCATACATTTTTTTCAATCTCATCATCATCTGCGGAGCTAGTTGGCATATAAACTTGTACTACTGTGATAGGTGTGGGCTTTGAGTCTAATTTTGCTACAATAATGCATTCACTATGCTGTTCGTAGTAGGTTATCCATGTTCTTATTTTTTATTATTCATTATTAAACTTACCCTAGCATTACCTCTATTTCATTTTGTATTTATAACCTTATGTTCACCAAACCAGAAGTCTTGTTCCTCCTGCCATCAAACTTCCCTAATTCCCACTGTATCTAACTTTCACCTGTCCATTTCCCTTTTTAAGTTTTCTAATCTACCACACGATTAAGGGATCTCATATTCCATGCTCCGATACACAGAATGCCAGTTTTGTTTCTCCTGGTAATGATGTCCTCCTGAGTAGTCCCCACCCGGAAATCCGAATGGGGGCTATTTCACCTCCGGAATATTTCACCCAAGAGGACGCCATCATCATTTAACCATAAGGTAAAGCTGCATGCCATTGGGAAAAATTATGGTCATAGTTTCCCCATGCTTTCAGCTATTTGCAGTACTAGCACAGGCAAGGCCGTTTTGATTGATATTACAAGGCCGGATCAGTCTATCACCTAGACTGTTGCACCTGCTGCTACTGAAAATGCTGCAGGCCTTCTTCAGGAACCACACATGTTTGGCCTCTCAACAGATACACTGCCATTAGGGTTGCACCTATGGTACGGCTATCTGGATCACCGAGGCATGCAAGCCTGCCCACCAATGGCAAAGTCTATGGTTCATGGGGGCCCCACTGTGTTATGTCTATTATTTTACAGGTGTTGTGTGATTTTTCTTTCAAGAAATACATGAGAAAATTGTGGCAGTCACTGGCAGTTTGAACGCTATGTACATTCAAAGTGCCAATGACAGCCGTAATTTTCTTCTTCTTATCGTCCATACTTTCTAATAAATAAAATGTCTATAAAATGCCGCACTCACAACTAAATTTTTGGCCATAGCCTTTGTCAGACAATGAGAATGCACACACATTCACACAATCATTCGGACACAACTCATGCACACATGACCGCCATCTCTGGCCACTGCTTCAACAGCCTCTGAGAATCAGATCCAAACAAACTACTTCTCATTGGCAGCTGCTAGGCTAGCTGCATGAAGTGGTGGCAGCACCGACTCCAAGCTGAGGAGAGTGGTACGAAGGGGAGAAGCAGTAAGAACGAGGGAGTAGAGAAGCATTGCATGTACTCAGCTGCACCCAGCCAGCAGCGATGCGTGACACCTCAGAAAGCAAACTATTTCATCTACTGAGACAGAAACAAGGTTCTTCCAGTGTCTTTTTTTTTTTCAAATTTTTCTAATATTTCCGTAATATGTTTGAAATTCCCTGATTACACTGATTTCCAGAACTTGTAGCAACCCTGAATGTAGTTCGTAGGCACCAAATGACCACAAGAAAGAGGGCTGTCTGTATATACATACAGTTTCAATGTTTTATTTGCAATATTTGAATAGAGGCCTTGAAAGTAAATGCCACTGTAACAAACACGAAAGTATGACATCAGCAACACTTTAAAAATCTGAGTTTCCTGAAGTTAAAGTGCTTCCATACTTTGAAACTAAGTGACCACTTTGTAAGGGGGTTTGCTCACTTCAGATCAGAAGCACTGCTACCTATGCAACACACATATATGAACCATGCTAGCAAAGTATAGTCTATATTAAACTTACCCTTGTGCCACAGAAGTGGGTGAGATGTATATGTTGTAAAAGGAATATCACTATTAAATGGATTCCATCTCTTGGTAAATGTTAATGGTTCCCCTCGATTCCACATTGCACGTAATCCACGTACATTGCGTGACCTGAAAGTTAATGTTAGAGAAGCTTCTTTCCACATAATAGTCTTAAATACAACACATGTAAAGGTTCTGATAAAATATTATATTACAGAATGATCGTAATTCAAAATAACATTGGTTCACTTCAGTATCATGTTCTACTGTAAATAAAAATTAATTTGCATAAAATCTGAAATTGCGCTAAGTAAATTTAAAGTTCTTTAAATAAGTAAAAAAATTCATTCACTACATTTATCTGGTCAACTACATGTCATGGAATGTTGACAGTTAAACTTGGATTTAAGTATCAGTAGAACAGCTCTAACAATGGTCAGTAATAGTAATAGCTGTAGTAGTGTAAGTAATATTAATTATTAATAATACAATAGTGCCTACAGTACAGGTCAAGAAAATTAAGTTATATACTTCCAAAACAAAGGTTATTTAGTGTGCTCACTATTTATTAAACCCATTTCTTAGAAGTACTGTCAACAAGGAAACACAGTGTTGCACAGCTTGCCTTGATTTGAGACATTTAATCATTACTGTGGCATAAGTCATTTATTAGCTTGTTGGCAGAACTAAACAGAAGCAATGCAACAGTTCTAATAACTTTGGGGTATTTGCAGGACACTGTAGTTCAGTTCAGATTTTGCAACCTTGAAAAACTAAAATTAGATTATCATTATTAACACCACAACCACCACCACCAGTCACGGAACATTCACTGATAGATATATGCTACCTTTAGACTTTTCCATGCAATTACAGCCACAAATACACAAATCTATAGATGCATCTTATCTTATGTCATTCCTGTCAGGTCACATTCTACATCATGTCCCATCAGGACACAGTCTAGGTTTTGCCTATTTCTTAGAATATGGGGGGAAACGAATTTGTAGGCCCACTTAACACCCATCTGGTGGCTATTTATCTCACTCAAGTCCACTTAATTTTCATCATAATCACATCTTCCACTACACTCTATATGCTGATACTTTTCACATCTACATCTATATAGATAGAATGCAAATTACACTTACGTGCCTGGCAGAGGGTTCATCGGCCTACTTTAACAGTAATTCTCTGTTGTTCCATTCTCGACAAGCGTGCAGAAAAAATGAACAACCATATCTTTCCAAGTGCGCTATGCTTTCCATTTTTTGTTATCATGATTGTTTCTCCTTTGTAGGTTGGCATGTTTTCGCTTGCAGAGGAGAAAGTTGGTGATTGAAATTACGCAAGAAGATCTTGCCACAATGAGGAACACCTTTGTTTTAATGATGTCCACCCCCCAATCCTGTATTGTGTCCATGACACTCTCTCACCTCTTTCTCAATAATGCAAAATGTGTTTCTCTTCTTTCAACTTCATTTGTTTTCCTGTCTCTTCTAGTAATTTCTAACAAACATCTCCTCACTGTGTATCCCTCAGTTTTTCAATATTTCTGTGTTACAAGTACAGGTCTCATTACCACTAGTCAACATTAGCAAAAAACACTAACTGTAAACTTACCATGTTGGGCACAGCATAATCTTCACTTAGGAAAATTTATTTACTTTCCCAAAATAGCCCTAGTCACTTTCAACCTTCTGTTTGTTTCATTTGTCATCCATTCAGTTGTTATCAACTGGTTCTACGACTCAGTTGTTAACTTGAGCTATTTTCTTTCTGACATAGCCATTTTAAATTATTTCAGTCTTATTATAAAGTTTTTTCCTTATTTTCATTTATATTTACACAGAAACCTGTTATTTTAAGTTGTTCTATTCGTTGTTTATCTGCACTTAAGGCAAACAGTACAATGCCATCCACAAAATGAAGGTGGTTCAGATGTGTTCCATTAAACAAGTACTACTCCTTCATTTTACCAGTTTAGTGTTCTGAAAATGGGCTCTCAAGATCCCTGGAAATAGTACATCCCATTTAATTACACCGGAATTGAATCTCTCCACTTCAGTCCTCAACCTGTAAAGGGTTCTTCAGACAACCTAGCCATGCCGATGTCTTGAAACAGTTTTGGAAAAGATTGCACATACTGAATCCCCTATCAGTGCAGTGTTCTGTATTTGATAGAGTGATGGCGAGATAATTTTTTTTCCACTGTGGTGGTTGGAGACCAGACAGTGAGGTCATTGGTCTCATCGGATTAGGGAAGGACGGGGAAGGAAGTCGGCCATGCCCTTTGAAAGGAACCATCCCGGCATTTGCCTGCAGCGATTTAGGGAAATCACGGAAAACCTAAATCAGGATGGCCGGACGCGAGATTGAACCGTCATCCTCCCGAATGCGAGTCCAGTTTCTAACCACTGCGCCACCTCGCTCGGTCCCAGTGTGGTGGATTAAAGGCAACTAGTGATAATACTGGAAGTATTGTATTGTTTACTAAAATATTAATCTTCTTTAATTAATTAATTAATCTTCTTTAATTAATCTTAATCTGGGTGAGCTCAACAGGTGTTACACAACTCAATACTCACAAGCCACAAATACTTATCACTGATTCCACAGTGGTACTCCTCAGTCGACCAGAAAACAGGCTGCCTGGTACACAGTCTGAGGACTTCTACATTAATGTATTACCAGAAAGGAGGATCTTTCTAGTGATGCACTACCACCAGTCTCTTACATTCAAAACAGACAGATGTACAATGTTCAGTTTCCCAGGCTAAATACTCATCTGCGCAACTTCCTTTCAGGCACTGATCACTGAAGTGCAAAATTGTCAACAATAAACAGTGTTTGTGAGGTCAGGAGAGCAGAATGACACATAACTGGCACCTCTCCTATTCCCTTCAAAAAACACATTTTAAATTACATGACATCCATTTGATAATGTATCATAGATTCCACAGGAAGCATAACAGCTTTAGGTAGAAAGAGCCATCCGTGTAGGTGATGTATAATACTCCTTCCATCTCTCTCTTGCTATCAATGCACATGCAGAGCTTACAAAAATGCAAGTTTATCAAAAGATTTATCAAAAGAGAACAGTAGTTTCCTCCTTCAGACCTTCTTAATAACCAGCTAACTAAGTGACTCATATTAACCTCATCAAACAGCTCTGCTGTCCATTCTTCCTTCATGTTCAGTAGAGAGTGGGGAGAGAAGCACTGGCTGTGAGACTCTTACAGTATCAATGCCCACAGGAGTTAAAGGGGATCTTAAAATATTTCTGTTTACCAGTGTAACAAGGGTTGGGAAAGACCCAATGTAGTTAAATATCAAAGTTCTGTAGTTGCAATGAAAGCAAATAGAGATTCATAATAATCAAAGTTTAGTTCACAAGAAAATACTGAACAAAGCCAAACTGAGTAACATAAAATTGATTATGACATGTTGGTCTTGACCTTAAAAAATTCAAAAGTCAAATTTCTATTTGCCAACCTGATGAAATATCTTACAACATTCTGATCTGATACAAAGTCAGGAAATGGACTTAATATATTTTATTGTCACTCAGTGATTACATCAGCACTGAAATTGAGGATGAAGACAAAGAAAGTCAAAATACTGAATTCAGTTTTTGAAACTGTTTCAGTAAAGAAGACTGTACTTTCAAACATTATGTGAAGGCTGTTGGTGGCACCAAAGTTAGTGTCTAGTCTCTAGTGAATGAGGCAGGAACTGAAACTGAAGGTAGCAAAGCAAAAGCTGAGATGCTTAACTCTGTTCTTAAATGTTGCTTTACAAAGGAAAACCCAAGAGAATTGCCCTGATTTAATCCTCGTACCACTGAAAAGTTGGATGAACTAAGGGTTACTGTCTGTGGTTTGAGAAACTGCTAAAATCATTAAAATTGTACAAAGCTCCAAGACCTTATGGAATCCCTATCAGATTCTATACTGAATCTGCAGCTGAGTTAGTTCCTCTTATAACTATAATCTATTGTAGATCCCTCAAACAAAAAAAACGTGCCCGGTTCTTGGAGAAAAGCACAAGTCACACCTGTCTACGAGGATAATAGAAGTGACCCATAAAACTACCATGCCATAGTCTTGCCATCTATTTGTTGTAGAATCTTAGAACATATTCTGAGCTCAAACTTCATGAGGTCTCTTGAACAGAACAACTTCCTCAATCCCAACCAGCACAGATTTCAAAAACATCATTCTTGTGAAAACCACTTCACACTTTCCTCTCATGACATACTGAAAGCTTTGGATCAGTGCAGTCAAGTAGATGCAGTATTTCTTGATTTTCGAAAAGCACTTGTCTCAGTACCACACCTACGCTTATTGTAAAAAGTACAATCATATGGGATATTAAGTGAAATTTGTGACAAGACTGAGGACTTTTTGGTAGGGAGGACATAGCATATTAGCTGGATGGAGAGTCATCGTCAGATGTAGAAGTCAGGCTTTTTGCAGATGATGCAGTTACCTATAATTAAGTACTATCTGAAAGAAGCTGCATAAATATTTTGTCAGATCTTAATAAGATTTCAAAGTGGTGCAAAGACTGGCAACTTGCTCTCGATGTTCAGAAATGAAACATTGCTCCTCACAAAACAAAACAAAAAAAACACAGTATCCTATGACTATAATATCAATGAGTCACTGTCGGAATTGGCCAACTCATACAAATACCTGGATATAACACTTTGTAAGCATGTGAAATGAAATGATCACATAGGCACAGTCGTGGGTAAAGCAGGTGGTAGACTTCAGTTTACTGATAGAATACTGGGGAAATGCAGTCAGTCTACAAAGGAGATTGCTTACAAATCACTCTTGCCACCCATCCTAGAATATTGCTCAAATGCGAGGATCCTGTACAAAATAGGACTAACAGGGGATATTGAAAGAAAACAGTGAAGGGCAGCACAAATGTCACAGGTTTGTTTAATCCATGGGTGATTGTCACAGAGATACTGAATGAACTGAATAGATGGACTCTTGAAGACACATGTAAACTATCTCGAGAAAGTCTATTAGGAAAGTTTCAAGAATCAGCTTTAAATGATGACTCTAGGAATATACTACAATCTGCTGTGTGTCACCTACAAAGGGATCATGAATATATGATTAGAATAATTACTGCATGCACTGAGGCACTCAATCAATCATTCTTCCACACTCTATATGTGAATGGAATGGGTAGAAATCCTAATAACTAGTTCAATGGGAGATGTTCTCTCCCATGCACCTCACGGTGGTTTGCAGAGTGTAAATGTGGATTCTGAAATGACAAATACTGAGACAAATAATTACGAAATAAATAATCAACTAAAATAGTTCAACAAAAACCATTGGAATAATGAAATATTCTAAACAATTGGATAAAGTCATTGTTCACTCTCATTTCGAAAAAGAGGCATTGAAGAGACATTTGTGTCTTTTGGTTACTCATTTGAGATTACACTCTTTCAAAAATATTTGTTCTGCCACAAGCACTTCCAAGTCATTTTTACATTTCAGTTTATTTCTTTTCCTGTTCATCTGCTGATTCTGTAACTATGCTGTTAATTTTTGGAGTTTACTTTTTGATGTGTGGATTACAAATTATCTCGACTTAGTTTAATGACTTTCAGAAATGAAGAATTACTTTCATACCTACATTTAAATATGCTCTATTAAGTCCTTCCATTGTTCATTGAAATGTATTTGCACTACAGTGTACAGTGACATCAGCACACTGAAGTGATTCTTGTTATCTTCCAGTAACACATGTTCATCCTTTGTTTCCGTGCTTTATAGAACTAAAATTACAGCATCTTTTGGTGTTTCTTAAGTAACTACTATTTTGGTCTATGTCCAGATAATCTTAATTTCTGAAGATGCTTAAAGTACTGTATGATGTAATCTGTTAGACCACACTATGCTTAAATACATTCTTATAACACCCTTTTTTTCTTGTTTTAAAAGTTTTTCTTCCTTTCTATCTGTGCATATATTTTTACTTTGCACTTTACAAGTCCATGATAAGTGCAATTCAAAAGTGGTTTAGAACTTTCGCATTCTGCACAATTAATTTATTCTAATATTAAAAGGAAATAGAATGTCTGGCTAGGTGGTGTCAGAGAGAATAGAAAAAAGATAAAGGAGGAAGTGTCAGAGAAAGCTACCCCTCCATCTGTATCTCCCCTCCTCCTCACAATACATGGATCCATCTCAACCTGGGACCTAAGTAAGCTATCCTTCCTTTAAGACTACCACAACCAAGGCATCTTTCCACACAGAAGAAGGAATCAACAGTTCCAAAAGCTGGATATAATGTTTTTTCCTACTTTTAATTGTGTCTATCTGCAGTTCTTTTATTGTCATCTCCTGAAAGCAAGTATTCAATAAAACCATCTTTTTATACTTATCAGCAGCCTGACTCAAAAAAGTGTAAAATACAGTAAAGAGTAAATTACAGGAAAGCACAGGAGACATAACAAGCTGTAGACTTTGTGTCTATTGTTTTCTGTTTATGAAGACTGTCAACTTTAGTGTTTTAACCAGTATTTTGTAACAACTTCAATTTACCATAATTTTATAATGTTTACCAACACTAAGTCTCACATTATAACATGATATCTTTTTTTGTGTGGTTTCACATAAGACTTTTGCTTCCACATTTTGTTTACACAACTGGAGACAATCAGAATGGGAAGGAAATGTGTTTGGGTGGAGCCACTGCCTTCATGATAATCACAAAGGCACTGCCCAACTGCTAACACATACAAATGGGCATGCAGATTTCCCTCTTCATTCTGATTATGTCCAATGTCCTATGTCCAATGTGTAAATAAAACACGGAAGCAAAAGTCTTTTGTCAAACCACATTAAAAATATGTACGTGTTCTAATGTGAGAGATAAAATTACAGTAAATGAAACTTAACAATGAAAACAATCAATTACTGACAAAATTATTTAAGCGGTTGTTGTTGTTGTGGTCTTCAGTCCTGAGACTGGTTTGATGCAGCTCTCCATGCTACTCTATCCTGTGCAAGGTTCTACATCTCCCAGTACCTACTGCAACCTACATCCTTCTGAATCTGCTTAGTGTATTCAGCTCTTGGTCTCCCTCTACGATTTTTACCCTCCATGCTGCCCTCCAATACTAAATTGGTGATCCCTTGATGCCTCAGAACATGTCCTACCAACCGATCCCTTCTTCTAGTCAAGTTGTGCCACAAACTTCTCTTCTCCCCAGTCCTATTCAATACCTCATCATTAGTTATGTGATCTACCCATCTAATCTTCAATATTCTTCTGTAGCACCACATTTCGAAAGCTTCTATTCTCTTCTTGTCCAAACTATTTATCGTCCATGTTTCACTTCCATACATGGCTACACTCCATACAAATACTTTCAAAAAATAATTCCTGACACTTAAATCTATACTCGATGTTAACAAATTTCTCTTCTTCGGAAACGCTTTCCTTGCCATTGCCAGTCTACATTTTATATCCTCTCTACTTCGACCATCATCAGTTATTTTGCTCCCCAAATAGCAAAACTCCTTTACTACTTTCAGTGTCTCATTTCCTAATCTAATTCCCTCAGCATCACCCGACTTAATTCGACTACATTCCATTATCCTTGTTTTGCTTTTGTTGATGTTCATCTTATATACTCCTCTAAAGACACTGTCCATTCCATTCAACTGCTCTTCCAAGTCCTTTGCTGTCTCTGACAGAATTACAATGTCATCGGTGAAACTCAAAGTTTTTATTTCTTCTCCATTGATTTTAATACCTACTCCGAAATTTTCTTTTGTTTCCTTTATTGCTTGCTCAATATACAGATTGAATAACATCGGGGGGAGGCTACAACCCTCTCTTACTCCCTTCCCAACCACTGCTTCCCTTTCATGCCCCTCGACTATTATAACTGCCATCTGGTTTCTGTACAAATTGTAAATAGCCTCGCTCCCTGTATTTTACCCCTGCCACCTTTAGAATTTGAAAGAGAGTATTCCAGTCAACATTGTCAAAAGCTTTCTCTAAGTCTACAAATGCTAGAAACATAGGTTTGCCTTTCCTTAATCTTTCTTCTAAGATAAGTCGTAAGGTCAGTATTGCCTCACTTGTTCCAGTATTTCTACGAAATCCAAACTGGTCTTCCCCGAGGTCGGCTTCTACTAGTTTTTCCATTCGTCTGTAAAGAATTTGCATTAGTATTGTGCAGCTGTGGCTTATTAAACTTATTGTTCGGTAGTTTTCACATCTGTCAACACCTGCTTTCTTTGGGATTGGAATTATTATATTCTTCTTGAAGACTGAGGGTATTTCGCCTGTTTTATACATCTTGTTCACCAGATGGTAGAGTTTTGTCAGGACTGGCTCTCCCAAGGCCGCAGGAGTTCCAATGGAATGTTGTCTACTCCAGGGGCCTTGTTTCAACTCAGGTCTTTCAGTGCTCTGTCAAACTCTTCACGCAGTATCGTATCTCCCATTTCATCTTCATCGACATCCTCTTCCATTTCCATAATATTGTCCTCAAGTACGAGGGTCAGTCAAAAAGTAATGCCTCCTATTTTTTTTTCTACGTTTAATTGTCAGGAAATTTAAATGCAATTACATAGGTTGAAAACCACAACATTGAGGATCATTTTGTCATTTTTCAATGTAATCTCCGCCCATCTCTACAGTTTTGGTCCATCTTTGAACAAGGGCATGTATCCCAGCACGGTAAAAATCACAGCTCTGCTTCCTAAGCCATTGACGCACGGATGTTTTGACGGCCTCCTCATCTTCAAAATGAATCCCACGATGAGCTTCTTTTAGTGGCCCGAACAGATGGAAGTCTGATGGTGCCAGGTCAGGGCTGTATGGGGGATGAGACAAAACTTCCCATCCAATTTTGACAATCTCGTCAGAGGTGTGACGACTGGTGTGTGGTCTTGCATTGTCATGCAAAAGAAGAACATCTGCCATTGATTTTGTTGGGCAAACTCGCTGAAGACGTGCTTTAAGTTTTTTGAGGGTTGTGACGTATTGAACAGAATTTATTGTGCATCCCTGCTCCAAAAAATCAACCAGAATCACAACCTCTGTATCCCAGAAAACTGTTGCCATAACTTTCCCTGTCGATCGCACAGTTTTGAATTTTTTCTTCCTCGGCGAGCTTGTGTGACGCCACTCCATTGACTGCCTCTTTGATTCGGGTTCAAAAAAATGCACCCATGTTTCGTCCCCGGTCACAATTTTTTTCAGAAACTCATCTCCCTCCAAACGGAAGCGCTGCAAGTGTTGGGAGGCTATTGTTTTCCTTGCCTCTTTATTCTGATCGGTTAACATTCTTGGAACCCGCCGTGCAAAAACTTTTGAGTACCCCAATTCTTTAATAATCGTGATCACACTGCCTTTACTAAGAGAAATAATGTGACACACTTCATCTGCAGTCACCCGACGGTCACCACGAATGATGTCATCAACTTGCTGAATGTTGTGTGGAGTCACTGCACTCACCAGCCTGCCGCTCCGCTTTTCGTCAGTCAACGGTGTTTGCCCTTCAGCTTCCTTACAACGACGAACCCATCGTCTAACAGTGCTGACATCCACTGTCACAACACCATACACCTTCTTCAGTCTTTCATGAATGCGTATGGGCGTTTCACCTTCTGCATTCAAGAATTCAATCGCACAACGCTGTCTCAAACGAACATTGATGTCGGCCATCTTACAAACTTCTACTGTGCTGCCACCTGTTGACACAGAAAGTTACTACTGCAGTGGATTGCAGAAGAAGGTTTGAGGAATGGCGCCAAATTCAAATTTTTCACTTAACTTAATTTTTTTAAGTAGAAAAAAAATGGGAGGCATTACTTTTTGACCGACCCTCGTACATCGCCCTTGTATAGACCCTCTATATACTCCTTCCACCTTTCTGCTTTCCCTTCTTTGCTTAGAATTGGGTTTCCATCTGAGCTCTTGATGTTCTTACAAGTGGTTCTCTTATTTCCAAAGGTCTCCTTAATTTTCCTGTAGGCAGTATCTATCTTACCCCTAGTGAGATAAGCCTCTAAATCCTTACATTTGTCCTCTAGCCATCGTGCTTAGACATTTTGGACTAACTGTCGCTCTCATTTTTGAGATGTTTGTACTCCTTTTTGCCTGCTTCATTTATTGCATTTTTATATTTTCTCCTTTCATCAATTAAATTCAATATTTCTTCTGTTACCCAAGGATTTCTACTAGCCCTCATCTTTTTACCTACTTGATCCTCTGCTGCCTTCACTACTTCATCCCTCAAAGCTACCCATTCTTCTTCTACTGTATTTCTTTCCCCCATTCCTGTCAATTGTTCCCTTATGCTCTCCCTGAAACTCTGTACAACCCCTGGTTCTTTCAGTTTATCTCCTTAAATTCCCACCTTTTTGCAGTTTCTTCAGTTTTAATCTACAGGTCATAACCAATAGATTGTGGTCAGAGTCCACATCTGCCCCTGGAAATGTCTTACAATTTAAAACCTGGTTCCTAAATCTCTGTCTTACCATTATATAATCTATCTGATACCTTTTAGTATTTCCAGGGTTCTTCCATGTATACAACCTTCTTTCATGATTCTTAAACCAAGTGTTAGCTACAATAATTCTACCAGGCGGCTTCCTCCTTCATTTCTTAGCCCCAATCCATATCCATCTACTACGTTTCCTTCTCTCCCTTTTCCTACACTCAAATTCCAGTCACCCATGACTATTAAATTTTCATCTCCCTTCACTATCTGAATAATTTCTTTTATTTCATCATAAATTTCTTCAATTCCTTTGTCATCTGGAGAGCTAGTTGGCATATAAACTTGTACTACTGTAGTAGGTGTGGGCTTCGTTTCTATCTTGGCCACAATAATGCATTCACTATGCTGTTTGTAGTAGCTTACCGGTGTTCCTATTTTCCTATTCATTATTAAACCTACTCCTGCATTACCCCTATTTGATTTTGTGTTTATAACCCTGTAGTCACCTGACCAGAGGTCTTGTTCCTCCTGCCACCGGACTTCACTAATTCCCACTATATCTAACTTTAACCTGTCAATTTCCCTTTTTAAATTTTCTAACCTACCTGCCCAATTAAGGGATCTGACATTCCAAGCTCTGATCCGTAGAACGCCAGTTTTCTTTCTCCTGATAACGACATCCTCTTGAGTAGTCCCCACCTGGAGATCCGAATTGGGGACTATTTTACCTCCGGAATATTTTACCCAAGAGGACGCCATCATCATTTAATCATACAGTAAAGCTGCATGCCCTCAGAAAAAATTACGGCCGTAGCTTCCCCTTGCTTTCAGCCGTTCGCAGTACCAGCACAGCAAGGCCGTTTTGGTTATTGTTACAATGCCAGATCAGTCAATCATCCAGACTGTTGCCCTTGCAACTACTGAAAAGGCTGCTGCCCCTCTTCAGGAACCACACGTTTGTCTGGCCTCTCAACAGATACCCCTCCGTTGTGGTTGTACCTACGGTACGGCCATCTGTATTGTTGAGGCACGCAAGCCTCCCCACCAACGGCAAGGTCCATGGTTGAAGGGGGGTGGGGGGTGGGGAGGCGGGGGGGGGGGGGGAGGGGGGTATTTAAGCTTTTATTAACTCATTCATGATGTAAAGCAATAATCTCTGTGTACATATTACCCTGTCTTCCTCTTTTAAGTTCGTAAAATGAGAATAGTAGGAATGAAATCTATGTCTTGTTGCCAACAAAACAGTCACTCAGTTCAGGGAAGTCCTGGGTAAGACATCATGTTAGGGAGCATCTTGAGAGGAAGTTTATGTCTGACATCAAGTCGTGCCCACCTAAGACTGTGCACCTAATACGGATGAGCGTATTTCACATAGAAGACAAAATAATTCCTGAAAGTCTTCAAAAGCAGTGTTTTTCATATAAATGACTGAGAAATTAAATTAAAGCTGTTGTAATATAATGTAATAATCAGAAGGAAGAGTTCTATCAGAATCACTATCATCAGACCATGATCATCATCAAGGCTGTGATTCAGTACATTTCCCCACCCTTCCAGACACTGTGAACCTGTAATATAAGAAGCCATAACCTAATATGCAGACAATGAAAGTCTTACTTACCACCCTAATACTATGTTACAACATCAATGCTTTGCATACAGTCTACTTTTCATGCTGTGTTCCAAGGCTCACTTTAGCAAGAATATAATGCACTTTTTACTGAAATCTGTATGAAAGTCAATGTTAAAGGTTGTGATACTGCCAAAGAAAACTGAAAATGTGGGAAATGTAACACAGAATTATTGATGTTGGGAAAGCACTGATGCAGAGCATAGGAATTCTGTTAGGCCCAACAAAAATGAATGTAAAATTCAGGAAAACATAAAATGTAGGAATGTAAAAATGAGGTTTTTCTGTAATAGACAACCATTCTCTCTCTCTGTAATACTACAGCATTCACAAGCAAATTTTCATTTTGATACAATTTATTTATTGCTTGATAAAGTGCTACAGATTTTAATTATTGTTACATTTGCTTCCTACCATTTTTTTTTTTATTTGCTTTCTTTTGGAAGAATGTGTCAGGAACAAATATGTAGCTCTTCTTCGAGATTTCTATTACTGTAGAACTCTGTCAATTATGGAGTCATATGCATAATATTCTGTTAAAAAATCGATCTTTAGTCTTTATTCAGTTTTAGTATCTACCACTATAATCTTGAACAGAAATTTACTGGCACTTAACATTTCTGTACCTCTTTGCAGATATTGTTAAAATGTGAGTATGCTTGTAAACGTACTTTAATAGTTTCAGTGGAATGCCTTCTATTTATTTTTAAAACAATCTATATTAATAAATGATTATCCTAGAACTATTAACAGTTGCAGACTGCCTATTTACAGGCTTCCAGGGGCAACAAAAAGTTCATTTTCAATATTTCCATGTAATTATCGACCAAATTTGAAAATTTAAAATGCTGTCATAATGTACACACTCAGAGTTATAATCTTATGGTAGTTTTAACACAATAAGACAATAACTCTAGACAGAATTATATTTCTTGAGGTAGCATGACTGATGGTATGGAGATAGACTTCATTCATCATCAAATAAAAAAGACTTGCACTAGGTGGCCGAACAACACCAGACGGGGTCTCCCAGCCATATGCTCATTTCATTTTATTTTTTCCAGTGTGTGAGAATGAGAGCACATAGCAACTTCCAGCATACTTTACACTAATTTCAAATCTTTATGTAACTTTTTCTCACTAACATCCCCCACAAAACGTTGAAGAAAAAAAGTTTATTGTTTACTACAATTACTGTTCATGTGGTAGAACTTCAACATCACATATGATGTTTTAATTTATTACTTCTTCACTACCCAATCTATTTGCAATATAGCTTTCAGGCAGTATTTAAATATTTCACTGACTGTATATGCAATATTTTATCACTGTGCAACACATCGTTCACAAGATGTGATATCAGAAACACTGAGATGCATGAAAAACTTTCTTCTGTTTAAAATGGAGTGCAAAACACTGAGATTATATTCGATATTGGTTTACCTCACCAAGTATGTCATACTTATATTTTCAGTACTAAATTAGTGGTATTATCATCTGACATCAGTATTTGCCTAATATGATGCTGTCAATGTTTTTATGTAAGGGTAAGATTTATTATGTGTGTGCTGTTAACATTTACATCAGTTAACAGATCTGTGGCAGTTTAACTTTGTAATGCTATTTATGTTTTGTTTCTATTTGGTGTACAGGAACCTGATGCTGATCAGATGAAAGAAACTGATTCTTTAAATATAGATTTTTTTCAGCAGTGCAAGGTGATAATCCTGACACTTTTCAAATATCTATGAGCTTGGGGCACCACTTACTGAAAATAGACTACATTTAGCCAGTGTTTCATAATGGGAGCACACAGTGACTTCCAACAAACTTTAAGCATAATCTGAAACCTTTCTTGCTTATGTGCACTTTCGGAGAAAAGGAGACACTCATTGAGAAGCTGAAGTGTTGTGTTGTTGATAAGCAACCACAAAGGAGAGAGATAAATAAAGAAAGAACAATAAAGACAGGTCCATGTTGCTGCTTTTTGGCGAGTAGTCTCCTTTAATTGAAAAGTACTGACATTCTACATGCTCAAAGTCAAATATTTAACACATTAACCCAGTTGTACACTAATCAGTCATTTGAAGCTTTTTTATACACGGGAATTCGATTCTCTAAAATATTGGGGTTTACCGGTTTCTGCTATTCTGAAACTTCCTGGCAGATTAAAACTGTGTGCCCGACCGAGACTCGAACACGGGACCTTTGCCTTTCGCGGGCAAGTGCTCTACCAACTGAGCTACCCATGCAGGAGAGCTTCTGTAAAGTTTCTGTAAAGTTTGGAAGGTAGGAGGCAAGGTACTGGCAGAAGCAAAGCTGTGAGGACGGGGCGTGAGTCGTGTATGGGTAGTTTCATATCAGCGCACACTCCGCTGCAGAGTGAAAATCTCATTCTGCTATTCTGTTTGAGATTACATAAACATCTGCAACATTGTTTTCAATTTTGTTAGTTATAGTAGGGCCGTGGTTCATGGTGTGGGTTCCTGTAATCATGTCCTAGTTCATGAACCACGGGCAACATATGAGTGGCCAAGTAAGTGGTCCCGACAGTCGGGATACCAGTTACTTTGGAATAAGGCTGGGCATCTCTCACATATTCTGAGTTGTGGTCACCTTTGTGCTCATACGGCAAAGACTACCAAATCCACCGGTTAGCCCCTCAACCGTTAGGGGTAAAAAAACTCAATGGGACTTGGGGCACGTAAGGCTAGCAACCTGCTTCCCCGATACTTTAAATATGATGCTGGAAACAATCAGAGCAAAATGCCTCAGACCTTTGGAGGTGACGGAGTCCCACCTCTAACTGACAAACCAGGGACTCCTAAGATACGACTTGGAAAACAAATGGTAATGAGATGGGGAGCTATTAATATCAATGGGGGGCACTCTGGGAAGAAGGTAGAGCTGGCAGAGGCTGCAAGTAAGATGGGGCTGAACGTTTTAGCTGTTAGTGACATTTGGGTAAGGGGTGAGAAAGAAGAGGAAGTGGGAGAATACAAGGTCTACCTGTCAGGAGTCAAAACAGTAATAGCACAATGGGGTGTAGGTCTTTACATCAGGAAATAAATGGAACCCAGCGTAGTTGCAGTAAGGTATGTAAACGAACGACTGATGTGGATAGATTTAACAGTGTCTAGCAAGAAAATTACGATTGTGTCAGTACATTCGCATTGTGAAGGGACAGATCAAGACAAGATGGATAGTTTTTATGAGGCATTCAGTGATGTAGTTGTTAGATTAAAGGACAAAGACAGTGTTCTGCTTGTGGGTGATTTTAATGCCAGGATTGGAAACCGAACAGAAGGGTATGAAAAGGTTATGGGTAAATTTGGAGAGGATATGGAGGCCAACAGGAACGGGAAACAACTCTTGGATTTCTGTGCCAGTATGGGCTTAGTAATCACAAACACCTTTTTTAAACATAAGAACATTCACCGGTATACTTGGGAAGGCAGGGGAACCAGATCTGTCATTGACTATATAATAACAGACCAGGAATTCAGGAAGGCTGTGAGGGGCACACGTGTATTCAGGGGATTCTTTGATGACACTGATCACTATTTAATCTGCAGTGAAATTGGGATTGTGAGGCCGAAAATGCAGGAGGTCAGGTCCATGTGTAGGAGGATAAGAGTGGAGAAACTTCAGGATAAGGAAATCAGGCACAAGTACATAACAGCAATCCCAGAAAGGTACCAGTTAGTTGAATGTAGTCAATTACAGTCATTGGAAAAGGAATGGACAAGGTACAGGGACACAGTACTAGAAGTGGCTAAAGAATGTCTTGGAACAGTAGTGTGTAAAAGTAGGATGAAGCAAACAGCTTAGTGGAATGACACAGTCAAGGCAGCCTGTAAAAGGAAAAAGAAGGCGTATCAAAAATGGCTACATACTAGAACTTAGGTAGACAGAGAAAGTTATGTAGAAGAAAGAAACAAAGCCAAACAGATAATTGCAGCATCCAAGAAGAAATCTTGTGAAGACTTTGGAAACAGGTTGGAGACTGTAGGTCAAGCTGCTGGAAAACCATTCTGGAGTGTAATTAGCAGTCTTCGAAAGGGAGGTAAGAAAGAAATGACAAGTATTTTGGACAGGACAGGAAATCTGCTGGTGAATTCTGTGGATGCCTTGGGCAGATGGAGGGAATATTTTGAAAAGTTGCTCAATGTAGGTGAAAATACGATCAGCAATGTTTCAGATTTCGGGGTAGAATGGGATAGGAATTATAATGGAAATAGGATCACATTTGAGGAAGTGGAGAAAATGGTCAATAGATTGCAGTGCAATAAAGCAGCTGGGATGGATGAAATTAAGTTGGAACTCATCTAATACAGTGGAATGTGAGGTCTTACATGGCTACACAGGATAACTGAAATGGCCTGGGAGTCGGGACAGGTTCCATCAGACTGGACAAAAGCAGTAAGCACACCAATCTTTAAACATGGAAACAGAAAAGATTGTTAACAACTACAGAGGTATCTCTTTAATCAACATTGTGGGTAAAATCTTCTCAGGTATTGTTGATAGGAAAGTGCGAGTATTAGTTGAGGACCATTTGGATGAAAATCAGTGTGGGTTTAGGCCTCTTAGAGGTTGTCAGGACCAGATCTTTAGCTTACGGCAAATAAAGGAGAAGTGTTATGAGTGGAACAGGGAACTGTATCTATGCTTTATAGATCTAGAAAAGGCATATGACCGGATTCCTAGGAGGAAGTTATTGTCTGTTCTACGAGATTATGGAATAGGAGGCAAACTTTTGCAAGCAATTAAGGGTCTTTACATGGATAGTCAGGCAGCAGTTAGAGTTGACAGTAAATTGAGTTCATGGTTCAGAGTAGTTTCAGGGGTAAGACAAGGCTGCAACCTGTCTCCACTGTTGTTCGTATTATTTATGGATCATATGTTGAAAACAATAGACTGGCTGGGTGAGATCAAGATATGTGAACAGAAAATAAGCAGTCTTGCATATGCGGATGTCTTAGTTGTGATGGCAGATTTGATTGAAAGTTTGCAAAGTAATACTTCAGAGCTAGATCAGAAATGTAAGGACTATGGTATAAGATTAGCATCTCCAAAACTAAAGTAATGTTAGTGGGAAAGAAATATAAACAAATTGAATGCCAAATAGGAGGAACAAAGTTAGAAAAGGTGGATGGTTTCAAGTAGGATACATATTCTCACAGGATGGCAACATAGTAAAAGAACTGGAAGCGAGGTGTAGCAAAGCTAATGCAGTGAGCACTCAGCTACAATCTACTCTCTTCTGCAAGAAAGAAGTCAGTACCAAGACTAAGTTATCTGTGCACCATTCAATCTTTCGACCAACTTTGTTGTATGGGAGTGAAAGCTGGGTCGATTCAGGTTACCTTATCAACAAGGTTGAGGTTACGGATATGAAAGTAGCTAGGATGATTACAGGTACTAGTAGATGGGAACAATGGCAGGAGGGTGTCCACAATGAGGAAATCAAAGAAAAACTGGGAATGAACTCTATAGATGAAGCAGTCAGGGCGAACAGGCTTAGATGGTGGGGTCATGTTACATGCACGGGAGAAGCAAGGTTACCCAAGATACTCATGGGTTCAGCAGTAGAGTGTAGGAGGAGTCGGGGCAGACCAAGGTTCAAATGGCTCTGAGCACTATGGGACTTAACATCTGTGGTTATCAGTCCCCTAGAACTTAGAACTACTTAAACCTAACTATCCTAAGGACATCACACACATCCATGCCCGAGGCAGGATTCGAACCTGCGACTGTAGCAGGCACGCGGTTCCGGACTGAGCGCCTTAACCACGAGACCATCGCGGCCGGCGCAGACCAAGGACAAGGTACCTGGATTCGGTTAAGAATGATTTTGAAGTAATAGGTTTAACATCAGAAGAGACACCAATGTTAGCACTGAATAGGGGATCATGGAGGAATTTTGTAAGGGGGCTATGCTCCAGACTCAACGCTGAAAGGCATAATCAGTCTTAAATGATGATGATGATAGTAGGGCCAAAAGCATTAGAATTGCCTGAATTTAATTATATATGGTCTGTGTTTTATTGTCACTCTTGCAAACTTTCTTACTGCTATATCTATGACCTCTGCACATGTCAGTCAACAGGCAAGAAATTGAGACAAGGCACGGCAGGAGGATCACCTGCAGATGGGACTCAAATCCATGCTGTAGAGGGCGACAGGACAGATGAACGGTGGACCCGACACAATAAGTGCAAAGCAATCTAGGCTACAACGAAATACATCAAACTTTTGACACAATGCTGTCAAAAGACGAAGTACAACCTCAATTCAAATTAAGAGCAGAGAGAAAAACCAAAAACAAAATGAAGTCATTGGTGAGTAGTCAGTAGTATAGAAGAGATAGAAAATGAACTTATCAGAGGAAGTACATGACTGACTGAATGGTATTTATGCCAGCTGCAAGGGACACCATGAGCTGATGTATTCACATGGTGAGACGGTGGTGCACCACTATGCGAATGCAGTGCTGCGGCAACACTGCCCTCTATTGGCCATCGAGATCCATTTGTATCAGTGGGCATTCAACGTCCACATGGCCTGACACCAGTTCCCTCCTCCGCAAAACTGGTGCTTACTGGCTTAAATTCCCTGGAGGTGAAACACAGGTGCCTGTGAAGGTGCAGTTGCATCGACTGTAGGCTGTGTGGAGAAAGCATGGTCGGTGGTGCTTCTCGGAACATCGCTGGAGATGGGCATTCTGAGGGAACCACTGATCCACAGAAAGCCAGAGGGCAGAGTGGAGTGACAATGGGACATCTACAGTAGCTGCCTGGGGTTCTGGTCATTGTCGCACATCGGAACCAGAAGGCAGTGGAAGCGGGGCTGCAAAGGGGATGCTTGTGTCTGCAGCCTGAGCTGATTGTGATGACGGTGCTCAAGCCCCTTCTGTGTGTGGACCAACATAACTCATCACCTGTGAGTGGAGTGACAATGGGACATCTACAGTAGCTGCCTGGGGTTCTGGTCATTGTCGCACATCGGAACCAGAAGGCAGTGGAAGCGGGGCTGCAAAGGGGATGCTTGTGTCTGCAGCCTGAGCTGATTGTGATGACGGTGCTCAAGCCCCTTCTGTGTGTGGACCAACATAACTCATCACCTGTGAGTGGACACTACTGTTGCTGGCATCCAAGTCTCAGCACTCCCCTAGAAGCGTGCCCTTGCGGCCATGCCAGAGATGTAACATCTGGGGGACGCAAGCGAGGGTCCAATGGCAATGGTTACAGCAGATGAAGCAAGGTCTGAGGCTGCAGACCAAGGAAGAGTGCTGCAGGGCTATGGTTGTTAATCAGTGGGGTGCGGTAAGTCCTCAAAAAGAAAGTAAAAGCTGTCATAGTGGCAGAGGACTCGAAAGCCTTCTCCATGTGCTGCATGTTTGTCTGAACAAGACTGGAGAAGACTTTACCACTGTAGGAATGGAATGGAGGGCTACATATGTATTTGATGACATTGGTGGTACGGAAGTCCTCAAATGTAGAGGCCGTGAATTGTGGGCCATTGTCAGAGGCCAAGGTGCGAGGTAACCCTTCAATGACCAAAACTTAGGCTAAGGCAGTAAGGGTGGTCTTGGTCATGGTGGATGCCATGCTTACGACAGAGGGATACTTCGAATTAGCATCCACAAAGCAATCATATAGAACCCAAGAATAGACCTGCAAAATCAAGATGGATGTGGTCCCAAGGGAGGTGGAGATAGGCCAAGGGGCAAAGGACTGATGGGGCACTGCATGGTGGCAGGTGCATGCTGTGCAACTAAGGACCATTTTTCAATGTCGCCATTGATGCCTGTCCAGTACACATGGTAGGGTGCAAACGTCTTCAAGCTGGACATGCCCCAATGAATCCTATGGAACAAACTCAAAACCCAACAATGTAATTCTGCCAGAATAGCCACTCAATGTGTATCTGTCTCAGTATCCAAAAGGATGACACCATCCACAACCAAGAGTCAGTGAGAAAGCTGTCTCCAAAGGCAGAGCTCTGTCATCAAACTACGAATGAGATAATGGGGCCAGTCATGGATTACATAACGAAGGACTTGTCGCAGGGTGGGGCCTTGGCGTGTTGCAGCAGCAGCACACTTGAATGTAAGGGGAAAACCGTCCAACGTATGTTGATGTTAAGCATCAATTGGGAAGCAGAGGACCTCCTGTTGGAGGGTCCGTCCAGTCGGTAGATGGGACAATGCATCAGCACTAGAAGGGTGGGCTGTCGGCTTGTACCAGATAGTATAACTGTAGGTGCTGAGGAACAATGACCAGCACTAGAGGCACTGTGCTGTTCATTCTGGGAGACTGATACATGGCCCAAATAATGCCACCAACGGCTTGTGATCAATTATTACAGAGAACTGTATACCAAAAAGGTAGACATGAAATTTCGTCACTGTCAAGGCCCCCTTTTCAATCTGTGAATAGCTGCACTGTGTTGGGATCAGGGTCTTGGATGCATATGCAATAGGCTTTTCAGAACCATCCCTATTCCTCTGTGCCATGACTGCATCTATACCATAGTTGTACGCATCGGTGGCCACAAGCAATGGGCAGTTGGAAGAAAAGGGAGTGAGGAAGGGTGTGGATGTCAATACAGTTTTCAATTTGACAAAAGGTTGCAGGCAGGAGTCAAGGTACAAAGGACGCACTTTTTATGCAACTGACTGAAAGGTTGTGCAATGTGGGCTGCCTGAGATAAGAATTTAGCATAATAGTTGAGCTTGTCCCCTCCCAGAGGACACGACCTTATCGAAGGCACCTCCAATGCTGGGAGGGTTTGCACGCTCCGATAAAGTCAAGAGCTGTGTCGGCGGTAGCGTAGCTACTGACAGGGTTACCCAAGCTGGAGTGATCTTGACAAAGGAGCCAGACAAAGTGTGTTCCACAAAATAGGGCAGGGTGGGCTCTATAGGTGTAATGAAGCTAGCTTCCCTAAAGGAGTAAACCTACTACAAATCCTGATCCTCCAAGTTGGGGGTTGGGCAAGCGGTTAACAACCCCTTCCTGTAAAAAAATTCTTGCTCAGAAACCTCAAAGTAAAGATGCCAGACAGTTTTATAGACAATGACATGGCACTGTTAAAGCCAAATGAAAACAAAAAAAATATGTGTTTATTGCAACCTGGAACATACAATCGCTATACAGGGTGGGGGCCCTGAGGTCGCTGCTAGATCAACTCGATAAAACCAAGGCAGGCGAAATTGCCCTGCAAGAACTGTCATGGACTGGACATGGAGTGCTTGACATGGGAAGCTGGATCATTTCTATCATGGTCCAGAGAGCAACAATGAATTTGGTACAGGGTTCATGGTAAGACAAAAATTTAAGCTCCTAGTGAGTGGATTCACTGAAATAACACCTAGAATTTCACATATGAGATTAAAGGCCCAATTCTCAAACTAATCATTGAGCACTGTACATACACCAACATAAGTACAAGATGACCAGGATAAAGGCACCTTCTTTGAGAACCTCAAGATAATTTATGACAGATGCCCTGTGTATGACAGTAAAACAATTATTGGAGACCTCAATGCAAAAATTGGTAACGAAGACCATTCAGAGTCCCCTACTAATAATATCCCAGTCCCTTCAGAAGATGATGCCATACAAGTGAACAAAGCAATTGCTTGATTGAAGAACAATAAAGCACCAGGGACTGACAATATAACATCTGACCTATTGAAAGGTGGAGGAGTTGAGCTAAATCGTAGGCTCTACAAGATTGTGTGCCTCAGCTGGGAAAAGGAAGAGTTACCAGAAGAATGGAATGTAGGGACAGTGTGTCTGGCAATGAGATCTTTTTGATTGCAGCAACAACAGAGCCATAACACTCTTAAATATTATAGATAATGTACTATCAAATATGCTGTTTAGTAGACTTTCACCTATACCGGAAGACATTATTGGCAGCTATCAATGCGGGTTCAGACCAAAAAAGTCAACTGTAAACCAGATATTTACTCTCAAACAAATAGTAGAAAAGACCAATGAATTCAACATTGGTGTGCATCATCTTTTCACTGACTTTAAATATGCATGTGACACAATAAACTGGGCCAAACATTATGAGGAATTTTGAGTGCCTGGAAAATTGGTGTATTTAATAGAGCTCACCCTAAAGAACCCCCAGTGTACCACTTGAGTGCAGTCCAGGCTATCACCTCAGTTTCCCTATTGTGCTGGGCTAAGGCAAGGAGATGGGCTTTCCTGCCTCTACATTTCAACCTGGCACTTGAAAATTGTATGTGAATCGGGTAGTGAGACAAGAGGTACTATCTACTACAAGTCTGTACAATTTCTGGGATATGCAGATGACTTGGATTTAATGAGCAGAACACTTAGAAATCTACAAAATGTATTTTCAGTTCTAAAACTGAATGCAGAGAAGATGGGTCTGAGAATTAATGAAGGAATGACAAAGTATATATATAATGGTACTAACCAACCCTTACAGCGCACGATAAACCTTGATGGAATGACATTTGAACAAGTGGAATGTTTCACCTATCTGGGCTCAAAGATAGAAGCAAATGGCACTACCTTTACTGAAATTATGGCTCGCATAAGTGCTTCTAACCGATGCTACTTTGGAAAGTTGCGAGATTTTAAGTCCAAGCGTCTATCACGAGGGACTAAGTGCCGACTTTACAAAACGCTGATGTGTCCAGTGTTTACTTATGGCTCAGAAACATGAACAATTACAAAGCAGGATGGAAACCAACTGAGATCACATGCAAGAAATATATTGAGGGGGATTTTTGGACATGCCACCATGTCCTACAATATGCTCTAAAACATTAACAGGTTGTACAGTAAGAGAAAACTAATTGTATTCATGAGCCCCCAAATATGGGCAGTTACAACATCCAAACCAACAGTCAGCCAATCTTGACCATACTGCTTGTGTGCTAACCTTCCTGCATTACTAAGGAAGGCCTAGAGAGTACAAGTACAGATCAGAGGTATGTAGATATCAGAAATAATAGTAGTAACAGTCTGAAAACTATATCTGCATTTCAACCAATTGTCAATTTTGCATCCTTACTGTTAAAGAAAAGTGTGAAAACATTATTATGCATAATCAAATTTATGAATTGGTGCATTCCTTATTGTCTATTCTTAATGCAATTCACTTATTTAAGAACCTAACTATACAAAACTAATGTAAAGGTCACGGGAGGTACAAAAACATCGTCTACTTACAAACAACAAAAACAAGGACAGCTCTAGAAGGGTTCAAGAGACACAAATCAAAACAGAAAGGCCAAAAACCTATTTTTCATATTTAAAGCTTTCTTCTGACAAGAGAAGAAAAAGAAGTAGTGCTGAAGAGATCACAAAAATTTGTTGATTCCTCAACCAGCAGAGAAATCTGGAGTGTAAATACAGCAATAACCACACTTTTTCTCCCTGTTTCTATTAACGGTTCAATGAAAATTCTTATACTACAAATTGTTGTTACTACAGATTAATAAATTAAAAGTTCTTTTTCTACAGTGAAAGTACATAAATTACAGAGCATGCACTAAGAATTGAATAAGTCAAATTTTGAAAAAGCATTGAAAGTACCTTCACTATTTAGAATTGTTATAAGTAAGTACCTTCACTATTTGGAATTGGTATAAGTAATAAAACAGTAATCCACATTCAGATAAGTAAGCTCAGTCTGTAATAAGGACTGTACACGCAAAGCACAGCATAAGGAAAAAAGTAAAGCCCATTTCACTATAATTTCCAGTGTTAAAGTTTATTACATTCTTTAATGCAAACCAATGGCCATTATAATCGTAACACCTTGAAAAGAGCGTGGAACAAATGTCGAGGAGTGTACAACATGCTTGGATATGGAAATGATTAGCATTTCAGTACAACTGGACACAACAGGGATGTGTAACATCATCTAGATTTTGTATATAAGATTACACAGTGAGTCGGACATTCAGAAATTGCATTTGAATGTTGATTATTTGTGAGAAGATAATGTTATGTTCTATGTAAGGAGGAGCTACATCTATCAACAGTGGCAGGATAGTTGCACTGTTGTTTATCCATCTGCAATATTGCTGCTTGCTTTTATCAGGATCCCATGACTGTCATGTGAAGTGGACTCAATGGTTTTAGAAGCACCACACTCAACACCATGCAGAATCTTAACAACCTTGTGTGAACAGCCACGTCACATACCTTGAATAAAGAAATGAGCTTGTTTGTAGCATGACAAGTACCCACAGGGGCAGTGCGACGGCATCTAGAGCACTACAAGCTATCAGTATAGTGACTATTTTGCAGCTTCTATTGGCACTGCAGCAGAGGGACACTTACTGACAGTGGTGCAACCAAGACAACACTGGGCATAAAGTGCCATCCTGTTCTCTTTTCAGACAAATCACTGTTCTGCTTACAGCTTCATGATGGATGTCTCCACTTGTTGAAGTTCCAAGGAGAAAAAGTCCCACCAGACTGCATTTGTTGTTGCCACAGAGGTCCAGCACCTGGTGTGATGGAGTGGGATGCCGTTGGATAGTGTGAGAGGTGCCATAATCACCTTCAGTTCACACAGCTGGTAATTTAGGCAGCAGATGTATTAAGGCTCCTATCTTCGGGGTTTTCATGACGGTATCTTTGCACAAGAAATACAAGATCTTAAATTGCCTATGCTGTCCTGAACTATTTCAATAAAGAGGGTGTTCGACTGCTGTCCTGGAAATCCGTTCTCCAGATTTCTCATCCATTAAAAACATCAGATCATGGGTCGCTGAGAGACAGGCATGCCAAAATTCGCCTGGCACTATGATTGATGAACGCTACCACAGTGGACACAGCACAGAATGATGAAATCGTATCTGCTATTTTAGTTCAGTTTGATTCTGTGTTCAGATGGGTTAAAGCCACTGCTTCTGGCAGAGATGGCAGCTCTGTGTACAGAGTTACACCCTATGTACCCTCAAATTACCTACAAATGTTTTGAAGAAAAACTGTCTTCATTGCAAAAATTATTGTCTAATGATGCACCTCACCTTTTTATAGTATCATCAGATTTTCTACAACAAAGAAGACAGTAAAATATAAACAGCTTGTTCCTATCATACACAGCTCAAAATAAAAATGTCATTGAAGCATCTACAAACCACTAGAAAGAAACCTTCCATTTGCTGTTTTGCTATGAAATAAGCAAACATAAAGATCATGCTACACAGGGCATGTACCTATACAATAAATATAAAGTAAAAAGATCTTTAAAAAATGAAAAACAACAACAGTAGCAGGGGCAAAATTGAATAGTGCAAACATTCCCTTTGATACATGCATAACAACAGGCATAGCAGTGCAGTGAAAGGACTACCCTTACAGACGTAAAGTTTTATTTTCACACGAATGGTGTGTATGAGCAACTTCAAATAAAAAATTTAATTAAAAGCACATAACAGATATTAAAAATTAGGCTACTGAACAAAACATTATAATGATCAAATATATTAAAATAATAAACAAACATAATGGGATATGCCATATAAATATTAGAACAACATTTCCATAGATGACCAATAGCAATCTTTAGAATGCTTCGTTCAGTAGCCCAATTTTTAATTTCTATGATATCCTTTTAATCATAATTTTTATGCCAAATTACTCATGCACACTTGTGTGAGTTTCTGCCACTACATTTCATGACATGACTTGTCCAATGCTTACCTGTTTACATGCTGGACATCTTCAACTACATCTAAATCTACATCTACATTTGTACTCCGCAAGCCACCCAAGGGTGTGTGGCGGAAGGCACTTTACGTGCCACTGTCATTACCTCTCTTTCCTGTTCCAGTCTCGTATCGTTCACGGGGACAACAACTGTTTGAAAGCCTCCGTGCGCACTCTAATCTCTCTAATTTTACATTCGTGATCTCCTCGGGAGGTATAAGTAGGGGGAAGCAATATATTCAATACCTCATCCAGAAACGCACCCTCTCGAAACCTGGCGAGCAAGCTACACCGCGATGCAGAGCGCCTCTCTTGCAGAGTATGCCACTTGAATTTGTTAAACATCTCCGTAACGCTATCACGGTTACCAAATAACCCTGTGACGAAACGCGCCGCTCTTCTTTGGATCTTCTCTATCTCCTCCGTCAACCTGATCTGGTACGGATCCCACACTGATGAGCAATACTCAAGTATAGGTCGAACGAGTGTTTTGTAAGCCACCTGCTTGGTTGACGGACTACATTTTCTAAGGACTCTCCCAATGAATCTCAATCTGGTACCCGCCTTACCAACCATTAATTTTATATGATCATTCCACTTCAAATAGTCCTGCATGCATACTCCCAGATATTTTACAGAAGTAACTGCTACCAGTATTTGTTCCGCTATAATATAATCATACAATAAAGGATCCTTCTTTCTATGTATTCGCAATACATGACATTTGTCTATGTTAAGGGTCAGTTGCCACTCCCCGCACCAAGTGCCTATCCGCTGCAGATCTTCCTGCATTTCGCTACAATTTTCTAATGCTGCAACCTCTCTGTATACTACAGCATCATCCGCGAAAAGCCGCATGGAACTTCCGACACTATTTACTAGGTCATTTATATATATTGTGAAAAGCAATGGTTCCATAACACTCCCCTGTGGCATGCCAGGGGTTACTTTAACGTCTGTAGATGTCTCTCCATTGATAATAACATGCTGTGTTCCGTTTGCTAAAAACTCTTCAATCCAACCACACAGCTGGTAGACTCTTACTTTGTTTATCAGGTGACAGTGCAGAACTGTATCGAACGCCTTCCGGAAGTCAAGAAAAATAGCATCTACCTGGCACCCTGTATCTAATATTTTCTGGGTATCATGAACAAATAAAGCGAGTTGGGTCTCACACGATCACTGTTTCTGGAATCCATGTTGATTCCTACAGAGTAGATTCTGGGTTTCCAAAAACGACATGATACTCGAGCAAAAAACATGTTCTAAAATTCTACAACAGATCGACATCAGACATATAGGGCTATAGTTTTGTGCATCTGCTCGACGACCCTTCTTGAAGACTGGGACTACCTGTGCTCTTTTCCAATCATTTGGAACCTTCTGTTTCTCTAGAGACTTGCGGTACGCGGCTGTTAGAAGGGGGCAAGTTCTTTCGCGTACTGTGTGTAGTATCGAACTGGTACCCCGTCAGGTCCAATGGACTTTCCTCTGTTGAGTGATTCCAGTTGCTTTTCTATTCCTTGGACACTTATTTCGATGTCAGCTGTTTTTTCGTTTGTGTGAGGATTTAGAGAAGGAACTGCAGTGCGGTCTTCCTCTGTGAAACAGCTTTGGAAAAAGGAGTTTAGTATTTCAGCTTTACGCATGTCATCCTCTGTTTAAATGCCATCATCATCATCCCGGAGTGTCTGGATATGCTGTTTCGAGCCACTTACTGATTTAACGCAAGACCAGAACTTCCTAGGATTTTCTGTCAACTCGGTACATAGAATTTTACTTTCGAATTCACTGAACGCTTCACGCATAGCCATCCTTACGCTAACTTTGACATCGTTTAGCTTCTGTTTGTCTGAGTGGTTTTGGCTGCGTTAAAAGTTGGAGTGAAGCTCTCTTTGCTTTCGCAGTAGTTTCCTAACTTTGTTGTTGTACCACGGTGGGTTTTTCTCGTCCCTCACAGTTTTACTCGGCGCGTACCTGTCTAAAATGCATTTTACGATTGCTTTTTACTTTTTCCATAAACACTCAACATTGTCAGTGTCGGAACAGAAATTTTCGTTTGATCTGTTAGGTAGTCTGAAATCTGCCTTCTATTACTCTTGTTAAACAGATAAACCTTCCTCCCTTTCTGTTGGTCAGTATCACTATTAAAAAACTAAACTCTAAACTCCAACCGAACAGGCCCTGGAAAGCCTAATGGTAGTGACTGACCACTGTGTCATTCTCAGGTGATAGGTATCACTGTGTTTCAGTGCACTGTATTCAAATAAAGCTCCATATCTGCAATTTTGTAAGGCTGGTCCTATCGCTGTGTACTGCTTGCCTCCTGGAGCAGACACTTGTCTGATAAACTTTCATCAAAGTGAATTTTATTTACCACGAAAAATTTTGTTATGAGTTACAAAGCGTCAAGAACTGATAATGACAAACTTTCTGTACAAAAATATTACGAAAAACATAAATTAAATAAGTCATGATCTACAAAGAACTGTCACATGGGAAACTAATATCTATGATCATTGTCATTATAAGAACAAATGCTCTGATGATTTGCTTTGTTCTCACTTCTTCTTCTTCTATTGCTGATCATGTATCTTGAGCATGCTGGAGTACAGACATGATTACTGTAAGTGTAATTTGGTAATTTCAAACAATAGATGAAATTTTACATAATTTTGTACTCTCTTATTGTAATATTTGGTAACCCCACCAGCCTATGCTTTAAGAAGTGTCTGTGAATATTTTAAATAAAGTGTGAGAGGTGCAGATGTTATTTATATTGTTGTTGGCTATCTTAAGACCGATAATGTTATTTAACTATATTTCTGAACTGATTAATAATATTCAACTCACACTTGTTAAGAAAAAAATACTAATACTCCTTCGGAGTGGACAGGTAATTTGCTTAATTTCAAGGAATTTTATGTAAATCATCGATCTTGTATGTGCTGATAAAATCTGTGGCAAAGATGATGTTTTATCAATACCTCAAGAAAGCAAATATTTATCGAGAGAAGTTTAAAATATCATGAGGTGGTACATACAGTTGTTCATGCTAGAATGTAACCCATGATAGCTGGATATTTTACTAATGAACTATATTTGGTATTTAATAAAAAGATAGCTCTGAGAGCATACTAGCCGGAACTTATAGCTCTACCGACCAGAGACATTTTAATACCGAGCAGTTGTAGTTTGTGCGTGTAGGTGAGATGTATTTTCTGATAAAACAGATGAACAATTGATAGAACCTTACCACCAGAGAGAACTGCTATTACATATGTGCATGCTGTTTCAATTTAAAGCAAGTTTCAGAGGTAAGCTAACAATGTGCATTTTAATATATTCAAGATCCTTGCAAATTGTTTTCAGTGTATATTTTAATAGTTCACATAACATAGTGTGCAAACAGTATCAAACTAGGCCCACATCCAAAGATTTATTGTACACAATCAAGCTTCATCGCATTCATACGATACATTACACACTGTGTGCATGACTTTACAATGCATTAACACAATAAAACGATCCATACAGACAGACATTCTACATGCCACAACACGGTACACACCACAGCTGCACTGCCATGTCTGCCACTGTATGTGTATTGAAGGTAATGCTTGTTATTTTCATTTTTGCCTCTGCTAAAGTATGGGGGTTGCCCAGAAAGTAATGCACCACAATTTTTTCTTGAAAAATTGAACATAATGAGAATTACACACACGAAAGAATGGTGTTTTATCTACACACCCTATTTTTCCACGTAATCTCCATTCCATTCTATGGCCTTGCTCCAGTGCAAAACAATGATGTGTATGCTTTGTTGGTACCAATCCTTGCTCTGGTGGTGGAGCCAGTGCTTCACTGTGTGAATCACCTCCCCATTGTCCTCAAAATGTCTTCCATGAATGGCATCCTTTAATGGCCCAACAAGTGGAAGTTTAAGGAGGTTAGGTCAGGGTTGTAGGGTGGATGGAGTAACACTGTCTGACCTTGTTTTGCAATGTGTTCAGTAATTCTCAGACTTGTGGAGCTCTATCGTGTTGCACCAAAAAATCTCGCCAAAGTCGCTGGAAGTGTGTCTTTAGTTTTGTTAATGTGTTGACATATGCTTCTGAACTAATGGTACCACCTCTTGGCATCACATCAATGAGAATCACACCTTCACAGTCCCGGAACACGGTGATCATGACCTTACCAGCGGAAGTACTTGCTTTGAATTTTTCTTCTGTGGGAATTGGGAATGGTACAATTCCATTGACTGTCATTTCGTTTCAGGCTAAAAACAGTGAACCCAAGTTTCATCACCTGTCCCAATCCGGGACAAGAAGGCCTCCTCCTCTGCTTCAAAATGTTGCAACAAATCAAGACAAATGTTTTTTTTTCTGTGCAATTTGTGATCCACTGTTAAACACCACGGGACCCATCTTGCACAAACGTTTGAATATCCAAGAGTACAGAAAACTGCATCCACACTTCCTTTGCTGATTGACAGATGCAGTGCCAACTGCCAAGTCGTAATGCATCTGTCCTAGCAAATGACAACAGCAGCTTGCTGCAACAGGTCAGATGAGACAGTTGTGGATAGTCCCCCTGACCATTTCAAATCATGGAGCTCTGCCGAAATGCATTTCTGATGACCTCACCCTCCATGACCAACAATTAACTGTACTTCTGTCAACAACAGATGATCCATAGACTTAGCACAAGCATTTATGAGTGTCTCCCACAGTTTCTCTCTCTCTTGCAGTGAGAAATTCAATGACGGCATGTTGCTTGTAACGTCCATCACCTATAGATACAATTTTAAAACTGTCCTGCAGCTGCGCTATCTGTTAGAAGTGACGGAAACTTGGTGCGTTCACTCAGGAGACTTCAAATAATACGTACGTAACATTTCGCATTCGTAACATTGTTTTTGGCTGAGGAAAAAAATGCAGAGCATTACTTTCTGGACATCCCTCGTACTTCCCCTTCCTTGTCATTATTTAAAGATTTCACAGCATAACATCAAACAAAAGTTTTCTAATGGTTTGCAGTCATTTCTTCGATATTTTCATTTTGAGTTGTGCATGATAGGGCCATACCTCTGGCAATTTACTTTTTTTTTTTAGGAAAAATGTTTTACCTACAACTGCAATAATATATTCTTTCTACCATACTGTTTATTCACAATAAATAAAATTTCATTATTTGCTATCATTCCTAGTGATACAGTTGTCATGGCCAACAGAATATATAAAACTATCACCAGCAACAGTACCGTATTTACTCGAATCTAAGCCGCACTCGAATCTAAGCCGCACCTGAAAAATGAGACTCGAAATAAAGGAAAAAAAAAAAAAAATTCCGAATCTAAGACGCACCTGAAATTTGAGACTCGAAATTCAATGGGAGAGAAGAGTTTTAGGGCGCACCTCCAAATAGAAACAAAGTTGGTCCATTGTAATATGAGACACAATTTAGGTCGAATGAATGACGATACCGCTACAGTAGTTTGGTTTGAGTCTTAAGCTTATCAGTTAAGCATTACCAGGTAGCCATTGCTATGCGTCAGGCACTCTGTCCGTATTTATACGGGTACTCTTCCTTTTTCACGTGCTTCGTCTGGTTTGAATTGATTGCTTATTTTTATTTGATCTGATAAGCGCCATATTCTATGTTGAAGGTGTTTACGTCACTCTAAGCTGAAAATGCATTACTGTACTGTGTCATGCATTGTTTGTTGCAGTCTGATAGTGCGTGATTAAGGCCTGTCTCCGCTCGGGGTATGGCTTGCTTTTGTGCGCGCTACCGCTGCTTACAAATTAAAAAAAAGGAGAGGACTCGTCTCATTAGTGAAACAATGGCAAGAGACTGCTATTTGTTGTTACTTACACAGCTGCTTTCTTTGAGAATGATCAACAAGAACCAAATAATAGACTGCATATGATAGAACATGTTCTGAACGAGAGTTAGGCGAAAATTTTTCTCCGTTTGAAAATCTTTGCGGCCGCTTCTTTAGTACATCATATTCTGCACAGTCATCTTAGATTTAAAAATCTAGTCAGTTGCCATGCTTCATTTCTGACTGTACCACTATTAGGCATAAGAATAATATGAGTATAAACATGACACGATATGTATATTCTTCTGCGTTTGCTGGTGTCTCACTCTAGTTTTGTCGTTTATTATGCATACAGGATTTAAATGTGATAGTAGCAAACACGAAAGAATACATGGCAAAATGTCTATATTCGTATTATTCTTATGGTGAGGAGAATACTGCACATTTCATCAGGTTCCTATTAGCAACCATCTCTTCTCACAAGTAGGAAAAAATTCAGATCGTAGAGTTTACCACATTGACGAATATCCCAGTCTTGCCAGTTGAATTTTCGTACTACATTGAAATTCTGCTACATTCGAAGATGAAAGATACAGAATTTGTATTTACTTCGTTGGATAATGTATGAAAATGCAGTGCTCGAAAATTGGAGCGGAGAAAAAAATCTCGTCTTCCACCTTTTTTTAATTTAATTACTGATCATAGGTTTCGGCGCCAGTATTTATCTTTGTGCCTAAAAGCATGCCTGTGTAGTGCTACATATATTTGACAGCAGAATTTAGTTGCGGCGGCACCTACCAACATTTTTCAGAACTTCCGCTTGCTTTGCACTCGATTCTAAGCCGCAGGCGGTTTTTTGGATTACAAAAAGCGGAAAAAAAGTGCGGCTTAGATTCGAGTAAATACGCTAGCTGAAAATATATGGTTTGCAGACTATTACAGACATCTAATAAATAAGTGTCACTGCAGCAGTTCAGTGGGCGCAATAGGGAGTTATTACGACATCACAGATTTAAGCAAAATCAAAGCCTAGCTGACAAATAAAACGTAAATCAAGTGAAAAAGAGCACAATGAGAGCCACATGAGAAGCTATTGTGAACCTGAAATACAGTTTTGTATGTCTGCCTCTGTAGCTGAGGGGTCAGAGGAGCTGACTGCAAAGCAGGTGGATCAGATTCAATTCCCAGTACTGCCAGGGATTCTTTTTTTTGGTGGTGAAAGGACTGGTATGGGATCCACTCAGTCTCCCAAGACCACCCGAGGAGCTACTCGACTGATCAGTAGAGGTTAGAAGGTAAAGGAACCCAAATATGACTGGGAAAGCAGTGTGCTGACTACATGTCCCTCCATACTGCATCCAATGATGCCACTGGTAGAGGATTACGTGGCAGGCAGTCGGGTTTGATCGGCCAATCTAGGGCCAGAACACAGATCTATACCTTAACTTTACTTTACTCAAGGAAGTAAAGGTCACGGTTAAAGCAGGCTCAAACATGGTAATTGGATGTGTCTATAGGCCCTGGCTCAGCAGCTGTTGTGGCAGAGCACCTGAAGGAAAACTTGGAAAATATTTTGAGTAAATTTCCCAACCATGTTATAGTTCTGGGTGGAGATTTTAACTTGCCGATGCAGATGCCAGACAGATTCATTGGAAGAACCCTAATGAAATGCAATCAGAAAACAAAGGAAGTAGGTTACAGAACACCTGTTCGGCCACTGCTTGAATACTGCTCACCGGTGAGGGATCTGTACCAGGTAGGGTTGATAGAAGAGATAGAAAAGATCCAACAGAGAGCAGTGCGCTTCGTTACAGGATCATTTAGTAGTCGCGAAAGCATTCAGGAGATGATAAACTCCAGTGGAAGACTCTGCAAGACAGATGCTCAGTCGCTCGGTATGGGCTTTTATTGAAGTTTCGAGAACATACCTTCACCAAGGAGTCAAGCAGTATATTGCTCCCTCCTACATGTATCTCGCGAAGAGACTATGAGGATAAAGTCAGACAGATTAGAGCCCACACAGAGGCATATTGCCAATCTTTCTTTCCACGAACAATACGAGACTGGAATAGAAAGGAGAACTGATAAAGGTATTCAAAGTACCCTCTGCCACATACCGTCAGGTGGCTTGCGGAGTATGGACGTAGATGTAGATGTTAATGTAGATGTTGAAGTATGATAGGAGCATTACTGTTTACCATATACAGGGTGATTGCAAACAAAAAAAGTTTGTGAAATGAAAGGGCACATCGGACCTACAACAAGGATCAGTAATCACATAGAAACTGGTGGCCACAAATGCCATGAAAGTGTGCTACAGTCATGAGAAGGTATTGCTATAGCAACAAAGGTGAAGTGCAAGGAGACTGTTGCCATTCATGCAGTGGAAGTGTTGGGAGTAACATGATTAGCTGCACATACCACAAAATGGCTAAGCTGCATTTGATTTATGGTGTGACCAACTGATATGTAGGAGAAGCCGTATGACTGTATCAAGCAAAATATCCCGATACAAAGGTGCTGCATTGCTGATTATGTGAGGCCGGCTCAATCCATGCACACAAGCCAGATGCTGGTCGCAAATGAACAACCTGGACAGTTGCAGTGGAAGAAAGTGTTCCCGAAAGGGTGCAGGCCGAAGTTTCAGAGCATGTGTCCTCTTCACCGATGAGGCTATGTTCCCACTTGCAGGTGTGATGACTGTTCACAACCTGTATACACGGGCAGATATAAACCCTCATGCTACATGCAGAATGCCGCAGAATGCAAAATTTATCCCTAACGTGTGTGCTGGCACCTTTGGAGACCATCTGACACGGCCGTACATTCTCCTGCACTGACTTGATGGTTGCAAGTGTCATAGTCCTGCGAGAAGTTCTTCTGGACATGCTGAATGATGTCCCATACCTATTTGTATCCACTTTCAATTTCAGAACAACAGAGCCCCAGGATTTTCAGCAGATAAGTGAGGGCACATCTGCAGGCAACCTTTCCCAGTCATTGGATTGGTCACGGTAGGTCAGTCACATGGCCACCAGAATCACCTAATCTGTCCCCAATCGATTTTTTGCTCTGGGGAGTCTGAAGCGCCCAGAATTGTTGTGGCAGCAGAATGTCTTTGAGATAGACCAGCTATCACTGAGAGGGTGCACCGTTCAATGCAGCGTCAATGTCAGGCATGTCTTGATGCATCTGGAAAAATTTTGAGCATCTCCTGTAGTGGGCGTCCATTTCAAGTATGCGATTAAATAACTGCAACACCATTTAGTCACCTCATAGTGTGGAAGGCCTTTGCAGCCCCAAGTTCCTATGGTTTTTTTTTTTTTTTTTTTTTTTTTTTTTTTTTTTTTTTTTAAATCAACCTGTATACACGTTCCAATCAGATTAATGTGATCACCTGTCAAAAGCCTTAATAACCATTTTTTGCACTGCAGACATGCAGAAAGAGAGTAAGGGAGGTTCTCGAAAGTACCATCAGGAATGTGGAGCCACGTGCCGTGGCAGGCTGCACTAGGTTGCTCAGTTGACGACCCATGTGCGAACAGCCCTACTGATGTAAATCTGGAGAGTGTGGTAAACTCATCCTTATGCTCTTTAAACCATGCATGTACACTGCAAGCTGCCCGACACACTCCACAGACCTGCTCGCAAGTGCCATCGTGCCAAAGAAAAAACAAATTGCATTTCACGGTGGATATTATTTCTGGGGATAGGGGCATACTTGTGTTGATCTACTTTGTCTTCCAGAATGAGCCCCATAACCATTCCCCAGGCCATAACGCTCCCTCCTACAGCCTGGCTCCTTGCAACAATTCTTGTGTATACCAACAGCCATCTGTCAGATGGAGCATATGATGTGATTAATCTGAAAAGGCCACCCATGGCCACTCAGCGCACTGGACATCAAACTGTGGTATTGGCATGTAGATTCCAGCCTTCATTGTCAATGAACAGCAGTCAGCGTGGGTGCAGAAACCAGGCGCCTGCTGTGGAGACCCATACACTGCAACGTCTGCTGAATGGTCATAGAGGAAACACTGTTGGTAGCCCCTTGGTTCATCTGGGTGATCAGTTGCTCAACAGTTGCATGTCTATTTGTTTGTTCACAACTCCACAGTCATTGTTCACCCATCATCTATGCCTATTGGCGCACCACAGTTACCTCGGCACTGGGCTTGGATAGTGCCATGTTGCTATCCACAGTACCCAAGGCAGCATGCAAACAGTTTACAAACTTGGTCATTTTGGAAATGCTTCCACACTTGGCCTGAAAGCAAATTATCTTGCTCTTTTCGATGTCGGATAAATTTTTCTGTTTCCAAATTACGACAACAACTGCACTGTTTCCTGCATCCCTCCTCCATTGGTAGTGCTGCCACCTGCTGTTTGTGAGTAGTTCTAGCACAGTGATATTGAATACAGGCAGGTGTCACATTAATGTGACTGGACTGTGTATAATTATCTAGCAGATAATCTCAGAAGTTCCATGAGGCCATCCCAAAGATTGCAGTAAATTGCAAGACGACCTGCAAAGGATCAATAACTGGTACAAGGACTGGCAGTCAACCCTGAATGTAAATAAATGTAACATATTGTGCATAAATGGATGAAAAAAAAAGATAATCAACCGTATGATTACATTACTGATGAGAAATCACTGAAAACAGTAGCTGCTGTAAATTACCTCGGAGTAACAATCGAGAGTGATCTAAACGTCAAGTGACCAGATAAAACAAAAAGTAGGAAAAGCAGATGCACAGCTAAGAAACATTTTAAGACTCTTAAGGAAATGTAATTTATCTATGAAATAAGTGTCTTCTAAGACACTTGGTCAACTTACTCTTGAATACTGCTCATCAATCTGGAACTCTTATCAGGTTGTATATAGAAGAGATAAAGAAGAGACAGTGAGAAAGCCTTACAGAGATAGTCAACAAACTCTGGTGTCAAAAGCTACAATACAGGGGTTGTGTGAGAGAACCGAATGTCCACGACAGTACATTCCAACAACAGTTGGGCAGCATATTACATCCTCTGACATACATCTTGCAAAATGACTCTAACAAGTACATACGAGAAATTGAGTTAAAACACAGGTTTACCAACAACCAGTCTTCCTGTCCTCAGAGTCTTTCATGGTGGCAATAAATCTTGGTTTACAAGCCATGTCATTTCAAATAAAACACTTGAGCTATCAATAGTTAAGACTTGAGCTTTCGATAACTATCACCAGGAGTTAAAATCAATCACTGAACTGCTGAACACTGAGAAGATTTAATTGAACCATTCTTCTCTATTGTCATTCACAAATGGAAGAGGGAAGTGTGCAAAAGATAATGATACCAGAAGTATCCTTTATCAAACACTTGGAGTGGCTTGCAACATACAGGTGTAACAGCAGATGTAAAATGCGTGGTTGAGTTTGGTATGTCTGTGGATGTTTGTGTGGGACAGTTCACTTAAACTGGAGCAAGGTCAGTAGCTCAAACACTAGTGAAATTCTCTGCACTATCAGATGTCCCTCAAAGGCCACACATCAATCAACTGAAAGGGAATGAATGCTGATCCTCGTATTTGCTTATTGCTGTCATCCTAAAATTTTCAGAATCATAAAACAGCTAATGCAGCTGCACACCAACTACAGACTACAGCACATACATAAATCTTAGAGCTTGATTTTCTTTTTTCCATGCAAAATAAGAGTCTAAAGTTATCTATGTAATTGCAAGCAGTTAGCAGTAACAAAAGTCATCACACTATCTACAGAAAACAAGTGCCCAAGCACGAAGAGTGGTACCTGGGCTCAAAATTACGGATGTCAAATGGATTAGCACAGAACTCTGCAGATGCTGTATGTGACCAGCGTTCCTGCAGAGGTCGCAGCAGACAGCCCTTCACGACTGTGACAACCCCCGTTGCAAGACCATTCAGCCTCCTACACACATGCACCATGTACTATAAACACAATGTAAGCCAGAAACATAACACAACTTACATATTTTAGCCACACAGTTACAGGAAGGCAAAGTACAATCCAGCCACACCAGAAATTTGACAGGCAGACAGATAGCAACAGTC
Source organism: Schistocerca gregaria (assembly GCF_023897955.1). Lineage (NCBI taxonomy): Eukaryota > Metazoa > Arthropoda > Insecta > Orthoptera > Acrididae > Schistocerca > Schistocerca gregaria. The sequence goes on from NC_064922.1 coordinate 683,877,970, forward strand.
ATTAAAAGATGGAGTAACCTATTTTGTAACAATCAACTCTCTGAATGAAATATTATGTACGTGAAAAAGTAATATTTCAGATAACCCTTTGGTATTAACATGAATGTTTACCTAGCAGGCAACTGCTACATCATTTCCAGTTTTACCTCGAGTAGGATATTGACTCCAATTACATACAAACTTACAGTTGAATTTTTACAAGAATACATTCATTATACAAAACACACAAAAGAAATATTACAGTATTTGGTAGAATATAAATAATGGAAGGAGTAAGAGGTAGCAAATCACAAACTGCTGAAGGTCCAAGATGTAAACAAGGGTACAAACAAGACTGAAAAGGTTGCTAGCTTTCAGACAAATCCTTCTCAGAGCTACAAAATACACATACACTCACAAACTTATAAACACAAACACCTACATGACTACATGTCATGGGAAACCACATATAACCCTATTTTTCCAACCTTTTTATGGACCATCTAGAGCAAATGTTCCTTGTTGTTCAAAATCCCAAATCACTTGGTTGACTCAGGCTCATTAATGACACCTTCACTACAGTCCCAACACCTCTCTCATCAGCCTCACCTGTTTCTCCTCAGCCCAGTGTGTCACCTTCCTGGACTTGGGCCTCCACTTCATCAATGGCTCCATAAAACCCCAGTTGACATCACGCCCACTAACCATCAACTGTACATGCATTTTAATGACTGCATTACCTTCCACAGTAAAACATCTAATATAGTGTGGCCACCTGTGGATGGAACATCTACAGTGACAAGCAATCCATCAACTATTGTGCTGAAGGTTTTACCATGGTGTCCACAGAACACACTGTACCCCAATAGCTAGTGCATAAACAGATTCCTGTGTCATATACTCTCAGGAATACCTGTAAAAGAGCCATCCTGAATTGGAACATTGTAACCATATCCTCTGCTGGGCTTCGACAACTTGCCTACATGGAAATGTCAACCATTTTACTCATAATAATCCCTCAACTACCACAGTGACATTCCATCACCCACACAATACATGAAAGTTCCTAGTCCATCCTTATGCCATATCTGGTCTCAACCATTATCCAGCAGTCATACCTCTTTGCAACACACAGGTGCAAGACCTGTCCAATCTAACCACCATCAAATACTAATCCAGCCTTGTCACAGATTATCCTACCCTGTCCTATCCTGTACCAGAGGCAGGGCTGCCTGTAAAAGCAGCCATGCCATATACCAGCTCTATTGTTAACTTCTGAGCAGTAATACAAACTGTGGCCAATAGCAGAGTTGGCCAGCTTCTCTGAATTGTGTGGATGCACATCTGTTGATCCCATAGTCCTCCTGCCTCAATGTTTACCAGCCAGTCCCACATCCACCTCCACCTCTGGTCTCATTACCCCCCCCCCCCCCCCCCCCCCCCCCCCACTTCACTCATCTTGAACTCACACCCAACAGTCTCTTTCTTGCAGTCTTTGCACTACCTCCCTTTTCCATTTCACTCCTTTGCATTACTGTGCACTATGAACAACCACAGTCTTTAAACACCAAAGGAAATTTACTGGTAAATGTCAACAACTAAGTGACTCAACAATCCAACAAGTTGTTACTCTTATGTCTTTCATTATCCAAAAGCAGTATTACAATTTCTTCTCCCCCAGTTAATAGTAACATACTGCCTTTGGTGGACTATTGAGAGCCATAAATTTTACTAATTTGTTTTCATGGCACAGACCAACATCACAGTAAACCAGCACTATGGTTCCCATCAGCATTACGATTTTCAAGGAATCATTTTATCAAGGAGATAACAAGTGCTTTAAAATATACAGCCTAATTTTGCATATTAAGTAACTTTTTTTATGCTTCATTCATCACGAAACACATTACCCACAAGATAAATATGCCATTAACAGCTACACAATGTTACACGAGACAGATGGGTCAAGTTTAACTTTGAAAAATAACATGTTTATTTGTCAATGTACTGTGAACATTTGGCATACGAGTTACACCACATAATAAGTAATGATGTATTAAATATGTGAATTATATTCTGGTGAAAGATATACATTTTTAGCTAGTTTATGGACTACTACTTACACAGCCCCACATTATAAGTATTTATTCAACTAAAGTGCTTTAAACTGTTTGTTCCATGCAGTGTACAATCAAACAATGAGAGACATTCAATAAGTACTGCAACACTTTTTTTCTTGGACAATTTCTGTTGAAAAAAACGTGGTATTTGCTGTGGGCCTTCGTGGAATATTCCTACTTCAGCCCCTATTGTTTCATGAAGTTTCAAAAAGAAGCAGTGCTATACGTAGGCTTCAAAATGGCTTCTGTAATAAAGGGGTGTTCCAAGCAGGGTGTTGTCAATGAATTTCTTTTGGCGGAACTCCAGAGCATCACAGCTATTCCTAGGCACTTTCAGAATGTCTACAGAGACCTGGCAGTGAACAAAAGCATGGTAAATCACTTGGAAAAAGCATCTCTCATTATCGCAACAAGGACATGCAAACCTACCCAATCACCTTTGTGCTGGCCAGCCGCAAACAGCTATGACTCCTGGAACATTGGAACATGCGGACACTCATTTGTAGTCACTGACGAATCACAATCTAAAACCTCGCTGCTCAACTGGATGTCTCTGCTCATTGTGCTGATACTATTGTCCACTAGTTGGGGTACTCAAAGATGTGTGCCCACTGCCTTCTTTGCTGGCTAACAGAAGACCATTAAGAGGAATGAAACACTTTATGTGTGGAATTGCTTATATGTTATGAGGCTGAATGTTAAAATTTTTTGTCAAACATCTTCACACGTGATGAAACAGGTGTTCATCAGTTCAAACTGAAAACAAAACAATCCATGGAATGGTGCCAAACCACCTCTTCTCCAATGAAAAAGTTGAAAGTCGCATCCTCAGTAAGTGACTGTGGTGGTCTTGTGGGACTCTGAAGGATTTATTCTGTTTGATGTCCTCCCTCAAGTTGCAGCAATCAACTCTGAAGTGTATTGTATCGTGCCATTCTAAGGAAATTGATGAAATGATGTCAGTGTGCTTGTCACCACAAAAAATGCAAATGAAGATCTCCTTCCCTATGATGATGCAAGGCCCCATTCAAGTCTGCCCACATGAGACGAGCTCACAAAACTTCAATTGACTGTCCTCCCTCATATTGCAACTTCCGACTTCCCACTATTTGGTCCAATGATGGAGGCACTCCACAGTAAGCACTTGGTGGGTGATGGGGTAGTTACTGATGCAGCAAGACTTTGGCTCTGATGTCAAGCAGTAGAGTTGTACCATGTGGGCACACAGGCTCTCCCAGTAAGGTAGTGTAAGGCCATCACACTGAATGGAGATTATGTCGAAAAATAGGATTTTGTGGCCTGAAGAGTGGGAATAATATGGTTTATTGGAATTCCGTGTAAAACCAACTTTCTTTCAGAAAAAAAGTGCTGTATTAGTTATTGAATGCCCCTGGTATACATTTTATGGCATGTTAATTATTTAATATATTACACACGAATGAGAAAAACAGACCCATGATTAGATTCAGCTGAAGATAAATATACTCAATTAAAATGAATTTCTTGTGCAGCAAAATCATGTTGAAAACTTTTGTACAACTTTTTGCTATGAATAAACTGGCAGAAATTTAGCCAACTCTATCCACATCAATATGTGTCTAAGTAGGATGGGTTGAATTTAAACTTATGACAGTCTATTATTTTCTTTTCTCAAATCTTTAAATGCAACACAAACTCCATGAACAACTTTTCTGTAAGTTGTACAAGTCCACTATGTGAAAACAGCTTTGCTTCTATTTTCTCCTGCCCTCAGTGATTCTCACATTATTGATGATGTTGGGACAAACAATGAAGTTAAAAGACACTTCCAATTATGTGAAATGTCTCCAAATATTAGCCAGTTTAACATGCACAGAGCCCTTTCATCAATGTAATACACTAATACAAGCATGTCTACTGTAAGCACACTAATAATTGCCATATTGAGGGTGGCACTGCTGTAAGCCACTACAACAGGCTTAAATGTTCATAGTAAACTGGCTTTCATACACAATGAAGCACAATCTCAGTTACATTTATAAAAAAAAATATCAATCATACATGAAGTCTAATGATGATAAATCCAGGATGGGATAACAACAATAAGAAATTTGATAAATTGCTACTCATAACGCAGAAAACACATTGGGTGGCAGGCAGGTACATTGAAAGGAGACTGCTGGATGTTATCAGCTATCGGAATACGTCCTTCCTCGGATGTAGACAATAGACACACAACAGGTCTTTGTTGTGCATGGGCACTAAGGCCCAGACAGTCAGCCCTTTGTGGCTGAAGACACAATGGTCATATGTATGTGTTTTACGCAAGAGTGAATGTGCGTGTGTTTTGTCTACATCTGATGAAGGACTTTGTCCAATACCTAATAATATCTAGAATTCTTCTTTCAATGTGCCTGTCTGCACTCATCAGCTCCTCATCTACATGGTAAGTTGCAATCTCTCTATTTAATACAAGAATTTGGATGGTTCATAAAGCACGGAATGAAAAAGTCCCCACGCAACTAACTTTTATATTTTGAACCCTTGGAAGGAATCACATATCGAAAAAAAATTTCAGATCTTTAATTAAAGAGTTCAAAACACACGCAACATGTACGTAATATATCTGAAACAAGGATGTTGAGAATAGCACGCAGACAAAGCCATGTAATGTTTGAAAACTCAAATATTTTATTTAATATCATCAATTAATAGCCTCACATATACACTGATGAAATGAAACATTTATGACCACCTTCTTAATTTCGTGCTCATACACACACATCAAAAAAAGTTTTGCATCGCCCCGGTTCCCAGAACTCCTGAAGATAGATGCTGACAGTGGATATTGTACCACAGACACAGTCCCTTTGACTGTTCACAGATGTCACTAAACCTGCCCAAAGATGCAAACAACCATGCATGAGCAACGCCTATTAGACAGAGAGGGTCCAAAAGTCAATCAGTTCCAGTCATTCCACCAGGAACGAGGTACACAGCTAGTGTTGTCTGTAGTTCAACCATGCCCAGACGGTCAATACTGCAGTTCGATCACGTCTGCATCGCTAGTTTATGCCAGGAAGGTCTCTCAACAAGAGAAGTGGCCAGGAGCCTCGGAATGAACCAAAGTAGTGATGTTCGGACATGGAGGAGATACAGAGAGACAGGAACCATCGATGACGTGCCTCGCTCAGGCTGCCCAAGGGCTACTACTGCAGTGGATGACCACTATCTACAGATTATGGTTCGGAGGAACCCTAACAGCAACACCACCATGTTGAATAATGGTTTTTGTGCAGCCACAGAACGTCGTGTTACAGCTCAAACTAAGCGCAATAAGCTGCATGATACGCTTCACTCCTGATATCCATGGCGAGGTCCACCTTTTCAACCACGACACCATGCAGCACAGTACAGATGGGCCCAACAACATGCCAAATGGGTCACTCAGGATTGGCATAATGTTCTCGTGAACGTATGATATATGCAACCTGGTCAGGCTGAACGCCTTAGACACACTGTCCAGTGAGTGCAGCAAGGTGTAGGTTCCCTACTGTTTTGGGGTGGCATTATATGGGGCCGACATATACCGCTGGTGGTCATGGAAGGTGCCGTAACGGCTGTACGATACATGAATGCCATCCTCCGATCGATAGTGCAACCATATCAGCAGCAATATTGGCGAGGCATTCATCTTCATGGATGACAATTTGTGCCCCCATTGTGCACGTCTTGTGAATGACTTCCTTCAGGATGATGACATCACTTGACTAGAGTGGTCAGCATGTTCTCCAGACATGAACGCTATTGAACATGCCTGGGATACATTGGAAAGGGCTGTTTATGGACAGCATGACCCACCAACCACTCTGATGTATCGAAGTCGATTCGCCACTGAGGAGTGGGACAATCCGGACCAACAGTGCCTCAATGAACTTGAGGATAGCATGCCATGATGAATACAGGCATGCATCAATGCAAGGAGACGTGCTACTCGCTATCAGAGGTACCGGCGTGTACAGCAATCTGGACCACCACCTCTGAAAGTCTTGCTGTATGGTGGTACAACATGCAGTATGTGGTTTTCATGAGCAATAGACAGGGCGGAAATGATGTTTTTGTCGATCTCTAATCCAATTTTCTGTACAGGTTCCGGAACTTCGGAACCGACATGATGCTAAACTTTTTTGATGTGTGTACTTTTAGAATGAAAAACCACAGCAGATGTCTATGAATAGGTCGTGTAATTCCCTTAAATTATGGGCCGGTGTTTTACAGTCACAGAACACTTGCACCCAATAGAATACCAGATGTGTTCCATCAGGTTCAAATCAGGAGAATTTGGTGGCCAAGACAACAATGTGAGTTCACTATCATGCTCCTCAAACCACTGTATCATCATTCCAGTGCCGTGATATGGCCATTTATCCTGCTGGAAGATGACACTGCCATCGGGGGGACTTCAAACAAGAAGAAATGTGGCCCATAAAAAATTCCACGTGGTTCACAGCTGACAAATGCCTTTGAATCCTACCACAGGCCCCATGGAATACCAGGTGAATGTCCCCTATAACATAATACTTTCCCAAACTGGCATGGTAAATGTTACAAGCATCTGTTCACCTGGATGACAGCAAACCTGAACATGCCCACAAACTTTTTGTAACAAGAAACATGATTGACCCGACCACATGACACATTTCCATAGGTCCCCAGTCCAATCTTAATAATCCCATGACCACTGCAATCATAATTTAAGATGTCATTGCGCCAACATAGAAACACTTAGGTAATTTTTACTCTGTCATCAAATATGGCACAAACTGCCATCTATCCTGTTTTGCAGAGTGGATGAGCCTCCGAGCTCCACACTATGTGATGAGCTGTCGACATCCAACACCTTCTTGCCTGCTAATGGTTTCACTATCCTTTAATTACTTTTCGTAGATGCTCATAACGGTAGCATACGAACATCCAACCAGACACTCTCTTCCAAGCACCAGGCCATAACAATATGCCCTTTGTGAAAGTCTCTTACCTCAGTAGATTTCCTCATTTGAGACCCATATAATCACTAGAATAATTACGCATTTGACTCTGCTCCGATTATATTACCACATGAAATTCCTGCAACATCACCACCAAGCACCATTATCCTCCCAGTAGCAGTGGTCATCATGTTTCCACTTGTGTGTGTGTGTGTGTGTGTGTGTGTGTGTGTGTGTGTGTGTCGTCTTTTTGTTCTAGTTAATACTGAAGACATACATGGCTTGTAAGCTTTGCTGCGTTTTCAATGTTATTTATGTAACTATAGGCTACTCAATGCTTCAGCTACAAGGTGAATAGCTTCCTTTACTCCTTCCCCTGTTTGTATTCCATTGAGAAATTTCTATTATCATTAAAAAGTAACAGCATGTGCATGGATCAAACAGCATCCACAGAACGTCAACATGAACAGTGTAGAGGAGAATGGAGTATGTATTATTATCTAACAGAATTAACTGTTGCAAAATAGATCATTATGCCTTGGTAGTACCAAAGGGAATCGTGTATTCAATAGATGACTGGATTTTTGGGGAAGCTGAAAGGGACCTAAATATAAATTTTAAAGCTCATTTCTTCCTTCAATACTTAAAGCCTTTCCAGGTGAATAAAAGAATGCACTGCCAATTTGACTTCTGTGGTATTATCCGAGGCAGGGAGCCAGGTAAAAAGCAGAGGGAAAGAAATAAAGTATCAAAAGTTATGGAAATACAATGAAGTAGGAAAGATGTGCTGGTCTGAGGCTGTCGGAGACTGTCCAAGGCCTAGTCTGCAGCAGGAATATAGAATACACGCTTAATGCTCAAGTCACAGATGGTTCAAAGGGAAAAATAATATTGAGAGCAAAAATGCCATAGATTGAGCCAATTTGTTGATCAGGAGTAGTTATAAAGCTAGTCAAAGATGAAGCAGAGGTAAAGTCCGCCAGAACTGAAACAAATGCTGAAACACAGAAATGTCAGTCATTTTCTTTGGTCCACTGAAAAGGTCCTGCCAAGTCTTTAGATGAGGTATGCACCATTGGAGGAAGGAGAGAGGGGGGAAGGGGAGAGAGAGGATATCACAAAAGTAATCTGATGAACAGGTTCAAAACGACTCCAGACGAACTGATGCTGGAACATCAGATCTGGATAACGATTGTGGAAGGCAAATCCCCCACCAGGAAAAAGTATATGGAGATTTGTGTGTTCGGGTTAACTCAGGACATGAACAATTTAGTAGTAATTGGTGATATCTGCTAGATACAGGAGGAAACTCAGTTTCTAGCAGGAGGCTGTCCACAAGGCTTGTCCAGAAGGTGCCAGTCATAGACCTGATCCTGCAGTGGTGAAGAGGGTCCAGTAGCTGTAACGTTGAGGAGGCATTGATCCATAAGCCAGGCACGCCTAATCTAGTTAGCATAGGACTAGTTCCTTGTACAGACATATGAGGGTGGAGAAGCTCATATTATAGGAGGTATGACTGAAGCAGCAGGGTGTGCCGAGTTTCAACTGTAACACAAGCCTCCACAGATGGGCTTCAAGCCTCACCGCAGGTCACTTACAGCAACATGGTAACTCAGTGTTGCATCACTACACTCACAAGGCACTGCCGTCTGCCTGCCAGCACTTTGGCACAAGCACATGTGACTTATACAGTTATAACACTTCAAGAAACCCGTTTTGGTATGACTAAATACTGGCCATCCAACTGGGAGAGGCAAGAATTAATGCAGATAGTCATTGAATAGTTAACTGTTATAGTGTTGGCCTTTGCCAGCCAGGACTCAAGTGTCCAGCTGTCAGAAGCCATTTCAGTCATGGCCGGGACCGCTGACTACACAAGGCTACATCACACCTGGCTAAGCACAGCCATAGCAGTTCTTCCACAACACCTCACTGGTGGTGGTCAAGGCCTACCTTCCAGCAATGCAATATGTAGGTGAGTTTGTAATAAATTAATAAAAGGACTCTTACCTCTGAGCACCATTTGACTCACCCCGATCCACCATCCTCCACCACAGCACACCCACAAACTCTACAAGCAGTGTCAGAATTGCTAATTGTGACTGCAATGGTGGCTCGATATTCGCAGCACAAAGAGCAATGCAAGAAAGTAGCAGCATGTGCCTTCTATAATCACTGTGTGGTCCTGCAACTACTGTTCATGGATTTTTCCTCTTCCTACTGTTCACTGTCCAATTTTAAATTATGTCAGGCACAGTTTCAGTAGTAATTCCTGGGAAGGATCCACAGAATGAACCAATTGTGTGTACATAGTGTAATCTAACAGGTCATGTGACCAGTGCACCAACCCACACAACATGGTAAGCTGGGCATACTGGCAATAAGGACATTAGACCATCCAGTGTAGGGAGAATACTTGGTTGAGATGTGGAAGGCATGGGTACCAGGGAAGTTGAGCTGAATGTAGTCAATAGGCAACTGAAGTCATAGTCTGTTGTAAGAAATGTTGTTATTTGGATTAGGAATTTAAGCATGAGGCTTCGCAAGTAAGTAAGTGGTTTGACGAGTGCCCAAGACATATGAAGACCTTCTTCTTTTCCATTTCTGTATTAAGACTCCTACAATCATACTATTTTCTAGTGAAGTAACTGTACACATTGCTGTAGTGCTGACAAAGTAAAAAGTAAATCAGTGGGTCATCAGTACCTTATGGTTTCGGTTTTTTGTCCTTGTATCACATGATGCTCGTTCAAAGCAGCACAGTAAGGCATTGAGATACTGCGGATGTGAGATGGGTCATTAGGCATCATGTCATCAATACAGCTCCAGGTCCCTCAAAGTTCAATGGACATGATAGCAGAAAATCTGCCTTAGGTAAATATCTGAACCAGTGTATGGAATAATGGGATGACATATCAGATATCAGAGAATTACAACAAAATAAATATTATATAGTTTTATTAGAGGCACAGGTCTGTAGATGCTAAAGCACCTGTGGTTTAATAAGTGAATCAGTGGTATCACAGAGCTCTGAAAGCACTACCTAATTAACTAACTGCATTATATGTTCAACAGGCATGTGAGGTGAAGTTTAAGGTTTAAGAGATATTTCCTGGTCATTACAGTAAAAAATGTGACTGTAGTAAAACTTTATCATGAATTTCTTTTTGTAAATAGTTCAGGTTAAGCTCTTTTTACTGAAAGTGTGAACTAATCCCTCATGACACAGTGATAACCATAATAAGCTTTTGGATAATGTGTCACCTGAAGGATAGAATAAGTCAAAGAAGATGAGTGATATGTTGTTCAGGCTAAATATAGAGTTGAGGAGGATCATACGGGGAAAGGGGTGCATATGAAGGTTTGTAATGTTGGTCGGAGTACTGCTGTAGGATGTCTCCCTGATTCCCAAACCCCTGTTTGCTGCCAAATAGATAGTGGGATCCTTAGAAAGACAGTTTGGTGAAAGCTGCAGGAAGCTGTGTGTGTACCACTAAAGTGAACGTACATGTAGTGTAAGTGTGACAACACAGCCCTGGTATTTGTTGTCAGGACTAGTGTGATTCTCAGGGACAGTCAGTGGCTGGAACCATGTATACTGTGGAGAGATTTCAAATGTGACTGGGTCTTAACTGTTGAAGTGTCACAGATGGACTCTTATAAATGTTATGAGCCAAGACTGACCAGATGTGTCCACAATAAACCACAAAGAATAAACTAGTTTCAGGTGCAGCAATGGGGATAAATCAGTGGATCAAATTCTTCAAATAGGGAAAGAGTGTAATGATACAAGCCTAGCAGATAGGCTTAGAGTTGTAAGATTGGCCAATTTTGGAAATATGATGACCCACAATTGCATCACGGGGCCCACAGGGTATTACTGTCTACCTGTAAAGTGTTCTGAAAAGTTTATCATATTCAGGGGCACTTTGGCAAGGGACATACGTAACTTCTGCAGTCACAACACCACAACAAACTCATTTTAGCATGTATAAATACTAGTCGTCCAGCCAGGCTGGACATACACTGCAGCAGCAAGTCTGAGTAGTCAACCATCATAGTGTCAGCTTTGGCCATGAGTTCGCCACTGCTCTGTCTTCATCCAGCCACCACTAATGTGCTGAGGGTTAAACTGAGGTCCTCCTATCCAATGTCAGTTGTCACAAGCGTGCTACCAGTTCGAAGTTTGCTCCCTGGACATCTCTGCCCATCATCTGCCATGGCTATGTGGCACCCAACAGTCTATGACTACATCTGGGTTCGCATATCTACTACAATGCTTTGCAGCAGGTGCATGACATAAGGCCTGCCTTCCAGCACTGTCTGAAGAAGAGTCCAAGTTCTACTACAAACTACAGGATGTAAAAGGTCACTTCTAACTCATCCTGACCCACCACCCTCTACCAGAGCACATCTAAGCCATCTGCAGAATGGGTATCTGTTTTTATGCTGATAAATATTTGGTATCCATGGCAACTAAGCATCAAATAAAAGTGCCAAAAAAACTATATGACTCTAAGAAACTGAGCAGCAATACAGGAGGTATGGGTGGCTTACTAAGTGGCCTCGACATGGCAAGCATTAACCCCCCCCCCCTCGCCGTCCCTTTTTTCAGATGTACAAGATTGCACAAAAGCAAGATCATTTGAGAGATAGTGGACATAATTCTGACACCAACTTAATGTCATATTTAGAAAGGAAACTTTTTAAAACATCAGTCCTGTTAATCATTCTGAGGTGTTCATGACATGCTAGATTTTAGAACCAAAGAGTCCTTCATCTGTCATAAAAGTAAAAGGGGTTTCAAGAAAACAATGTTAAATCAGTATGAATAATCATACAGATATTCAGATATTCAGTCCCACGAGAGATATAACAAGACTTAACTCTAGTCTCATTTGTGACGTGTTACTAAATGAAATCAACTCAATCTTTAATACTTACGGAACAAGAGATCCTGGTGGATAGATAAGATCACCGATGACCAGAGTATCAAGAAGGTCTAGAGGAACTTTGCGGTATTCAAGCTGTTTCAGGGCGATAAAGTCATATTTTACAGTGGTTAATGTAGCACTTGAAAGAAGAACTAGTCTCTCTTTCTCATTATCCCAAAAACTTATCCTGTTGAAATAAAACCAAAGTAATAATAATAATAATAATAATAATAATAATAATAATAATAATAATGGTATTATAATAAATCACATTAACCATATGAGGGAAAACCATTTGTTACTAGCAATATTACACTCTGTAGTAATGCAGGATTCAGCAGACACTTATGTCATTGAACCATAAATTTGTTATTCACACAGAACAGAGCACAAGGAAAAAAGACTGATATAGGAGGTAAGTTCAAATTCTTTCCCTTCTTAAACATGCACATGAAACAGAAAATGTCTCCCCTTCTTATCTCACTTCCATTTTACTCAGATTCCCCCTCCCCATTCCTCTACAATTACATCATTGTGATATAAATTGAGAATGTTGCACACAGTAATAAAATAGCACATATGAAATACATTATCATTGCTGTTCATAGAAAACTCATGTTTCTACTTTTTGTTTACATGTTTCTGGCTCATATGGCCCAGTCTTACAACTATATTTATCAACAACTGTTTTGTTACTGATGAATGTGCTCCATCTTATCACAACACTATGTCTATACACAAAAGGAAATGTCCTTACTGACTGACTGACTCACTCACTCACTCACTCACTACTGCCCAACCAAAACTGCTACAACAAGAAACTTGAAATTTGGATAGGTTGTAGATCATTTACGAAGGGATTTTTCAAAATTCCACCCCTAAGGGGGTGAAACAGTGGATGAAAAGATTTCTGAAAATATGTTGCTATAACAGTAATTTTGAAGCTAGAACTACAAAAATTGATATTTAGTTTCTTGGTCACAAATTAAAAAAATATGTGGTTCAGGTGTTTAGGAAATTCAATCACTACAGGCTTAAAACACATTATTAAATTATTAATAAAGCATTTGAAGGCTACATCTATGAAAACTGGTATTTGACTTCTTGGTTAAAAATTTAAAAAAAGGTGTTTCAGTGTTTTTGAAAATTCAACCCATAATGGGGTGAAATATAGCTGAAAATTTGCATGAAAGTATTTCATTGCATTACAACATTTTTAAAGCTGAGACTATGAAAATTGGTACTTGACTTTTTGTTTCAAATTAAAGAAATACATGTTAGGGCACGAAAGTTTCTATGAAAATATCACAAGAGCTCAAAAGGCAGAATTAACAGTGACTTCAGCTATCAGAATCGCTTTTTGGTCAGCAGTAAATTTGGAAAAGGCCATGCTTCTATGGCCTAAATTAGTATGAGATGTTTAGAACCCCTTGCAATTTGTAAACAACATAAAAATTTTATTAAAGAAAAACAAAACAAAAAAAATCTGTACAGACCATACAGTCTACGCAAGCAAAGCAGCAGGTACTAAGCTAGTATGTTTTATAAATACTTACTCTGTCATAAGCCAAGATCCAATAAATTCTCCATCTTTTTCTGGAACTAGTATTTTTTCAACACACTCCTTTACTGCATTTTCTACTATGCCATCCCTATATGTAAAATAATCTTTGGCATTATCATGTTCCAGAGCACTATTCTGGCAAATTGCATCACTTTGCACAGCAGAACCTTCTTTTGAATGAGATTTCTTCAAATGTTCTGAAACTGGTAAATAATGTACTGTTATCATGTGGCTCATAACATAATGAGCCTTGTAAAGAATCAAGGCACGGTACATTACATTATCGCTACTACCATTGTGAGCAATTTGCTCAGAGTCAATTTATTACATTTAACCGAAGAACCATTGAGAGAAGAAGCAAAATCAGAAGTTTACATCTCGAGCATTGTCTTTATAATACACTCACACACGGCACACCATACTAAAGTGTAATACATATGATAATGGAACAAGCAAAATCTAAATTAAACTCACTGATCAAAACCATTAACAACCAACATAAATTCACAGCAGTAAACATTGAAGCTCTAGGTTTCTGAACAGGTTTTCTTCTACTTTGCAAATAGAGAGAGATCAGTTAGGAAAGAAACTTAATTGGCAGGAAGATTAAATACTTTTTACATCAATTTTTGTCATCTGTACTCTGTGCGTGATTTGAAAACTTGTACTTTCCTTTTTAAAGGTCTTTAGCTTCTACTACTTTTTCCACTAAAGCCATAGTCCAAAATTTCCAATTTCTTTCTTTTTTAGATCCATTATGATTCAACATCCTGTCAGCAATGAAGTTATTTTACCCACAAGGAGAAAATTTCTCCCTCTGACAGTGAAATGTTTTCTGCATTCAAAGGAGATTTAATTTAGGTAAATGTTAACCTCTGTTTTATGGCGAGTGATATCCAAATGTTTGAACTGAAAAAGTTAGTAAATACTATGGTTGTCATAGCCTGTGCAGTACACTCAAAATGGCTTCCACAAATTTATTTAAAGTGGGAATGTGGTGCCTGGTAAAGCCTTGGAAAGAAATTGAATCTCTATATGTATTAGTTTCCATGAAGTATGAAAAACATTAGCCATGCCCTTAACCACAAGTATGTGGCCATATCAGTCAGTTTCAGCAGCAATAATGACAAGGAACAGCTGAAATTCCTAAAACTGAACAAAGCTGCAGGGTGTGATTGAATAACTACCAGATCCTTTGCAGATTTAGTCCCATTTTCAAGCATTATATGCCATAAATTCTTAGAAAAAAACAGAATTGTGCCCAGTAGTTGTAAGAAAGTACAGGTCGCAGCTGTTTACAAACTGGATGGCAGAAGTGATTCACAAAACTACCACCCAATATCTTCATCATTAACCTGCTGTAGAATCTTATCATATATTCTGAACTGTATGAGAACAAAGTTTTTCATGATGCCACTGTTGTAAAATATGTTCTCAGACTTCTTGCTGCATCAATCCAGGGTGAAACCTCGAGCTTTTGACGATATCAACCATCATCATTGTCAGGAACAACTACTTGGCAAAATAGCTGCTGTTGTGGCCTTATAAAGCCCAAATATGGCTTCTGATTGGTCAGTAGTTACATCATGCTGTCGCACATAGTGTCAACGTCTGTGCTGATGGCACCACTGCTCCCACCATAATGCAAACATTGCGATGAATATCTGTGGATTTACTCTGCGTCGAGAGCTCACTTCCGTGCACTGTTAAGATTATATCTGCTGTCATGTTGAAGGTTTTCTCACACATTTTTATTTCTTCAGAACTTTCAATTATATACTCCCTCTATGTGGGATCCTAGTACAAATTCTTTTTCATTAAAACAGTATTTTATGTTTGTTTGCGAGGCTGTGCTCAGCAACTGCATATTTCTCCAGCTCACAATTTTTAATATGCCATTGATGTTCTCCATAGCGGTCAGAAGCGGTGCAGATGGACTGACTTATGTAACTGCTTCTGCATTCACATGGGATGTTGTAAATTCCAGGAATCCTGAAGCTGAGACTGTCCTTAAAGGTGTAGCATCTGCTTTATCTTCTTAGCATGGCAGAAAACAGATCTGATGCCTCATCTTCCCAGGACCCTGCATATTTTGCTGGCTGTAAAGCCGCAGAAGGGAAGAAGAGATGCAGTCAGTGGCTCATCACTTGAATGTTTAATTTTTCATATTTCCTTCTCTTGGTGAATGCTGACTTGATATCACATGACCCATAGTCATTCTTCTGGAACTTCAGATGACTGATTTTGGAATCCAAGTAGTCTTCATCAGAAGTGGTTTTTGCTCTGTGTACCAGTGCATTTTAAGCCGCTCTCTTCTGTACTGGATGGTGAAAACTAGGCACTCAAATATAAATCTGTACCAGAACATCTAAAAGTGACAATCTTCCCTATTTTTATCTCTTGACAGTGAACTGGATGTTTGGTTGCATGCTGTTCATATGTTACTGGAAGTGCTCAAGAGTTTCTATGTCGTGTGGCAGACACATAGATATGTCGTCAACCTAATCATAAAACGAAGATGGGCAAAGGAGACTGAATTTAATACATTTTCCTCAAAATTTTCCATTAAAAAGTTGGCAACTGCTGGAGGTAAAAGAGAACCCATAGGCATTCTGTCTGTCATTTCAGAAGATTTACCACCGCACAAGAAGTAGGTGGTTGTCGTAACATGTCGGAACATTATTTCAGGAGGAAAATACTCTGCCAACAGTTTCACTGTGTCCTCCAAGAAATTTTGTAAATAATGAAACCACATTCAGACTGACTAAAATATTGGCTGGGCCAACCCTAATCTGCTTAATTTTCTCAATGGACATCTGAGAGTTTTTGATGTGATGTTCACAAGTGGCCGACTATCAGAGTGATCAACATAGTTAAATATTTGGCCAACCTGTAAGTAGGACAACCAATGGTGCTAAGGAGCTCACATCTAATGAAGAATTTTGAACAGCATGGGTTCCAAAACTCATATGTACCCAAATCACACTATTCTCAAGTGACATCCTGAAGATATCAATCAAGAGTCAGGTAGATGCAGTATTTCTTGACACCCAAAAAAGCACTTCACTCAGTACCACACTTATCAATAAAAAGTATGCTCATATGAAGTATAAAATGAAATTTCCGATTAGATTCAGGATTTCATGATAGCGAGGAAGCAACACATTCTATTCGATGGAGAGCAATCAATAGACATGCTCCACAGAAGTGCAGTGAGACTCTTGCTGTTCATATTCTAAACCTCCTGTCAGGACATCTGCTTACACAAGCTCTTGTAGGTACAATTAGTCCTGCATTACCAAGCCCCAAATACAGGACATGTATTCATGTTGTGTCACAACAGTGGCAAAGCAAGGCACCATTTTCAATCAATTTTGAAGCGTCCCTAACTTACGGACATGAAAGTACACTGCCAAATGTAGACGTTGGCGTGTGGTGGAAGAATGTTGGACATGGATGGGAACTATCAGGATGTGCTGTATTAAAACTTGGCTGTGATCTTCAGGTATTTTATTATCCCCAGTTACAGTGGCGCGTTCCCCTCTGTCTGAGTCACAGGGTCCCACGATGCTGAGGATACCACTTCGCTGTCTGCAAAACAGCTTGGCTTGGAAGGGCTACCTCAGCAACCTGTGCAACATACTGTGGCATGCCGGCTGTGTACAGTTGTGGTATTTTGACAACGTCAGGATGCGCCAGCAGATGTCTCAGTGGCCTTCGTCCCCACTGCCTCAGCGCCGCTCACTGGGAGCCGCAGGGTGGCCCGCTGTGTTCTTCTTCGCCATCGTGGTTAAGATTGCGGCGGCAACAAGCACCTGTGATCTGACAGCCAAATCTGAGGCCCTCCGACGTGTGTTGGAAGCCATCAAGACTGCCCACGGTAGTGAGCCGTCATTACTTGTCATTGCCTTTCCCTATATTGAGCAACATGCTGCACAGGCTGCTCAGCTGATATGTGCCCCTCTTGCTCTGAAATTACTGTTTTATGGATCTCAACAGACTTTACTCCAGAGTTTGATTTAACAAGGTCAGATTCTGCCTTGGCAAAAACTCTAAAGTTGCTTCTGGCCAGTACAGCTGCGGCTGTGTAACATTCAATTGTGTGACACCTGAAATTGATGACAGCAGATGGAAGGTTGGTCCTATTATATTACACGCAGTTCCATTGATTAAAACTCAGCTCCCCTTGAGCTCTATACGTTTCGCTTCTGCAAATAGTCC
Source organism: Schistocerca gregaria (assembly GCF_023897955.1). Taxonomy (NCBI): domain Eukaryota; kingdom Metazoa; phylum Arthropoda; class Insecta; order Orthoptera; family Acrididae; genus Schistocerca; species Schistocerca gregaria. The sequence continues at coordinate 683,895,755 of NC_064922.1, forward strand.
CTGCTCAATACAACTTGCTACTACAACCAAATTTTTGTACATGGAGAAGATCCAATGCATCCCGACCTGTTGCCAGCTCAATTCTGGCTCCATGATATCCCTTGGACAGTCTATTTCTTTCCTCCTGGCTAAATATAACTGCACCGTGCACGTGTCCAGATTGGTGCTTATCACCCTGGCTGTACATACCATTACCTTCTCTCTATGGCAGCTCCATAATTCCTCCCTCTTCAAAAAGACAGTTGTCCCCAGCAGGCTCACAATATTCGGAAACACATACAACATATGAGAATACAATGCCTAATTAATCTACGCATACCCAATGATACATAACAATAAACCAAAAACTGCAAATACTCTACTACTCTCTGGATTGCAAGGCATATGGTACATCATGCTGTACTCTGTCTTCCTGGTTTTCCGTGTGTGTAACACCTCTCCCCACTCTCTCTTTCTTCCTCTTCCCTTACTGTGACATGCCTGGAATCACATACTGACAACTCTTAAATGGCCGCAATCGCCCAATGTGTGCTATCATTGTTCTAGTTGGTGGCTCAAGCTTAACATTAATGGGGGATGTGGTTTCAACTACTTGGTATGGCCCTTGATACCTCATGATGAACTTCTTTGTTGTTCCTTTTGGCGTATATGGGCTGGATATCATTACCCATTGCCCTACTCTATACTGCAGTAAACTTCCTTTCTGCTTCACTGTGTCTTCCTGCCTTTCCAAAGCCTATGTATTCGCCTTTTGTACCCCTTTCCAAATATCCCAAATTGTCCTCATGAATTGATGTACAGATTCACTGGTCCTTCCTTTCTGTAGCTTCACTAAATCAAACGGTGACGGCATTTTTCACCCTTAACACTACCTCAAACGGAGACAAACCGGTATTTGTATGGATTTTTGCATTGTATGGGCATCCAATATGCTTCAAATACTCGTCCCACTGACGGTGATGAGAATCCACATAAAAACTCAGCATCTTCATAACTGTTCTGTGTACCCCTTCTGTCCTTCCATTTGCCAGTGGATGCAACACACTCGTCTTCAACTTCTTTACGTTCAACAATTTACATCGTTCCTTCATTAAGTCGGAGATGAAGTTGGTCCCTTGGTCAGTAATTACTGTCTCTGGTACACCAAACTTCGAAATCCAGTTGTTTATTAACGCTTGCGCGACCATTGCTGGCTGTTGATTTGGCTTGGCCAACATCTCCACATACCTCGAAAAATGGTCTATTTTTGTCAGAACAAATCTGTTCCTCGATGGTGTTCTACTGAAAGGTCCTAAGACAGGGGCGGGTAAATGTTGCACACGACTCATGAGCACACAGCGCTGCATATGTGCTGTTCACGTGCAATCGTCGACTGGTGCAGTGGTGACAGCCGGCAGGTTGCGGCAGTGTAGTACCAAGCTAAGCTGTAGACGTTGATGCGAAGCGACCACTACGTAGTGAATGTTGTATTTCAAGAACCGGAAAATGCAGAATGAATCAAGGAAACGGAGAAGTGGAGATTTGCTATCTTTTAAAAAATGAATGGGAGAATCATTTTTTCTCTATACAAAAATATGAAAATTCGAAAAATTTAATATGTGGCAGTATTCTTGCTACTCCGTGGAAGTTTAGTATTGAACGATATTATAATAAATTTCACAAGGACAAGTACAATTTATTGTCGGATTCTGAGCAGATGGGGAAACTAACTGAGCTTAAGAAGAGCGATCTGATGATACTAGATGAATCTGACGTAAGTTGTTGTTGTCACAAGAGATCTGCGACTTTCTTTTGTCATGTCTCTCATCTAACTGATTTAACGTTTTATGGAGCACTGTTTTCAATTTTTCAGGATGACAACAATGACAGCCCAGCAGTATGTGCAAGTTATAAGATTGGTCTTAATACAGCGAGAGCTGGAAAACCATTTGCTGAAGGTGAGTTTATAAAGGAGTACATCAATGACACTGCTGATTTACTTTGCCCACTGAATGCAGACTGTAAATCGTCGTATAAGTGCCATGGCAGGTGACATTTACCATCAATTAAGGAGTGCAGAGCAGGAGTTTATTGCATTTCCCATCACACTTGATGAAGCCACAGATAATTCAACACTGCACAATTAATGATTTATTTCCGCAGCGTGGACACTGCTCTGCACATAACAGAGGATTTTTTAGATATGATATCTTTAAAAAGCATGACCACTGGAGCAGACATCCTGAATGCTGTTGAAAAAGCTGTCGATTCAGCTAGCTTAAACTGGGAATGTTTGGTGTTAGTGAACAGACAGATCACCTGCAATGAAACTGGAACAAATGGGATTTGTTAGATACTAAGAAAAAGCTACAGCATACAGAAGAATCACTGTAAAGCATCCACTGCATTTTGCACCACGAAGTACTCTGTGCAAAAGCAGCAAAACTAGGGGATGTCATGCAAGTGGTTATTCAGGCAGTTAATTATTTGAGATCCCATGGGCTTACACATAGACAGTTTCACACATATTTAGCTCAAATTGGGGAAGAGTACGGTGACATACAATACCACAGTGAAGTCCGCTAGCTTAGCCACAGTAATGTACTAAAAAGATTTTTTGAGCTGAGAATACCAATAAATCAGTTTTTAAAGGACAAAGGAAGGTAGAACCCCAAGTTAGAAGATCCAGAGTTGGTTGCTGACCTTGCATTTTTAGTGGACATTACCACACACATGAATGCTTTGGACACAAGTTCGCAAGGAGAAAATCAGCTAATTTGTGAAATGGCTCAAAAGGTGGAACCTTTCACTAGCAATCTTGAGCTGTGGGAGTGACAGCTCTCATCAGGGAACACAGTGAATTTCCCTACTCTGTCTATTGTGTGAGAACAGAATTGCAAAGAATATGTTTCTGTACTTAGCGCAATTAAAGAGGAATTTCTCAAGCGATTTGGGGATATATCATATTTATCCCAAGCTTTTGAATGATCCTTGAGACTATTTGCTATTTCTGTAGACGATATTCATTCCAATTTGCAAATGGAATTAACAGATCTACAGTGTAATTCTCGTCTGAGAGACAAGTTGCTTTTGGCAAGACATGTAAAAGACTTTTATGACGACTTTCCACAGCAAGAGTTTTCTTGTCTCCATCGTGAAGCTGTGAAGATAACGTCAATGTTTGGTTCGACATATGTTTGTGGGGAATTTTTTTCTGTTATGAAAATTATTAAGTCTCGGTTAAGAGCAAACATCAGTGATGAAAATTTATGGAACTGTTTGCTTTTGTCTGTATGTAGAAATTTTGTACCAGACATTAAACTTATTGTAAACTGCGCCTGTGAAAATTAGGTAATATGTACTCTTTCAAACCATCATTTCTTTCACGCACTCCTACTAATCTTATTCCTTCATTCAAGCTAGGAAACAAAGCGCATTACAGAGGAAGGAGCAGAGAGACGGTATGGTGGGGAGGGGAGAGAAGCAGGTGGCCAGGAAGCCCCTGTGTGCACGAAGAACACCTGTTAACTGCACACGTGCAAGTGCACAGCACATGTGCAGGATTCTTGCCCGCTCCTGTCCTAAGACATCAATTCACAACATAGAAAATGGACATGTTGCTTCCGGCAATCATTGTAGCTGTATCCGTTTCCAACTCAAATCTGCTCTCTGAGCATATGGTATACAATTCTTAACATACTGATCCACATTTACTTTCCTACCCCTCCACAAATACCTCTCTGCCACTCTCCTATTCATCAATCTACTCCCATCATGACCAGATAACACATGATCATGTGCTTCTTTTAAGACCTCATCTCTCAGCTTCGCTGGCACTACTACCCTTGGCCCTAACTTCGTTTCCCTGCACAGAAGACCATCGTATATATTAAATTGTGGCTGTGTCCGATACAATTTACAATTCATGTCAGCGTCCTGTAATTCTTGACATACTGCTAGGTCATAATATATGACTTCTACTTTTGCCACCTTGCTACTCAGTGCATCTGCCTCTCCTTCAACTGCTTAAACTGTCCTGTCTCCCTTAAGGCCTGAGAACACCTTACATATGTCTTCACTTCACCCATTAATTTAATCTTGGCTACAAGTAACAACTGTTCATCAGATCAACCAATCATCACAGCTGAAGTTTCCAAGTCCTCCACAAACAAACACACATCTTCAGACATGGAAGCTGGATGAATCTCCTGCTGCGGCACCCTAGGCAACAACGACTGATCAGATGTGGTTTCCTGCTCACTCCTAGATGTTAATTCACTTGCTCAGCTATGTACTGTTTGCTGTTAACTGTACTACCCTTTCCAACAAAATCCATACCACTTCTGGTTCTGACACACTTTGCGTCCTTGACTCTGCTATTGTGTTACATTCGTTCCCAGTTAGTCCCATTTCAACCTATAAAATCTCACAGAAACAAAACATTTAACTACAAAAATAAACTGACTTCCTACAGCTCAGTATATCATCTTATGTTTTAGGAGGAGATAAATAAAACATCATACTCAACCCAATACGTAAGTAATTAAATGTCACGAAAGAAAAAAAATCATACTGCCCAAAACACACCAACACTTACTCTTGACAATGAAAAGAAAGAAAACGTCCAACACTCAAACAGAAAAATTGGCCAACACTCGCCACATTTTGGGACTGTAATGCAGGCAGTGAGCTCGAATGTTGTACTGTACAGGCGACGCCCACTATTCTGACACCAAATGTAGCTGTCACTGTCAAATGTAGATGTTGGCGAGCGGTGAAGAAATGTTGGACGTGGATGGGAACTGTCAGGATGCGCTGTATTAAAACTCGGCCATGATCTTCAGATATTTTATTATTCCCAGCTACAGTGCCGTGTTCCCCTGTTTGTGTCACAGGGTCCCGCGATGCTGAGGATGCCACATCGCTGTCTGCAAAACAGCTTGGAGTGGAAGGGCTACCTCAGCGCCCCATGCAACGTACTGCGGCGTGCCAGCCATGGTGTCTTGATGATGTCAGGATGCGCCAGCAGCCGTCTCATCGGCCTTTGTCCCCATTGCCTCAGCGCTGCTTGCTGGGAGCCACAGAGCAGGCTGCTGCATGCATCTTCACCATCGTGGTTAAGATCTCGGCGATAACAAGCACCTGCGATCTGACAGCCAAATCTGCGTCCCTTGCCTCCGGCGTGTGTTGGGAGCCAACAAGACTGCCCGTGGTAGCGAGCCGTCAAGTGGCCAGCCGGCTACAGACCCCACGATGGCCTCAGAGGGTCAAACCAGCAACCCACTGTGGACAGGAATGCTGGCGCCCCATCTGCTGCTGCATGCAGTCGGTGGTGTGACACGCTCCACTGTCCAGGAGAGCTTCCACACTTGAATCCACTTCTTTAGAAAACCAGCACTTATTTGTATGCGGCTGTACACCTCTGTTTTGCTAATGCGCCACTCTGAGTCACGTACTCATAGCACCTTGGGTGCACTAGTGGGTCCCTTCTGCTTGTAACTTGCGCCATGCAAACTGCTGCAGTTACTCTTTTCACCGGTTCCACGGCCTTGTGGCCTCTGTTCTACTTCACAACTGCTGGTCAGCGTAACTGTCAACAGGCCCAAGCCTGGCTGCAACTTGTGCGCTCAGAAAAATTGCACCAAATCTAGCTTTCCTGTCTTAAATGGTGGTGCCACTACATAAGCCTCCTGTCAAGACACCTGCTTACACAAACTGTTGTAGGTACAATTAGTCCTGCATTACCAAGCCCCAAATACAGCACATGTATTCGTGTTGTGTCACTGTAGTTTGGCCACCACAGTGGGAAAGCAAGGCACCATTTTCAATCAATTTTGAAGTGCCCTTAACTTATAGACATGAATGTACACTGCCTGACAAAAAAGTTGAAACACCAACACAGGCAGGAAGACACAAAATAAAACTTCACATGCTGGGTATATTATGCTATTTCAATTATCACAACATTGAGTCAAACGTACGAAAAACCTCGCAGAATGACTCCACTTATTAGTATGATATTGCACCTGGCCTGGATGAATGCGCTGATTCAGTTGGGAAGGATTTCATGAAGCCACTGTACCCTCTCCTGAAGTGAACTGGGCCACAACTGTTGTAACTGGCCCTTGATATCCTGGATACCGGTACTGCATCAGAGCATATATCCTAGCTGGTCCCACACCTGTGCTGCTAGGAACAGATCAGGGGATCCTGTTGGCAATGGGAGTACCTCAGCATCATGAAGACAGTTCATAGACATGTATCATTTGTGAACGAGCATTGTCATGTTGAAAAATGGCACCGTGATACTATCACTTGAGGTATCATAAGGATAAAGGCTGTCCATGATGTACCACTGTGCCTTCATCAGCTGTGAGCTGATGTCATCCCGGTGGCTCCACACATTATGATGCCAGGAGTTGACACTGATGTGTCCCTCCAGAACACTGGAAAAATAGAACTTTTCCCCAGGTAACCATCACACTTGCCAACAATGATCAGCTGGCATAGTGCAGAGCCACGATTCAATGCTGAACAGTTGTCATTCATCAGCAGCTGATGCTTACTGCTCATGGCATCACTCCAAATGCACTCGTTTGTGTTATGATATTAACAGCAGCCTACATATGTGATGGCAGTTCCCTTGTCCGACTGCTGATAGTCTGGTTTTGGTAACATAGAAAGTTGCAGGAGTCCATTACTTATTCTCAGATGGCAGGCGCAGATGTGACGGGGTTACGATGTGCTCAGTGCACAACACAAAGCTCCTGACATGCATTCGTCACACATGGTCAATCGGAGTCTTGATGGAAAGTATGCCTGCCCTCATGTTCCCATGCATAGAACATTAGGTCACTGTCATATCCAAATGCCCCACAGATTTGAATATTGCACAATTTGATCAGATGGCTACATGGAGACCTACAATGAGGCCACTTTCTAACTTTGTCACATGTTGATACTGCTGTCCTACAGCTCAATCAACTGGTGGAAAAAATTCTTGTAGCGCAGACTTTTGCACAGTAGTAGGGAGGAGCATCATGAACAAACATCCTACAAATCCTGACCACTGGGGTGTGAGGGTGGAGGCGGGTCGACTTTAAAGATCACCATTTTAGGTTTTACTTGAATATCTTCAAAACTGCAGCTTCTGATGAAAATGTCTGAGTAAAAAAATAGACTACATTAAATTTCCTACAAAAAAGTCCTGCTCACTTTTTCTTTAGGACTAATAGTTTCCACATTGCAGGGGATGCAAAAATCGCAGATCACAGGACAACAGACTCAATTCCCCTGCAGCAGTGTAACAAATGACGCAGAGATTTATGCAGGCTCCGTCCATAAGCTTTTCTTGCATTTGTATTATTAGAAACTCATATCTGTATTCAACATAGTGTTATCACATTTTGTGAAAAATAGACACCCCCCCCCCCCCCAGAAATGTGTGAGCACTGCTTCATCAGTGATTCATATGGCAAGGGCCAGTATAACTGTGTGAAATACCATGTAGTTGCTTTTTGTGACATATTGTTGTAGAGAGAACAGAGAACTGCCTGCTCACTCTTCATTTTGCAGACCTATGAAGGAGGGAAGTGCATAACCACAACCCAGTGACCTACCTGCTCTCAACACTTCTAACTTCAACCCCCGCCTCTACACCATGTTACCCCACAAGAACCCTATCTATTCCTTAATATTATTCTCCTGCACTTATTAGATATGGTACACACATTTAATATTTGTTCTTAATCCTCTTCTTTCAACACTATAAATTAATTTTATACTGTTAAAATACTATGTTTGGAAACATTTTCACTAGAAGCTGAGTTTCTGAGACAGTCAAGAAAAACCTAAAAAAGGGACTTTTAAATGCCCATCCAACACCACACTCACACTCCAAGAGTCAGTATTTTTAGTATGTTATTCATTGCACTACCCACTACGACTGTACAGAAATTTCCAACTATACAAATTTTGTCCCCTAATTTTCCTTAATAAACTGGAATACTACACAAGCATGTGGCACATCATGTCCATCTCAGCGAACACTCAACATCTGATGCTGTTCACACCCCTTAAATACCCTACCAGGTCTGGTAACAATACTAAACACAAACAACACTAATGTATTCTGGTGGCTGTTCTGTCACAGAAAATTGCAACTTTATTCATTTACACACCCACTGACAGTATGTACGTGTACTGAAGTTTCATTTGCATCTGACCATGTCTTCTGGTTGCTTCACTCTTTCTGTCTGACTACTTTTCATACAGCTCTTCACTTATTCTAGTTTAGCAGTAGCCTTGGTTGGGTCATAGAAGACATCTCGATAATAGCTACGGATTTCAGTTGGTTTCTACGGCTGGAGGAGGAGGTCACAATGTTGTCAGTGACATTATCAACAGAACAATACGTGAGCTTGTCACACTTGCAGCAGCAATTGCATACAGTGTGTGTCCCAGGAGGAATGATCTGTATTCATGGATATGACACAAACAATCAGCACAAGCAAAAAAGGTTTAGTAAGCATTGGCACTAAAATGCATAACTGAGGAGCTATGAGCCCTTCTTCATCTTCCATACTGTGAAACATGCCTCTTCTGCTGTAAGGTCTTTGTTTTCCATATTTTGAGATATGGTAGTATGGACCAAAGCAAGAAAAAATGTCCTGTAAACATGGGATCTGAACTGTGTATGTTAAGAGCTATGAGCACTTGTTCACATTAGTGAACCACTTCTTTTTTGCTGAACAAGTGAAGACAGCTCTTAAGGTGCGTATTTTAGAGTCCATGTTTATAAGACTTTTTTGCTTCAAATCATCATTCCTGTTATATCCCCAATATACTGACCGTACCTCCTGGGACACACTGTATAAATGACAGTCCTGTCAAGGTACTGCAGCAGTATGATCACCTCAGTCACAATAAAACTGTACAATAAGTAACAGCAAACAATCAGGTTACTGTTGAATCTGGAGAGAGGTCACAGTGTAGCTTTGTCAGTAGGTGGTATGGCAAGGTGCCTGTGCACAAAAAATGATATACTTCTTAATAAAGGGGAAAAGATATGTTAGCAGATTTGCTACCAAAGAAAATTTGGGACAGGGCAAAATTCACATTGCCCCGTCTATATTGTTAATGATACAGTAGGGGTTGGGGGTAGTGCAGCCCAGTTTTAGATTTACTTCTTCATTCTGATAGACATTATGAAGGGAGTTTCAGGTTTTTTAAAGTTCAAATACTACAAAAAGACTAAAAGCAGAAGACATTTAATATCATGAACCAAAATTTTAAAATATTAAAAATCATTGGTTAATAAACTTAATGAATTGAATTGTCATCACCATTTGATCTACTGGACGGTGGCAAACTGTACAAGGATATCCAGCATAGGATGGTTTGCATTTTAAAGGCACACACTTTCAGTCAACAGTGCCTCACACATGTTCAAATTTAAATTCAGAGAGCGAGCTTGCACTCTAGGCATGTCATATTTTCATTTTGTAAGTACTTGCCTACTAGCCCAGCTGTGTGTACTAACTTATTGTCACCTGTCACATGAAAGCTAGGTTAACAAGCACCACAAACTGAACAGAAGCCTCTTCTAGACTTTCCCTTGTTTTACTGTGGTCAAACTCCATTTTACTATTGTATGTTTTCCAAACTCCTGTATCTATATTCCATTAGGTCATTATCTCAACCTCTTTTTGCCACAGCAAATCTTCCAAAGAACATTCTTCATAGTCATGTCTCACACTCAAGCCATTTCTCTGATCCAAATGTATTTTTCCCCCTAGCAATTCCCAACATCTATCTTTCCATAATCTCTGAGTGACCTTTTTTTCCCACCATGCACACAGTTACAGTCAAAACTAGTAACACACTCTGACTGTAAACACTCCATTATTTACGAGAATTTGAAATCTTTGTTTTAAAAACTCTAGTTTACCAGAAGCACTCCAGGCCATTTCTAGTCTTCTGCTTATTCTTTTCACTGTCCATCTAGTTGTTTTCAATTACCTGAAATGCTAAAACTCATCAGCTATTTCTGTGATTTCACTGCCAACTTTCACCATTTACTTTCCAATGTGTTCACTGTAGCTTACTTTAAGCTTATTACTACTGATTTACATGCTTACTTTCAAATTTGCTCAATTGAGGGAGGAGTGTCATTCAATAGAGCAATATATCGAATCATTGTAAAGACCAAATATTTAAGACTGTACAACAGAGTTTGAATTTTCAAGAGAAAAAAACTGTACATTACAGGTCTCTATAGATTTGCCAGTCCAGATGACAGGGTTTTACTCTCTAGTGTTGAATGTAGTTTATTCTTCTCATAACATCAAAGACTGTGGCACTGGAGACAAGTCAAATTACTTTTAAAAAAATAAGGTTATAATACTTAACATATTTCAGCACACATTTCTGCATTTTTACACATGAAGAATTTAATAAGAACATCTATAACACTTATGGTCATCTTGAAGCTTGCAATACAATTTATACAACATATTAATAATTTATTATACAATACATAATCTTTATTGTTTCTTTTCTTTTAAAATTGCCAAACTGCCCTGTGTGAATTCTTCAGTTCTTAAGAAAGATATGATGTTGATTTTGTGTGACATTTCAATAGAGGCTTTTTTACTTCTCCAGAGAAAAGAATGTTAATGAATTTACTTGAATCTTGTAACTTTGTACAGACACTATGCTTTCCAGCTAGAGTTCAGGGAAACAGCAGCAATTACAGAAAATATTTTCATAGATTGTCCTAATGCTGATGCACACACTGTGAGAAAAATTAGTAATGACACGTCAGACCATGATGCCCCGATAGTAAGGAGTCGTGTTGTGATATTCCGAAGTACTAAACAAAAAGTGTTAAGAGATATGAGTACATCTGCAATCCAGACATTTAAAGTCAATCTCAAAGGGCTGACGTGGGAAGAAGTCTACAATACAAATGATTTAAATGTCAAATATAAAATATTTCTTCACACATTTATCACTTTAAGAGCTGTTTCACAGTAAAAAATTGCAGGCACATATGCAATACTAATAAGCAACAAATCCTGAGAAGAAATAGCAATACAACTTCATGTAGAAGGAAATGGGATCTATTTCATAGTGTGAAGGACAAACACCACTCAGTAATAGATTTTTGCTACAAACGATACTGCAAAATATTGAGTAATGCCATCAGACAGACTAAAATAATGCATTTCACCAAGAAAACAGAAAGCTGTCAGAACTGAATTAAAACTATGCAGTCAATTGTGAAAGAGATATCAGGGCAGAATATGGGAGCTCAACAAATTATACCCCTTCTATGTGAGAATGAAGTTATTTGTGATCCACCCAAGTTGTGCAAAATATTTAATGATCACTCCTTGTCAGTTAGTCAACATAGTAACTCAAAATCTTATTGATAATGTTAAATATGCAGAACTCTTAAAACATGGTATTCACAGACAACCGATCCTCTCTAGGAAACAAGCAAAGGCGAAATTGAATCAATTATTACCTCACATTCCCATGGGTATGATAAAACTTCTAGTATAATTTTGAAGATCAGTGCACCATACATTAGTTCTCAACTGTATCACCTGTACAACAAGTCTTTCTTTTCCTTCGCTTTCTCTATTACTGCAAAACATTTGTTATTTGATAAACAACTGCCAATCATCTATGTCTGTATGATCATCTTTTAAGATGCTTAATTTAAACTGTTTTACCTCCTTATTCTTAAACAAACACTCATACGCAAATATGTGATAAAGTCTATTTCTTTCTGATATGTATCTGTTCATACTTGATAGCTAACAAGTCTATAACCAGCTATGTTTCTTGACTGGTTTAGAAGAGCCACAAATACATAGTACAATTACTTCATTTGAGAAGGTAGGTTTTCTCAACAAATGGCACTGGTGAAATCTCCTTGATCTACCAGTCAATGGGCAGCATGAACTGAGAAATCACTCGCCAGGCATGAAGGCCTGCTCACCATGTTGTGGTTGGCAATTGTTTACTATGAAGACAGTGCCTACACCATTTAGAGAACCATGGCTTCCCTCTACCTCCATGATTCCGGGTTGCATCTTCTAGTTGGCACTGTTACCATTTCTGTTGCCTGGATGAGTGAGTACGGTCCCACCAGCATCAGTCTTCATTTCAGTAAGGTTTCGCACAGAAGTATATGGTGAACACCTTGTTTTGCATGTGTTTAAGTATTGGACATGATTTGTGAAAACCCTTGCTATTTGCTGAACCCTGATAACAACTTTGTGTTGGGTTCACACCTGTAGTTATGTGTAACTATCACCAGTGGTTGTTTTATGGTGTGTGCTTTTAATTTGGATCAGCATCTTTGATAATCAGAGTATGACCAAGGTTATTTTTAAGACAATTATAATAGGAGTTACTTTTTGGCCAGTTCTAGTTCCATTATCATTCAATTCAACACAGAGATTGATTCATTAAAATGATGTGTGAGTGTTATTCAGACACTCAGGTGTTCAAACTTTTATTTTTATTTTGTGCAAGTTTTTGTATTTAAGAGGTTTATTCTCACATAAGTGCACATTCAGGCAGTCACCAGCACAGTAGTTGCTCATCTGTTTATTTTTAAGACAAGTGACCATTCAGTTCAGCCTAGTTAGACACTTGTGTTTTCTTCATATTATGTATGTCTTATTTTAAACTTCATGTGTGTTTTTGTATTTAAGAGGTTTAATCTCAAGTTTTGTACATGTAAATTCAGACAATCTGTGGCTTAGTTGTCATTTCTTTTGATCAGCCAACTATACACTTCATAAATGTATCAGCATCTACTGGTGACATGTCAGGAGGGTAACAAGTAGCATATCTACCGATTTTTATTCTTCTGTTAGCCTTGCTAGGATGGGTAGGGTGCCTGCATGCTGTGTGTGGTTGCAGGAAGAGCAGGCCACAGTTTGCAAACACTTTAATGTGGTTTTGGCTACGGTCAATCACCTTCAGGCTGCTCACTTCAGTTGTAGTACAGGCGGAGAATTTGGCATGTCACATGGGACACATCAGGCGTCACATGTTTTGCCCATGGACTCTGCTGCCATGGCACTTCCTAGTGTACTCGACATGGAGGATCTGCCCTCACAGCAGAATGAGTGGTGGGATGTAACACATTCATATCACTTGAGGCGGAGGGCCAATGTGGAGGTTGGGCATCTGACCTTGCCTAGTTGCCCTGTAGTTGAACTGGTAGCCCTTCCTTCAGCAGGTTCTGAGCAGGCACATGTGAACAGCGGCTTGCTAATAATCAGGAGCTCCAACATTAAGCGTGTTATGGAGCCCCTTTGGAGACAGCCTTGCCTGCAGCTATCGAGTGTGCAAGATGCAGTCATCTGCAAGATGTGGCTCACACTGGCACCAATGATGCCTGTTGCATGGGTTCTGAGGCCATCCTATGTGGCTGGCAGAGTTGGTGAAAGTTCCTGAATTTTATGTTCTCAACAGAAGTTGTCAATCTCATATTGTTCTTGGGATTGAGAGCTGACTAAAACCCAATGTAGAAAGCACTGATATATTTAGCAAATCACAGAACATTTATCGGAAGGATAGATTAGATGCCATAGGAGGAGGAGTGTTCATTACTGTTGACAAAAATACTGTCTCTATTGAGGTTGAAATTGAGTGTGACAGTGAAGTTTCTAGTCACGTGTAACAGGTCTAGATGAACCAAATTAACTGTTGGATATTTTCACTGGTCACCCAATTCTGCTGTGACAGTTCTAGAGTCATTCAAAGAAGGTCTACAGTCTGCAGCAAGCAGCTAACCAGGTCATGCAATACAAGTAGGAGATGGCTTGAAACTACAGGGTATAGGCTGGGATATTTAGGGATTCACGATAGAGGGTGCAGACAAGACAGCCTTGCAAAGTACTTTCGCACATTTTCCGAAAATGGTCTTGAACAGCAAGTTCAGCAGCCCACACACAATGGACATATATTAGAACTTGTAGCTACTAACAGGCCAGACCTTATTGATGGTGTTAGAATAGAGATGGTGTTAGTGATCAAGATGTCCTCATATCAACTATGGTTATAAAATTTAATAAATCATCCAGAAGGCTAGAAGGGTGATTGTGCTAGAAAGAGAAGACCAGCAGTTGTTGACATCTAACTTAGACAATGAATTACAATCATTTAGTTCCCATATGAAGAATATTGAGGAATTTTGAGCAAAGTTTAAACATACTGAAAAATCATTGTCTGGACAAGTATGCACCTAGTAAGTAGATTAAGAACAGAAAAGACCCACAGTGGTTTAGTAAAAAAAATTCGAAAAACGCCGAGGGAATGAAGGCTGTTGCACTCTTGGTTCAAATGAGAATGCGCTAATGGCAACAGGCAAAGGTCAGTAGAGATTCATGCGTCTGTAAAAAGATCTATGAGCTAAGCATGCAACAACTATCACCATCATACTTTACAAAAGATCTCGCCGAGAACCTGAGAAAATTTTGGTCCTATATAAAATCCCTATTCGGGTCTAAGACTTCCATCAAGCCACTCTCTGATTAGTTTGATTTGGCAGTTGAAGGCAGCAAAATGAAAGCTGAAGTTTTAAATTCCATCTTCAAGAAATCCCGTTCATGCAGGAAAGTTGTTTGACCATCTGCATTGAGTCCCAGATAGATGGCATGATAATAAGCACCCTGACATACAGAAACAACTGAAAGAGTTGAAAACAAATAAGTTGCCAGATCCAGATGGAATCTAAATCCAGTTTTACAAAGAATACTCTACAGTTTTGGCTCCTTCATTAGCTTGCATTTATTGTGAATCTCTTACCCAGCACAATGCCCCAAGCGACTAGAAAACAGAGCAGGTGACTCCTACATAAAAGAAGATCAAAAGAATGGATATGCAAAATTATGGAACAATATCCTTAATATTGGCTTGCTGCAGAATTCTAGAACATATTTTCAGTCTGAAGTATGGATGAACAGTAACAAGCGGATTCCATATTCCTGAATTTCCAAAAAGCACACTGTTAATGAAGGTATGAGCCTCTGGAACAGGTTCCCAGATATGTGGGAGGCTCGAAGACTTCTTAAGTAACAGAACTCAGTATGCTATTCATCAGAGATGAGGATATTATCAGAAGTGCCCCAGAGAAGTATAATAGGACTGGTATTATTTTCTACATATGTAAATGATCTGGCAGGCAGGCATCATATGCGGTTGTTTGCTGATGATACTGTGGTGTGCGGGAAGATCTCAAGTATGAGTGACTGTAGAATGACACGAGACGAAATTTTTTATTTGGTGTGATGAATGGCAGCTGGCTCTAAATGCAGAAAAATGTGCACGAGTAGGAAAAACAAACCCATAATTTTCGAGTACAACATTAGTAGTGTGCTGCTTGACACTGTCACATCATTCAAATATTTGGGTGTAATGTTGCAAATCAATGTGAAATGGAATGAACAAAGGAGGATTGCGGTAGGAAAGGTAAATGGTCGGCTTCGGTTAATTGGGAGGATTGTAGGAAAGTGCAGTTCATCTGTTAAGGTGACCACCTACATGGTGCTAGTGCAACCTATTCTTGAGTGCTGCTTGACTGTTTGGGATCCACACCATGTTTAAAACTGAAGCAGTCCAGAGGCGGGCTGCTAGTTTTGTTTCCGATGAAAGTTAGAACAGCAAGTTACGGAGATGCTTCAGAAACTTGAATGAGAATCCGTGGAGGTAAGGCAAAGTTGTTTTTGAGAACACTTGTGCTAAAATTTAGAGAACCAGCATTTGAAGCTGACGGCAGAACAATCCTACAGTCACCAACATACATTTTGCTTGAGGACCAAGAATATAAGATACAGGAAATTAGGGCTCATACAGAGGAATGTAGACAATCATTGCTCCCTCGCTCTGTCTGCGAGTGGAACAGGAAACAAAATTACTAGTAGTAGTGCAGGGTACCTTCCACCACACACCATACTGTGACTTGCTCAGTATGTATGTATTGTTGGTAGAGATCATGGAGGGAGGTAGAAACCATTTAACAAATTACCTAATCCATTTTTATTGATAATCAAAACACTGATAACTAGTCTATGTAAATGGGTGTTGAGATTATAGACCTTTTATGTTAATAGTTTGTTTGCAGTTTGTTTGCAAAATCAGGCCAAGCTTTTTTTCAAATGACTCATTCTGTGACATCTCAAATTATTTATCCTTTAACATTTGGTAGTCTGAGCAGAATTATAGCTGAAGTTCTTGATAATGGTGAGTCGTTGCTTGGTTTGCGTGTAAGTAAAAAAAAAAATTTGCTTGATGAGAAGTTATCGACTAGAGCAATGTGAAATTGTCAAATAGAGTTAAACATGAATTGACGAATAAACAATTTTATCACAATAAAAATCATTTCAATTCATTCATCCGATTCATTAAGGATGTTTGCTGCCTTAGGATTCCCGAACATGAAGCAGCTAATAATATTCCCATATACTGTTCACTAATAAGCCAGATACCTTTGCTGAATTGGATAAGTGGCAGTGGGTACAGAGAATGTGTACAGAGAACATCTGGTTAAGTGATAAAAGGTGAGGCACTTGTGAATGCACATTTGAGCCCTTTTCTTTTAGGAGCACACCAGCTGATAAGGAAAAACAATTTGCATCAAACAATACACAGTGCTTTCCTGTATTACGTCACCTGAAAGTGTGAGACAAGATAAAAAAGAGTAGTCATCATAGGTCAACAGCTTATGGTAGAACTGCAGTGGTCCACCAAAGAGCTGCAACAAGGTCAGGTTTACTCTTTGTTTGCACCATCTTAACTAACATGTGCCTTGCTTAATTCAAGCAGCAATGTTCCTCTGCTTTATTATCAATGGTATTGCAACCATCCTCACATTTGTAAATTTCTTTCATTACAATTAGTTTAAAAGCAATGTTATGTAGTTAATGGAGAATCACTGCCTGTGTTACTTGAAGTCCACATCAGTTTAATAATTTATGGGTAGTCCTTGCCAGTAAGATTTATCATTGTGAAAGGTTTGTCCACTGGGGTGTTGTTGAGCTGCAACTTCTTAAAGAAAACAGGCTGCACTTTAGACTATGTATGTAAACAGTCTTCTTTTAAGTTCTAGCTGACAAAGGCTATTTGTTGTGTTATCATAAATACATTAAGGGGGTTTGTAGTGTTCAAGATAAGGTTGTTCCTTTTGATGTAGTGCATCTGAACACATGACAAGCCCCATAACTTCTTATCTTGCGTGATCACTTTTCTGATGTTCTTACCAACAAATTAGGGAGCACGAAAAAAAAAAAAAAAAAAAACTGAACAACTTAGCATTTGCAATGTGTATTTTGTCAGGTGTCACAAACAAGGATACCAGAAAGATAGTTTATCACTGCTACTTTGAGTCAGTTATTCGTTATGGCATAATCTTCTGGGAAACTCAGCAAATGTCACTAGGTTCCTAGTATTACAAAAGAAAGTAATGAGAAATGTGTGTTGCAAAAAATGGGGATCCTGTCAACCATTGTTAAAAAATTTAAAAATACTGTCTGCCCCCTCACTTTATATATATGAGATGGTGGTGCTCCTATATAAAAATCAACATACACTAGACACTTTCCGTTTCGACCACAACTACAGCACTTGCGATGGAGGTAACTTCGAACTTCCAACACATCGTTTAACACTGTATGCCCAGACACCAGAGTATATGGGGTTAAAATTTTTCAATAAAATAAAAGGCAGTAATATATTTAAGATGGAGCTTGGTTCACAGAAAAGATTGCTCTTTACTCTTCTGGTGGAAAAGTGTTATTATTCTGTCGATGAATTCATTGAGGACAGCTTCACAGTCTGAACACAGGGATTGTATTACATGTATTATTTTATGTACATGTGTAGCTGTAGAAATGTAAAACATAATGTAAACTTTTGTGTTGCTCTTAAGAAACTGAAAAAAGTTTCTTTTGTAAACCTTGAGACATGGCTCCTGTACATCAAATCAAATGATTTGAAAATTGTACTCAATGGGATGAATTAATCACATATCACATATCACTGCGTAGCAAATTCAGATTACTGATCAAATTCCCCCCCCACCCAAAATGAACCATGGACCTTGCTGTTGGTGGGGAGGCTTGCGATACAGATAGCCGTACCGTAGATGCAACCACAATGGGGAGGGGTGGGGGGTGGGGGGTTATCTGCTGAGAGGCCAGAAAAACGTATGGTTCCTGAAGAGGGGCAGCAGCCTTTTCAGTAGTTGCAAGGGCAACAGTCTGGATGATTGACTGATCTGGCCTTGTAACACTAACCAAAACGGCCTTTCTGTGATGGTACTGCGAATGGCTGAAAGCAAGGGGGGAAACTACGGCCATAATTTTTCCTGAGGGCATGCAGCTTTACTGTATCGTTAAATGATGATGGCGTCCTCTTGGGTAAAATATTCCGGAGGTAAAATAGTCCCCCATTCGGATCTCCGAGTGGGGACTACTCAGGAAGGTGTCATTATGAAGAGAAAGAAAAAGGCGTACTACGGATCGGAGCATGGAATGTCAGATCCCTTAATCGGGCAGGTAGGTTAGAAAATTTAAAAAGGGAAATGTATAAGTTAAAGTTAGATATAGTGGGAATTAGTGAAGTTCGGTGGCAGGAGGAACAAGACTTCTGGTCAGGTGACTACAGGATTATAAACACAAAATCAAATAGGGGTAACGCAGGAGTAGGTTTAATAATGAATAGGAAAATAGGAATGCGGGTAAGCTACTACAAACAGCATAGTGAACGCATTATTGTGGCAAAGATAGATACGAAGCCCACGCCTATTACGGTAGTACAAGTTTATATGCCAACTAACTCTGCAGATGATGAAGAAAATGAAGAAATGTATGATGAAATAAAAGAAATTATTCAGATAGTGAAGGGTGACGAAAATTTAATAGTCATGGGTGACTGGAATTCAGTAGTAGGAAAAGGGAGAGAAGGAAATGTAGCAGGTGAATATGGATTGGGGCTAAGAAATGAAAGAGGAAGCCATCTGGAAGAATTTTGCACAGAGCATAAGTTAATCATAGCTAATACTTGGTTCAAGAATCATAAAAGAAGGTTGTATACATGGAAGAATCCTGGAGATACTAAAAGGTATCAGATAAATTATATACTGGTAAGACACGAGATTTAGGAACCAGGTTTTAATTTGTAAGACATTTCCAGGAGCAGATGTGGACTCTGACCACAATCTATTGGTTATGATCTGTAGATTAAAACTGAAGAAACTGCAAAAAGGTGGGAATTTAAGGAGATCGGACCTGGATAAACTGACTAAACCAGAGGCTGTATAGAGTTTCAGGGAGAGCATAAGGGAACAATTGACAGGAATGGGGGAAAGAAACACAGTAGAAGATGAATGGGTAACTCTGAGGGATGAAGTAGTGAAGGCAGCAGAGGATCAAATAGGTAAGAAGACGAGGGCCAGTAGAAATCCTTGGGTAACAGAAGATGTATTGAATTTAATTGATGAAAGGAGAAAATATAAAAATGCAGTAAATGAAGCAGGCAAAAAGGAATACAAACATCTCAAAAATGAGATCGACAGGGAGTGCAAAATTGCTAAGCAGGGATGGCTAGAGGACAAATGTAAGGATGTAGAGGCTTATTTCACTAGGGGTAAGATAGATACTGCCTACAGGAAAATTAAAGGGAGAAAAGAGAACCACTTGTATGAACATCAAGAAATGGAAGAGGATGTAGATGAAGATGAAATGGGAGATATGATACTGCGTGAAGAGTTTGACAGAGCACTGAAAGACCTGAGTCGAAACAAGGCCCCCCGGAGTAGACAACATTCTATTAGAACTACTGACAGCCTTGGGAGAGCCAGTCCTGACAAAACTCTACCATCTGGTGAGCAACATGTATGAGACAGGCAAAATACCCTCAGACTTCAAGGAGAATATAATAATTCCAATCCCAAAGAAAGCAGGTGTTGACAGATGTGAAAATTACCGAACTATCAGTTTAATAAGTCACAGCTTCAAAATACTAATGCAAATTCTTTACAGACGAATGGAAAAACTTGTAGAAGCCGACCTCGGGGAAGATCAGTTTGGATTCCGTAGACATGTTGGAACATGTGAGGCAATACTGACCCTACGACTTATCTTAGAAGCTAGATTAAGGAAGGGCAAACCTACGTTTCTAGCATTTGTAGACTTAGAGAAAGTTTTTAACAATGTTCACTGGAATACTCTCTTTCAAATACTGAAAGTGGCAGGGGTAAAATACAGGGAGCGAAGGGCTATTTACAATTTGTACAGAAACCAGATGGCAGTTATAAGAGTCGAGGGGTATGATAGGGAAGCAGTGGTTGGGAAGGAAAGTAAGACAGGGTTGTAGCCTATCCCCGATGTAATTCATCTGTATATTGAGCAAGCAGTGAAGGAAACAAAAGAAAAGTTCGGAGTAGGTATTAAAATCCATGGAGAAGAAATAAAAACTTTGAGGTTCGCCAATGACACTGTAATTCTGTTAGAGACAGCAAAGGACTTGGAAGAACAGTTGAACGGAATGGACAGTGTCTTCAAAGGAGGATATAAGATGAACATCAACAAAAGCAAAACAAGGATAATGGAATGGAGTCGAATTAAGTCGGGTGAAGCTGAGGGAATTAGATTAGGAAATGAGACACTTAAAGTAATAAAGGAGATTTGCTATTTGGGGAGCAAAATAACTGATGATGGTCAAAGTAGAGAGGATATAAAATGTAGAATGGCAATGACAAGGAAAGGATTTCTGAAGAAGAGAAATTTGTTAACATCAAGTATAGATTTTAGTGTCAGGAAGTCATTTTTGAAAGTATTTGTTAGGAGTGTAGCCATGTATGGAAGTGAAACTTGGACGATAAATAGTTTGGACAAGAAGAGAATAGAAGCTTTTGAAATGTGGTGCTACAGAAGAATGCTGAAGATTAGATGGGTAGATCACACTACTAATGAGGAAGTATTGAATAGGATTGGGAAGAAGAGAAGTTTGTGGCACAACTTGACTAGAAGAAGGGATCAGTTGGTAGGACATGTTCTGAGGCATCAAGGGATCACCAATTTAGTATTGGAGGGCAGCGTGGAGGGTAAAAATCATAGAGGGAGACCAAGAGATGAATACACTAAGCAGATTCAGAAGGATGTAGGTTGCAGTAGGTACTGGGAGATGAAGAAGCTTGCACGGGATAGAGTACCATGGAGAGCTGCATCAAACCAGTCTCAGGACTGAAGACCACAACAACAACAACAACAACAACAACCATGTGAGGTGGGAAGAGGATTGAAAAGGTCGATATGAACATGTCAAAACCATACTTTGGGAATGTCACATGGACCCATCAGATGTTGGGTATGGCACCTGACTTAACTACATTGACATGGTAGGCATGTACATGACCAGACATTACAGACTGACTTAGCCCCCACCCAAATGAAGCACTCAGTGACAAGGCCAGTAGTTCCCTGATGCCTGGATGGTTAATGACGTGAATCATTGTGGAGACTTTGTAGTGCAGTGAGGCTGGAATGAGGCAGTTCATGGCACCTGCAGAGGTGGGACATAGTAAAGGGCCATGGCAGCAGTGTGGTTTTATAGTCAATGTGGTACCATTGACTTGTTGTAAATGGTAGATATCTACATCGTCTTGTTATAGATATGCCAGTTCATCCAAGTCCAAAAGTGAAGAGGTGGTGTGTACAACTTGTGTCATGTAGCTGGCAATGATGTTATCAGCTCCTTTGGTATAGTGGGCATCAATGATGTACTGGCAAGCAACGTCCATGTGACGGAAGTGCCAGGGCAGCAAGTTGTTGGGTGGTTATGTATGGCATCAATGGCTGATTTGTGATCTGTGCAGGCAGTTACAGACTGGCATTCTATGTCCTCATGAAAGTGGTGGACTACCTCATATATTGCACATGGTTCCTATTGTGGACCACTTACATTGTGAGGCAGAGAGTTCCTTGGAGAAGGAACAAAGGGGTTGCATCAAGTCACCGAAGTGCTGCTGTAGGATGGCACCAATCAAAGACTCATTCACAGCAGTAGTAGATCAAATTCCAGCTTGTCAAGCTTCTTATAATTGGCTCCTCATAAAATGAAGGAATTACATGAGACCACAGAGCAACTATTGGCTGATGAGGTGCTTAGGCCATCTGTTTCACTTTAAGCATCACCTATTCTTCTAGGTGTGGGTTATTGTCCAGTGGCAGATTACCGGACCTCAAACAAAAAACCGGTAATGGAATCGGACCCCTTCATCTCCATAACTGTTTCGCTGGGTTTGCTGGAGTTCAATATTTTACAATTCTTGGTCTGATCACGCATGTCATCAAGTGACATTGGCTGAAGAGACTAAGTCTCCTATCGCATTTTGCATGGAGCGGTATTTGTTCAAATATAAGTGTCCTTTTTGAATTGACATGTGGGGCGACTGTATTGTTGTGTTTGGTGGATCCAGTGTTAGACGAATTTAAGTTTAAATACATTTACTATTATCCAGACAATGTTGTGATATATAGTAAAACTTTTTCTGAACACCTTTTGTGCCATTTACGGGAAGCCATGTTAACTGTGAAACCATCCAAGGTTAATTTGACCCATTGGGAAACACTTCACTTCGGCTGATAGTATTAGGACCGATCAGTGAGATACTAATGGTGTATCAGTTCCCTCCCCTTAAAGACAAGAACATTGTGGTTAGATTTATGGGCACAGTGATATTTTTTTATTATTTTTGTATTTTTTAGGCTTTTTTTCCAGGAAAGTTATTGCCAATTTAGCTCAATTGGTCATGCCTTTAAATCAATTATGGTGCAAGGGAGAAAAATTTCAGTGGACCGAATTAAATATTAAGTATATGAGTTGAAGAATTTTGCTGTCTCATTCAGCCTTGTGACATTTAAATTCTATCTTGAGCACAAAACAATTCCAGCTAGAAATGGATAACTAGGTTGTGACCTGTGTATAGGCCAGGCCCCATAAAACAGGTAGGAATACCCATTGAGCTGTCAGGATTTCTGCCTTCCATTTCCAAGTTAGAATGTCAGGGGTACTGACAACCAAATTGCAAATGCTCTCAGTCATTTGTTTCAGTATGAGCTAGAAGTGATTGAAACCCCACAAGTCAGCCACAAAACCATGTGTGTTTCTACTGTCCTTCGTAAGATACTGATATTATTCAGTACTCCAACATGAGAAGTTAGTTTATCTATATTAGGAGGCTAAGGCTAAGGCTAATTCTAGTACCCACCAGGGCTTCTTATATTCTAGCCAAGTGGAGTAGCTCATGGATAAGATTTTCACTTAGTATCTGGGGACTCTTCCCCATACTGAAATTGGTAACTGGTGTATATTTGCAGCGGTTGACGAAATTTACTCATTTTCCTCGGCTTCTTCCAAGTAAATCTATGACAACCCAGGTTACCATCCATCACCTGGCACCCAAGATTCTATTAAGCAATAACTCACCTACCTTTTTGTCCTAGGCATTTAAGAAATTTTGCTTTAACAGTGCAGTTTCTCACGTCATGATCACACCTCATTACCTGCAGCCATCACTTCCAGAATGATTCAATCATAATATAAAATCAGTCCTAATTGTTCTTCATGCCCAATCTCAGGCAAAATGGAACTATACTATCAACTAGCTCATTGTTTTCTTTAATACGGCTATGCATAAAACTTACAGAACAATACCTGCTACAGTGATTTTTGTGTATACAATTAACTTGCCTCCAGTTAGTTAGTTACATGTTCCTTATTTACAATGTGGTCAATAAATGATCTCTTTCCTGAAGATATCAATCTCAATTTCACTAAAGAAAACTACCATCTGCAAAGAACAATACCTGTCTCATGCACTGAAGGAAGGCTGCAAGGAGTAACAGATGTGTATGCCCTACCTTATCAGAAGCTGGTCGTGTAATTTTTTTAAAATGAACTAGCCAAAAGATTTGAGCAAAGATATTTCACTGCTTCGTTGGTCTGTAGGACATTATCAAGAATATATCTCCAGTTAGCCTTCTTACCCAACACAGAGCAACAACCAAAACGGTTAGTGCCCATGTAAGTCAGCTTAAGATTGGTGCTGATAACTGAGATGCTGAACCATATGTTGTTCTTCACTTTAGTGCGTCTCATCTTAACCCCTGTTCCTTTTTAGAGGGTCGAAGGTGGTAGGGGGGAGGGAACTGAGCTGTTCACACCTTCCTATTGATCCTGGTCGCTTGTTGAACTACTTTGATATCTGTTTCTTAATGACTTGCTAGGGGGGGGGTTCTGTACTTGAAGAATTTTAGTTGCATGTGCAGCTCTCCTCTGGGTTTGTCCATTCTGGATGTTGAGAGGGGTCGCTAGCCGGGAAAGCAGGTCCGATCGCTGTGTTGTGGTTGGTAATTGTATTGGCGATCATATACTGTGAAGGTCACACCCACACCAGCTGAAAAATCCAAGATACCCTCTACCTTCATGGTTGTGGATTGCATCTTCTGAGTTGGCACAGTTACCATTTCTGCTACATTGGTGGGTGGATGTGGTCCCACCAGCATTCCTTATCTCAGCAAGTTTTGGCATAAAAATAACTTATAAGCACTTTGTTTTACATGTGAATAAGTATTGGAAGGGACCTACGAACATTCCTGCTCCTTGCTGAACCCTGGTTATTGAAATTTGTGTAGGGTTCATGCCTATAGCTTCGTGTAGCTATCACTAGTGGCCGTTATTTGACCTTAATTTTTAACGTGCCTCAGCATTCTTCATAATTAGAATATTCCTGAGTTATTCTTAAGACAGTTTTATAGAGCTCACGTTGGTGAATTCTTGATCAAATATTACCTAATTAAGCATAGAGATTAATTTCTTAAAATGATGAGTGTGTGTCTTAGTCATTTACTCAGGTGTTGAAACTTTTATTAATTCTATTTTAATTAAAACACAAGTTCAGTCTCTAAAATTATATGCATGTGTTATTGTGAACATTAAGGTGTTCAAATTAATTCAAAACATCTGTATCACCAATTTCCTGTGGGCCTTGAACATATAACATCATTGGAGCTCGTGCATCGATTGTATGTGCCTGTATTCATCGGCAAGACAGAGATATACGGGAATGCTCAGCTAACGATGACGACGTGACCTGCCGGTAGCGGTGTGAGTGGTTGAAAGCCCAGGTTTACTGAGGGCGTGTAAGCACTCTGTTGGGCCAATCATAGCTGGGAGGTGACGGCCTGGCCTGTGGAGTGTTTTTGGTGCCATCACACCAGTTGCTACTCATCCATTAGAGGAAGCAAGCTTACTTAGGGAACCATTGTGTGCCCATATTGTGGACTATATGGGGATGCAGTATTTTTGTTCTCAAATGATGTATGAATCACTACATCCCAGTTCTTTTCAGGTGTAGTTGTTACTTGCGGTCATTCCTCCAATTTGTGGTTGTGAGCCAATGAGACTCATTTGTATTTTTACCAGGCTGCATTAGGCAATTTTCTCGACACATGTGCACAATTTGCAGTGAATGTGGATAATAATCTGATTTTTTTGTCTACTGCGAAGTTACTGAGTAGCATGGCTGGGTCATCTGCATAAGCAATCCCACGCTTTCTGTCAAATCATGTCACCTGTCTGGTGCATTACTTATTCAGTGCTTGCCAGTCTTGTTTAATTCATTGGTGTGTTGTATTTTATTGAAACAGTGTTTAACACTTTCAGTGCTTGCCAGTCTGGTTTAATTCCATGGCGTTTCATATTTCATTAGAATACTGTTTATTACTTTCAGTGCTTGTCAAACTTCTTTTATGTTTTGGTCTTTTATATTTTACTAGATAGTGTTTAATTCTGCTTATACATGTGTATTACAGGACAGATTAGCCATTATTTAATGTCTTATTTATCAACTCATGAGGCAACCCCAGAAAGGGGTCCTGTTGTATGTTTTGGCTATTCTTGTGACATTATACAAATAATTTTTCAAATTCTTCACACATTTCTGGGAAAGATACCTATTTTTGCAAGGTAACTGGCCAGCTGATCCCGGTAAGTCCATAATACTTCTCATTAGCTGTTTTCCAAACTAGCTGCCTGTGTAGTAATTCTCTTGTAATTTGTTTGTTTTCTGTTTCTGCCAACAGGGCTCAGTTGATCCTGTGTTTACATTTGGTTGGCTATTGCCACTGTTTGCTTTCCTGTAACCTCTTAAATGAAGCATTTGCCTTGCTCTGGTGTTTTGTATTTCAATTGCATATGATTTGATGCAACTAGTTTCTTCCAAATCTAAACAACCCCATCTAGAGGCAGCCTTTAGTGTAGGTTTAACCTGATTTTTTGCTCTGCCACTACACTGTAAATCACTCTGTGTTTATAAGCCTGATAAAGTCCGCCTATGGAGGAGCGTTCAGATGTAAGCTTAAGATCCTTCAAAATATTTTCTAATGGATATCTTGTACTTTACCACACTTTGTGTAAATCCTGAAGCACCTTCATCAATTTTAAAGTTTGTTTGCATGGATACTGGCCATTAATTCTGCTATCCTGTACATGTCTTCAATGCTATTAAAGTATCGTGTAGTGAAATTCTGTTCACTTAAGAATCGACAGTGTTGCCATAAAATGGTCTTCATAGCCAAGACATCATGCTCCTTAATAAAATTTATGTGAAATTGTATTACTTAAAATGGCTTCACTGAGGTAGACGTTTATCGCTTGGTCATAAGCCATATGTGCAGTTGCTAAGTATAGTCACATGCTTTGTCAGTTGATATTCTTCAGCATGTAATTGTCTGTCAACAAGCTACGCCATATGGCAATTAATAATCTGGCTGCAACTGCTTAGTATTTTTAATTGTTTTGATAATTTTATTTTTGCCCGCCAACATGGGGCGATCTTTGTTGCTACCTCTTTTTTTTTTATCTTACTCCCATGCATTTTAAAGATTGTATTTACCTGTATATTTTGTCAGTATAAAGAGTTCAACTGACCCTGGTAATAAATTGCTGTTCATGTGCACATTATTTTGTGATCCCAGTATATTTCCGCTCCCCAATCAACTCCCTACCTGGTTGCTTTAAAGATCACGTGGGGTGAACAGGCACAGTTACTTTGTTTTAAGACGACACTGTAGGTATGGCAACGACAGCTATGAGTACTCACCTTGTGTACTAATAAACTGCTTCAGCTGTATTTAGTACTTTTTTTAGATCATTACTGGCTTCATGCCACTAAAGGCCACATCTTCTTGTGAAAACATAACTAAAATATTATAACTAAAAAGATACTCATCTGTTCATCTGGACAATGAATGTTGGGTACAAAGTTCCGAGCCTTTTAGCTCTAATGTTTTAGTTACATGTTCACCTGAACATATAGCTTTTAGTGCCTTGAAATCATAAGTGATCTAAAAATTAAGGAAGATATTTAACAGTACCCAAGACTTCATTTGTTTGATATGACCAGGCCAAACGCCTGTGTGTGATCTGTAATTTATTTCTGTTATATAATTTTAATACGTAATCTGTATTTGTTTACCTTAAGAGCCAAGTCAAGGTACTGTTTGATGTGAAGGCTGAGTTCAAGATGATAAGCTTAGGTCAACACACTCATTTTCAGCTCCTTGTCACAGTGTTTCAAACTTGTCAAAAAACGTCTCTGTTTCTAGCTCTTGTGTGAAGTAAAATTTTCCACATTCAGTTTCTTACTGATTGCACAAGCTAAAAGACTGAGTAAATGTTTTCTGGATTTACTGAATTTTTTGTAAGTTTCATTCTAAAATATTACTCTAAATTATTCTTAACAGTCTTCTGAGTGCCTCTGAACCAAGATTTTAAATTTTGGTCATAATTACCAATTCACATATGCTAAAAACTGAAAATAAATAAAAATAAAGATATCAAATGTTTGAGTTCTAATGCCCAGCACCTTACCACTTTCAGATCCATGTTCCCTGCCATCTTCAGGCGAAGTGTCAGATAACAGCATAGTGTGATCCCTTATGGCTACTGGACTGCAATGTCTTCTGCTGAGAGAGTATCATTTTGACCAATTATTTGCTTATGAAAGAAAATGTGTCAGCCTGTGATGCTGGCAGGGAGTCTGAGTTTCTATCCTAGTGCTGACTGTGCAACATAAATATTTCTTGTGGCACTTTCAAATAGGAGCATTCTTGATAAATTTATGCTAACACAATGTTAGACACCACCAGGTCTCCTTACTCAGAATCCCCCCCCTTCAACAAGATAGGTTGAGAGACACTAGCAACGCATGTGGAAGTGCCATTACGTAGTAAAAAAGTTAGTTTTAAAGATGCTTTAGCTGGTAATGTTTGCAGTAGTAATTTCATTATGCATTTGAACATTAGAGGTCTATCTGAAGGAATGATCAGCAAGCTTTATGATATAGAAATTTTGTTAGAAAGTATGAAACAATCTGTAAAGGTAATATGTCTAAATGAGCATTGGCTTTAACCTGAAAATATCAAACTCCTCAATAAACTTACAGGTTACAAACTAGCTACCTACTTCTGTAGGACTAATGGGTATGGTGGCTCTTGCATACTAGTGCATTCCACAATAGGCTATGAAATAAGACAGAATTTTAGCTATTTAAATGAAGAACATACATTTGAGAGTTGTTGCATTGAACTTAGAGAGTATAACATGCTAATCATCAGTATATATCGCACCCCTGGGTACCACATAAGTTCTGTATTCCTAGAAAAATTTGAGACATTGTTATATAAATTAAAAACAGGAAAAATGCATAAGAAAATAGTTATATGTGCTGATCTCAACATTGATGTAAGAACTGATGACAAATTTTCTTTACATTTAAAGAACCTGGTAGCTACATATGGGCTAAATCTAAATTTTGATCAATGCACAAGAATTACAGCAACCTCTTCAACTTGTATAGATAATGTTGTTAGCAGTTATAATTACAGTGTAAAAGAAAAATTTATTCTAGATCTAGGAGTCTCAGACCATTCAGCACTATTTGTATCACTATCAAAACTAAACCCAGCCTGCCCAACAAAAAGATGTAGGAGCTTTAGTGAAGGAAATGTAGAAGAATTTATTAAAAAACTAAACTCCACTGTGTGGTCAGTCAGCAAAGACACTTCCACAAATGAAAACTACAATAACTTTTTAACTGAATTTATGAGTGTATTCAATGAATGTTTCCCTGTTATAACAGTACAGACTAGGACTCTTAAAAATAGATCATGGATAACAAAAGGAATAAAAGTGTCTAGTGCTACAAAGAGGAAACTGCATATGGAGGCAAAAGTAAATCGAAGTCCTGAATTTCTTAAATACGTAAGCACATACAAAAAAATATTTGACAAAGTAGTTAAATTAGCAAAGCGTATTGCAAATAATATCTATATCTCAAATGCTAAAAACAAATCAAAAGCTGTTTGGTCTGTTATAAGAAGTGAGATCGGCAATGAAATGGAGAAAAAATGCCCCTCAAAACTAATGATAAATGGTAGAGCTGTTACAGATCCCAGTACCATTTGTGAATCCTTCAATGACTTCTTCATAAATTGTAATAAAACTAGTGATTATCCACCACCAAGTACAAAGGGTAGTGCTGCAGAGCAAAATTGCACGGGTTTTAAATTTTCCCATGTTTCCAGCTCTGATGTTATAAAAATCATAATGTCCCTAAAAAATTTAAACTCTGTGGGTTGGGATGAGGTCCCCACTAAAATAATAAAAATAGCCTGTCATAGTATTGCGCATCCACTCTCCCTCTTAATCAACCAGTCTTTTGATGAAGGATGTTTCCCAGACCGATTAAAATATGCAGAAGTAAGGCCAATTCATAAAAAAGGCAAACAAGATGAAATGGGAAACTATAGGCCTATCTCACTATTACCAATTTTTTCAAAAATATTTGAAAGAGCAGCATGTGATCAGATGCAAAATTACAATTCATCCCACAGCATTATTTTACGCAATCAGTATGGTTTCAGGAAAGGCTGCAGCACAACTCGGGCAATAAACGAACTGGTCACAAAAGTTAGCAGATGTCTTGACGATAGACTGTGTGTATCGGGCATCTTCTGTGATCTTACCAAAGCTTTTGATACGGTAAATCATGACCTGCTTCTCCAAAAACTGACAAACTATGGTTTTCAAGGAAAATCTCTTAATTGGATGTCGTCATACTTGGCAAACAGGAAACAAAGAGTACTTGTAAACAACAGTAACAAAAAATTAGTCTCTGGCTGGAAACACACTCAGTTAGGCGTACCGCAAGGTTCTATATTAGGGCCTCTACTATTTTTGTATTATATTAATGATATGCCATGCCAGGTTCAGTCCGATACCATCCTCTACGCAGATGACTCAACAGCAATAGTATGCTGCAAAACTGATAAAGACTTAATCCATCGTATTGAGCAAACACTTGGGGAAGTGGAGAAATGGGTAAAAAATAACAGCTTGAAATTAAATCTTACAAAAACAGAAATTGTTCATTTCACCACAAAACAATCGGCTCAATGTATAAATGAAATAACATACAAAGACAAAAAATTGGACACTGCAAACTGTGTCAAATTCCTTGGGGTACTAGTGAATAAGAATATGCTGTGGGGTTACCATGTAGACAGCATACTAAGTCGACTGAACAGTCTCGTATATGCCATGAATGTCCTATATAGCATTACTGATTTAGCTGTAAAGAAAACTGTATATTATGCATATTTTGTATCAGTCATAAGGTATAGTATAATTTTTTGGGGGTCTGAGAAAACAAATCTGCTCAAAGCCTTTAGGCTACAAAAAAAGATAATCCGAGCCATGGTAGGAGCAAAAAGGAGACAACACTGCAAACCTATATTTGAGAAACTAGATCTAATGTCCATACCTAGCTTATATATATATGAGCTTCTCATATTCACAAAAAGAAACCCACAACTTTTTGAAGGCAACTGCTTCTTGCATCAGTATGAGACCAGGCATAGAGCAAGTTACATGTTACCTACCCATAGACTAACACTATATGAAAAAACTCCACATTATATGGGCATGAAATTTACAAATACTATCTGGAAGGGGAAATGTGACCCACCTCTAAAATATACTGAAGGAGACTTGGAAACATATCTAAAAAATAAATGCTACTATACGGTAGAAGAATTCTTGAATGATAACCATGTAAAAATAATTCTATAGATCACCACAATATGTATTATGACAAATGTGTAAAATACTTTATTATGATAAATGTGTAAAATACCTGTATAGCAACACATGTATTATAACCTAAAATTAAGTTTATTAGTCTGTATGTAGTATAAAAACTGACAAGTCACCTATGTCGCAATCCTTGATTGTATAAGTCATGTTACGTGATAATAAAATTTGATTTGATTTGATTTGATTGAACAAAAGATCACTTCCAATGGAATCTGACTCTTCATCTTTGTTGTAACATGCTTCACAATGAAGCTGCCTCTCAGTCAATAATCCAAGAAGATTTCAATTTCTTTATTGTTAGATAAAATACTGTAAATCTCATTTTTAGTTCCACACGGTCCTTTTCTTAAAAATGGGTTAAACACGAGAGTAAGCTGATGCACTACACCTGTCTCAATACCATTTCAATACAACATAAATTTTTAATATTGAGGATTATATGAAGCTCCCTATGCAAAAAGCAAAATGGTCAAAGGATAAGTTGTTACATACATGAAAAGGACATAAAAGTTCAATATTTAAGAAAGCAAGAATTTTTATTAATGGTGTGCTTCCAGGTAATTCAACCAAGTTGTTTATTTCGTTTTACAGACTGTATTCAACAACCAATCAAGCTGTCTTCTACAACTGCTGCAAGGTGTGTTCTTGTGCCTACTTGCTGCCTGGACTCCAGACTGTGACATATCGATGATGTTGCATTGTTATCTATAGATGTGTGACCACATTTCCAAAACCATCATATGGACCCCAAATGGGAGTTGAAAAGAATTGACATTTTGTGGAAAGATACTTGCAAATTTGATTTAAACTATTTGGTTTATGCTACAACAATGAGGGTAGTTTGAAAAGTTCTTGGAACAGAATAGAAAAAAAGTATTTACATAGCTGAAACTTTTCTTTATTTTTCAATGTAGTCTCCTTGTATATTAATGCACTTGGACCAATGATGTTCCAGTGCCTTGATCCCAACTCAAAAATGAGTTTCCTCCATGACTGCAAAATAGTTGTCAACTCTGGCTATCAATTCTTCTTTTGAAGTGAATCATAAGTCTGACGGAACCATATCAGGTGAATAAGGTGGGTATAGCAACAACTCACACCTTAGTTCGTGTAATTTTGCCGTGGTGATGGCACAAGTGTGGGCCCTAATTGCCTTGATGGAAGATGACTTTCTTCCTTGCTAAGCCAGCCTTTTTGTTGCTATCTGTCGGTTAGCATAGTATTCTCCAGTAACTGTTTGCCCAGTGGGGAGATAATCTACAAACAGAATACCCTTCGCATCCTAGAACACTGATGCCACGACCTATCCTGCTGCAGGAATTGTCTTTCTTTCTTTCTTTGGTGGTGGGGAATCAGCATGTTTCCACTGCTTTGACTTGTTTTGTCTCTGAGGTATAGTACTGCACCCAAGTTTCATCTGTGGTTACAAACTGCCACAAAAAATCTTATTTGTTTCTCCTAAAATGGCCCAAACATTGTTCCGATACAACCATTCTCGTGCGTATTTGATCCAGCATAAAGAGGCGCGGCACCCATATTGCAGTTAATTTTTTCATTTCTAATTCTTTAGCTAAAATGTGATATACCATTTCAGAAGACATTTGGCAAGCATAAGTAATTTCACACACTTTCAATTGGCGATCCTCTATGACCATTTTGTGATTTCTGGAGTAGTCACACATCTAGGCTCGCCAATGCACGGATCATCATCTAAGCTTTCCCGATCAAATTTAAATTCACTTGTCCACTTGGCAATAGTTGAATATGAAGGAATATAGCCCCTCCCAGTATATTCTGGAAATCGGCATGAATGTCCTTTGCTTTCATACTTTTCATTATGTAGTATTTAATCACTGCTCAAATCTCGATTTTTCCCCATCTTCGCAAATCACTACGCAGGATCAACAGAGCCACATCACCACCACAGCTGTCTTCCAAGAGCACTGACGTGGCATGTGTTTACAGGCAACAGTCCAATGACTATCATGTGAACAATTCGTTGTGCTAGTGCTGACCTCTCATGATGATTCTGAGAACTTTTCAAACCACCCTCGTACATATGTGATTGTAACTTTTTGTTAAAATTCACACAATGAAAAACTCAAAAAGACCTTGCATTACTAATCGAGTAAATATTTTATTTATTAATGTAGGCTTCAGTGGCCATTGTCACAATCAGTAAAATTTTTCTGAGTTTATGATCGCATAGTCAGTATGTAAAACGACCAATGTTTTGGTCACTGTTGCAATTGACCTTATTCATCTAATTCTGATAGGCTGTTAAGGATGATGGAGAGGGCTGTTAGAAGTTCTTTATTAGTGTTTTTATTAGTTCTTTTCATTGGTGGAAACCCAGTGTTTTGATTGGTGTTTGCATTACTGCTTGTGACTTGTGGAAACCGGTGAATGGAAAACCAGGTGGCAGGCGTGACCTGTTGTTTTCCTGCCTCCTAGCACCAGCTGAGGCACACCAGTATTCCACATACCTGCAGCCTCTGCGGTATCCCATGTGCCTGTGTGTATTGCTTCATATGAGCTGTTGTCCCAAAATGCTGTTATTGGTGGCAGCCAAGATGTCGGAAGTCGATATCCGCCTTCTCTGTTCATGTTGGCAGGTCGCTTGGCTATTTATATTGCCCTTCTAATCTTCCTCCTGAAAATAAGAGGCTGTTTCGCTAGGACGCAAGATTCACAAAAATCAATCTGTTTGTTGCTCTCATCCTCATGTTCCGCCACCACTGACTTGGCATGTTGTCTTAGTCGGATATAAATTTGGTGTTTAGATATCCATGTGCTGATGGATCGTCCTGTCTTGCCTACATACACAAAGCCACATCCGCACCTGATTTCATAAACTCCAGCAGCATGTAGTTTTGTCAACAGCATCTTTCGTTGTGCAAAGAATATCTTTTATTCTGTTTCTACTTTGGAAAATTGGCTCGATGCCTGCTAGGCGAAGAATTTTGCCCACCCATTTAGTGACACCTTAAATGAATGGTAATAGAATAATGTTTTGTGAGTTCTTCAGCTCTGCTCTATTGCCTTCATTCTTTGTTACCATAGCTTTAACTGTTGGTTACATCCCATAACCATTAGCACCAGAAACGGACTTGAGGTTTAGTGGTTCACCCTTTAGATGTTCCTTATCATTGATCCTGTGAGCCCTCTTGGTTGAAGTGTGTAGGGTGGATTCATTCTGTGTAGGGCGGTGATGAGAGGAGGCATGTAGGTACCAATCAGTACAGCTTGTATTCCTATTACTCTATGGCCCAGTTTACCATCTGGCTTTCTGTTAACTTTCATGACAAGGAAAGACAGCAACGCATTCTTTTAGTCTCCATAGTGAATTGGATTCTGCTGTGCGGAAATTTGGTAGCTCTTCTTCCCTATGTGGCCAGATAACAAAGGTATCATCAACATATCAGAGCCAACATTCTGAGAATAATGGTGCAGACTGGAGTCATGTTGCTCCAAATGCTCCCATGAAGATGTCTGCTACAACAGGCAAGAGAGGAGAGCCCATTGCTACACCATCTGTCTGTTCATAGAATTCCCCTTCCCACCTGAAATAGGTGGTCATTAAACAGTGGTGCACTAGGGTGCAGATATCGGGTGCCATGCATTCCTCTAAGATTTTCATGTTGTCTTGTACTGGTACATTCTTTAATAAAGACTTCACATCAAACCTAACCATCAGGTCTGTGGCAAAGATACGCTTTTCTTTTAGAAGTTCTACAATATGGGTGAAGTCCTTAACATACAAATTTGTGTGGCTCACCAAATGTTGGAGCTTTGGAGCCAGTTCCTTTGCTAGACTGCATGTCAGTGAATTAATGGTACTCACAATTGGTCATAAAAGAAAAGCCTCTTGATCGACCTTCGGTACACCATATATCCTTGGTGCCTGTGGAACTTGTGGGATGAGTCACAACTACTGCCTGGCTTTCCACTCACTGATTTACACCAATCACAAGCAGTAATGCTAACACCAACCAAAACTTCGGCTTTCCACCAATGAAAAGAAATAATAAAAGTACGAATAAAGAACTTATAACATCCCTCTCCTTTATCCTTAACAGCCTATCAAAATTAGATAACGGCCACATCTGCAGGTATATACAAAATGAAGTTTTATCATTCAGCAAGAAACAAAACACCGTGAAGGTCACTTGCAATGTAGGTAGTTTTACCTATTGATAATACGAACACAAACCCAGAAAAATTTTATTGATGAAATATTTTATTGTTGTCACTTGCAGACACTAAATATCACCTTAATATACTGCAGTCTTTAGCTAGGTTAGAAAATGATTATTATTTACATAGGTTATTTGTTTCTCACTCTCAACTGTCCTAGGAGCTTTGCCACGGGTGGTTCCTGAAAAATGTTTTTTGTTACGTTTCACAGAAGAATGGGTGTCATTCAGAAGTTTGATATTTTCAAGTAGAATTTTGTAAAAGTCAAAACATGACATATCCTGACAATGAGTCTTACTTCTTAACAGTTTCCACACTAAACCTACTCCTTTTGTCAATCCATAAAGTGTTTGTCATAAAGAATACTCTTTTTGCAACTCCATCAGTGCCAGTTAGAGCAAGCAAAAACATGGTAATGAGCAGCAAATCCTTGCAGCAGGTATTTTGAGATGCAAGGAAGCTGAAAATGATGTACCTTGTTCATTTTGGTTTAATCAAAGAGTGTGTTTTCTTTATTCTTTGGGTATGACATTTGTTCTCCATTATGTTATGCTACAAATCACTTAAATACACACAATTTCAAAATATACAGCAAAGTAATTGAGAAATGGGGCAATAAATATGTATCTAGTTGCAGCAATGAGACACTTAAGCTAAATAGGTGACAATCCCATATAAAACAGTATGTCTGGTCACCCTTGTCTATAGCTGAGTGGAACTTCTGGTATTTTCTACGCCTTTTGATGCTTTATTGATTTTCAGGGTCCACATAGTAATTTCAGTGTTCTACAGCTCTCATAGATAAGACGGCCACTGGAATTTTAATAAATTGAGAGGTAGACCCCAAGAATTGTTTAAATTGAAATTTCCATCCCAGTTTCCTAGTTTTTTTGTCATCTTTATTAAAATTGATGTTCAGCAACATCCACTTCAGTAGCTGACTAATCAGAGTGGCTGATGGCCATGAAGGGGACCATGGTTCTAATCCCAGTACTGCCAACGTGTTTTCCTTAGTGGGAGGACTGGTGTGGGGTGCAATCAGTCTCATGAGCACAACTGAGGAGCTACTTTACCAACAAGCAGTGGTTCTAAGATCAAGGACGCCAACAACGAATGTGAAAATGGTGTGCTGACCACATGCCCCTCCATATAGCATCTGATGACACCATTGGCAGAGGATGACACAGCAGTCAGTCACAACTTTACATTACAAGTGTTCACCAACAGCTGATTTGCTTGATTGTTTTAGTTGGATGTGTCGCAGATGTTCCTTGCACCTCGCCGTGACTGTTCTAATACCGTACCCAAATGCAGGGAGACAATTATTGAGCTGCATGAGGAAAAAAAAAATGTAAATTAGTCACAAACTATGGTGTGCACACACTTTATTCAGCATGTAAACATCACTACAGATATTCAGATTTAGGTTATGAAATGTTCGATGAGCCTGCCATCATTGGCGATGATGTGGCACAACCGAAAAGCAAAATTTTGCGTGACCTACTGAAGTGTCAGAACATCAATGCTGTCAATGACCTGCTGAATGGCTGTTTTCAGCTCAGCAATGGTTTTGGGGTTATTGCTGTACACCTTGTCTTTAAGCAAGCCCCACAAAAAAGAGTTGTGCATGTGTTCAGATCCGGAGAATATGGTGGCCAATCGAGTCCCATGCCAGTGGCCTCTGGCTACCCCAGAGCCAAAATGGAGTCCCCAAAGTGCTCCTCGAGGACATCAAACACTCTCCTGCTTTGATGGGGTTGAGCTCAATCTTGCATGAACCACATCTTGTCGAAATCAGGATCACTTTGGATAATGGGGACGAAATCACGTTCCAAAACCTTTATGTACCATTCAGTAGTCACGGTGCCATCAAAGAATATCGCACCAATTATTCTGTGACTCCACACTGCACATTAGACAGTCACCCATTGAGGGTCAAGAGACTACTCGATCACAAAAAACAGATTCTTTCTACCAAATGTACTAATTTTGCTTATTGACGAACCCACCCAAATGAAAGTGGGATTCATCAAGCATGTGCATATTAATTCCCACCATGCCCGGCGGCCAACAGTGCAGTTTGTACATTCTAACACAAACCGTTCAGAAGTTATGATGATTTTATTTTATATAGTTCAATAATTATCACCCCGTAAGACATGCAGCATTTAAATGGAATTCAGTACACACAGCTTTAAGAGGTCTTTATCATCCTTAACAGTACAAAGAAGACTTTCTGTCTTTGTTAATGGCAGCAAAATACAATGGATGCCATATTTCTGTATCAGTCTACTGATCTTTCTGGAGTTTGTACCAGCACAAGGCAAACAACTCTTGGCTTACCATCTCTTTTTCTCTCTCAGCTCCTTCTGCAGGCATAGTTTATGTTGACCGCATGACTGTAATGTCTTCCTAATTTGTTGATCTGAGTATCTATTCCTTTAGAATACTGTTCATAGGTGGTGTTGTAGTTCTTTGGTGATGTTCTTATTGTCTGAGAGCATTCCAGCTCTATGGACTCTATTCCCATCAACCATAAATCTCTCTCTCTTTTTCTCTCTCTAACTCTACTTCATTTACTTTGCTCTGAATGATTTGTCTTTCTTCGAACATTAGCCTTGAAATTTTATTTAATCATCTGATTTAATTTTATTTGGAACTTCATAGAATTATTATGTGAAGCTATCACTAGGACTGGGAGAGTTAAGTCTTGGTTCAAAGACCAAAGACAAGTTTTCAGTGCACTACTAGTATCCTA
This sequence comes from Schistocerca gregaria, assembly GCF_023897955.1. Classification (NCBI taxonomy): domain Eukaryota; kingdom Metazoa; phylum Arthropoda; class Insecta; order Orthoptera; family Acrididae; genus Schistocerca; species Schistocerca gregaria. The sequence continues at coordinate 683,933,934 of NC_064922.1, forward strand.
AGTGCTTTCTAATACAAACCGAGCTTTTATGTATTGCCTGTTGGCTTCTGTCGCAGGGTCATCAGCCTACATTTGTTTATTGATTTTCCCGATGCTTTGCCAACGCAAGTGGCTGTTACTGACGAAGGTTCACAAAGCGCTCACACATTAATATGACAGATACATACAATCTCAGGCCATGGACTCAATTTCAGGCCACCACCACTCATGCCAGTGAAAAGCGAGGAAAATTGTTAAGTACAGAGGATACTTTTTACAGCTTCATGCTTTGTGAAAATCGACACCTATTTCTTTCATACACCATTTCTTTTGATTATGTTTCACAGTTTTGTAGTTTATCACACCCAATGCAGAATACTACCTACACAATTTACAAGTAATTTGAACAATTTAGGATGCACTAGTATTTATAGAAAGAAACAATAACTGAAAAAGTGATGTGCAGGATTTTCTAAAATATTTCTTCAAATCCAGGTACCTTTTAATCTAATAATGAACATATGAAGGAAACCAAATTTTTACTAGATATGTATGATGTGTTGGCTGGATGCTAATGTATTTACTTAGACGCAATAATTACACTAACCAGATTAAAAATTATTATTTGTTACATTTTAATTTTTAGAACACTAAATAAGCAAATAAATTTGCAGAAAGTAAATAAATAAATAAATAAATAAAATAGTGCAACAGTTTATAGACACATGTGCCTAAATTTTGAAAAGCACAACTTCAGGAAAATTGTGAATTAAAATTTCAGTCATATTAAAAGGTTTTTATTAATTTCCAGGATTGTGGAAGGCATGACATCAGCAACTGTATTGGTTTACCAAAGTATACAACAAATTGCAAAAAAACACCTAAGTTGCATTATTAATTTTCTTTATTGATGACTAGTTTTGAGCCCTAAGCTCATTATCAAATCATCCGCTAAGATATGCAATTCTATCCATTATGATGGCCACATGACTGCTCATTTTCGTTAAACATGTCATCATGAAATTAAGCATGACTCAACACATTAGATGAATGAAGTTGAATCCTGCATCACTTTACACAATGATGTGTTCAACTAAAATGGGCAGCCATGTGGCTGTTATAATGGATAGTATTGCATAGCTCAGTGGATGACTCGATCATGAGCTTAGGGTTCGAAACTGGTCATCAATGAAGAAAATAATACTGCAGTTTCAGTTTCTTTGCAATTTATTGTATAATTTCGTATTAACATGTGTCTCAGAACATAACTGAAGCACGGTCATAAATCTGCTGCATGTCTTCATCTTCTAGCTTTTTCTTGGACTCTTTTTTTGTTCTTATTGTGCCATTTGTGAATGTAAATTAATTGTGTTTATGTCAACATATCTCAGCAAAAATAACTGCTAGTTCTTTTTGCTGTACCTAATCAAAACTGACAAACACAATGTTTGTGTTATATATGTTTTTCATCTAAAGTTTTGTTTATATTAATTTATATTAAGGACACTGTGTTTAAAACCTTTATACAATGTCCTAAGTGTAAGCTAAATAGTATAAACAAAAATATGTACATATTCCAGACCACATTATATTCCATGCAAAGAATAAAGATGAAATGCATATGACATAAAAATTGTGTTTTACTCAGTTGCAATCAGAATGTCCCAAAGTTACAATTAACAACATACCACAATATTATATGCAAAGTATGACAGGAAATTTGAAGAAATTATATTTGCGTAGTAGCAGACTTCTACATATCATCCTGTGGGGGTATTGCAATGTACTTTCATGCCGGTATTCAGTTATTGTTTGCTGAAGCATCTTCTTTCATAAAAAAGTAGCAAAGTGAAAACAATGTAATAGTGTACATTGCCTGAACCTAACTGAATGACAAACTAGTAGAAAGAGTTAAGGGCGAAAGACAAGCAATGCCACTGCTGACACAAAAATTTGATCGTCCCTCAAGAACTGATACATTAGTTCTCCTCGGTAGTATGGACTGCTTTGTTTTTTGTTAGAGCCCTTGAATTTTCTTTTATTGAATTTCTTCATGTGTGGCATTATTAGTATTTACTGCACACTAATGGACATCTAGATTCACTAAAATCTGTAGTACTTCGGCAACAAACTTTCAAAGGACATAAACAAAGCACTTCACCAACACATAAAATCAACAAGAGCAAAGCTGATTGTTTACATTTTATAAACTATCTGTGCTACTAACACAAACAATACATCCCAAACAGAAACACTGCAAGCAAAAACTTTCCAAGTGTTTTGTGAAATGCTAATCATTTGCAATAATTTAGGTAATGGCAGTGGGAGGGCGGCAAGGAAGCATATATGGCCATGAGTTTAAAATGTAGTATACAGTGGGTATTTGTCATTCGAAATAAGTAATAAAAAATCTAATTTTCCATCATTAAAAGGTGCCCTGCATCCTTCAAAAAAACCTGAAGATCCTTGAGACAGACACCAAAAGGCAATACATCAACAAGTGGCCACAAAAACCTCAAAAATTTAGAGCTTTTACCTTATTTTATTACTTCAATTATTAAATTTAGTACTAACTATAAACAATGTTGAATATAAATTACATAAAAGGATAGAATAAAAAGTAAAGTAAATGGAAAAGCGAACATAAAAATACATATACGGAACTATAAGAAGAAAAAGATGGATAAATGTCATATTGTGTAAGAGAACATCAGTGAGCATTTATCAGGGTACAAGAGATGGGAAGAGACAAATTAAGAAAGTTATCAATAGCGTAACTGAAGCACAAGCACATAAGTAGAGTAGTAAGGTCTTCAGTACTAGGCTGCAAAAGCCATACTATTTTACAAGGATAAAATATTTGTCTAGATCTAATACAAAGGGAAAAAAAAGACGACTTACACTCAGGAAGCAAAATTACAGTTCTGCCAACAGGTACATTAAAATTTAAAAAAAGTATAGAATGCATGTTTGGCCATTAGTTGCTTTCTTATTTAAAACCCTAATAAGACAGGTTTAAGTCACAGATCATCTTCATGGTTTAGGGTTAAAACTGACAGACCAGTGATGCTCTGTTTACACATGTTATTTGTATGTTTGCCTTTAAAATCCTGTGTGGTATACTGGAATTCATGCCATGCTCTACACATGAGGCATGACCAGTATTCAAGTAAAGACAGATTTGATGTTTGGACTTAAAGTGTTTTAATCCTACACTGTGAAAATGGCCTGTGACTGACACCAGCTGACAACTGGGTTTTAAATAAAAAAGCATCTGATGGTCAAACATGCAATTCATACATCACTTGATGCCTTCCAAAAAGTCTGAAAAAATTGTGCCTAGCTTTTGAAACTGTTAGTTGCTTCATCAGGCAGGAAAAAGGGATAGGTTTCAGGAGTTTTCTTGGCTGTGGTAGAACAGATGTGTAGTACAATTTAGTAATATGATGTTTAGCTTGGCTTGGTAGGTGACAATTTGGTTGTAAGGTGATGATGTCTACGAATCTGAAAGTGAAATAAAAGCTGCAGTAACAGATTGTTCTGCAGCATATCCTAATGTCAATGGGCAATAATTAATGCATTTTTCATTGTGAAAATTAAACTTGATTGTAAAACAAGAAAAGCTGTATTACATAAAAGACAAAATCTCCGATGAGTATTTTTGTTCATATTATGTACAGATATCATATATCAGTAACACAAGCTGCAAGGGGTAGAACTGCACAACTCTTACTCATATCAATACCTACATAAGAATGGAGCTCTGTTACATTTGTTCCACTACACCAGTCCATTTCTTTGAACGATACATCCTGGGTCATTCCATGTCAATTCAGCCAATTTGAGAAAATGTTTCAGCTGATAGTCTCAAATATGGCTTAAATTTAGCACACCAATGCTACCAAGTGTGGAACATTCATGTACAAAATTTTAAGTTCCCCTGCCAATTAGTTCCAGAATTATGGCTTGTGAAAGAAGGTGGTGTGACCCAGAAATTGCAACCCACATCTGGCAATCTATCTTCAGACCCAGCTTCAGGTCTTAATAACTTCGGAACTACTCCACACAGTCCAGGGAAATTTTTACAACCCAGTAACATCCACTTAGAGAACACACACTACGTATCAAAACACCAACAACATATTTCTGAGTGAAAATAAAAAATTCCAAAAGTTGCTTCAAAAAATGTAATACGTTAAAAGGTACATATTGTCGGTGTCATCTATGCCAAATACTTTTTTTTTTTTTTTTTTTTAGCTTAATGTGGCCTAAACACACACAGAGCTCATCTTGCCCATATCAGTCACACAAACAGAGTTACATGATGCACACGAAAATACAAAAATTTGAAAAATTACCTGAAAAACATAGATTTTCTAAGTGTGGTAGTACAAAACGGACAAGTGATATCAAAGCCAAATTCAAACACTGCATAAGTAGACCATAATATAATATGTGGCAAAATTTCAACTTGTTATTGCAAGGCACTTGGGTACAATAAAAGTTGACAGAGATATATTTGGTTACGTTTTTTTACCACAATTTAGCAAGTAATAGTGATGATGCAGACAGCTTGTTTCAGATAAAGCTGAGCAATTGTTGGGAACCATTAGGCAACAGAAAGTTAAACAATGGTAATTTTCAGGAGCAGAATGAGTCATTGTTAGGCAGGAACAACAAAGGAATCAAGCAACGATTACAGGTTACTCATGTATATAAGATTCTCATTCAGACTGGTCAGTAGTGTTGTGGAAAGTCAGTATGGAGGCAGAAGAGTGTACTAGTGGTGCTTTTATTCAAACAAGTTGCAGTATTGGTAGAGCACAAGCACCTCAATATCATAAAACAACGTATGGAACAAAATGTGGCATTCGCTTTGTACTGTATGATCTGGATGAATCGGGCCAAGATTTGTTGCTATGGAGATCCGGGATGCACCCAGTGGGCACAAGAAGTACAGTTCCAGGAAACTTTACTATTTGTTATCATCATATGAAAGTGTTTCTGGATAAGTATTCTTTCCTACAAAGAAGTTGTTTTGATCCATTTCGGAATCATAAGAAGACAGTGAAGTATAGCCTCAGAGAAATTTATATAAAATCAGTATTGAAAATGAATCAGTACATGGGACTTGACATGAAACCAGGAGAAAAGTTATGTTCCATGTGTGTTACACAGCTAAAAAGTGAGTCATTAAATACTTCAGTGACTGTTCTTGGTTTGTATCCCATGTTGTTGTTGTCTTCAGTCCTGAGACTGGTTTGATGCAGCTCTCCATGCTACTCTATCCTGAGCAAGCTGCTTCATCTCCCAGTACCTACTGCAACCTACATCCTTCTGAATCTGCTTAGTGTACTCATCTCTCGGTCTCCCTCTACGATTTTTACCCTCCACGCTGCCCTCCAATGCCAAATTTGTGATCCCTTGATGCCTCAAAACATGTCCTACCAACCGATCCCTTCTTCTAGTCAAGTTGTGCCACAAACTTCTCTTCTCCCCAATCCTATTCAATACCTCCTCATTAGTTACGTGATCTATCCACCTTATCTTCAGTATTCTTCTGTAGCACCACATTTCGAAAGCTTCTATTCTCTTCTTGTCCAAACTAGTTATCGTCCATGTTTCACTTCCATACATGGCTACACTCCAAACAAATACTTTCAGAAACGACTTCCTGATACATAAATCTATATTCGATGTTAACAAATTTCTCTTCTTCAGAAACGCTTTCCTTGCCATTGCCAGTCTACATTTTATATCCTCTCTACTTCGACCATCATCAGTTATTTTACTTCCTAAATAGCAAAACTCCTTTACTACTTTAAGTGTCTCATTTCCTAATCTAATTCCCTCAGCATCACCCGATTTAATTTGACTACATTCCATTATCCTCGTTTTGCTTTTGTTAATGTTCATCTTATATCCTCCTTTCAAGACACTGTCCATTCCGTTCAACTGCTCTTCCAAGTCCTTTGCCGTCTCTGACAGAATTACAATGTCATCGGCGAACCTCAAAGTTTTTACTTCGTCTCCATGAATTTTAATACCTACTCCAAATTTTTCTTTTGTTTCCTTTACTGCTTGCTCAATATACAGATTGAATAACATCGGGGAGAGGCTACAACCCTGTCTCACTCCTTTCCCAACCACTGCTTCCCTTTCATGCCCCTCAACTCTTATTACTGCCATCTGGTTTCTGTACAAATTATAAATAGCCTTTCGCTCCCTGTATTTTACCCCTGCCACCTTTAGAATTTGAAAAAGAGTATTCCAGTCAACATTGTCAAAAGCTTTCTCTAAGTCTACAAATGCTAGAAACGTAGGTTTGCCTTTTCTTAATCTTTCTTCTAAGATAAGTCGTAAGGTCAGTATTGCCTCACGTGTTCCAACATTTCGACGGAATCCAAACTGATCCTCCCCGAGGTCTGCATCTACCAGTTTTTCCATTCGTCTGTAAAGAATTCGCGTTAGTATTTTGCAGCCGTGGCTTATTAAACTGATAGTTCGGTAATTTTCACATCTGTCAGCACCTGCTTTCTTTGGGATTGGAATTATTATATTCTTCTTGAAGTCTGAGGGTATTTCGCCTGTCTCATACATCTTTCTCACCAGCTGGTAGAGTTTTGTCATGACTGGCTCTCCCAAGGCCGTCAGTAGTTCTAATGGAATGTTGTCTACTCCGGGGGCCTTGTTTCGACTCAGGTCTTTCAGTGCTCTGTCAAACTCTTCACGCAGTATCGTATCTCCCATTTCGTCTTCATCTACATCCTCTTCTATTTCCATAATATTGTCCTCAAGTACATCGCCCTTGTATAAGCCTTCTATATACTCCTTCCACCTTTCTGCCTTCCCTTCTTTGCTTAGAACTGGGCTGCCATCTGAGCTCTTGATATTCATACACGTGGTTCTCTTATCTCCAAAGGTCTCTCTAATTTTCCTGTAGGCAGTATCTATCTTACCCCTAGTGAGATAAGCTTCTACATCCTTACATTTGTCCTCTAGCCATCCCTGTTTAGCCATTTTGCACTTCCTGTCGATCTCATTTTTGAGACGTTTGTATTCCTTTTTGCCTGCTTCATTTACTGCATTTTTATATTTTCTCCTTTCATCAATTAAATCCAATATTTCTTCTGTTACCCAAGGATTTCTAGCAGCCCTCGTCTTTGTACCTACTTTATCCTCTGCTGCCTTCACTACTACATCCCTCAGAGCTACCCATTCTTCTTCTACTGTATTTCTTTCCCCTATTCCTGTCAATTGTTCCCTTATGCTCTCTCTGAAACTCTGTACAACCTCTGGTTCTTTCAGTTTATCCAGGTCCCATCTCCTTAATTTCTCACATTTTTGCAGTTTCTTCAGTTTTAATCTACAGGTCATAACCAATAGATTGTGGTCAGAGTTCACATCTGCCCCTGGAAATGTCTTACAACTTAAAACCTGGTTCCTAAATCTCTGTCTTACCATTATATAATCTATCTGATACCTTTTAGTATCTCCAGGGTTCTTCCACGTATACAACCTTCTTTCATGATTCTTAAACCAAGTGTTAGCTATGATCAAGTTGTGCTCTGTGCAAAATTCTACTAGGCGGCTTCCTCTTTCATTTCTTAGCCCCAATCCATATTCACCTACTATGTTTCCTTCTCTCCCTTTTCCTACACTCGAATTCCAGTCACCCATTACTATTAAATTTTCGTCTCCCTTCACTATCTGAATAATTTCTTTTATTTCATCGTACATATCTTCAATTTCTTCATCATCTGCAGAGCTAGTTGGCATATAAACTTGTACTACTGTAATAGGTGTGGGCTTCGTATCTATCTTGGCCACAATAATGCGTTCACTATGCTGTTTGTAGTAGCTTACCCGCATTCCTATTTTCCTATTCATTATTAAACCTACTCCTGCATTACCCCTATTTGATTTTGTGTTTATAACCCTGTAGTCACCTGACCAGAAGTCTTGTTCCTCCTGCCACCGAACCTCACTAATTCCCACTATATCTAACTTTAACCTATCCATTTCCCTTTTTAAATTTTCTAACCTACCTGCCCGATTAAGGGATCTGACATTCCACGCTCCGATCCGTAGAATGCCAGTTTTCTTTCTCTTGTATCCCATGCAGACACAAAAAAGTCGGGAAAAGAGACAGGCCCAGCTATGGTAGAAGAAATCTACAAGAAGCTCAAATGGAATTAAAACACAAAATAGCTGACAAACTAATGGTGGAAGAGGAAGAAATATCTGCTCCAAAGGAACAGAAATCATGCCAGAAAGGCTCTGATTTGGACAATATTGTGCATGATTTGAAAGAAAAATCTGTCATATCCACACGCCAGAAAAAAATAGCTATTCTTACCCTTGCACTTTCCAGCTGGTCTATTGACTACACTGTAAAGGAATTCAATGTTTCTACATATATATGGTAAAGCAAGCTAGGAAAATAAAAACAACCCAAGGAGTGCTTCCACAACTTCAGCAGGCTCAGGGTAAGCAATTGAGTTCAAAAATAAAGGTGCTAGTGTTGGGAGTTTTATGAAAATAATGACTACAGCTGAATAATGCCTGAAAAAAAAAAGACTATGTAACAGTGAAAATGGGAAATGTATGTGTACAGATGCAAAAAAGACTGTTGTTATGCAACATATCAGATCTATATGTGGAATTCAAGGAAAAGTATCCCACTACCAAAGTAGGTTTATCATCTTTTTTCAGTTTCGGCCAAAATGGGTTGTGCCTGTAAGTGCAAGGGGCACAAACAATGTTTGTGTTTGTGAGACCCATCAAAATGCTAAGCTGATGTTTGCTGCCATAAAGGATTCTGGTCTGGATTACAAAGGTGCAATGAAGCTGCTAGTGTGTGACATCAGTTCCTGCCAGTGCATGATACACAGGAGTGAAAAGTGTCCTGGTAAGGCAAATCTTGCAGAACACATGAATAAGAAACTGTATGGTGAACTCCTTATGGATGATGATGGACTTGTTTCTTATAAACAATGGACACACATGGATCGTACAAGTCTTTAAACAAAGCAAGGTACAGTGGAAGATTTTGTTGAAATGTGTTGTCAAAAATCGGACAAACTGACCACACACAGCTTCACAGCAACAGCACAATCGGCTATCTCCAGTTTTGTAAGGATAATTTGAAACAAGATGTAAATATAGTAATACTACACTTTTCTGAAAATTATGCATTTATAGTTCAATAGTTGGGACAACAGTCAAGCAACTCTCTAGCCATTTGCGGCTTACTATAGAGGTGAATAATAAGGTGATGTGTCTTTCATGAACCTATGTGTTTTTAGTGACTGTTTAATTCATGATGTCATTGCAGTTCATGCCCACATTCGCATTGTCATGGCATATGTGAAAAACAAGCTGCCTCACATACATTTTGCGATGTACTTCAGTGATGGGGCAGCTGGTCAGTACAAAAACTGTAAAAATCTCAAAAATTTATGCATGCATTACCATGATTTTCAGATTCATGCAGAATGGAATTTTTTCACAATAAGTCATGGTAAAAATGTATGTGATGGTATTGGTGCTTCCATTAAGCGCAATGGCATTACGGGCTAGTCTGCAGCACCTTACAGAAGGTCACATCCTAACACCTTTTCAATTATTTACCTAGATACAGAAAAATATCTCTGGCATACAATCATTCTATGTTTCAAAAGATGAGGTGAAATCAGTCGAAGAGTTGCTAAAAAGCAGACTAGAACACGTTAAAACTGTTGCAGGCACAAGCAGCCATCATCACTTCTCTCCCGCAGACTCTGACAATGTGCAGACTGTCAGATTATAACTATAGGTCCATGCACAACATGTGTCTTCGCAGTGTCTGACTCAGGATTCAGAAGCAAAAGCAGCAACATACAACCAGGTTGGTGTGTTATTGCTGTTTATGATGACAAATGGTACTTAGGATGTGTTGCAGAGTGCTGTGAAGCAGAAGGTAATGTATTTGTGAACTTCATGGCGCCAGCAGGACCAGCAAGATAATTTCATTGGCCATGTTTGGCAGACAAGTGTTGGATTCCTTTTGAACATATTCGTATGACAGTTCCAGTTCCTACCACAGTGTCAGGAAGACAGAACAATTTGTCACTCAATGTACAGAGTACAGTAGCTAAAGTGTGGGAGAACTTCTGTTCGAAGCACAATCAACTGGTTTTTAGTAGTTAAGGTGCAGTAAACATTAATGATAGGTTGTGTTAAATCTGTCTATATGTTGTTGCTTAGTGATTAAACAGTTGTGGGAGAGGATAAGAAGAGGCAGAACAGTTTACGATATCTTTTTACAAAATTGTGTTGTGGAACAATGGCCACATCACGAAATACATCTGTCAACTTCCATTGTACACAAATGTCTTGCAATAACATGCCAAAATTTTGAGATATATATCATTATGGTCTACTTATGCAGTGCATGAAATTTGGATTAAATACCACTTGTCCCTTTTGTGCTACTGCACTTCGAAAATCCACATTTTTCAGGTAATTTTTCAAATTTTTGTATTTTCGTGTGCATGTAACTCAGTTTTTGTGTCTGTTATGGGCATGGTGAGTTTTGTGTGTGTTTAGGCCACATTAAACTAACCACAAAAAAATTTATACCCTTTCTGGGTGAATTATATTTGGCATAGAGGGCACCTACAATATGTATCTTTTAACATATTACATTTTTTAAATCACATTTTGGAATTTTTTATTTTCCCTCAGAAATATGTTGTTGGTGATTTGATTCATGGAGCGTGTTCTCCAAATGTAACTGGGTTGTAAAAATTTCACTGGACTGAGTGGAGTAGTTCCAAAGTTATTAAGGCCTGAAGGTGGGTCTGAAGATAGATTGCCAGATGCAGGTTGCAATTTCCGACTCACGCCACCTTCTTTCACAAATCATAATCCTGGAACTAATTGGCAGGGGAAACTAATACTTTGCACACGAGTGTTCCACACAACAAGGGGTCAAGAAAGTGTGATCCATTTTGATAATTTTGATGAATAATTTCCTTCCCACTGACTGATAACTTCATAGAATTTTCTAAAATCATGCAACTGTTCCTGCTAGCCATATAAACTGCTTCTATGAATGGCCATTTTCTTACAGTGTATTAACAAGGTCTGACAAGTATACATCTTTCCGGCAGCAAAAAAACTCCACGAGATTCAGTACTAGAATGCGTAATCTCCAGATTAATATGTTTACAGCTGAGTGGACATTATTGTGTTTCATGAATAAACTCCCCCCTCCCCCCCCCCCTTCCCTCCCCGCGCCCTTAACCCACCCCCAATGTGTATAAGTCATCTGCCTGACTGTAAGCTTCACACAGTTTCAACAGCAACTGTAGTATTCATCTCACACAATTCTTAGACACTGGAGAAAAACTACTTGCTATCATAGTTGCATGTTGGCTGTCATATAAACCTTCGTCAAAAATTTTGAACAACTAAAACTGAGCACCAAGTTATCTGTCTTTGACGCTATAAATAATAACACAGAAGAAATATGACAAAGCGAACCCAAAGGTGGGAAAGAAGAAAGTATGTTAACATCCCAACAATGAAAGCCTTTGAGTCAGGGCTGAAAAGGAAATTAAGTATACATGATTAGGAAACAGAAAGAAGCTAAATATATGGTAATTTTCCATCTCACTGTGGTAAGGACGAATCGATAACAGTGAATGTTTAATAACAGACATCAATCTTTAACTTCAGTATCATTCCATGACTATACCTATGACAGCATAAACATATAAAGTGATACGGATGCTACATTTAAGATTGTATACATTGCGTGTGTCAGCTGAGGTGAAATAGTTAACTGAACGTAAGCATAGAAGTGGTATTAAACTCACTTTTCCTTGGGATTGACGTTATTGGCGATATAACATCTGTGCCGCTTGAAATGGCTGGCTTTAGATCACCACTTTCTTTATTAGCCCTGTTTTGCTCGTTTCCAGCGTCAGGAGACAGTGACAGTTTTGCAACTGAATCACTGTCTCCCTGACTACTTGGACTTCTACTTTGGTCAGCATCGTGCTGTATCTGCAGCGTTACACCTCGAAAATCAACATTTGGTCCATCTTCTAATAACTGTTCTTCGTTCATCTCCAGGCAAAACCTTACTAACAACAATCATACGTCAAAAACAGTGATTGTCAACAAACCAACTCCCCACGTCATGATTTTATCGTCTGCCGCAAAGATCTTCTGTCATAATCGGCAGATGTGCTAATACTGAACTTCCGTCTTGTGAATTGAGGAGGTTGGAATCTAACCAGTTTGTTGCGAATATATAAACAAAATGCATCTTCGTATTCAATATCTGAGCTTGAAAAAAATTTTACTTTAAACAATCACTGGGAATCTGGGAGACGAGACGATGTATTTCAGAAAGTTTATCGGTTTCATGGTAAAGCTTTTAGTTCTTGTTAACGAAGCAGCATCTTGATAACTTCGTACCATAAAAGTAACTGTGGGAGTTTAGGGTTTTGACGTACATTCGAAGGCAATATTTCGTTGACATTCTTGTATAAAGTAATTAAATTAACTCTGAAACAACGATAAAATATTAAGTTATTATCATCATGATGTACAATCTCTGGCGTTTGTTACGGAGAACATTATTGTTTGAATAGTAGCACAGTTAACTGCGTAAATAATTCGTTGTGTTGGTCGGTAGTTGTATGTAATACAGCCATTTCTAGCCCTTAGATTACATTATCGCAAGTCAGTCATGAAAAAGCCGGCTGTAATTATAGTATGTTATCTGTTTACTTTTCACTGTGCCACACCACCAATATATAAAACTATTAACCCACGGTTACTGAACAGATCAGTTAATAGGACGTTCTATACTCAAAATCAGTTACTCCACATTGATTACGAAATACTTATGGAATATCATGGAAATACATCCGCAGTTGGTTTCATCTTTTCTGTGGAAAGTATATTAGCAAACAATGTCGTGCATCTGGAGGCAGTGCAGTTGGATTCTTTCACGGAATCAAAGCTGAGAATACAAGAGGTAAATGTTGAGAATTTGACCGGAGTATACTGGTTTATAGGTTTCAAGCACCCACTGCTGAACCGACAGTCTGTTCGCCTTAAAACGAGCGCAGTACTTGCACGATGCCTTCGCCCGTTACCAGCTTACATAAATCAAGAAGAAGCGCAGTTAGTTGTATTACATGCTAGCCATTATTTTTATAGTGCATACTGCACTGATCAACAGGTTACAGTTGTTAAACTTCCCAGTCTCAATGTAGAAAGTTATTCAGTTATTCAGCCAACAAAAAAATATTTGAACACCATTTGGTATGGACCTTACAGAGGCATCTCAGCATTCAATACAAGTGACATGCGGATTCATTTTGAGCACAATGCGGCACTTTTAACTGTAAAAAGTCTCAAACGTGTTATCAAAATATCTCCTTGGGGTAACATTGCTGTAGCTGAGAGAATCAGATTACAGAATACTGGAGCTGCCGTAAAAGGCCCGTTCTCCAGATACGTTTATATGATGCACCATGGAATGTCAGATACAACTAGTGCTAACAACATTACACCAGTTTTGCCGAAGACTGCAAACAATATATATTACATTGATGACCTTGGGAATATTTCAACGTCTCATGTTCTAAACACAGAAGATTCAATTAATCTCACATTAGAGTTTAGATATCCACTACTTGGTGGCTGGAATATTAGTTTAATAATTGGCTATGATGTACCAGCCAGTGAATATGTCTTCCACATTGAAGATGACTATGTCTTACATATGCCTATCATTAACAATTTATATGAAGGTATGTTTATAGAAACTTTGGAAACTGTGGTAATAATTCCTGAACGTGCAGTTGGTGGAGAATTAGTTATTCCATTTCCTGTCGACAGGAAAGATAAAAGCAAATATTATTTGCTACTGGATACTGTAGGAAGGACTGCTGTAAGCTTCTATATAAACAATTTGGTTGACAAACATATCCAGTGTTTCCAAGTGCATTACCATGTACCAAAAACAGTGCTGATTTACAAACCAGTGCTATTAATTGTTCTGGTATTTATATTGATTGTTCTACTCTGGACCATAAAAAATTACGAAATATTGTCAGATTTTGTTTCGGTGTATTACTGTAATAGAATGCCTGGAAGAGATACAACGTCTAAAGTCAACTGGTGTAAAAATGAAGACAAAATAAAATGAATTTATATCTATCATTTACCCAAAGAATAAACATGTTTTACTGCTGTACTATACAGGCTGTTATCTAAATTCAGTCTTTCACATGTTTACTGTGAAATGTAAGAGACATTATTAATTAATGAAAGCAATATTCAGTGTCATTGCTAGTAACATTGCTTTTAATTCCTGAATATATTATATTACACTTTTTAAGCATTTACATGTGCCAAATGATTACTTTTATTCTGTAACATCTATTTGTTGTTTGCCACTCCCAAATTGAGCATCAATTCAGGTGTTAAAATTTTTCCTGGAATCTTAACTTTACTTTTAATTCACGTCTGTATTCTGTGTTCCACTGTTTGTGAATAGTACACAGTGCACAAGTACATTTTTTTGTTACTCCTATTCATTTTGTAGAGTGTGCATGGAAAGATAACTTAGTAAGTATCAGTAACATAACCTTCTCCCCAAAAGATCTCCCACAAAACCCAAAGAAATATGTACCATATCTTTAGGTTGACAGTGACACTAAAGTTAATGTCTACACGCTTAAAGATAATACAGAAACTGACGGTAGGAAAGCCAAAGCAAAAGTGCCAAGCTCTATCTTCAAACATTTCTTCATGAAATAAGATTCAGGAGTACCACTCCAGTTTATTTGTTGTGCTACTGCAAAGATGAATTACATAGCTATCATCAATGTCCACGGCTTTCAGGTACAGCTGAAACAGCAATAATTGTACTAAATGCTGAGGCCTCATTGAATCACTCGCAGATTCTATACAGGATTTTGCACATGGTTTTAACTTCTCTTTCAACCATAACTTATCATAGATTCCTTGAACAAAAACTTTACCTAATGCTTGATGAAAGTACTGGTCACATCTGCCTGCTGAAAGATTAGTAGAAGTGTTCAACAAGACTACTATCCATTATCACTGTTGTGGAATTTAGAACGTTATTGGAACTCAAATATAATAAGGTTCTTGAACAGAATGACTTCCTCGATGACAGTCAGTGTAGATTTAAACAATACTGTGAAATCCAACTTACAACTATTTTACATTACATCCTGAAAACCACGAATCAAGACAGTCAGCCAATGCAGTATTTCCTTACCTCCAAAAAGCAACATTTATTAATGAAAATGTGCCCATATGAAGAATCATTAAATTCGTGGCTAGGTTGAGGATTCCTTGAGAGGGAGGATACAGAATATTATCTTCGCTGGAGAGTCATTGACGGAAGTAGAAAGAACTTGAGACCCCAGGGAAGTGTAGAAGTGTATTGGAACCCTTGCTGTTAATGCTACAAATTAATGATGTGTAAGTCAAAAGTAGCGTCAGACATCCTGAAAATTATGGTCTAGTTATAATGAATACTATCTGAGAAAAGCTGCAAAAATACACTGGCATCCAAAATTAGAGCAACAAACGGAAATTTCGCAAGGTTGCATTTACTTTGCAACAAAATGGTGTAAACTGGTGATAGTAAAGTAGAAACAATGTAAAGAACACAGAACATAAACAACTGCAATGTACATAATGGTAGATAAAAATGTTCTTTGTTCTTTCCAACTTAAGAGATTTGCACATGCATTCCAGCAACTGCTTAATGTGCTCAGCATGGTGTGTTACCATGTCTGGCTGCAATACAGGCCGGAAAATGAGGGAGCATGCTGTGAGTAATGTCATCAGTCTCATGTTGAGGTAATAATGCCCATTATTCCTGCAGATTTGCTTGGAAGTCTTGGAGAGTGGTTGGTGGATGCTGTTGTGATGCAACCTGTCCCCCTAGTGCAGCCCAGACATGTTCTATGGGAGTCAATTAGAGAGTGAGCATGCCACATCATGTGTGCAGTATCTCCCATTTCCAAGAAAATGTCAACCACCCATACTCTATGAGGTTGAGCATTATTGTCCATCAGTATGAACTCTGGACCCAACATCACCTTGCAACAATCACAGGAGGTCTTGAGGTCTTGTCGTGATACCTGACAGCAGTTAAACGTTGCTGATTCACCCATACAATTTCATGAAGAGGTGTTTGAGTGATGAACATAATCGCTGCCCACACCATTAAGGATCCTCCTCGATATCAGTCTCTTTCCACAATGTTTTGATTCTGAAATTGTGTTCCCTCCAGATGCAAATGAATTGAGAATCGCTGTCCAGATCAAATAGGGACTTGAGTGACAAGAACAGTGGCCCACTGTAATACCATCCAGGTGGCATGTTGATGACTCCACTCTAAATGTTCCCTTATTTCAAGACACAGCATAGATACGCATACAGAAGGTCTCCAACAATAAAGGCTACTGTGCTGAAGCCTTCTGTATGCTGTCTGTCTCAGTACAACCCGTACAAGCTGCAAGGTCAGATGTCAGTTGCTGTGCAGTACTATGGCGCTACCATGATGCCCTTATGGCCAAATAATAGTCCTTCCTTTTTGATATCACATTTGGTTCACGCTTCCTGGTCTTTGGGATACTGTTTTGGTCTCTATAAATTGTCGCCCTATCCGAGAAACATCAGAACGGCTCACATTAAGCTTTCACTTCCCATCAGTCTGTGACTGTCCTGCTTCCATTCTTCTTATGATCCTACACCTCAGGAAGTCTGGTAGGCATCTTCTTGTGCCATATTGCACAGTTTGTGACTGTATACACAGAGAGTGTGGATGTGGGACTACCGACAAACACTACCCCGTTTGATAGAAATCCTGATGTCATCACTGATGTTGTCCATTGACCGCATTTCATCTTCCGCGCAGAACACTATTGTATGGACATCTGTTGACACTTTGTATGATTATACTGCAAATTAGACACACCATGGGAAAATAGCAGTTTGTTGCTTTAATTTTGCACACCAGTGTATCTGATGATACCTTGACAATAATTAAGAGTAGCGCAGAGACAGCTAACTTGTTTTGAGAGTATAATGAAGTGCCTAACAAAATGTTGAAACATAACATCCTATGACTTCCATATCAATGAGTCATTGTGTACAAATATCTGTGTGCAACAATTTGGTGTAGTATGAAATACAATGATCACACGTGCTCAGTAGTACAAAGGAGATTGCTTACCTAAAAATCATGCGACTCATCTTGTAATGTCTGTGAGACCCATACCAAATAGAAGATACCAAATGTTTACAAAAAAGAACAGTACAAATGGTTATGGATTACCTGAGGGTAACAGAAGATGTATTGTATTTAATTGATGAAAGGAGAAAATATAAAAATGCAGTAAATGAAGCAGGCAAAAAGGAATACAAACGTCTCAAAAATGAGATCGACAGGAAGTGCAAAATGGCTAAGCAGGGATGGCTAGAGGACAAATGTAAGGATGTAGAAGCGAGTATCACTAGCGGTAAGATAGATACTGCCTACAGGAAAATTAAAGAGACCTTTGGAGATAAAGAGAACCACTTGCATGAACAACAAGAGCTCAGATGGAAACCCAATTCTAAGCAAAGAAGGGAAAGCAGAAAGGTGGAAGGAGTATATAGAGGGTCTATACAGGGCGATGTACTTGAGGACAATATTATGGAAATGGAAGAGGGTGTAGGTGAAGATGAAATGGGAGATATGATACTGCGTGAAGAGTTTGACAGAGCACTGAAAAACCTGAGTCAAAACAAGGCCCCCGGAGTAGACAACATTCCATTAGAACTACTGACAGCCTTGGGAGAGCCAGTCCTGACAAAACTCTACCATCTGGTGAGCAACACGTATGAGAGAGGCGAAATACCCTCAGACTTCAAGAAAAATATAATAATTCCAATCCCAAAGAAAGCAGGTGTTGGCAGATGTGAAAATTACCGAACTATCAGTTTAATAAGTCATAGCTGCAAAATACTAACACGAATTCTTTACAGACAAATGGAAAAACTGATAGAAACCGACCTTGGGGAAGATCAGTTTGGATTCGGTAGAAATGTTGGAACACGTGAGGCAATACTGGCCCTACAACTTATCTTAGAAGAAAGATTAAGGAAAGGCAAACTTACATTTCTAGCATTTGTAGACTTAGAGAAAGCTTTTGACAATGTTGACTGGAATATTCTCTTTCAAATTCTGAAGGTGGCAGGGGTAAAATACAGGGAGCGAAAGGCTATTTACAATTTGTACAGAAACCAGATGGCAGTTATAAGAGTTGAGGGCTATGAAAGGGAAGTAGTGGTTGGGAAGGGAGTAAGACAGGGTTGTAGCCTATCCCCAATGTTATTCAATTTGTATATTGAGCAAGCAGTAAAGGAAACAAAAGAAAAGTTCGGAGTAGGTATTAAAATCCATGGAGAAGAAAGAAAAACTTTGAGGTTCGCCGATGACATTGTAATTCTGTCAGAGACAGCAAAGGACTTGGAAGAGCAGTTGAACGGAATGGACAGTGTCTTGAAAGGAGGGTATAAGATGAACATCAACAAAAGCAAAACGAGGATAATGGAATGTAGTCAAATTAAGTCGGGTGATGCTGAGGGAATTAGATTAGGAAATGAGACACTTAAAGTAGTAAAGGAGTTTTGCTACTTGGGGAGCAAAATAACTGATGATGGTCGAAGTAGAGAGGACATAAACTGTAGACTGGCAATGGCAAGGAAAGCATTTTTGAAGAAGAGAAATTTGTTAACATCGAGTATAGATTTAAATGTCAGGAAGTCATTTCTGAAAGTATTTGTATGGAGCGTAGCCATGTATGGAAGTGAAACATGGATGATAAATAGTTTAGACAGGAAGAGAATAGAAGTTTTCGAAATGTGGTGCTACAGATGAATGCTGAAGATTAGATGGGTAGATCACGTAATTAATTTGGAGGTATTGAATAGAACTGGGGAGAAGAGGACCTTGTGGCACAACTTAACTAGAAGAATGGATCAGTTGGTAGGGCATGTTATGAGACATCGAGGGATCACCAATTTAGTATTGGAGGGCAGCGTGGAGGGTAAAAATCGAAGAGGGAGACCAAGAGATTAATACTCTAAGCAGATTCAGAAGGATGTAGGCTGCAGTAGGTACTGGGAGATGAAGAAGCTTGCACAGGATAGAGTAGCGTGGAGAGCTGCATCAAACCAGTCTCAGGACTGAAGACCACTACAACAACAACATGAAAGAACATCAAGGAAACACTGAAGATAGTTATAAATTATTTTACGATAACCTACATCATGGAAAATTCAGGTTGGAATAAAGACAATATTATGAAAAGGATAGATTTATATTCACCATATAGAGGAGACATTGAGTTACAAACAAGCACAATAAAATGACTTCTATACATTCAAGCTCTCAGCCAAAAGGCCGTTTTCTAAAGTAGAAAACACACACACATTATCACTGCAGAGGCCAGACTATCTGCAGCATCTGTACCTCAGGAGAGGCAATCTGTGGGTGATGAGAGTAAGGAGGATGCTGGGGTGGGGAGGGATAGTTGTGTAGGGGGGACTGGTGAAGGTCTGTTGCTGCTGTTGTAATATGCAGGGACATGGTGGGGACAGGGTATTGCTGCTAGATGCAGTTGGGAGGTTTCAAGGGGGAGAGGGAAGCAAGAAGTGGGAGAGCACTACACAGCCTTCTATTCCACCAACACACTCGCCAGTCTTTTTTTGCACCTCTTCTTCTCTCCATTCCCAACACCCACCCCCCCTCGCCCGTTCCCCACCTCCAATGTCCTGATGTACCTAACAGCCTTACCCTGTCCCCACCATGTTCCTGCATGCTAATAAAAGCAGCCCTACACCTTCCTCAATCCTTACCCTGCTCTCTCTCCCCCTCCCCTCCCCAACTTCCTATTTAAGCCCACCAACCACATATTGCTTCTCCCCTTAGGCATAGTCTGGCCTCAGTGGCGAGAGACATTGGTCATGTGGGTGTGTTGTGCTTATGTTAAGGTGTGTGTTTTTTACTATAAAAAAGCCATTTTGGCCAAAAACTTAGATATGTAGCAGTCTTTCTGTTGTGCATGTCTGCAACTCAAATTCTCCCTGTATGGTGAGAAGCAATCCATCCTTTTCATAATATTGTCAGAAAACTATATGAAAAGCTTTAGGGGCCAGTTTAATAGAGGAATCTGAGAAATAATCTGCCCTCTATGTATCAATACCACAGAGAATACAGAGGCAAGATTACACTACCTACAATGCATACACTGGTATTTAAGCAGTCATTCATCACATGTTCCTGATGTGAATGGAGCAAAAGAAACCCTAACGTCTCATTCAAAAGGATGTAACCTCTGTTATGCTCTTCACAATGGA
Source organism: Schistocerca gregaria (assembly GCF_023897955.1). NCBI lineage: Eukaryota > Metazoa > Arthropoda > Insecta > Orthoptera > Acrididae > Schistocerca > Schistocerca gregaria. Next base: position 683,954,370 of record NC_064922.1, read on the forward strand.
TTGCTGAGTATGCATGAAAATTATTGGAGGAGATTTGTCCAAATTAATTAATGTGATTTTTGAGTGAGTTATATTTATGCTCTTGTAATAGGTGAAGAATAAGTATATAGTCGGCAACATGCTTTCCACAGCCTTTCTCATGGACACTGTTGAATACTTCTCTGAAGACCTTGTTATAAGAAACAAATCTTGAACAAAGCTCATTCCTCTCTTTATCTATCATTAATCCAACTTGGTACTACCCACACTCAAATTTTTCGGAAGAATCTTTTGTAAGCTGTTGTTTTATTTATTTATTTAGTCCTTCAAATCCTATATGTATAGAATATATACAAGGATATTGGACATGGTTAGGTATTTACAAGATAAAAATACAGTTTGTATTGCAATGCTAAGGACTAGATAGTCAGGTAATTTAGCACAGATTCTTAAATACAACAAACATCACAGGATATTGGACATGGTTAGGTATTTACAAGATAAAAATACAGTTTGTATTGCAATGCTAAGGACTAGATAGTCAGGTTAGTAATTTAGCACAGATTCTTAAATACAACAAACATCATAGGATATTGGACATGGTTAGGTATTTACAAGATAAAAATACAGTTTGTATTGCAATGCTAAGGACTAGATAGTCAGGTTATTTAGCACAGATTCTTAAATACAACAAACATCACAGGCAACATACAAAGTAGAATATTAGTAATGCATCTTTATTTTTGTTGTTTGGCTTTTATATATTCTGTCAGACTGTAAAAGCAATGATCAATCAAATATGCCTTTACTTCAGCCTTAAAACTACAGAGTTTACCTATTGATTTAATATGTTTTGGTAGATTATTGAAAATCTTTATCCCAGTATGTAGTGTGCCTTTTTGGCACAATGATGTTCTCACCTGTTTCACATGAAGGTCAGATTTTTGCCTTGTATTGTGTGCACGTATATCTTCATTTTTTAATAAGATATCTGCGTGTCTATCAATATATTGTTTGATGAAAACTGATGTTTCGTAGATAAAAATGCAGGGAAGAGGAAGAACTGACAGGTTTTTGAATATGGGTCTGCACGATTTCGTATTGTTTACCCCTTCAATAATTCTTAGTATTCTCTTTTGCATCCTGAAAAGTTTAATATTTGTTGTTGTATTACCCCAGAAGATTATGCCATATTTAATTACAGAATGCACATAGGAGTAGTATACATTTAATAGGCTGGCTTTGCTGCAACAAGTTTTTAAGATCCGTATCATGTAACAGGTTTTGCTTAGTTTTCTTTGCAAATATTCAATATGTACCTCCCATTTTGTGTTGTTCTGGAGCCAGAGTCCCAGAAATTTAGTGCTGTTAACACTTTCAAGAATTCTGTCCCTAAGTTCTATTTCTATGTTTGGGTGGTGTCTTCCTTTTACATTATAGAAGTTCAGTGCTACTGTCTTTTCTTTGTTTATAATTAGCTTGTTGTATCTGAACCACTGTTCTACACTGTTCATTGTTTGTATAGCAGAGTCTTTTAGTTTTTCTTCTGTTTTAGCACTAATAAGGAAGCTTGTATTGTCTGCAAATTGGAGGGTAGTTTGGCAATACTTGTTGTAAATAAGATCATTGACATAGAGGAGAAACAGGATGGGTCCTAATACTGATCCTTGAGGGACACCATATTTCACATTTTCATGTCCTGAATAGAAGTAGCTGATTTTGTTATGGTCAGTATATTGCACTTCAACCACCTGTTTGCGACCACATAGGTATGTCTTGAGCCACTCATTGGATATACCTCTAATTCCTAACTGGTCAAGCTTCTGCATTAGGGCATTATGGTCAATGACGTCAAAAGCTTTACATAAATCAAGACATATGCCTGTCACAAACTCACTTGCATCCAGTTTAGCATAGATTTCATTAAGAAATTCAAATATTGCACTTTCAGATGACCAGCCTTTCCTGAAGCCAAGTTGTGAAGGAGATAGAATTTTATTTTTATTTAGGAAATCAGACAATCTCTTATAAAAATCTTTTTCTAAAATTTTTGAAAATACAGGCAGTAGGGCTATTGGTCTATAATTTGAAACACATTCTGGATTTCCTTTTTTGAACAGTGGTTTCAGCTTTGCTGTTTTCAAGCATGAGGGGAAGGTTACTGATGCCAGTGAGCTGTTGCACAAATGTGTCAAGGGTTCAGCTAAGGCAAGACAGCATTTTTTAATAATTGCATGTGGTATTCCATCAATTCCACATGAGTACCCTGTTTTCAAGGTTTTTATAACTGATAAAATTTCTTCAGAATTTGTGGGTGAAAGGAACAAAGATGTAGACACATTTCTCACACTATTGCATGGTGGAGGTGATATTTTGTTGTGTTCTTCCAGTCCACTCACCAACTGTTCACTTACGTTTGCAAAATATTTGTTGAAGGTCCCTGCAAGTTCTGTTGGGCAAGAAATCATTTGTCCTTCATAACGTAAGTTCATATTTTTATATTGTTTAGTTTCACTTGTTGTTTGATTTTTTATAACTTCCCATATAGCTTTAGATTTGTTTTTTTTTTTTAATTTTCAATGTATTTGTCATTTGCCATTGTTTTAGCTTTTCTTACAACATTTTTGAGGATCCTCTTGTAATTATTCAGGTACAAATGAAATTCAGGAGGCATGTTCTGTGTCTTTGCTATAGTGTGTAATCTTCTTTTCTCTGCACAAGATATTCTAATACCTGTTGTAATCCATTTGTTCTTTTTGAAGTTAGGTTGACATTTTTGCCTTTTTAATGGAAATGCAGCTTCAAAGTATGGCATAAAGATTTCCATGAAGTTTTCAAACTTTTTGTTAGTATTTTCACAAGTATACACTTCATACCAAGTTTCTTCACTTAGTCTCAGTACAAAAATGTTTATTTGTTTGTTAGTGAATTTCCTTGCTTCTTTTACAAGATCTTCTTTCTCAGTTGTTTCACTTGGGGTGTGCAAAGCAATAAACTGTGCATAGTGATCACTGAAGCCAGTATTAAGATTTCCGGCCCAGAAATTGTTATTTACATTTGTGTTTATTAATATCTGATCAATTGTTGTACTAGTTGTTGCTGTAACTCTTGTAGGAGAGTCAATGGTGGTTTTTATGTTATATGTTTCCAGTAGGGTCATCAAGCTTTGCTGGTCTTTTGAGATTTCTTGAAAATCTATATTAAAATCTCCACATATGATCACTGTTTTGTTGAAGTTTTTTATAGTGTTTAAAGTTGCTTCTAGTTGGTGACAGAAATCATTTAAGTTCCCATCAGGGCTCCTATATACACAGATGATTATTAATTTTAATGCAGAGAGTTCAACTGCGGATACTTCAAAAATTTTCTCTTCAGCTAACAGTTCAATGGGTTTTATGTTAAAATAATCAATGCCACTTTTAACAAATATACATGACCCTCCATGACTGGATGTAATTCTACAAAATGATGAAGAAAGATTGAAGTCTGCAAGTTTTGTGACTGACATTGCATCTTTAGGCAGCCAGTGTTCGGTTATACACACTACAGAAATGTTTTTTAGCTCATCAGTACATAAAATTTCAACTTCACTTAATTTGTTTAGCAATGATTGGACATTTTGATGAATCAGCATGAAATTAAAGGGTTTGTTAGGCTTTGGCATATTTAATTGATCACTTACCTTTACCTTGTCAATAAAAAATCATTCAGGTGTTTTCATCAATCAACTGCAGTTCCTCAGGATTCTTCCATTGAAGCTGCTCCTCCCATACCATACATCATGATTTCGCCTTAAATTGCTCCAGATAAATACCCACAGCATTCAGTAGTTATAACTGTTTGAAATGATTGATCAGCTTGTGTTTTAAAGTCACTATGTATTATCTATGTCACACAAGTAATTTAAATGCAGTGGTTAAGTAACAAAGCTACAAAACTAAATATATTGGATTCTATTCCTGCCCATACTTTGACTTTTATCTGTCATTTATCACTTCTTTCCTCTCTTACATTGTGTGTTACTGTGGACAACAATGAGTTACACATTGTTTTGGAGTACATGTACATATACTGGCTGGTTATGTCAGTTCAATGGTTGGATGAATCAAGAGTGTACCATATACAATAGCACTGTGCCTAGTAAAGCACTTGGTGTGCAACCCAATCTTTGGAATGGATACAGCTTCATCTTTACCTGAAAAATGGAATTCATAAGAGTTACCACATTCAACTTATATCATTTAGATTCTACCCAGAACAACCAATGTGATTTCTGATAGCTCTATGTCAGTTCAGGTTCATCAGGAGAACATTTTTTTCCCTTTTAATCTCAGTGTTATGAAAAGGAAAGCTGCTACTCACCATATAGCAGTGATGCGGAGTCACCTATGGGTACAACAAAAAGGCTGTCACAGTATAAGCTTTCGGCCAACAATGCCTTTGTCAAAAATAGATCACACACGAATGCAACTCATACACACATGACAGCAGCATCTGGTAGCTAAACCACACTGCGAGCAGCAGTGCATGATGAGAGTGGCAACTGGATGGGCATAAGAAGGAGGCTGGGGCAGGGATAGTAGGGTAGGAGTAGGGGACGGTGTAGTGCTGCTGGGGAGTGCGCAAGGACAAGATGGAAAGAGGGTAGGACAGCTAGGAGCTAGGTTCAGTCAGAAGGTTAGATGGTGGGCAGGGGAGAGATTTGGTGGTGGTGGGGGGGGGGGGGGGGTAGGAGGAAAGGAGAGAAGTAAAAAGACTGGGTGCGTTGGTGGACTGAGGGCTGTGTGGTGCTGAAATGGAAACAGGGAAGGGGCTGGATGGGTGAGAACAATGACTAACGAAAGTTGAGGCCAGGAGGATTAGGGGAACGTGGTTTATATTGCAGGGAGAGTTCCCACTTGCGCAATTTAGAAAAGCTGGTGTTGGTGGGAAGGATCTGTATGGCACAGGCTGTGAAGCAGTCATTGAAATGGAGAATGCCATATTGGACAACATGCTCAGCAACTGAATGGTCCACTTGTTTCTTGGCCACAGTTTGTCAGTGCCCCTTCATGTGGACAGACAGCGTGTTGGTTGTCACACCTACATAGAATGCAGCACAGTGGTTGCAGCTTAGCTTGTAGACCACATGACTGGTTTCACAGGTAGCCCTGACTTTGATGGTATAGGTGATGTTTGTGACCGGATTGGAGTAGGTGTTGTTGGGAGGATGTATGGGACAGGTCTTCCATCTATGTCTATGACAGCGGTATGAGCTGTGAGGTACAGGTTGGGAGCAGGGGTTGTGTGGTGATGGATAAATATTGTGTAGGTTCAGTGAACAGCGAAATACCACAGTGGAAGAGGTGGGAAGCATAGTGGGCTGGACATTTCTCATTTCAGGGCACGACAAGAGGTAGTCAGAACCATGGCGGAGAATGTAATTCAGTTGCTTCAGTCTTGGGTAGTACTGAGTTACGAGGGGAATGCTCCTCTGTGGCCGGAGAGTGAGACTTTGAGAGGTGGTGGGAGACTGGATAGATAAGGTACAGGAGATTTGTTTTTCTATGAGGTTGGGAGGATAATTACAGCCTGTGAAAGCTTCAGTGAGACCCTTGGTATATTTCGAGAGGGACAGCTCGTTACTGGAGGTGCGATGACCATGAGTGGCTAGGCAGTATGGAAGGAACTTCTTGGTATGGAACAGGTGGCAGCTGTCAAAGTGGAGGTTTTGATGGTGGTTAGAAGATTTGATAGGGACTGATGTAGCCATCTTTGAGGTGGAGGTCAACATCTGGGAAGGTGGTTCATTGCTTTGAATAGGACCAGATGAAGCAATTGGGGGAGAAGCTAATGAGGTTCTGGAGGAATGTGGATAGGATGCCCTCACCTTCGATCCAGATCACAAAGATGTCATCAGTGAATCTGAAACAGATGAGGGGTTAAGGATTCTGGGTGTTTAGGAAGAATTCCTGTAGACGACCCCTCAACAAGTTGGCATAGTATGATGGCCTGCAAGTTCCCATAGCTGTACCCCAGATTTGTTTGTAAGTAATGCCTTCAAAGGAGAAGTAATTGTGGGTGAGGATATAGTTGGTCATGGTTACTAGGAAGGAGGATGTTGGTTTGGAATCCATCGGATGTTGGGAAAGGCAGTGTCCAACAACAGTAAGGCCATGGGCAATAGGGATGTTAGTGTAAATGGAGGTGGCATCAATAGTGACGAGCGGGGCACTGTGTACTAAAGGGACAGCAACTGTGGAGAGATGGTGGAGGAAATGGTTGGTATCTTTTATACAGGAGGGTATGTTCCAAGTATTAAGCTGAAGGTGTTGGTCTGTGAGAGTAGAGATTCTCTCAATGGGGGGTACAGTAAGTGGCCACAATGGGGCGTCCTGGGTGGTTAGGTTTATGGACTTTAGGTAGAATATAGAAGGTAAGAGTGCAGGGAGTGGTAGGGATGAACAGAAAGATTGACTCCAGGGAGAGGTTCTGGGGCAGGCCTAAGGATTTGAGGAGAGACTCGAGATCATGCTTAATTTCTCTAATGGGATCACTGTGGCAAGGTTTGTAGTTGGATGTGTCTGACAGCTAGCGGAGTCCTTCTGCCAGCTAATCCTTGCGTTTCAGAACAAGAGTGGTGGAGCCTTTGTCCACAGGTGGGATTATAAGGTCGGGATCAGTTTTTAAATGGTGGATTGCTATTCTTTCTGCAGGTGTAAGGTTAGTTGGTGAGTAGCAGCTTTCCTTTTCTTATCATTGTTGCATTCCATCCTGGATTTTTCATTGTTTGATTTCTTGCATTTCAGCCATTTATACATTATCAGTTTCCATCAGCACATTTTACAAATTGATTTAAATATGCTTGGTATGTAGCATAATAAGCAGAACATTGGCCATGACCATTTCTTGCTCCACCACAGTTTTGCCTAAATAAAACGTAAGTAATGTGATACGCCCAAAAACATTAATTTTTCTTTTGTCTGGTGTGAGGAAAATGTTTGTTTTTGTCATTCAGGTGACACTTTCCTTTATTGTTATGACCATGGGAAATAAATAAGGAACTGTTTCATTGTTACTAAGATACACATTATTCAAGTATTATCATAAGAACAGTGCTACAGGAATTGCTATAAAATGAAGTATGTGTAATAAATATTTCATTTCAATAAATTTAAGTCACAAGTGATGGAAGTCATCTGTAATGCAACATCAGACACTGCCTTGATTTATTTTCCTCTGCGTGTCACATTTGTAAAAGTCGCATGTGCAATAATTTACCTGTTGATACAAACTGCCTTTTATTCAAAACTTAAATGGTACAATGCATTTTTGTACAATTTAGGTGCTTCAGATTCACATATCTCACCCTGGACATTACCACTACGTGGCACTGTGCTCTATTGTCAAAGCTGATTGCATCCTAGGTTGTAAGGGTTGTACAAACCTCTGTTGTAAATGGTTTTTCATGTGACAGAAATGAGTAACTTCAATTTTTAGCTAAAATTTTGACAATGCATTTCCTTCATTGTATTCTTACTACATAAAAAAAAATCTGGTTGGGTTCTGACATGTTGGATCAGACCATTCTCTTGTCAGTATTACAATAGTCATGTTGTTGCCCTGGGAAGCCAGTACACAGAGGATGTCAGCAGTACACGCCGAGCAAAGAAGGTGCTGCTGTCACCATGTCACTTACAGCTATGAGCAGGTGGTGGCATGATATAGGTGAAGAAGAGGTGAAGCCAATGACATCAGCTGCCGAGGGACCCCCAACAGCCATGGAAAATGCAAGTCGTGGCAGACAGGATCCCGTCATGGACACAATGCAGAACAGGCAGTTCAAAACAGTGCAGTCTGCCCAGAACAGAGGCAGGCAGCAAGGAGCTGGCCCACACAAGCAGTTGTGGTTCAATGGCTGCATGGTCATGGGCCAGAGACCTCCAAGGTGTGTGGCTACAGTGGCTGAAGAAGACCCTCTCAAGTGACCCACTGTTTAGAGGGTGCTAAATAGACAGGATTAGGCTTGGCACCAGTGCAGGGCCGAAGCTAACAGTAGCAGAGTCTGGAAAAGGTGACTTTTTAAGTCATGGAAACTCATAGACTGCATAGATCACTCCTCAGAGCTGGTTGTTGGCAGACTGTGATATCTTTGAGTAAAAGTGACGAGTACTTATATGGCCCTGACCCTTCCTTGTTTTGCTAAAGCATCCGTTTTTATCATGTAAGTCACAACAAGTCTGTGGCTCACATTTGAAGTGTCCATGCCATCCAGACCATGGTGCCTTTGCCTTTCTGCTGCATTGATATTATTTATGCTTTGGCTCCTCTGCTTGGCGATAACATGAGGTAACCAACTCGACGTTTCAGTAGCAGTACTCGGTGCATCATCAGCAGGCAGGCCTGCCGTAACTGCTCAGCCAACCAACTTGACGTGTGTCCCAGGCTTCTAGCTTTAACCGTAGATGTCTTAATTTTACACAGCTGTGCCAAGTAAATTATTTGCGGGAGTAACCATTCCCTCCTTCAGGAAACTGACCTCTCAATTTTTGCTCATGAGTCCTCTCCAATATCTTGACATACATTTACAAATTCACAGGTACTTAAACTATACATATTTGTCTTCTTACACTAGCTCACCATAAACCACAAGATTCATTGGCTGTGTTTTTAATTCTAAATATAAATTTCTACCTTTAGTCCACTAGTCCGGTTCTGCCTTCCTACAGGACATGATGCCATTGAATCATTACTTGCAGAGTAGTACAACGAAGTTATTCACTTTTTCCATTTTTACAAAGTTCCTCAGCAAATATTTCAAAGTAAGCTGTCTTGCTCAACTCTTCCTTATATTTCCACTTTGTCCTGTTTGCCAAGTAGTTTCCTATTTAATTCTTAGGTAATTAATCATTACTTGCAACAATTTCACTATATTTGTGACACTGGTTGTCTTCATATTGCCCTACATGTCAAAAAATTTGCTCAGTGGTAATTCTACTCTTTTTGTGAGGGTATAAGCTTATTCAATGAATGAAGGAGATTTAGGTTTATAATGTCATTCAAATGTGTCAGTTTACAGGTCAGTAACACATCTAGCATCAGCTACAATGTACATTACCCATAAACCGACTTTATGTATCCTGCCCCACTGCCCACTGATATCAATTGTTGTGAGATGACTGCATAAAGCATTATGCATATCTCCTGCTTGTTTACTCTCATTTTTTTCATTTCTTCTTAGTCTTAATGTCCTTCACTGGTAATGATACTGTAAGTTGTGGCAAACATCAATTCTATACTCAAGCAGTTTACAGACACTTGCTCTTGATATACAGGTGCTCCCATATTTGCTTTTTTTTAACCATTTCCAAATATCCTGTAACATATTTGCAAATTTCCTCACCAACTTCCCATTTTCTTGAATTTTAGGCTTAATCACTTCAAAAGGAGAAGGCAACTTTCTACTACCACTATGTATTCTGGAAGCCCAGTGATGCTATATACTTTAGAATTATATGCAGCTTGACATACGGTAGGTAAACATCCCAGTCGTTATGGTCTGTTCACATAATAATTTTAACTCTTGCCAATAGTATGGTGGGCATGCTCTTTTGTTCCATTCAGTTGAGAGTGTAAATGGCTAGTGCTGAACTTTTGGATCTGCAATAGATGGCAGAGCTACTTAATCAACTCGTACATAATATTGGTGCCCTGTGTGGAGTTGCCAGTCTCACATCGGGTGCCCCCCTGGGTGGCGGATAGGGGAACACTCACCAGATATCGTGGGTACTGGGGAAATACAATACCCACGGCGGACCAACATTAGCAAGCCTCCGCTCCTCTAACAAGGGAAGGGGGTTGGCGGCAGGAAGGGCATCTGGCTGTAAAAACATTGCCAAAACAAGAGGAATGATGGTTGCTTCTCAAGATAAATATTCCGGGGTAATAGTCTCCCATTCTTATCTTCAGAGGAGGCGTTTTGTGAAGGATCCAAAGGTGTTCAAGATCAGAGTGGGAACTCTAAACATGGAAACGATGACGAGAAAGATAAGAGAGATAGTAGACATGATGCAGAGGTGGAAGATAAAGGCTTTGTGTGTGCAAGAGACATGGTGGAAGGGCAATAAGGCAAAGATCTTAGCTGAAGGCTATAAGTCACTTTATGGTAGTGCAAACCCGGAATCAAGAAATGGAGTTATTTTGCACTGAGAGCTTCAAGAAGAGAAATGTGAAGTCAGCAGAGTAAATGATAGGGTCATGTATGTTAAGATGATGTTTGACGGAGAAATGCTAACAGTGCTGACAGCCTATGCACCCCAAGCGGGATGTTCGGAGGACGACAAGGAAAAATTTCGGGGCAATTTGGGTGGAGTAATGGTCGGAATACCAGAGAATGAAAGAGTGATAATCGGAGGGGATCCAAATGGTCATGTTGGCGGAAGGAAAGGTGGGGAAGAGAGGTGGCATGGAGGATTGGGGTATGGTGAGAGAAGTGAGGAAGGAAAAAAGATAGTGAAGTTTGCAGTGGCTTTTGATCTAGGATTACGAATACCTACTTCCAAAGCAAAAGAGAAAAACTAATAACATACAGGAGTGGCGAAAATAAAAGCCAAATTGATTACATATTATGTAGAAGGAAAAATAGTGGGGAGGTGCGAAATACTTAAGTCATATACGGTGAAGGAATAGCAACACAACATAAGTTGATTGTAACGGATTGTGAGATGAAAGTACGTAAAAGACAGAGGCACATAAATCAATGGGAAAGGAAAATTAAGTGGTAGAGATTAAAGGACAAAAATTTGAGAGAGGAGATTAGTGAAAAAGTACTGGGAAAGGTAAAATTGGCAGAGAGTGTGCAGGAGTAGTGGAAAATAAATAGTACTGTTACAAGGAAGACCAGGGAGGAAGTGTTTGGGTTAACATCTGGGAGAGGGGTGCCAAAAGATAAGGAAGCATGGTGGTGGAACGAAGAGGTACAGAAGGCTGTGAAGGAGAAGAAAGACACTAAGAGGAAGTGGGATATGTACAGAAGTGCTGAGGATGGGCAAGCATACAAAAGTGCAAAGAAGGAGGCAAAATGAATCATGGCTAAAGCCAAATCAGTAAGGGAGGCATACGAACAACTACAGAAAAATCAGGATATGAGACAACTGATACGGATAGGCAAATCAAGAGGCAAAGCTTCTAAGGATCTAACAGCAGTAAAACACATGAAAGATGAAACAGGAATAATTCTGCATGACCATGGAAAAATAATCCAAAGGTGATTGAATTATTTTGAGAAACTGCTGAATGAAGAAAATGTAATAGTGAAAACTGAGGAAGGAGGGGCAAACGAAGGATTAACGATGGATATAAGTAGAAATGAAGTCGAACAAGTAATTGAAAAGATGAAAAGTGGGAAGGCAGTTGGCCCAGACCAGATCCCTGTTGAGGTATGGAAGTGTCTCGGTAAAAAGGGAATTGAGCTCCTTTGGGATTTAATGAAGAAAATTTGGCAACAGGAGGAGATGCCAGACAAGTGGAGAACTAGTGTACTGATTCCAATATTTAAGGGGAAAAGTGATGTGCAGGACTGCAGTAACTATAGAGGTATTAAACTGATGGCACACACAATGAAAATTTGGGAAAGAGTTATAGAAGCAAGATTACGCAAGGAGACTGTGGTGTGTGAAGAACAGTTTGGGTTCATGCCTGGAAGAGGAATGACTGATGCAATACACGCTTTAAGGTGGATAGTGGAGAGACACAGGGAGCTACAAGCCGATCTGTGTATGGCTTTCATTGATTTAGAGAAAGCATATGACAGAGTCCCAAGGGACGAAGTATGGAGAAGCATGAGAGAGCAGTGCGTGCCAGAGAAATATGTGAGGTTAGTGAAGGAAATGTACAGAGGAGCAATGACACAGGTGAGAAATAGTAGTGTGGGCATGACAAAGGAGTTTCCAGTAAAAGTAGGGTTACATCAAGGGTCTGTGCTTAGTCCCTACCTCTTTGACTTGATTATGGATGTGCTGGTGAAAGATGTGAAGAAGAAAGCGCTGTGGAATATGATGTTTGCGGGTGATGTGGTTCTTTGTGAACAGAGCGTCGACAGACTTGAGGAAAAGCTGCAGGATTGGAGAAAGACACTAGAAGAAAGAGGGATGAAAATTTGTGGGACAAAGTCAGATTATTTAGCACTGAAGGATGTGCAGATGAGGTCTTGCAAGATCCAGGATGATGAGCTGAAATCGGTCTGCAAATTTAAATACCTGGGGTCGTACATACAGAGGGACGGAGGACTGGAAAGCGAGATACAACACCGAATAAATTGTGGTTGGAACAACTGGAGGAAAATGAGTGGAGTGTTGTGTGACAAGAAGGTGAGTATTGGGTTGAAAGGGAAAGTGTACAAGTCGGTGGTAAGGCCTGCTATGATATACGGGGCAGAGACATGGCCAATCACAGTAGCCCAGGAAAGGAAGATGAAGTGTTGGAAATGAGGATGCTGAGGTGGATGTGTGGTGTAACAAGGAAGGACAGGATTAGAAATGAATATGTTAGAGGAGCTGTGAAAGTGGGACCCGTGGGTAAAAAGATACCAGGGAGCAGACTAAGGTTGTGCGGACACTTACAGAGAAAAGGGGAAGAGTATATCGAAAACATAGTTGAAGATATAAAGATTGAAGGAGCGAGAAGGAGAGGAAGACCGAAGATGAGGTGGAAGGATAAGATATCCGGGGACCTAAGAGAGAAAGGATGGAAGAAGGAAGAGGCAATGGATAGAGTACTATGGAGGAGAAGGATCCAGAAGAGCAACGCCGACCCTGTGTAATGTGGGACAAGGCGATGATAAAGAACAAGAAGAAGAAGACATAATGTTGGTGCCATGATCCATAATTATTCTACCCAGAATGTGAAACTTCAATAACTAATTGTTTTCCAAGGCATATGCCATCACACTTCCTTGTTGATTCAGGATTGTAACCATCTTGACATAATGTAAAAAGCAGTGTTTGATGGTTAGCACATAGTGGTTACCTGCCAGTGTTAGGTTGAATGGTCCCAAAAGGTCCATTACTACCATTTCAAATGGCTTGGGTGCCTCTGCTAATCTTTCAGCAGTACTTGTTTGATGACTGAGAGCAATACATTGTGCACATGGTACACAATTCCTCACATACTGGCCATTATCGAGCTTCTTTGTCCTTCACCAGCATTGCTCAGTTATTTGACAGTCAGTTGTCCTTCATCCTCCATGACCTGGTAATACATGGGCATGTGCTTAGCCTAATACTTCATCCTTCAAAGCTGCAGGTGCCACAATGCTTGGCCAATAGTTCGTCATTGTACACGAGAGCCCCTTATGTGTTGCAAACTTCCTCTGTGTCCTAAATAACGGGTGGGTTGCCTCAGTGTTCTGCACTTCTTTCCATTTGGCAAGACTTCTGCCAAATATTTGTATGATCTCAATCTTTCTGCTTATGCCATCGACATCGCTCAGTTACATACCAGATTTATGTACTACCATGTGGTCAAACACTCTCAACTTTAATCCTCGAACAGGCACTCCTATGTACAAAGTGCGCCAATCACAAATAACATTGTCTTGTGCCATTATATTGTTGTTTTACAGTTGTGAGGTTATACCTATTTCTTCATTATTGTTCCACCTAATATAGTGATAAATTGTGTTGTGTAACATCCAAGTGAGCAGCAGTAATACATAATAAACTGTGAGCTAGATGGAGAAAAAAAAAATTACGAGTTGTGCAAGAAAATGAGCCATATTCCAAGCTACCAGCACACTTTCACAATGGGGTAGTTATCTGTGACATAATTAGTAATCAAGTAAGAGATTGGTAGGAATCTGATGCAGCAGCATTGTTTAATGCTGGGAGTGGGTCATTACTGTTGCGTGCCTGCTTATGTTATGAAGAATGGTGTACCCACTTGAAGGTTAATGCCCAATGGTTTAATCTACTCAAATGATCTTTCAGTCCCAGTAATCATTCAAACATTGCCTGGTCTACTACAACTTTGAATTTCACACTGTACAGATAAAAATGAAAATAAGTAATACCTTATAGGACACTCAACATCTCTGTCTCCATGACTGAGTAATCCCATTCAAATTTATTCAACTTCTTAATGCATATGCTGTCATGATGGCTTCCTCTCCACCTATATCCTGATTTAGAATTCATTTAATCACCTGACTGCTTGTGTCGGAGTAGAATAAATTCCTTCTCATAATTTGTAAACGCATTGCTGACAAAAATTGCGACACTGTCAAGGAGAAGCCCATTTTATTGTCAAGTGAGGCGATAGGCACTACATTATTGTAGGAGTATGTAATAACAACTCAGACCACAAGTCACAGTAAAGGGTGATAAAAAGTCACACCAACACACAGTGTGCCCCTATATGAAGGCAACACAGTGTGTTGTGTGTTTTCTCACAAGCAAGCATCATAAAGGTGCCGGATTGCATTCTGTGACAGACTGTACCATACATCTTGTGCCTTTTGTTGCAATTCCACGCAATGGTTCTTGCAGACCCTGGAAAATGCGTAAGTTCCTACTTCATCAGATCCCATATCTTTTCAATTGGCAAGAGATTTGCTGAAGCTGCCCATGTCAGTTGCTCCATACCATGAAAAACATGTTGCTTGCAGCAATTGTATGTGGATGTGCAGTGTTCTGTTGAAAAGTACATACTTTCCTCTCGAAGAAATAGCAATAGTATGGGGATAACAACTTCTGCTAACATTGTTCACCCCTAAACTCAGTGCAGTTACTGCCCGCAAATTCAAAACAGCAGGTGCACAGACAGGCCTCCTGAATGCTATCTGATTGCTGATGGCCTGATTAATGAATCACTAACATTACAGCCCCTCAGCATCCCTGGTGCCAATGAACACAGTCCTTGAGGGTCTTGCATTTTTTTTTCTCCTGGCAGTGTATTAATACCAGGCTAGTAATCAATGCCTCTATCAGTTTCTCAAACAGGACGTGAGAGTCAGGTTGACCACTGGAATTTTTTTCAAGAGATGTGATAATGGTCTAGCAATTTCAGGAAATCCTTTAATGAATTTTTAATAATAATTACATAACCCTAAAAAGATTGAAGTAGCTTCATTGTTTGTAGTGATGACCCCATGGAGTGGTAAACACAGGCTTCAGCTGGTCTTTTGCAACCACTTCCAATTAGTGGCATCCACTTTTCAAATCCATGATATAGAAATAATTACATTGACCTTGGTTGTCCAAAGTCTCAATTATGACTGGTATAAGATATGATTCTGTGATAGCTCTTACAGTTAAGTATTGGCAATTTGCAACAAAACTTGTGTTTCTTCATTCCATCCAATGATTTGTTTGGAACAATGGTAACAGCTCCTCTCCATTGATTATCATTCTCCTCAGTAATACCATCATCTAGTGGCTAACATATGAATTTGTGATACCTGAGTTTCTTCTGGCATATACAACTTTCAAATAACTTCTAGGAATTCAGCCAGGTAACACTTACAGTGACCACTGATATTTCGGTCGGAGAACACCCCGCCATTTTCATGGCAAACTACAATGGACAGGTGACGTACATGCAAATTTAAAACCTCGGTTCTCAGACTGATGCAGAAAAGATAACACACACACTGAACACTAGTGCCACCAAAGATGACCAAAGTCAGAGCTATCGATAGTGAGACTACAAACCCAGAGATGAGGTTGCATTGACTCTGTCCCTCTGTTTTTTGACAAGGGAGAGAGCTGGATTCCAAACAGAGTTTAAACAAAAACCTCCATCCCTGTTAACGAGGTTGCTCACTAATTTAATCTCAACTGCCTCCTTAATAACACTGTCTCAATAACTGGATGTGCATAACAATATCTCAATGTTATTATATAACCTGGGGTGACAAGTATCCAAGCAATGTTCATCAATAGCAAATCTACTTGGCTGCTGTAATCATGTGTGCTGTTTATGCTCAGTAAATCAGTCCTCCACGGTCCTGATAGTTTGACCAATATATGCCATGCTGCAGCTACAAGGAATGCGATATACACTTCCCTTATGCAGACCAAGATCATCATTAACAGTACTCAAAAGCTCTCTAAATTTAGATAGAGGTCAGAAAACACATTTCACATCATATTTTCATAAAATACGGCCGATATTGTTGGAAGTGTTTCCTACATAAGGCAAAAAGGCAGTAGACATAGGTGTCGACTCAGAATTATCATCAATCACCCGATGGACAGTTGGTCGATAGTGCATTGCACGTTCAATCTGTCTAACACTATAACAATTTTGACGAAATGTAACTTCAAGATGGGCCAGCTCAGCTGGCAATGTCTCAGCATCAGAAACGACATGTACCCTGTGTACCAAGGTACGAAGTACCCCTTCACGCTGAGCCAGATGGTGACAACTATTAGCCTGTAAGTACAAGTCGGTGTGAGTATGTTTCCTGTAGACTGCATGTCCAAATGATCCATCATCCTTCCTCCTAACCAACATGTCAAGAAAGGGAAGGCAACCATCCTCTTCCACCTCCACAATAAAATGAATGATCGAGTTCAGACGTTCTAGAAAGGCACTCAAAGTCTCCCTACCATGTGGCCGAACAACAAAGGTACCGTCAACATATCTAAAGGAACAGGCAGGTTTCAAAGGCACCGACTCCAATGCACATTCCTCGAAGTCTTCCATAAACAAATTTGTGATCATAGGAGACAATGGACTACCCATCGCAACTCCGTCTGTCTGCTCGTAATACTGGTCATTGAATAAAAATTAAGAGGTTGTCAATACATGCTGAAAGAGATTAGTTAATTCAGCACCAAACCTAGCCTCAATTAACTACAACAAATTATACAGAGGAACACGAGTGAAGAGAGAGACCATATGAATTCTTCCATTATAGACTACAGGTGCCTGTGTATTTTGTATGGCTTTTGTAGACTGAGAGGTTATTCCCAGTCAGGATTTTATGCAGTCACAGATGTCGCCAGTAATAGCCCCCAAGATTGACAAAATATCTATAGCTGACTTATTGTTTCCTTTTAAATGTTACACCTTCTCATGTAATGCAGATGTATTTAATGTTTGCTTGTGCCTCTGGTCTCCACTCAATCCATCGAAATTCTTCTCATTCAGGAGAATAAATTGGCAACCACTAACCCTTTTAGCAGATCTACTTTGTCAGAGCCAAAATTATCTATACTCACCAGAACAATGTAAACTGCATCTATTTCTTGCAAGCATGCTACACTTCTAGGCACAAAAGAGTGTGAAATATCCAGGTAGTCTTTAGGTTCCAATGTCTCTATAACACACAACACATTGTTGACTACATCAGTCCTTACAGTAACATTACACATATGTTGGCAAGTTAATCAGATGCCTAGAATGGATATTAGGTGAGGTGAATTTGTTTGTGAAGCTGTGTGGCCCCAAGGCCAAAGGCACTTTGTGTCCTGACTGGGTGGGTGACTGATATAGGCAATTCCAGGTGCAAATGTGTCAGTATAGCCAGATGTTGGTAAATCCCAGAATGGGGAATTTAGATCTATGGCAGTCACTTAGAAGAAGAGATAATCCACCATCAATGGTGGAGTGGCAGACACGCTGAAACATGGCTTCCTATAGCTCTCTGAAATTCAACAATAAATCACGCTTGCATAATAAAACAGATCTGAATACATCAGCAATTTGAGAAAAATGGGGCACGTCCAGTGACACAAAAATATTGTCAATATCTTTAAAATTACATAAATTATTATTTTTCACAATGGACCTCTGAATTAACAAATGTGATTTCAACATGTGCATCTGTGTCTACTTTATTTATTGTGTTTGATGTGTTTCATTTCTTTTTATTATGCAAATGTTTGTCGGAAAACAGTGTTCTCCACAATAACACAGCAAATGAATGCAGATACATCATATATGGTCATACTTGTGTATTTGAGAAATATGTTAGTAATCTGCCAGTAACTCTATTTCAATATTGATTTAAATATTCATTACAATTGCTGATACAAAATCATGGTAACTAGCACTCCTGAAAGAAAGGATATTGCGGAGACATGGCTTACCCACAGCCTGGGGGATGTTACCAGAATGAGATTTTCACTCTGCAGCGGAGTGTGCGCTGATATGAAACTTCCTGGCAGATTAAAACTGTGTGCCCAACCGAGACTCGAACTCGCACACAGTTTTAATCTGCCAGGAAGTTTCATATCAGCGCACACTCCGCTGCAGAGTGAAAATGTCATTCTGGAAACATCCCCCAGGCTGTGGCTAAGCCATGTCTCCGCAATATCATTTCTTTCAGGAGTGCTAGTTCTGCAAGGTTCGCAGGAGAGCTTCTGTAAAGTTTGGAAGGTAGGAGACGAGGTACTGGCAGAAGTAAAGCTGTGAGTACCAGGCGTGAGTCGTGCTTCAGTAGCTCAGATGGTAGAGCACTTGCCCGCAAAAGGCAAAGGTCCCGAGTTCGAGTCTCGGTCGGGCACACAGTTTTAATCTGCCATGAACTTTTGACCAAACTATAAATTAATGTTACATGAATATGATATTGATGTACATAATAAACATGTTCAAAGTATCGTGTGTTCGAGCTGAGGGGAGGGATATGTAGTGCCTCAAGAATTTTGGGGTAAATTCTAGAGACACTCATACTTCCACTGTCTCGAACGTGCGTTATTTTAAAGATAAGTATGTGAAAGTGGAACTGTGTCTTTGCACCACGATCATGTGTGTGCATTACTGGCATGTATTGGATGGTTGATCGGCATGGGCAGGTAGTCACAGCACTCGCCTCAGAAGTTACACACCCAGCACAAGGACAAAATGCATTGAACTCCATGATGGTGCTGCAGCAGTCATTATTGAGAGCAGTTGACTGTTGTTAAAGAAAAGAAAAGACACTTACCTATTCACTTACTTTCGTGAGGTCCAGATGGTGGACTTGCTAGAACTTTCTAGATTGTATTTGTTATAGAGTATGTAAGAGTATCTGTTGGACCGTTAATTTTTGGGCTTACAAGAAATGAATCATTTATATTGTGTCTTGTTTGTGGAAGTGAAAATATAGTGAGATTGTTTTAAAAGTCAACCAGCTGTTCTCCTTAGATAACACTCACATGAAAAATTATCCTCAATATATAAGCAGCACTATTCAGTAAACACTCTAACATTTTCTCTTGGACGACACTAGACCTTGTGGTACTGAGGTGTAAGACTCTCATGTCTCTTGCAGTTGACATATATACCGCGTGCAGCCGATTCTCCTCTGTGAGTAGTCAGCTATGTTGATCTCCCAAAAGCTTCTTCTCCGAAAACTATAGCAGATTACAGGAATTTATTAAGCTACTTCTCTATTGTTGCAATAATTTGTGTACTCATGGAACACTTTCAGTTGATTCTTGGTATATTTTCATCTCTCAACACGAAGCAACCTTTACTCTTTTTCACATAACAAAGTGAACTATGGCAAGCCAACTGGTGTCTTTAATTGTCAGACTTGATAACACACAAGTTCAGTATCATAGTAACAATCCAATAATTTGTGGACATCACATGTGTCCTGCCTCATGCAGAGATAAGACGTGAAGTAAGATAAAAGTCTCTAGTCTCAAACGAGACCAATACATGAATGTGCATAGAAATCTATATTCAATTGTTCATTGGGCTTTTTTACAATCAACACAGATACTAACACACCAAAGAATACTACATAATTATTCCTTGGATTTTCATCACGTCTTCTATGGCACTGGTGGTGACCACTTGTCATCGTCAGTGACTCCCCCCTCTTACAGTTTTCTAATAACAGACTTCTGACCTGCCCATAGAAACAAGTGAATTGATAGAAATGTTCTTGCTCTCCTGTGCTCGTACCTAAAATATCAGGTGTTCGAGACAGTGGAAGGCCAAGTGCTTCTAGAATTTACCCCAAAATTCTTGAGGCACTCCATATCCCTCCCCTTAACTCAAACACATGATATTTTATACATATTCTTTATGTACAATAATATCCCACAAGATTATTCTTTATCTTTTAACAGTACATCTCTTTCTCCTAATAATTGTGCATATGTTACCACAATTATAAAGCATGAGTCTTTAAATCCATGTTGGAGTTAGCTCTTTTCAATCTCCAAAAATTTGTGAGTACCAAATTTTTGTTTTCTATTCCTCTTCCAATTGTAAATTCCAGGTGTACATAACTCATGAATACTCTAATGCTTTGTTCTTACTTCCTGTACTAGTATTCCTAAATATGTTCTTTTTCATTACTTATTGTAATCTGGAGGAACACTGGGTAGAATAAAAGTGTTCCCTTGTTATGACATTTGTAAATCTAAAATGTAATAAGGCTATTGATGCACAGAATTCAAACTTACCAAACTATTTCCTTTAAACGTGTGACCTCTGTCACGATACTGTCCTTTTTCCCTTTAGGGACGGTACCTATATCTTACATGGGTTGATCCAAGGAGTACCCTTTCTCCTTCCATTTTCGTAGGTATGCCACTTTCTTATCCCTCTCCTCCTATGGTACAGGTCAATCCCCTTCTTGGTGCCCCTGTCCACACAGTATAGGTCAGCCTTTCATAGGTCTGCCTATCAGCCCTTTTTCTCATCCAATAAATGTCGAATGCATCCTCCGTATCCTTCTTGAGTACCAGTAGGCCTTCTGGTTAATTGCCCTAGCATACATCTTTATGTATACTATTCTTAAATATTCTCTGGTAAAATTACAAATCTACTTTACACCTTAACTCCACTTTACAATACTTCCTCTAATACCCTAGAGTCCTCTTTCACTCCTCACTCTTATTATATAGACAGATATCGTGCCCACACCTAGTTGATGCTATGTCCACCTGTATTTACCAACTCCCAGTAGATACTATACCTGTTCTCAAAGGACTAGCATGGCATGTGCATTGATTGTTATTCTCCTGTCTTTATATGCATATAAATATATATATATATATATGAGAGTGACAAAAAAATAACGATGCAGAAATGTCACATATCATCAATGTAATATGTGCATGTACTCAGATGTACATATATCTTTATTCCCCTACATCCCTTCATGGTTCTGACATCACTTCAGGTGTCTAGTTTGTAATTCTCCTGTTTGTGTTTAAGTGTATCTTTGCGTGTATTAGATGTATGTTTGTGTCTTCTGATTCTTTGGCCTGTTGTTGTTGTGGTCTTCAGTCCTGAGACTGGTTTGATGCAGCTCTCCATGCTACTGTATCCTGTGTAAGTTTCTTCATCTCCCAGTACTTACTGCAACCTACATCCTTCTGAATCTGCTTAGTGTATTCATCTCTTGGTCGCCCTCTATGATTTTTAACCTCCACACTGCCCTCCAATGCTAAATTTGTGATTCCTCGATACCTCAGAACATGTCCTACCAATCGGTCCCTTCTTCTTGTCAATCTGTGCCACAAACTCCTCTTCTCCCCAATTCTATTCAATACCTCCTCATTAGTTATGTGATCTACCCATCTAATATTCAGCACTCTTCTGTAGCACCACATTTCGAAAGCTTCTATTCTCTTCTTGTCCAAACTATTTATCATCCATGTTTCACTCCCATACATGGCGACACTCCATACAAATACATTCAGAAGCAACTTCCTGACACTTAAATCTATATTTAATGTTAACAAATTTCTCTTCTTCAGAAACACTTTCCTTGCCATTGCCAGTCTACATTTTATATCTTCTCTACTTTGACCATCATCAGTTATTTTGCTCCCCAAATAGCAAAGCTCCTTTACTACTTTAAGTGTCTCATTTCCTAATGTAATTCCCTCAGCAACACCTGACTTAATGTGACTACATTCAATTATCCTCGTTTTGCTTTTGTTTATGCTCATCTTATATCGTCCTTTCAAGACACTGTCCATTCCGTTCAATTGCTCTTCCAAGTCCTGTCTCTGACAGAATTACAATGTCATCGGTGAACCTCAAAGTTTTTATTTCTTCTCCATGGATTTTAATACCTACTCTGAATTGTTCTTTTCTTTCCTTTACTGCTTGCTCAATATACAGATTGAATAACATCCGGGAGAGGCTACAACCCTGTCTCACTCCCTTCCCAACTGCTGCTTCCCTTTCATGCTGGTGACCACGCTGTTTAGCGCCCGTAATCCTCAAACGCACACACACACACACACACACACACACACACACACACACCTTTCATGCCCCTCAACTCTTATGACTGCCATCTGGTTTCTGTACAAATTGTAAATAGCCTTTTGCTCCCTGTATTTTACCCCTGCCACCTTTAGAATTTGAAAGAGGGTATTCTAGTCAACATTGTCAAAACCTTTCTCTAAGTCTACAAATGCTAGAAACATAGGTTTGCCTTTCCTTAATCTTTCTTCTAAGATAAGTCGTAAGGTCAGTATTGCCTCAAATGTTCCAATATTTCTACGGAATACAAACTGATCTTCCCTGAGGTCAGCTTCTACCAGTTTTTCCATTCGTCTGTAAAGAATTCGTGTTAGTATTTTGCAGCTGTGACTTATTAAACTGATAATGTGTCAACACCTGCTTTCTTTGGCATTGGACTTATTATATTCTTCTTAAAGTCTGAGGGTATTTCACTTGTCTCATACATCTTACTCACCAGATGGTAGAGTTTCATCAGGACTGGCTCTCCGAAGGCTGTCAGTAGTTCTAATGGAATGTTGTCTGTCAACACCTGCTTTCTTTGGCATTGGAATTATTATATTCTTCTTAAAGTCTGAGGGTATTTCACCTGTCTCATACATCTTACTCACCGGATGGTAGAGTTTCGTGAGGACTAGCTCTCCGAAGGCTGTCAGTAGTTCTAATGGAATGTTGTCTACTTCCAGGGCTTTACATCAAGTAAGAAATGGAACCCAGCGTAATTGCAGTAAGGTATGTAAACGAACGACTGATGTGGATAGATTTGACAGTGTCTAGCAAGAAAATTAGGATTGTGTCAGTATATTCGCATTGTGAAGGGACAGATCAAGATAAGATGGATAGTTTTTGTGAGGCACTCAGTGATGTAGTTGTTAGAATAAAGGACAAGGACAGTGTTCTGCTCATGGCTGATTTTAATGCCAGGATTGGAAATTGAACAGAAGGGTATGAAAAGGTTATGGGTAAATTTGGAGAGGATATGGAGGCCAACAGGAACGGGAAACAACTCTTGGATTTCTGTGCCAGTATGTGCTTAGTAATCACAAACTCCTTTTGTAAACATAAGAACATTCACCGGTATACTTGGGAAGACAGGGGAACCAGATCTGTCATTGACTATATAATAACAGATCATTACGGCAAATAATGGAGAAGTGTTATGAGTGGAACAGGGAACTGTATCTATGCTTTATAGATCTAGAAAAGGCATATGACCGGGTTCCTAGGAGGAAGTTATTGTCTGTTCTACGAGATTGTGGAATAGGAGGCAAACTTTTGCAAGCAATTAAAGGTCTTTACATGGATAGTCAGGCAGCAGTTAGAGTTGACGGTAAATTGTGTTCATGGTTCAGAGTAGTTTCAGGGGTAAGACAAGGCTGCAACCTGTCACCACTGTTGTTCATATTATTTATGGATCATATATTGAAAACAATAGACTGGCTGGGTGAGATCAAGATATGTGAACACAAAATAAGCAGTCTTGCATATGCAGATGACTTAGTTGTTATGGCAGATTCGAATGAAAGTTTGCAAAGTAATACTTCAGAACTAGATCAGAAATGTAAGGACTATGGTATGAAGATTAGCATCTCCAAAACGAAAGTAATGTCAGTGGGAAAGAAATATAAATGGATGAGTGCCAAATAGGAGGAACAAAGTTAGAACAGGTGGACAGTTTCAAGTACTTAGGATGCATATTCTCACAGAATGGCAACATAGTTAAAGAACTGGAAGCGAGGTGTAGCAAAGCTAATGCAGTGAGCGCTCAGCTATGATCTACTCTCTTCTGCAAGAAGGAAGTCAGTACCAAGAGTAAGTTATCTGTGCACCGTTCAATCTTTCGACCAACTTTGTTGTATGGGAGCGAAAGCTGGGTGGATTCAGGTTACCTTATCAACAAGGTTGAGGTTATGGATATGAAAGAAGCTAGGATGATTGCAGGTACTAGCAGATGGGAACAATGGCAGGAGGGTGTCCACAATGAGGAAATCAAAGAAAAACTGGGAATGAACTCTATAGATGTAGCAGTCAGGATGAACAAGCTTAGATGGTGGGGTCATGTTACACGCATGGGCGAAGCAAGGTTACCCAAGAGACTCATGGGTTCAGCAGTAGAGGGTAGGGGAGTCGAGGCAGACCAAGGAGAAGGTACCTGGATTCGGTTGGGAATGATTTTGAAGTAATAGGTTTAACATCAGAAGAGGCACCAATGTTAGCACTGAATAGGGGATCATGGAGGAATTTTGTAAGATTATTATGATGATGATGATGTACATAGCCCTTGTATAGACCCTCTCCACCTTTCTGCTTTCCCTTCTTTGCTTGGAACTGCGTTTCCATCTGAGCTCTTGTTATTCATACAAGTGGTTCTCTTTTTTCCAAAGGTCTCTTTAATTTTCCTGTAGGCAGTATCTATCTTACCCCTAGCAATATAAGCCTCTACATCCTTACATTTGTCCTCTAGCCATGCCTGCTTAGCCATTTTGCACTTCCTGTCGATCTCATTTTTGAGACGTTTGTAATCCTTTTTGCCTGCTTCATTTACTGCATTTTTATATTTTCTCCTTTCATCAATTAAATTCAATACTTCTTCTGTTACCCAAGGATTTCTACGAGCCTTTGTCTTTTTACCTACTTCATCCTCTGCTGGCTTCACTATTTCATCCCTCAAAGCTACCCATTCTTTTTCATCTGTATTTCTTTCCCCCATTCCTGTCAGTTGTTCCCTTATGCTCTCCCTGAATCTCTGTACAATCTCTGGTTATTTTAGTTTATCCAGGTTCCATCTCCTTAAATGCCCACCTTTTTGCAGTTTCTTCAGTTTTAATCTACAGTTCATAACCAATAGATTGTGGTCAGAGTCCACATATGCCCCTGGAAATGTCTTACAATTCAAAACCTGGTTCCTAAATCTCTGTCTTACAATTATATAATCTATCTGATACCTTTTAGTATCTCCAGGGTTCTTCCATGTATACGACCTTCTTTTATGATTCTTAAACCAAGTATTAGCTATGATTAAGTTATGCTCTGCGCAAAATTCTACCAGGCGGTTTCCTCTTTCATTCCTCTCCCTCAATCCATATTCACCCACTGTGTTTCCTTCTCTCCCTTTTCCTACTGATGAATTCCAGTCACCCATGACTATTAAATTTTTGTCTCCCTCCACTACCTGAATAATTTCTTGGCTTACTTATATGAAATAAGTTGAAGGTTATTGGAAACATTGGAAAATAAGGACTTCAGTGATAGAAGTATACACATATGGAAAAAGGGAAAAATAGACTGGTATTCAAGTGAGAAGTTAGAAAGGAAAAAGTAGAACTGGTTGCTAAGATTAAAGAAATGAAAGGAAATAGCCCCAAAGACAGGAAAACCCTTCCCATCCCCCTTCCCCAGGATCCCTACTTCACCAGTACTTGATAGAGAGGCCGGAGGAAGTATGATGTGAAATGTCTCCTACAGAATGGATATTCTCACCTTCACCTTTGAACTCCCCAAAGAAAAATCTTAGCAACCCCTATGGAATGGCAGATGGTGAAGAATCAGTTACACCTGTCTGCGAGAGTTGTCTGAAAGATGGGGTGTGTGATTAGTGTTAGTCTTGCTTGTACTTACACTACCCACCCCTTCCAAGAGTGATACAAACCCTCCAATTTACATTACATCTCACAAAAGGTATAAAATATTCTTTAAAAATAGACAATTATACACTACAATCAAACAGTTGTTTAGCTAATCACTTTACACTATATTTTATACACACACAAAGTATTCTGTTCAATTTATGTCATCTAGATATCTCTCTGCTTGAATAGTACCATGATATTATCTTTATACTCGTACTATATTCTATTCGTTTCATTCCATGTTTAGAGATCACTGTTTATCCATGATTCTATTAAAGAGGTCTCAATCTTGTAGTCATATCTGGTTTCCTAATTACTAACATTATAGGATAGTGTAAGAATGGAGGAATAGATTACAGACTAGTTGAAGAATTGAAGGGAATTTGGTGCAGGAAAACTAAATTTGAATAAACACCAAAAACAACTAGGAATCTGATGGTCGTCACTCTGGCCGTTAACACAGAACATTAACGTCCCTGGGAGACAGCTGTGACTCTGCCCAGATACCATGGATCTGACATTTACATCACTTGATTACTTATGGACCAATACTTGTCATTAAATGCCTCCCCACAACAAAACAGTTATCACTTATCCAGGAAACAACATTAGGTAAAGTTATTATATTTTCTAGTTTGTCATGGACAAGTTTGAATTCTTCACACAAGTCGTCTGAAGTGGCAAAAATACGGAGTCAGCCATAGTAGAATTCACAAAAGTTGAACTTGATGCTCTTGGATAAAGATGAGTGGGTGACAGGAATATTTTTGGATCTTTCTAAGGCATTTTATACACTCAACCATAATATTCTATTAAATAAATTAGGAATAAGAGGTGTAGTTAATGACTGGTTTCGATCATACCTAGCAGGTAGGGTACAAAGAGTAGAGATAATACATGCTTCAAATAGATCAAAACAGTTACTAAAACACTCATCAGAACCAAAATACATTAACATAGGGGTTCTGCAAGGTAGCATATTAGGACCAATGCTACTCCTGATATACATTAATGACTTTTCCAGTAGTGTTACTCATGGTGAAAAAATTCTCTTCGCTGATGACAGCAATATTATATAATTTTTTTTTTTTTTTTTTTTCGAAATTTTCCTGAGTTTCCGTACCCTTTAACGTGTTTTGGAGACAACACAACTACCTAACTTTTGCACCCATTGTTGTTCACCAACCTAAGTTCAGCACAAGCTCATCTCAAACCAACACCTTTTCGACTTTTTTCACACCTTTATCTCTCCCTATATATATTTCTATTTATTTTCACTTTAACCTCACATTACCCTTTCCACCTTCTAATACCATGTCAACCTCACAACATCCCTACAATGAACCCATTAAATTTTATTTACATTCCCTCCACAAACATGCCTTCACCCTAGCCAGATTACGCTCCCATATTTTATTTACTCAGGCTTGTCTGACATTTGGCATTACCCCCAAAGGCCTCACACTTAAAGTTCCCATCTCTGGCTGCAATCCTTCTTTCCATCAGTCCTTATACCAGTTCCAAACTGCACAATCCATAGCCCTCACCCGCCTAATCCTTCACCTATACATCGACTCGGCCAATGAACACACCCGTCAACTCCTATCCCAAATCAAAGTCCTCAATCTTTCCTCTCCCACATCCACACCGGCTGTTCATAGCATCCTCCTACAGACCAACCGCAAATTAGAACAGCATGCCACCCTCCACCTTGAAAAACTATCCTGGTTTCCCACCTCCGGAAAGGCAACTCACTCACCCTCCACAACCTTTCCAACTAACCTCAACCTCCTCTCATTGCACACAGACCCAGTCTCTCCCATCTACTCAATCTCCCACTTCTAGCTCCACTCCCCCAACACCTCAAAATTCTAGTCAACACAATCTGGAACCACAACACCCCAATTCAGTAGTTAACCATTCCTCCAAACCTCTCTCCCAATCCGAAACCTCTGTCCTATCCAAAGGCCTCACCTTCAGCCCCACTCCCAGGTTCAACCAAACTGCCCTTGTCAAAGATTTACTGTCCTACACTCGTAGTCTCTGCTGGAAATATCACTTTGCCATGAAGAAAAATAATCCTGATCCCTCTCCTAATGATCCCACTCCCCAAGACACTATCCAAATTGAACCCTGCCTGGAACAGTTCCGTCCTCCATCACAGCGGGACCCACCTCCTCTTCCTCAAAATCACCCTCTCCAAACCTTCCAGGAATTTCTCACTTCCAGCCTTGCCTCTCAATCTTTCTTGAAAAACCTTAATCCTACTCCCAACATCACCACAGCCGAAGCCCAGGCTATTCGTGATCTGAAAGCTGACTGATCGATCATCATTCTTCCAGCTGACAAGGGTTCCACGACCGTGGTACTTTATCGTCGGGAGTATGTGGCTGAGGGAGTGCGTCAGCTTTCAGACCACACTACATACAAAGTGTTGCCAAGGTAATCCCATTCCTGATGTCCAGGCAGAGCTTCAAGGAATCCTCAGAACCTTAGGCCCCCTACAAAACCTTTCACCTGACTCCATCAAACTCCTGACCCCACCGACACCTCGCACTCCTTCCTTCTACCTACTTCCTAAAATTCACAAACCCAAACATCCCGGCCGCCCCATTGTAGCTGGTTATCAAGCCCCCACAGAACGTATCTCTGCCTACGTAGATCAACACCTTCAACCCATTACATGCAGTCTCCCCCCGTCCTTCATCAAAGACACCAACCTCTTTCTCCAACGCCTGGAACCCTTACCCAGTCTGTTACCCCAGGAAAGCATCCTTGTAACCATTGATGCCACTTCCCTATACACAAATATCCCGCACGTCCAGGGCCTCGCTGCAATGGACCACTTCCTTTCATGCCGATCACCTGCCACCCTATCTAAAACCTCTTTCCTCGTCACCTTAGCCAGCTTCATCCTGACCCACAACTTCTTCACTTTTGAAGGCCAGACATACCAACAATTAAAGGGAACAGCCATGGGTACCAGGATGGCCCCCTCATATGCCAACCTATTTATGAGTCGCTTAGAGGAAGCCTTCTTGGTTACGCAAGCCTGCCAACCCAACGTTTGGTATAGATTTATTGACGAAATCTTCATGATCTGGACTAACAGTGAAGAACAACTCCTGAATTTCCTCTCCAACCTCAACTCCTTTGGTTCCATCATATTCACCTGGTCCTACTCCAAATCCCTTGTCACTTTCCTTGACGTTGACCTCCATCTGTCCAATGGCCAGCTTCACACATCCGTCCACATCAAACCCACCAACAACCAACAGTACCTCCATAATGACAGCTGCCACCCATTCCATATCAAATGGTCCCTTCCCTACAGCCTTGGCCTTTGTGGCAAACGAATCTGCTCCAGTCCTGAATCCCTGGACCATTACACCAACAACCTGAAAACAGCTTTCGCATCCCGCAACTACCCTCCTGACCTGGTACAGAAGCAAATAACCAGAGCCACTTCCTCATCCCCTCAAACCCAGAACCTCTCACAGAAGTACCCCAAAAGTGCCCCACTTGTGACAGGATACTTCCCGGGACTGGATCAGACTCTGAATGTGGCTCTCCAGCAGGGATACGACTTCCTAAAATCCTGCCCCAAAATGAGATCCATCCTTCATGAAATCCTCCCCACTCCACCAAGAGTGTCTTTCCGCCATTCACCTAACCTTCGTAACCTCTTGGTTCATCCCTATGAAATTCTCAAACCACCTTCCCTACCCTCTGGCTCCTACCCTTGGACCGCCCCCGGTGTAAAACCTGTCCTATGCACCCTCCCACCACCACCTACTCCAGTCCTGTAACCCGGAAGGTGTACACGATCAAAGGCAGAGCCACGTGTGAAAGCACCCACGTGATTTACCAACTGACCTGCCTACACTGTGATGCTTTCTATGTGGGAATGACCAGCAACAAACTGTCCACTCGCATGAATGGACACAGGCAGACAGTGTTTGTTGGTAATGAAGATCAACCTGTGGCTAAACATGCCTTGGTGCACGGCCAGCACATCTTGGCACAGTGTTACACCGTCCGGGTTATCTGGATACTTCCCACCAACACCAACCTATCCGAACTCCGGAGATGGGAACTTGCCCTTCAGTATATCCTCTCGTCTCAATATCCGCCACGCCTCAACCTCCGTTAATTTCAAGTTGCCGCCGCTCATACCTCACCTGTCTTTCAACAACTTCTTTGCCTCTGTACTTCCGCCTCGACTGACATCTCTGCCCAAACTCTTTGCCTTTACAAATGTTTGCTGGTGTATGTGTATGTGCAGATGGATATGTGTGGGTGTGCGAGTGGACACCTGTCCTTTTTTCCCACTAAGGTAAGTCTTTCTGCTCCCAGGATTGGAATGACTCCTTACCCTCTCCCTTAAAACCCACATCCTTTCATCTTTCCCTCTCCTTCCCTCTTTCCTGAAGAAGCAACCGTCGGTTGCGAAAGCTAGAAATTCTGTGTGTGTGTTTTATTTATTGTGTCTGTCTACTGACACTTTCCCGCTTGGTAAGTCTTGTCATCTTCGTTTTTAATATATTTTTCCCATGTGGAAGTTTCTTTCTATTTTATTTACAATATTATAGTCACTGAGAAAACAAGAGAACTCCTTGCCGAGAAAGCAAATGAAACTCTCAAAGAAGTTTATGATTGCTCAATAAGCAATAAAGTGACATCGAACATAAAGAAAACTAATGCCATGAATTTCAGTTTGAAGAAGAAAAACGACAATGTTAAGTTAAATGTATGTTAAATGTATAAATGAACTGTGTAACAAATGCAAAATTTCTAGGAATGAATTTTTATTCTCAGTTGGATTGGTGTGAACACGCAAAGGTACCTGCAAACAGAATGTCATCAGCACGTTATGCCCCTAGAATCCTATCATCTGCGTGTAACATGCAGTGTCTTTTAGTTACATATTATCATATGTACCCTCAATTCTTAGCTATGGCATTGTTTTTTGGGAAATAAATGCACAAAATATGAACACAATTTTCAAACTCCAGTAAAGACCCATGAGAATAATAACCAAAAATACTAGTCAGGCTCATTGTAAAGATCTGTTCAAAACACTGGGGATTTTAACTGCTCCATGTCAATACATTTACCAGTCAGTTGTACACATCAAAAATAACATTTGTTATTAGTGCACAAACAGCTCTGTCCATAACCATGCAACAACAGACAGACTCAACTTACATTTACCAAGAAAAAATGAACATAAAACTCAAAACAGCATTTTCTTCCAAGGAATAAAACTGTTCAATAAATTACCAAAAGAGACTAAAGAAATTGCAAAAAAAAAAAAACACACTTTTAAAAAGGCAGCTAAAAAGTACCTGTTATGCAATACATTTTATACATTGAAGGATTACTTAGATAAAACAGAGTAGGGGTTTGATAAAAAAATGTTATGCAAATAAATAATAATAATAATAATAATAATAATAGTGATTATAAAACATCCAACATTCCACATAACACCTTCATTTTATGTTTTTTCCCCTTCTTTTTTTCTTTCTAGAAATACTTACCCCCAAGCTATGCATAGCACAGTACTAACATCTCTTTCTGTGCTCAACATCTGACTCATGTTGTGTTAGTGCCACAACATTTAACAGTGCCGCCACGACAGTACGCACAAACGGCGATAGAGGCGCTCCGCAAATCGGCTGAGCACGGGAGCGCCACCTAGCTACGAACAGCGCCGGCCGCATGTCACGGCACAGCAGTCGAATACGAGAGACTGAGTTGTAATCATGTGATCAGCTATTGTTTCTAAGAGAGAGTGTGAATATCCATGCAATTATTGTGATTAAAAGTTATAACATTTTTTGGTGACGAGGATGGGATATTTTCACTGCGTTGTGGATTTGCGTGTTCGTGACGGGGCAGACATGGAACAGCTTATGCAAGCGCTCATTGAACAACAAACACAGCTGACGGCTACTATTCAGGCTCAACAAACACACCTGACGGCAGTGATTCAGGCGTTGTCGACATCGCTTACTAATCGTCTGTCTTCCTCTTCTCCGCCTCCATTCCCTCCTTACGACGAGGCCGCTGAAGACTGGGAGGATTATGAGAAGCGTTTGCGGCAACACTTCTTGGCTTTCGGCGTTGTCGACGCTCCTATGTGTAAGTTGTTATTTCTATCTTGGATTTCATCTCGAGTCTATCAGCTGCTATCTCAGTTAGCCCCTCTGCGGGAACCTGCCTCCCTGTCCTTCCAAGAAATGTGTGACTTATTGTCTGCCTATTATCGAAAAAACACCCACGTCATTGCCGCCCGCGTGGCGTTCTACCGGTGTCGTAAACAGCCCCATCAATCTTACCGGGCTCGGGCGGCGGAACTACACGGTCTGAGTAGGAAATGTCAGTTTGTCACGGACACACATCACGAGTCTTATGCTGACTCAATGGTTAGGGATGCTATTCTACGGCTTGCTCCTGATAAAGAAGCTTGGCAACATGCCCTCCAACTGCCAAACCTGTCGTTGTTGGAAGTTCTAAGCATCGCTCAATCCTTTGAAGTGTCTCACGCTGCTGGCGCGCAAATCGACGCGTGGTGTGATGTAGGCGCTGTACAGTCAACTCTCGACATGGGCAATTTGCCTGTTTCACAGGAGAACAACGATGTGGCGGAGGTTCACTCATGTCAACAACGTCGCGTTGGGCCGCAACGCTCGCAGCAAAACCAGCAACCACGGAAGCCGGTTCGTTCTGCACTTCCTTCTTGCCCCCGTTGTTTCGTACAGCACGACAGGGCAGCGTGTCCAAAACGTTGGGCCACGTGTAATTCATGTAGGAAAAAAGGCCACATTGCTTCTGTGTGTCAGTCCCATAAAGTTCCTGTCGACGAGGACGAGGCGTCGGATATGGATGTTCACTGTGTGCTTTCTCAAACAAATAAGTTGTTTGTTACTGTTCGTGTTCTGAGTAAAGACATCCGCATGCAAGTGGACACTGGCTCTGCAGTTACTCTCATTAATTCTCACACGTATTTGGCGTTGGGCTCCCCTCCTTTGTCTCCAGTTACGCGAAATCAGAGGACTAATAATAAACAGAAAATTCCTATCATGGGCCAGGTTGATGCTTCCACTGCCTACAAGTCTGTTGTTTGGCCCCTCACGTTTTATGTGGTGGATCATGCGGGCACTGAAAACCTGTTCGGTTATGATGCTTTCCAGTTGTTCGGGTTCGCCATTGATGATGATGTGCACTTCATATCTGAGGATATTCCGTATCAACAGCTGGATGGATTGTGTTCTGAATTTTCGTCCATGTTTTCTGCTGGTCTGGGTTGTGCCAAGGATTTTGAAGCCCACATTACTCTTAAACCTACGGCTCGCCCTAAGTTTTTCCGGGCACGCCCTATTCCGGTGGCGTTGCGTGCACCTGTCAAGGCTGAGCTAGACAGGTTAACAGCTTCAGGGATTCTCCTTCCGGTTACCTCCAGCGAATTGGCATCGCCGATCGTGGTGGTTTCTAAACCAAATGGGAGTCTGACTTTAAAGCCACCGTCAACGCTCAGAGCCTCATTGACACTTATCCTCTTCCCCGTCCTGAGGAGTTGTTTACCAAGCTCGCCGGGGGCCAGTTCTTTTCCAAACTTGACTTATCGGAGGCATACCATCAGTTGCCGTTGGACGCTACTTCCAAGGAATTTCTCGTTATCAACACTCCTTGTGGGTTGTATCAGTACCAGCGATTACCATTTGGCATCGCTAGCGCACCGGCCATTTTTCAGCGGTTTTTGGAACAGCTCACGGCTTCCGTTCCCGGCTGCATAAACTATCTGGATGACATTGTTGTCACGGGAGCCTCCACTGATGAGCACCTTCGTAATTTACATTCACTGTTTCGGGTTTTGCATTCGGCTGGGTTGAGGTGCAATCTGGACAAGTCACAGTCCTTCCAACCCTCCATTGAGTATCTTGGTTTCCACTTGTCCCGTGAGGGTATACGCCCTCTCCGTCAGCACGTTGCGGCCATTAACGCTCTACCCCAGCCGTCTACGGTCAAAGAACTTCAGGCGTTTCTAGGCAAGATTGCTTATTATCACAAATTCATTCCATCCGCAGCGGCGGTAGCTTATCCTCTGCATCAGCTGTTACGCAAAAACGTCCCCTTCTGTTGGTCCGACGGGTGTGAGCAGGCTTTTGTCTGTCTGAAAGCTCATTTGCAGTTGGCGCCTTGTCTTGCCACATTCCATCCGGGTCAGCACTTGATTCTGGCAACTGACGCATCACAGTATGGCCTAGGGGCTGTTCTCGCCCATCGGTATGAGGATGGGTCGGAACGACCCATCGCCTATGCTTCCAAGACCCTCAACGAGGCGCAACGGCGTTACTCTCAAATCGAAAAGAAGGCGCTCGCTATCATTTATGCTCTAAAAAAGTTCAGCGTTTTTTTGTATGGTTCTAAGTTTCACCTCATCACCGACCACAAACCGCTGGTCTCTCTGTTCAGCCCATCAGCGTCACTTCCGGATAAGGCAGCTCACGACCTGCAACGTTGGGCCTTATACTTGTCTCATTTTCATTATGAGATTCACTATTGCCCCACGGCCCAGCACGCCAACGCTGATGCATTGTCGCGATTGCCGATGGGCCCCGACCCTGTTTTCGATCGTGATGAACTCCTCTGTTTCCACATTGATGAGGAAGAACGTCGTGCGGTCGAGGGCTTTCCACTTACAGGTTCGCAGGTCGCGTCGGCTACTGCGCGGGACCCGGTCCTGCGTCGGGTGATCGGTTTTGTTCAACGAGGTTGGCCGGACAGGACCACGGGCCGGGCATCGGATCCCCTTTGCAACTACCATGCCTTGCGCCTTCGTCTGTCTGTTCATGATGGTGTTGTTCTTCTGGCCACAGATGGCGCATCTCCACGGGTTGTGGTGCCAGCCTCTCTTCGCAAAGATGTTCTCAAACTGTTGCACAAAGGCCATTGGGGTATTTCTGGGACTAAGTCCCTGGCCTGCAGGCACGTTTATTGGTCCGGTATTGATTCGGACATCGCCCATATGGTTGCTGCATGTGGCCAGTGTGCTCAACAACTGGCAGCACCTCGTACAATGCCCTCTCCGTGGCCTGATCCAGCTCAGCCATGGGAATGGGTGCACGCCGACTTTGCTGGCCCCTTCCTCGGTACTTATTGGCTACTGTTGATTGACGCCTTCTCGAAGTTTCCGTTTGTTGTTAGATGTCCGTTGCCCACCACTGCGGCAACGACGCTGGCTTTGTCCAAAATCTTTGTGCTAGAAGGTCTTCCATCCACGATCGTCACAGACAATGGCCCTCAGTTCTCTTCGCAGGCCTTCCGTGATTTTTGTACTGGACAAGGGATTCATCATGTTACCGCACCTCCCTTCCATCCACAATCGAATGGGGAGGTCGAGCGCCTTGTCCGCACTTTCAAATGCCAGATGAAAAAATTCCTTAGTGATTTTTCCACAGATGACGCCCTGCTGCAATTTCTGAGTTCTTATCGCTTCACGCCTCTGGGTGATCGCAGCCCTACTGAACTCTTGCATGGCCGCCAACCGCGCACTCTACTGCACCTGCTTCACCCTGTCAGGCCTTGTACTGTGGCCCCTAGTGCGGGAAAATACTCGGTGGGCGCCGACGTGTGGGCACGAGGGTATTGATCTCGCCCTAAATGGATTCCAGGGGTGGTCAAGGCTCTTCGCGGCTGCCGGCTTTGTGAAATCCATACGGGCGACGGCACGGTTGTTCGCCATTACAACCAGATGCGCCCACGAGTGGTGGCCACGCCGGTGCCACCGCCCCATCCTTCGCCTCCGCCAGCTCGAGACGCCAGTCCTGTCGCTGCTGCCGATCTACCGTCCGTGTTGACACAGCCGCCATCGCTGCCGCTTCCGAGTATGCCGGAACTGGCCCCAGTCGGGACGCCGCCTTCTCTGGGACCCATCTTGCTGGAGCACACTCCCAGGCCCATGACCCCTATGGATGCTGCTCCGGAGTTGTCACCCATCATCTCATCCAGGAGGCACGTTCCACGCACGATCTTCCATTCTGGACATTTTCGACCATACTCTCGTGTGTCTGCGCGGGATCTCCTCGGGGCCTCACAAGAGGCCATGGATGTCTCCGCGCTGTCCATGTCTCCAAGGAAGTGAGTGTTTTTTTTTTTTTTTTTTTCAAGGGGGGAAAAGTGTTGTGTTATTGCCACGGCATTTAACAGTGCCACCACGACAGTATGCACAAACGGCGATAGAGGCACTCCGCAAATTGGCTGAGCGCGGGAGCACCACCTAGCTACGAACGGCGCCGGCCGCATGTCACGGCATGGCAGTCGAATACGAGAGACTGAGTTGTAATCATGTGATCAGCTATTGTTTCTAAGAGAGAGTGTGAATATCCACGCAATTATTGTGATTAAAGGTTATAACAACTCATTATGGAGGGATGCTGACTCAGTTTTTCAGGATAGCAAATGGGAAGTTGCAGTACAGAAAATGGCCCATAGATCACCAGTCTGTGTGTGTGTGTGTGTGTGTGTGTGTGTGTGTGTGTGTGTGTGTTTGTAGTGAGTGAAGTGTTAGGAAACAGTGTGCATCTAGTGTGTTCAGTGACTGATAGTGAGATATGAGTGAACAGTGTGGCATTACATTACTTTATATGTTATTTGTAGAAAAGTATTGTATACCAGGAGTAAATCTAATGACTTTCTCTAACTAGAAGTTTGTAAATATATGTGTATACGAATTAGCTTATTTTATATTGGTCTAAACTTGTAAATACTTTGACATGTCCTATATCATTGTAAAAAGAGATATATGGATGAATAAAGCTGCTGCTCCTGCTACTGCTACTACTACTAGTACTAAGTCGTCCGTAACCTTGCTAGCATCATTAAGTTCAGAAAAAGTAACAATAGAAATGTTTCCGGAGACTATTCCCTTGGTAACTTCTCGATCTGTAATTAGTTCAAATGGTTCTGCCTATCTACTTACATTTATTATGTAAAAGTTGGCTATTATTCCTTTAAAACTTCATCCTATTTTATCTACTCATGAACTAACAATGTGTGTAGAAACATCTGGGAGTTTTGATTGAATATTCGACATTACTTCCTTAGATTGATCTGTGCTCTCTTTCAAATTATTCATTTCCTGTCATATGGAATTAAATTTAACATTACATACATTTTCACAAAATTTTAATTTTTGACTAATCACTGATTCTACATTATTACATTTATTTTCAATGTAAAATTCTTACTTTTTAGTTAAATCTTGAAGTTGCTCATCCTGCCTTTGGTTAAATTCAGTGGGGGACACTGCAGTACCCTCCATGAAGGTTGTGTTCACCACACGGACAACAAGCAATCGGGCGCCCCCTGGAAATGACGTAGTCGGCAAATCCTGCAAGCATCAGAGCACGAAAACCAAAGATGCCAAAACAGCTCTCCAAAGAGCCCCAAAAAAGGCCATTATCAAGACCATCACTAGTGACAACTTCCTGCTGTAGTGAAGGCTTATCTGTAAGTAAAGAAATTTTATTATCTGACATGTGAAAACGAAATATCTGTGATGTTTTAGTGTTACAAGAAACACACAGAGCACCGTCTAGCCATAGACCAAAAATACAGGGCATGTAGTTAGCTCTTGAGAGATCACAAGAAAGATTCGGAAGTGCCATATTTGTGAAACCGAACTTAGACGTATGCTCCTGTGCTTTGACCTGCGAAGAAAGTATAGAAATTTTAACTATTGACCTACATTTATGTACTGTAACATCTGTGTACAAACCACCCAGTGCGAGGTTCAAATTTATGGAACCTGGAAATTTCCATTCAAAAAACATTAAAGTTGTACTAGGAGATTTTAACTGTCAGTGCCTCACATGGGGCTATAAAGAAACAAATGACGATGGCGAAATGCTGGAGATCTGGGCAGACCAGGCTAAACTGAAATTGATACATGACCCAAAGTTGCCTGCATCACTTAACAGCGGATGTTGGAAACAAGGATATAATCCAGATAACATCTTTGTCTCCGAAAAGGTATCCCTGCAAACTGTAAAGCAAATCAAGGACCCAATTCCAAGATCACAACACAGAGCAATAACTTGCTGCATTACGGCAGTAATCAAATCAGATGTAAGACGCTTCAACTTCAAAAAAGCTCATTGGGAAGATGGAAGATGGAAACAAGGATATAATCCAGATAACGTCTTTGTCTCCGAAAAGGTATCCCTGCAAACTGTAAAACAAATCAACGACCCAATTCCAAGATCGCAACACAGAGCAATAACTTGCTGCATTATGGCAGTAATCAAATCAGATGTAAGACGCTTCAACTTCAAAAAAGCTAATTGGGAACTCTTCACAGAGGACCTTGATAAGGAGATCTTGGAAATTAAACCAGAAGTACAATCATATGAAACTTTTATAGACCTCGTCAAGAAAATCTCTTGACAGCACATACCTAGAGGGTGCTGCACTCAGTATATTGCTGGACTCAATGGTAGCAGCAAGGAAGCCCTGAAAAAGTAAGAAGAACTTTACAATAAGGACCCCTTCTCAGAGGAAATGATCTAGGCAGGTGAGGTACTGATGTCTGGTATCTCTGAAGCGAGAAATGAAAAGTGGTGCAACCTCCTACAAGAGACGGACACAAAGCGCAGCAGTAGGAAGGCATGGAAACTGCTCAGAAATCTCAGCAATGGCCCAACAGAGCCACAACCAAATTACAGTGAAGTTACACCCGATCAGGTAGCTCACCAATTGCTCATGAACAGAAAAACTAAAAGGAAGATCAGGAATGGCAAAATCAAAAGAAAATTGAATGAGTAGATTAGCTTCCTAGCTCGCCTGTTCTTCATTCAGGAGCTACAAGATGCCATCAACCATTTGAAAAAACAATAAGGCCGCTGGCCTTGACGATCTGAGATCTGAGCAAATTAAACATTTTGGACCGAGAGTACAAGCATTGATCCTAGAGCTAATGAATAACCGTATTATAACAATGCAAATTCCTAAACTGTGGAGGAAAGCTTGAGTTGTTGCATTACTAAAACCAGGGAAAGACCCAGCTGAAGCTAAAAATTTCCGGCTTGTCTCACTGCTTTGTCATCTATTTAAAGTGCTGGAACGAATGATCCTCAAACACATAGCTGATTATGTGGACAAAACCCTCATTAACAAACAAGCTGGATTTCAACCAGGAAAATGATGCTGTGGCCAAATCCTTAATCTCTCACAGTACATTGAAGACAGCTATCAGAGAGGAGAAGTAACTGGGGTTGCATTCCTGGAACTCAGTACCGCATATGACACATTTAACCATAAGTTGCTTACCCAGAAAGTGTATAATGCCACTAAGGACTACACCCTTTCTATGTTCGTGCAATGCAACAGAACTTTAAAATCTAAAAACAGCTGCTGGAAGACACAGAAGAATGGACTTGCATAGGGTAGTGTCTTGGCTTCAATATTATTTAGCATCTATATGAATGACCTTCCCATCAACCACCAGACATGAATGTTCATTTCTGTCGATGATGCAGCAGTGGCCACATAGTATAAAACCTTCAAACAAGTGGAGGAGAATCTCACTAGCAGACATTTTGTGTCTGTGTATGTGCGGATGCATATGTGTGTGTATGCAAGTGTACATCTGTCCTTTTCTCCCCCTAAGGGAAGTCTTTCCGCTCCCGGGATTGGAATGACTCCTTACCCTCTCCCTTAAAACCCACATCCTTTTGTCTTTCCCTCTCCTTCCCTCTTTCCTGAAGAAGCAACCGTCAGTTGCAAAAGCTAGAAATTCTGTGTGTGTGTTTGTGTGTTTTATTTATTGTGCCTATCTACCGGCACTTTCCCGCTTGGTAAGTCTTGGAATCTTTGTTTTTAATATAAAAACAAAGTTGATGTGACTTACCAAACAAAAGTGCTGGCAGGTCGATAGATACACAAACATACACACAAAATTCAAGCTTTCGCAACCAACGGTTGCTTCTTCAGGAAAGAGGGAAGGAGAGGGAAATATGAAAGGATGTGGGTTTTAAGGGAGAGGGTAAGAAGTCATTCCAATCCCAGGAGCGGAAAGACTTACCTTAGGGGGATCCACTCCCGGGATTGGAATGACTCCTTACCCTCTCCCTTAAAACCCACATACTTTCATCTTTCCCACTCCTTCCCTCTTTCCTGAAGAAGCAACCTTTGGTTGCGAAAGCTTGAATTTTGTGTGTATCTTTGTGTTTGTTTGTGTGTCTATCGACCTGTAGTTGAATACAAATGTTTCCCTCTATTATATTCATCATTAATTTGAACCCAACAATTACGTTTGTTATTATCACTGTTGCATTTTGAAATCATTTCTGTCGTCTTATTTTCTCTTTGTGTTTTTGCCAGTAGTTTCGCTTTGTATTCACCTACTCCTTTTCACCGTAATCTACTATAAGGTAAGTCTTTCCGCTCCCGGGATTGGAATGACTCCTTACCCTCTCCCTTAAAACCCACATCCTTTCATCTTTCCCTCTCCTTCCCTCTTTCCTGAAGAAGCAACCGTTGGTTGCAAAAGCTTGAATTTTGTGTGTATGTTTGTTTCTGTTTGTGTATCTATCGACCTGCCAGTGCTTTTGTTTGGTAAGTCACATCAACTTTGTTTTTAGATATATGTTGTTAATAGTTTTACATTTATGAAGTCTGAAATCAATTCATCCATGTTCTCAGCATGGTCAGTTTCCTCACAATTATTTTATCAACCTCCTGGCATCTAGAACCAAGTGCACTGATTTGCCTTTCTTGACAAGTACTATTGGGTTGCAATACTCACTTCTGCACTGTTCCACAATTCCTCATTCTAACATATGTTGTAGTTCTTCTCCAAATGCATCCCTGTCTGCCAGTGCTATAAGGTATGGCCTAACCTTAATGGGTTCATGTGGATTCACCCTTAGTGAATTCTCAAAATCAGTCAACTTCCCGGGTTTTTCAGAAAATACATCTTTGTTTTTACTCAATAACTGATATAATTATACCCTCTCATCCGCAGAAATCCCCCTTATACCATTTACTTTACTCCTTATCTCTTTCTCAACCTCCATCTCATCCATTAAGCACTGTGCTACATGAAAACTAGCCACCAGTTCATCAGCATTGAGTGCATTTTTGAATTTAACCCTTTTTCTTCCCTCAACAGTATTCAGTTTCACCATCTGACCCGTACACTCTACATATGCCTCATATTTACTCAGGAAATCAATCCCCAACACCAGATTCATAGTTAAATTTGGGACCACCAATGTTCACATCTAGAACTACCTCCTTTTTCACTGGTTTATTGAAGATTCGTGTAGCATATTTAATTCTCGCCCCTGTGACTGGAAATTCCACTTTTTCCATATTATTGATATGATTATAAAAGGTCCCTGCCACCCTAGACACAGAACTTCCAGTATCCACCAAAGCAGTTTTACAGATCCCTGCCACACCAACAAATATTATTGGCTGCACCTTTCCAGTGAAAACATGCTTCAACTCTGTTTCAGCCAAGTCTCCTTTATCTCATGTATGCAATCTTTAGTCATGGTGCACACCTGCTCTTCACTGAAAGATTCAGTATCCTTGTACCCTGAAAATATTAAATCGAAGGCCCCTTTAATTGCAGAGTTTCCTGCACTCCCCCCCTCCCCCTCCCCAAAGCTTTCTTGCAGTTCTATATTTTTTTCCTGCCAGGTCTCTGGTATCAATTGCTAGTGCAACTTTGCAAAATTAACCCAGTCATCACCATCATAATCGCACTCATCTTTCCCCATCCATTCAGTGTTAAGCTCCTCATGCATGGCTATCTGTTCTTCATCACAATAAACTATGAAATTTTGGATTTAATCAACATCCTCACCTTCCTCACTAATTGTATCATTATTCACAGTATCATTATTAGCTATACCATCTTTTCCCATCATAAATACAAATTCTTCATCCAATGATATAACATCTTTATCCCCATTAATCATTTCATTGTAAGCATGTTTGAACACCTCACTTTCCCTACATTATCCCTGATTTGGCTGGCCTGGCATAATCATCTTATGAAACCATTTTGCCCTGGCTATCCAATCATTAGAATAAAAATCACTGTCTGCCTTATTATTCCATGCTTCCTTAAAAACTCGTACCATAACATAACATAATAGACATAAACTTACTTGAATGAACAGAATCCCTAAAAGTTTCCAGTTTCAACCACAATATCAACACCTGCAGCTCCATTCTGCTCATTAAAAGCTCCACCCACAATTACTGCTCATTTATCAGTTACAGGAACTATAGTCTACTCACTAGTACTCGTACATTCCCTGTCATTACTGGAGTGAGTGCCTCCACGTATATTAACAACACATTCTGCAGCCTTGTGCCACATATCAACAACATTATCCATGACAACAGCTGTTACAGGATCTACTACCTGTTCACTATTTAATACAGTCACAATGCTGGAGCACATACCTTCCTTTATATCTTCATCTACAACAACATTTGAATCAAGTGCTGTGGTCTCCACATAATTTATATGCTTTACCACAGGTGGAAGTTCCATTGCATTCAACACATTGCTATTTCTGCTGTCATTTACATACACACTCTCAACATCACAGTACACATTTTCTCCCACAGGTTGCACAGCTGTTACATGCTCATTATGTAACACAAATGCCAGGCCAATACTATTTGAATCATTATCCCCCACATTTTGATCCCTCCTGATTCATACATTTCCTATTATTTTTATTTCTAAAGGCCCTCCTCTTATCATGCTGATTAAACCAGCCCCAAACACCTCATCATTATCCGTAATTGTCTCCATTCCACAAATCCTTTCTTCCCTCACTTGTTTATTTTTATCGTGATTAACAAACCCCCTGTTAGTTTGCCTATAATTCTTATTCCATACTTTCTCTTTCCTTGTTCCACTGCTTTTGTTTTCATTAAAATATCTCCCATTATTTGCCTAAAACCATTAAAAGATCCACCATTATTTCTCCCACAATTATTTTCCCATCTCATGGTCCTACTTCCTGCTTAGTTTATTGTCCTAAGTTGGACCCTATTTGGAACAAATCTCAGTTTTAGGAATTTTGTCCCTATGGTCCCCTTGCATTAATTTCTCCTCCCATTTCTCTGTTCTTGCATTGACCTTTGATCACTTCTGTTTCCATTTCCCCACTCACCTCTCTGGTACCTGACATCATAGTTAAATTCCCTGTTGTCCCTCCAAGTTTCATTTTTAATTCTATCTCTGTTTTCTCTCCAATTACCATTCTGATTTCCTTCCCTGCTTGAATTATTGTGGTTATTACCCCAACTCACATTATTTCTTCTTTCTCCATTATTCCTCTGATTATTCCCTCAATTATTAACCACTGAGTTTGGCTTATAGCACATTGCCAAGTCCATCCTCTTATAAAATTCAAGAAATTTTGTATAGAATCTGTTGGGAAATGCATCAGTTCCCACTGTAAATTTTTGGGTAACCTTCTCCTTAGAGTAGAAATCTGTCAGAATTTTCAGTGGCCTATCCAAATGTGCCAACTTTCTTAATTCCTCCTGACAAAATTCTCTCATAGTTTGCCTTCCTCCTCTGTAAACAGGCCCATTCAAAAAATCATTCTGTAACATGCATTGTTTTGCTTGGCTCCAATACCTATAGAAACATCTTTTCAAATGTACTATATGATTTAAATTGTTCATTACATTGATTTGCCCATGTCTGAGCAGAACCCTCCAAGAATCTTTTTACCAGTCTAATTTTGCTGTTGTCATTCATATCATCAAATAAAACATTCCTTGTATGCTGCCAGAAAATCTACAGCTTGGTACTTGCTTTCCCCTGAAAAAGTCTTACCACAGGGTACTTGTACTATAGGCCAGCCCAAACTTCCATTACCGCCACATAATTCTACATTACTTAATCCACTGTTAACTTTACCAATTTCCACATTACTCTTTACAGTAACAGCAGCCATGTTTTCAATTTCCTTTCTTAGGTCGCTAGCTGTGCCTGCCAGTTAATCTAATAATAAAGTTCTGGTTTGATCACAACTAGTTACAATCTTCTGATCCACACCAATCAGAGATTGCCTTGTTTCATCAATTCTTGTGTCACACAACTGCCTGCCTGAATCAGTTCTACCCCTTAGTTCAACAGCAACTGCATCAATCGTAGCATTCAAATTTCTTTCTACCTCCTCAAATTTTTCTGATAAATCCCCCAATTGACCATTTAATTCTCTGATTTTTGCCCCCAAAGAACTTTCCATATCAGGTTTTAATCCAGTCTTGAAATCCCCCATATCAGTTTTTAATTCAGTCTTGAAAGCCCCCATATCAGTTTTTAACTCAGTTCTAAATTTCCCCATTTGGCTCATTAATGATCGAAATATAGTAATTACACTAGCTTCTGCTTCTCCTCCCTGTCCATGTGGGCTCTGAGGCTCACTCCCACTCTCTGTAGACAAAACATCTCTAGCTGATTTCTTTATCACCATCTCACTAAATTCTGACTTCATAGCTAAACTT
Source organism: Schistocerca gregaria (assembly GCF_023897955.1). Classification (NCBI taxonomy): domain Eukaryota; kingdom Metazoa; phylum Arthropoda; class Insecta; order Orthoptera; family Acrididae; genus Schistocerca; species Schistocerca gregaria. Next base: position 683,998,715 of record NC_064922.1, read on the forward strand.
ATTGTGAGATAGAGAACTGGGAAATTAATGCACCTGCTGCCAACACTTAGCTTTGTTGAGACTGCTGCCACATGATGATTGCTGCCTGATGCTGTAGGCTGCTGTGCAGTGAGGTATGGTGTGGCAAGGAATGGCTTGCAAGTTGGCGGTGAAAGCGGCCTCATCTCCAAAGTCCAGCAGCAAAGTTGGCGTGTCGATGTTTGGTGACCAGTGGCTCTTGAACTCCCACTTTGATATTTGATGTCAGACTCCACATACTGCTCGGTAATCAGCAATATGTTTCTCTCACTCTTGTTCACTTTCAAACACAATCTTGCACTGCCTACTGAGCCTGTTCAGTTAAGACAAATCCCAGATGAGAAACCCCCATATTACGACTGTACTGGGCACTACACATTGCAGTTTGAATAGTTTGGCTTGAGCCCCCATGTGCTATGGCACAAAAAAATATATATTTGTTACACTCAGCTTAATTGAGCGCCCCAGAGATGTGGCTGGTCTCAATGTTAGGCTACGTTTTTCGTCATAGGGTCCAGCTAAAATAAAATAAAAAAAAATCAATGCAGGCAGGTATTGTGGTGAAATTTAAAAAATATTGAGTCACTCACATTGATTTATAATTTGAACAAATAGTTTATTTCTATTTTGCCAGAAATAGTCTCCAGTGTATTGAGTAAACACTTAAAATGCAGTCAAAGGGGCTTCTACATAGGGAAGCTGTTAATAACTGGTGCTACAACACTTCACTATAAAATTCATAGATTGAGATCATGGCACTTGACAGTCTGTTCACTGTTCACAAAATACACTCTTGCCTGCTGTCCTAAACCACTATATTGTGCTCCACTTGATTGCTTTCGAACGTGGCTACCAACTCAATACTACCCCCAGATGCGCAGCACGTCTGGCTCTTAGTGTCGCTCAGAACCGACTCCCTGTCATCACAGATGTCTGTCCTTTGTACCCTCAAAATGACTGCCTAACTCAAAACAACATTTGACAAAAAAATTACAAATATTCCAAAACTAAACACAAAAATATATGTGATATATTGAAAAATATGGAAATTTTCCGGGCAATAACAATTTAAAGTCCAATTTTTTTTTATCTGCTACCGTTTCTTCACAAATAAAGTTCTTGTGGCATGATTTTGTTTTTCCCAGATTTTTGATACTAAACATAAATAAAGAAATAAAAATACATTCTTTATTACTCATCTACCTCTTTGAACTTTAGAATGCTGCCACTAGTTTTGTCTCTTTAAATTTATTTACTACCAGATGAAGTTTCTCTCAGCTGAAACCCATATTCCAACCCCTCATTCGAGAATGGTACATATTCAGGTAAATCGGCTATGATAACTCGATGCACCTCTACTAGTTGCATATGTAAACACTTTGTTTATATTAATCAGCCAATTAATTTCTGAAATATTAGCTTTTGAACTTTCATAAATTTACAATTTTAAAGACAACAATAACTTTTAAACTATTACATATTTTTGTGCTGTGTCTAAATAATTTAGTTTTACAAATTTTTCTGTCCACGGGTGCCAACTCACACCTCCATGTCACTCTTACTTCTGTTTTTATAAATTTTTCTCTGGCATATAAATTTCTCCAAGCACTCCAACACAGCCATATGTGCCCCTGCCAAGCGTCCACGCTCGTACACGCTAGCTGCTCGCCACGGCGCCATAGCAAACTCCAGCCATGTGCTCTGCAGCAGGAAAATGCCGCTCTTAATTTCCCACCACATCTTGTATGCTCACATGGTCCAGCTAAGTAGTTTATCTAAAATATTTTCTGAACTCTTGAAGACAGCTTACTATTGTTTTAACTTACATTAATTGTAATAAAGTAACACTGAATTGTATATAGAGGCACAAAGTAGTTAATGACAGTTAACTGCTGGTGGGCATTGATTTACATCAGTGGGGAAGTTGAAAATTTACACCAGACTAGGATTTGAACCTGGGTCGCCTACTCACTAGGCAGTTGCTCTGACCACTAAGCCTCCAGACACAGTGGTCATTGCATCTGCACAGGCTACCCCAGCACACTTTCTGTCAGACCCACATTCTGAACATATCCACACCTACTTAGGTAGTGCTCCTGCCCATTACCCTTATTACACGTGGCATCTTTCTGATTCCTGTAAAAGTTCGAGCATCTGCACTGAAGGGATCATTGGCCAGCCTCACCTTAATTATATACGTAGTGTATATTGTTTTGAAGCTGGCCAATGATCCCTTCAGAGCAGATGTACACCACACCCAAACTCATATGGGAATCAGTGAAATGTCACAAGTAGTGAGGACAATGGATGGGAGTACTACCTCAGTAGTGTGTGGATAAGTTGAGATTTTATGTCTGATGGAAGACATTCTAGGGTAGTCGGTGCAGGTGTGATGACCACTGTGTCCAGAGGGCTTAGTAGTCGATACCTATCCTCAGTGCAGCACTCTGTAAAGAATGGGCTGCCATTCTCCAAGTTACTTTCCAGCTTCTGATTGAACATATGCCTGTGAGAGTGTAAGCTGCCATCAAGGCTAAGGGTGGGCCAACACCATATTGAATTCCAGCATTACCGATGGAACTTGAAAGTCATTTTCAGCCAGGTGTCCAGATACTTTTGGTCACATAGTGTATATATTTCAAATGGTACTTCCCCTAGGAGTGGCAGTAATACTTAAGTAGAAAATGCCTATCTGAAGTAAACTAAACTCAGACTGAACAGGTTTTGTCATGTCCATTCGTACCGAACAACTTTTATTTTGTCCTCAGTCCAAAAGTGTCAACAGAGTAAGATGTGGAGGGGCATGAGGTCAGCGTAGTGCTCTACCAGCTGTTGGCAGCTTTTGTGACCTCGAGCTGCTAATTCACAATCAAGTAGCCCCTCAATTATCCTCACGGGGACTGAGTGCACCCCATTTGACAACAGCACACAGTATACCCATATGGTCATCCATCCAAGTGCTAGCCCTGCCCAGTAGTGCTCATCTATGCTGATATGATGGGAACTGGTTCCTCCACTGTGCCAAGACCATTGGCAAACTGCCTATCTGTTACCCAGTAACATTTAATTATCAATAAAAGACACATGCCTCTTGTGTAATAGTTTTCAATATATATTATTAAAATCTTATATTATAAAATGTTAGTTATATAATATTATATATATAATAAATATTGTACCATGGACCAGCATAACAAGAAAGAGTCACCTAATGCATTAAGGTGTTGTCAGTGTGAACTATGGATCAATTATATATCTATGTAGATATTCTATAAACCACTATGAAGTACATGGCTGAGTTTAGTTTCCCTGATATCACGAGTTAGTGCTTCTTCTCATTCCTGTTGTGTATGGAGTGCAGGTAGAATGACTGCTTAAATGCATCTGTGCATTCAATAATTAATCTTGCTTCTTGTTCCTTATAGGAGTGATACCTAGGAGGATGCAGAACATCTCTAGATTATTCGTTTAATTGATGTTATTGAGCATTGTTAGTAGATTTTCACATGATGATTGGTGGCTATATGTGTCTTTTCTGTGTCATTTCATTTCTACTATGCCACAGGTGTTCGTCTATTTCTTGGATGAATATCCAGAAAATAGCCTGGAGCCTGATACTTGTAACCTACATTCTAGTTGTCCACATTTCATCTCACCTGCACTGTAAATTAAAGTAATACTACTATGAAATGAGTAAGGAAAGAATGGTGATAAATTAAAAGTTCACTGTCTTAAATAATCACATACATTAAAAAGTCTATTGTTTCAGATGCACAATGCCCTTTATAAAGTACATTATCTTGTACACCTGTAACTGTCATCTGGCATGGTTCAGGGCTTAGGCCACTCAAAATTACATTTCCTGTTCATTACTATTCTGAAACTAATAATTCAAAATGCTGCATATTGCTCACCCAAAATTAGTAAATATTTACTCCGCATGCCACATGGATAAATGATATGATGAGTAGTGTACAGTCCACTTTAGACCAAACTGAAAGTGGCTTTTCAAATATTCAACTCTCACAAAAGTTTACTTCCACCAATTTAATAAATGTGTGATCTTAAATTTTGTTGACTTCCCTCAAATGTGCCTGTACACAGTCATCTTATGACTTGCATTCCCAGTTGCATACTATAATGCAACATCTTCCATTGTGGATCTCAGCACTGACAGCAACACACACTCTTAGTGAAAGACTTTGAATAAATAAACTACGAGGCAGCTTGGGGGTTCCTTATATATCATCAGTGTCATCCAGAATGTACCGCCAAACTGATCACTCACTTTCAAAATGCAAGTGCTTCTTTATCAGTGCTCAGAAAGCTCCCTCTCTGCATATTAAATTATTAATGATTTCTTCTATTATTCAGGCTTTTGAACAAATGAAGCAAATGGAATGGGCTCACAATCAGGGATATCCCAAGTTTGTCTAAAAAGAATTTCTTAGTGACAGCAACAATTTAGGTCGCAAGAGTACACGGAATAGCAAATACCATCCAAACAATGGCAGCAAGTCCAGTCCACCCAGAGGTTGGAAGTTAAAATACCATGGAAGGGACACTCTTAATCAGCAGACTAATGCTCAGTCTTGTGCTCAGTGTTTTATTACTCATGATCACCAGTTGTGTTGTTATCAAAGCATGAAGAATCTATATTGTCAAAAAATTGGGCCTAAGACCAAAATTTGCTTTCAGAAGGAACATTGCATTGTCAAGTACTCTGTTTGCATAGATGAGTTTGACCATATGGTGGATGACTTCAAAAATAAGATTTACAGTATTTTTTTCCCAAGGTACTAAAGAGGTTTCAGTTGATGTCAGACATAGTGGAAAAATGTGCAATTTCAAGTGGATACTGGTTTCTTTAAAACTACTGTCAATAATGCTAATTGTGACTTTACTGGATACCTATGATTAAAAACGTTTCAAGGCATGCTGATTCTGATCAAAAGTTGGTATATAGTGATTGCTTAGTATCAAACAAACAAGTGTGTATACTGCTCTTGGTGACACAAATCCAGTGGCTGCCATTATCATGAATCTTTATCATTTTCTGTAAATAGGGCTCACAGTCAAGGATTCTGCCAACAAAATCCATGTGTGAGGTGGCAATGAAGAATTTACAAGCAGGAAGTGGATAGACTGGAATCAGATGACATCATCAACCCTGTTTCCAATAGTCTTAGGGCCACGTCCTTGGTCAGTGTCAGAAATGCCAAACATATTTTCCTTGTCCCAATGATTTGGAATCCTGGAAGTGGCTCTACATAGACTACACTGGACCTTTTCTGGGTGCTGATTGGCTTATGCTGGTGGACACCCGTACTAGCTTTCCTTATATTGTCAAAATGGGTAATATCGGGGCACCCCACATGGTTCATACTCCGAAGCAGATCATTTCAATAGAAGGTCTTCCAATGGCTATTGTTATGAATAATGGCACACAGTTTACTGTTCATGAATTTAAGACATTCTGTATGGCTCACGGGATTCAGCACTTTCACAGCACACCATTCCACCTGGAACCGAATGGAATCACCAATGTTTTGTGTGGAAAAATGACAACAAAGAAACAATGAAGAAACTTAGTGTGGACTACAGTTTGGATGGGCCATTGATGGTCTTTCTTTCTTCTTACAGAAGCTCTCCCCATAAGGCGACCGAAAAGTGAGGACCCTTCTGTAATTCACTACCCACCATCCAGGGCAAAGCTCCACGAGATGGTGTGGAGGCAGGATTTTGAGGTTGATGACAAGATATCCTATTCAGAGGTGCATTGTGGAAAGAGAGAGTGGCTTTCTGAGACAGTACTCCGGGCAACACAATGTATGTCATATTGACATCAGAGTGGTATACCTGTCACCGATTTATAGACCAGATCCAGCTGAAATTTGATCTTTTTTCTCTTTCCTGGACTATAAAACAGGATCAGTTTCAATTGAATACAATATGTATGCCCTGGAAGTGGAAGAGGGAGCCACAGAACTCTAGCAGCCTACAAGTGTCATTGCTGTGCATCACCAGTGGTGATGGAGGACAGAATAGAGGTGGACCTTGCTCACCAACCCCAACAACTGAGGAAGAAGAAGAGGCTTCACCTCTCTCTCCCTTTTGACCCATGCAACAACCTCTGCCATCTAGTCAGCCCATGAGTTGCAGGTGGTGAACATTCAGCATAAACATGAAGGTGAAGCCAGCAAGGCAGCATTAGAGCAGAAATCACTGGCCACACTACTCTGTGGATCTCAGTCAGGTGCATCCAATCAGACAGAAGTCTGGTGTCGCTCCAATTTAAGCACCTGGTATCACTTTTGCTTGTATTTACATGATTCTTGATTTTTGTAGAGATGGTTGGTTCATTAACATGTTTGTCAGTTCTTACTATTCTTCTATCATTTTTAAAGTTGATCGTAATATTTGATATGTTTATTATGCAAACTCTAAAAAGTTAGTCACCCTGATACTCTTTTAATGGGCATTTCAAATAAAGTTACATAATTTATAAAGTAAAATTAATGTGTTGTAGTAAATCAATACATGAGCAATAGTTTAGTTGTCTACATTCAGAATCACAGTAAACATTTATACTCATATCTGTACTTAAATATTCATTTTTCCTATAACAATGTCTTTGGATTTGTAATCGTGGCATTACAGCAGTGAACATAGAGTTCGTTATCTGTTCTGGAAGAAGACAGTTATGACATATTAAGATCCACATTTATGTAACAGTTTTACAAATGCATTTGCAATATTGTGTGAACTTTTGCTCTGTGACTATAAAGTAGGTTTGTTGATATGGTTGTGTCACTATGTCATCAAAATAAAATTTAAAGAGATATAACAAAATGGTGTTTGTAATACAAAAGAACAATTTAGAACCAACTATTTGAAAGTTGTTAGGCACAATTGCGGTCAATAGGCACTGTTGTCAGAATCAAGACAGATGGCATTTGTTTGTTTTCCACCACCTCTACAATAAAAGTGTCATAAATAATGTACAAATATGATTTACATTTACTTTATAATTTATAGGCTTTTACCTTTTTGAATTCATTGTAGACGACATTGACATAGGTGGTTATACTGTGGGCTGATTGTTATTGACTGATTTTATTTTTCAACAGTGTATCTAATTTAAAAAATTGAAACAGTGGATGACAAATGCAGACGAATGAGGCACTTGATATATAAAAATTGCTGGAAGAACTGGGTGCAGCACCACATTGCTGGAAACAGTTTTGGAACTGAAAGGGAGCATGTGGAGGTAAGTAAAGCTAACAATTATTTAAGCAGTTCATTGTATATCAAGTACTTTATTTTTTATTACAAGTGTTGAAAGGGAGTAATCATAATGAACAGAAGGAGAAAGAGTTGTAGATGACAGTGGGGTGGTGAGAGATATGTTAGATCAGTCTGGTTCAGAAGAAGTAAAAACTCCAGATCTAGCAGAAGTATTGACAGTAGTTAAAACTCAGATTAGTATGATGGAATCAAGGCTAACTCAGAACACAAGTGAACAGTTTCATGTGTTTAACAGAGAGAACAATACTGGTGTAGGGGAACAACTTCATGCATTTATGTTGAAACAGGTGAAAAATTATACATGTCTGAAACAAAGAACATGCTGAAATAGGCAAACTGTTAGATGCAAAACTTAAAGAAGGTTATGAACTGTCACAGGTGTTTAGGGAGAGGAAAGTGAGAGACTCAGTAAAATTTAAGATAAAATTTCAAAAATACCACTCAAATAGAACAGCTGAAAATCTGAGTGTGGTATACAAGGTGGAATGAGAAGAGATCACACTGGGACTAGTAGGGAGAAACTGGGGAAGGAATTTTGACATCAAAAACAGGGTATTGGAAGATTCAGAGTGCAAATACATGAAATACCAGCTAACAAAAGGAGTCAATAGGCAAACTAAGAATTGCTCCAATGAGGGTCCATAATTTTGAGATGAGGAAATTAAATAAAATCAAACAATGGAAAATCAAGGATGAAATGCAACAATATTGTCAAAAGGAACAGGCTGAAAATAATGTACTGATGTTAGTGCAAGTGAGGAAACTGATATTAATAATGATGTTGAAGAATAAGAAGCTGATAGCGAAGCACGTGTTGAAATAAGTGAGGAAGAGATAATGAAGTTAAGTGGTGAGGATGAAGTTTCATATGAAGATGGGATTACTAAAGAATTTTTATCTGAGAAAAAAACAGTTGCTGCTTACTGGTGTTTATTACTGAATATTTGGGAAATGGGTAATGAAAGTCATGATAATTTGGATCAGGCAAAATTGTGCATGTGCATAGAAGGAAAAGAAGAAAGATTTTTAAGATTACTTTGAGAGTGCTATGGAAACAACAATAATTTAAAAGTGCATTAAGGGAAAATGGTATAACTGTAGGCAACCCGTGTCACAGGGGAACATATGAAGTGGAGATTCTGGCGTTTCTGTCAACCTGTTAAAATAGCGAGGGAAACATTAAGAGAGAAAGGAGTAATAAAATATACACTGAAGTTCCAAAGAAACTGGTATAGGCATGCGTATTCAAATACAGAGATATGGAAATGGGCAGAATACTGTGCTGCAGTTGGCAACACCTGAATAATACAACAAGTGTCTGGTGCAGCTGTTAGATTGGTTACTGCTGTTACAATGGCAGGTTATCAAGAGTTAAGTGAGTTTGATCATGGTGTTATAGTCAGTGCACGAGCAATGGGACACAGCAACTCCGAGATAACAATGAACTGGGGTTTTTCCCATATGAACATTTCACAAGTGTACCATAAATATCAGGAATTTGGTAAAACATCAAATCCTCAACATCACTGTGGCTGGGAAAAGATCCTACACGAACAGGACCAATCACAACTGAAGAGAATCATTCAGTGTACCAAAAGTGGTACCTTTCCACAAATTGCAGCAGATTTCAATTCTGGGCTATTTACAAGTATCAGTGTGCAAACCATTCAATGAAACATAATCAATATGGGCTTTTGGAGCTGAAGGCCCACTAGTGTATGCCTCATGATACAAAGCTTCACTCCTCTCCTGGACCCATCAACACTGACATTAGACTGTTGGTGACTGGAAACATGTTGCCTGGTCGGACAAGTCTCGTTTCAAATTGTATCAAGCGGATGGACATGTACAGGTATCAAGACAGCCTCATGAATCAATGGGCACTGCATCTCAGCAGGGGACTGTTCAAGCTTGTGGAAATCAACTTAAAGAATTTGTTATGCATAGCTATTTCAAGACATTTTCAGTGAAAAACTTTGAAAATTAAATGGTTATATCAGTACCAATTGCAGTTAAAACCATATTAGCCAGAGAGAGAGAAAGATCCAGAAGCTGGGGACAATTTTCACTGAAACTGAGCCAGTGGGACTCACTTCACCTGTTCTGGGAAAACCTGTTTTGCCCAGTGTCAATAGGAGGTAAATGCAAAAGGGTAGATGTCTGTGTACCATTGACAGTTCAAAAGTATGGCAAATGATGCTAACTCTTAGGGAAATGGCAGCAAGGGACAGAAATGACACCAAGTGCAATCAGTGTGTATGCCTGGGGCCCTCATTCAGCATGTTAAAGAGGCTATTCTGGCAGCCATTGAGGGAACAGAGTGCAACCAACTGCAGATTGTGGTGCACATTCGAGCAAATGATGCCTATTGTCTGTGCTCTGAGGTCATTTTTGGTTAATTCCAGTGACAGGCAGAGAAGGTTGAGAAGATCAGCCTTGCACATGCAGTTTCAACAAAGCTCACAATTGGCAGCATTATCCCCAAAACTGATTGTAGCCCTTTGATTCTGAGTTGAGTGGAAGGACTGAACCAGAGACCTTAAAGGTTCTGTGACAAGCTAGGCTGCAACTTCCTGAACATGTGCTGTAGGGTTGAGATCTGTGGGGTCCACCTAAATAAATCAGGTTTGCGCTACACATCAGAGGCTGCTACTCAAGTAACTGACTGTGTGTGGGGCACATACAAGGGTCTTTTAGATCAAGCAATGCTCCATCCAACCAGAAAATGAAGCGGTAGGAAATCCAGAATTATCAGTGAAAGATCAAAAGAAATGCCTCCCTGAGCTGAGTGAGTTTTAAAATCCTAGTGCAAAAAATTGCTGAAGCATTTGCAACAAAGTACCAGAGCTTGAAGTGCTCATGAAATGCAGTGAAAACTGGTTGAAACCTGTAATTCATAGCAGTGAGATTTTCGGGGAAAATTTAATGTATACTGAAAGGATAGGCTAATGGGAAATATAGGTGGTGTATCTGTTGCAGTAGACAAGAAACTCCAATCCACTGAGATAGAAATTGAAGGTGCATGTGAGATTGTTTGGGCAAGACTCAGAATCAGGAATGGGCATAAAATTGTAATTGAATGCTTCTATGACTCACTAGACCCATCTCCTGATGTAACTGAGAACTTCAGAGGAAAAACTCAGTTCACTTGTATGTAAGCTCCCCAGTCATAATGTATTCATCTGTGGAGACATTTTAATTGGGAAAATTACACTTTTGTTACTGGAGTGTGTGATAATACATCCTGTGAAACATTACTAAATGCTGTCTCTGAAAACTACCTAGAACAGATAGTTAGGAACCCCACTCGTGATGGAAATATATTGGATCGAATGGCAACAAATAGACATGACAGTTTTGATTGTACTCCCATCAAAACTGGCATCAGTGAACATGATGTGGTTGTGGCAACAATGGTTGCCAAAGTACAAAGGACAACTAAAACAAGCAAAAAGATATATAAGTTCAGTAAACTGGATATAAAGTCCATAGTTTCATGTCTTATTGAGGAACTTGAAACTTTCAGCACAGGGCAGGAGCCTGCAGAGGAACTCTGGCTCAAGTTTAAAAGACTAGTTGACCATGGACTGTATAAGTATGTACCCCGCAAAACTGTTCATAGTGACAGGGAACCTCCATGGTATACAGTCACTGTAAAGAACCTGCTAAAGAAACACATTACCACATAATAGGTATAAAACAAAGTGTAGGGCTATATAAAGAGAGGTGCTGAATTAAATTCATTTGGATGTCAAGAGAGCAATGCAAGATGCCTTCAATGACTATCATAGAAGAATATTGTTAAATGACACATCACAAAATCCAAAGAAATTCTGGTCATATGTAAAGGCTGTTAGTGGCACCAAAGTTATTGTCCAGTCCCTAGCAATTAGACAGGAACTGATATCAAAGGCAACAAAGCAAAAGCTCTAATGCTTAACTCCATTTTCAAATATTTCTTTACAAACAAAAATCCTGGAGAAGTTATTACAAATAACAGCCAGCTGCACTGCTGGAATTCCACCAATTTAATCCTTATGCCACAAAAAGATGGATGAAGTTAGTATTGATGTCAGTGGTGTAGAGAAAGAGGTGAAATCAATAAAACTGAACAATATTCAAGGTGCCAATGGAATCTCTGTTGGATTCTATACTGAATTTGCAGCTGATTTAGCCCCTCTTCTAACTATAACCTATCATAGATTGCTCAAATAAAAAACTGTGCCAAGTTTTTAGAAAAAAACACAGGTCACACCTGTCTACAAGAAGGGTAGTAGAAGTTATCCACAAAACTACCATCCAATATATTAGACATCAGTTTGTTGTAGACTCTTAGAATATATTCTAAGCTCAAACATAGTGAGGTATCTTGAGCAGAATGATATCCTCAATGCCACCCAGCGAGGGACATGAAAACATCGACCATGTGAAACCCAAATCGCACTTTCTCAAATGACATTCTGAAAACTTTGAGTCAAGGCAACCAGATAGATGTAGTGCTTCCTGATTTCCGAAAAGAATTTGACCCAGTACTACACCTATGCTTATTGTCAAAAGTGCTGTCTGATAGGGTATAAAGTGAAATTTGTCACTATATTGAGGACTTTTTGGTAGGGAGGACACAACATGTTATCTTGGATGGAAAGTGATTGTCAGATGTAGAAGTAACTTTGGGTATGCCCCATGGAAGAGTATTGGAACCCTTGCTGTTCATGTTGTTTGTTAATAACCTTGCAGACTATCTGAGAGAAGCTGCATAAATATTCAGTCACATCTAGAAGGATTTCAACATGGTGTTGATATTTGAAACTTGCTCTAAATGATCAGAAATGTAAAATGTTGCACTTCACAAAATGAAAATAACATAATATCCTGTGAGTATAATATCAGTGAGTCACTGTTGTAATCAGCCAATTCATACGAATACCTGGGTGTAACACTTTATAGGGATATGAAATGGAATGATCATTTAGGTTCAGTCAATTGTAAAGCAGTTGATAGACTTTAGTTTATTGGTAGAATACTGGGGAAGTGCAATCACTCCACAAAAGAAACTGCTTACGAATCACTTGTGAAATTGGTTCTACAATATTGCTCAAATGTGTGGGACCCATACCAGATTGGTAGAATACTGGGGAAGTGCAATCAGTCCACAAAAGAAACTGCTTACGAATCACTTGTGAAATTGGTTCTACAATATTGCTCAAATGTGTGGGACCCATACCAGATAGGAGTAGCGGGGGATATTGAATGTTTATGGTTTGTTTAATCTGTGGCATAATGTCAGAGAGATAATGAAGGAACTGAACTGGCAGGCTCTTGAAGATAGACATAAAATATATTGAGGAAGTCTATTAACAAAGTTTCAAGAACTGGCTTGAAACGACTACTTTAGGAAAATACTACAACCTCCTACGTATTGGTCACATAGGGATCATGAGGATAAGAATATAATAATTACTGCATATGCAGAGGCTTTCGAACAATCATTCTTCATTCTTCGCATGCTCTATATGTGAATGGAACAAGAATAACCTTGAATAACTGGTGCAGTGGGGCATACCCTCTGCCATGCATCTCGCAGTGATTTTGCAGAGTAAAGATGCAGATGTACATGTATACAAGGGGTTTGTTGTAATTTCAGCCCTAATGATGACATGGTAGAGTATGAAAGTCACCAACAAGCAATTTGTTATGAGAGATTTGAATGAAAGGTAAAAGTGCAACACAATTGAGCAACTTTTAATGGGGTGCAGACACAAAGACAAAGAGAGCAAAGTCAAAGATCATAACATCATAGATGAATGATAGTGTTCTTGTTGTCGATGATCACCACAGGGTCATAGAGAAGAGTAATACCCAGTACAATAACCCTTTGGAAGTAGTCTCAAAAAATGATGGGCTGTCCAGATGGTGCTCTACTCTACTCATTCAAATAATATTTTATAAATAGAGAATGAGCATTTGGAAAATACTGATGAACTCTCACATAAATTCAAAAGTGTAATGTATGTGAGCGGTGTATATTTAACTGCAGGTTTCTGTGGCAGAGCTTATTAGGGCATTGGTTAAGACAGAGTGATTCATGAAAATGTGCAAATATTTTAATATGTTACACTACAACTAAAACTAAAGAAAAAAGTTCAGATAAACATAGGTTCACAAATGTTTAGTTATGAAGTTATGGATAATAAATGATTTTGCCTGAAATTTAGCAACTTTGCTAATATGAAGCCATAACAAAACTGTGACATCACAGCCCCTGATCCACCCAAAAGATTCAAGCAGCTCACGACAGGTGCACTGGATCACAATGCCCACGCAGGTTACCTTGTTTCAAATGTTGAGGATTCACCACATGCCCCACCTACCACGAATACTGGCAGGCATCCTCAACCAACTTGGATAGCAATATTGCTTGATCGACTCTGGCTCAGATATTAACATGCCACCACTGTTTTCAGACCCCACAGCCTACAGTAAAACAACCATGCAACTTTGCACAATGAATAATTCTATGACTATTGCATATCGCTCTGACACACCTATATTGAATCTTGGGTTCAAAAAGATTTTTCCATGGACTTTCAAGTTGGGAAGTTACCAAACCAGTTCTTGCAGCTTACTTCCTGCATTATAACAGGCCTCTACCAGTTATGGTCAAAGGCATGCTCATCCAGCATGACTTTGGTTGCATAATGTTCAGTACCATCATCCATGTCCTTCTTCAGAAGCAACACATCATCTCCTCATCTTTCTCTAACAAAGAACAACACAGTACCAATAGAGATGAATATTACCATTATCTCCTTGACTGTTTCACCATGCTTGAATAAATTAAATAACACAAGTTTCTTTATACTGAAGAGTGCTTAGAATCTCCATCTTGAAATGGAGAATGGCACACTTCAACAAGTGATACAAATAACTTCCAACAAGCTCACCACATCATGACTTTGTCACCACCATCTGCAGCCAGTTCTAGCCTTCAATGACAACTCCATCATGCAGATGCCACATAGCCTGAGCATGCCTCTGCCAACTTCACATTAGGCAATACTGCCTACAGTACCTTTGCATACCAATGAAGTCAGTCACGTGCCCCATGCACATGCTTACCTATTCCTCCTCTATCCATTCCACATCTGCAGCCATGTGCAGACCCTCCATGTGTGACTTCCTCCCAATGTGCAGTCACAAACAGTATAGTATACCGAATCCTTATCACACCAGAACTCCCCAGTTCAACATAGACATGCCGGCTCCTGCCCAATAAACTTAGCACAGTGAAGGCAGCAGTTGATGAAGTTCTAAAAGCTGGAATAGTTAGACCCTTAGACAGCCCATGGCTTTACCCATTAAGCTAGTGCCAAGAAAGGATGGTATTATGCATGTACATGACGATTACAGGATCCTTAATGCACGCACTATCATTGACAGTTACCTGAAATCTAATGTACAGTATTTTACCTACCATCTCTTGGACGCATCCATAATTAGTCTGTTCATCTGTAACCAGATTTATCACCAAATACCACTGCACGCAGATGACATTTAGAAGACAGCAATCATCACACCATTTGGCTTGTTTGGATATCTTATTATGCTGTATGACCTCAGAAATGCAACCCAGTCAATGATTCTTAGGTAGCATCCTCTTTGAGATGCCCTTCTATTATGCATGCTTGGATGATATCCTCAACTTTTGTGCAAGATAATGGCACCCACAAGGCTCATCTCAAACAAGTTGTCAATGCTCTTTCTGTGAATGCTGTTATTATCAAGAATGAAGAAAGCCAACCACAACAAACTGCAAAGTTACTTTTCTAGGTCATGTGGTTTCCACTACTGACATCTAACCAACACTACAATAAATGGAACTCATCTGTCAACTACCTCCTCCGAAGACTACTAAGAATTACACCATTTCATGGGGATGATAAATTTTTACTGACACTACCAACTGCTAGCAGCTACAATACAGGCCACACCAATGGCAAATGAAAGCTCCAATAGACTGCTGACTTGCAGAGGGCCTTCAAAAAACTAAAAGTCTGCCTTACTCAGGCAACAGCTCTAGAGCAGTCAATAACCACAGATGTGAGTGACTTTGCAGTCAGCACAGTCCTTCAACAGGAGGTATCAGGAACACAAGAACAACCTCACAGACCATGTGGTCACCATACAACTATGGATTCCTCAGAGCCTGCAAGACTATCATTGTTGAAGGCCAGTCATTAATCATCTATGCAGACCACGGACCACTAGCCGACTCCACTCATAATCCATCAAAAGACTTATCCCCAAGGCATTTCTGACACCTCAATTACATTGCTCAGTGCTCAATGGATGTAGATCACCATAAGGATGCAGACAACATTGTCACTAATTATTTGTCACACATCTACACCATCTCCAAACAAATTAACTATAATGATTTTGTGGAAGCACAACTATGAGATGAACAAATTCAACAACTCATTGACACTGCAATCCTCGAGATTGAAAATCACCTCATTCCAGGGACAATGAGGCAAGTATTATGTGACATCTCACAGAACTGAGGTCATCCCCTGGTGCCACAGCAATTTTGGAAATTATTTTCAAGCAAATGCACTACTCAGCACACCCTGGCATGCAACCAACAACAAAATAGTTACCAATCATTTTGTGTGACCACATGTCAAAAAATTCTGCAGAGAATGGACACAAAACTGTATAACTAATCAGAGAAGCAAAGTGGACAATATGCACAACCATCTCTTGGACAGTTTACCACACTAAAAGGGCAGATTCAACATATTCATACTACTTGGTGGTATACCTCTTCCTGAATCTGAGGGCTGCTGATATGTACTATCCATAGCTGACTGTGTCACACATTTGATTGAAGCTTTTCCTCTACATGGCATGTCGGCTGCACCCACAGCCAAGGCCTTCACCAACACCTAGATTTCTTACTACAGATGCCCTGTATCCTTTGCACCATCCAGGGTTAGCAGTTCAAGTCCACTTTGTTTTCTGCATTGTGCACCCACTGTGACACTCACAGTTACCAAAGTACTGTGTACCATCCACAAAGCAACAGCATAGTAGAATAGTGGCACCCCACTTGAAAGACTATTTCAATGTTCCATGGAGGTTACCAGACAAAAGCATTGCCATTGGTTCTCCTAGGCATATTCACTGCACATGAGTACTAAACACATCCCTCAATGAACCCTTATACATGGCAAACCATTCACCCTCCCTACGATTTCATGGTTCAAGTATCACCAATGGATACCATTGAACATCCTGCTCATTTTATGAGAGTTAAAGAACACACTGGTCATCTCAAAATCCCACCTCCAGGACCTCACAGTACCCACAAGATTTTCATCCACAATGTGCTTGCACATTTCACCCACATCAAGCTCTGTGGTGATACAAGTTGACCAAATTGCTCTGCAGCCCCCTTACTCGGGTCTGCACAAGGTGTTAAAATGCAGCACGTACACCTATGATGTTCTGCTCAGTGGTAAACTGGCCATGGTATCAGTGGTAAACTTACCATGGTATCAGCAAACCACTGAAAACCGATGTGGAAACTTCAGGACAATCTGTCCACCATTGACACATCAGACCCTGCCAACCTCCTCGACAACACGACCATGCACACCTGGCCTGTCACCAAATTCATAGTCACAGTGGATACCAAAGTTTTCATTGTGATGGCCTAAATGTCAAATTAATAGACAACCTTCTTGTCATCGAAACAACCATCCCAAATGGCACACTGAGAACAGATCGATCAGCCATCGCCTCACCTATTCTTATGTACTACCTGCTGATGTTTGCACAGCAGCCACCTCATCCAATGGCTTCCTCATGATTACCATCCCTCAACCTGTGCTACCCACCATGACATCAGTGACACTGAATGAGGATAATTCACAGCAGGGCGTAGGGGGAGGGGGTGGGGGGACTCTGTGGGAAGTGCATGGAAGGTAATGCCACCAACAAGTGATTTCTCTTCACAGTGTAGTATAATCTTTGACTCTGCTCCATGGGGAGACAATGTACCCTATGCTTCCTTGTAAATGGACAAGTTCTGTTACAAGTAATGTCTATGTAAATAAAGAGTCATTATTTTGCTACACTATGTTGTGTCTCTACTATATTGTCCCATATACCATAAGGGACTAACAAGTATAAATATTTCTTTGTTTGTTTATTTATTTAATCATTCTAATAACACTAAGTTTAATTGCTGATGACTATCGAGGTTATGTTTATTCTTTGTACTGCATTAGTAGCTAGAACTATCATAATAAATTCTATGTTGTTTTACAGGAATGAGCCATAAAAACTACCAGATTTTCCTGTGTGTGCACATGCTACAAAAAGCTTTCCCCCTGACCTGCTGTTTAATCAAAATATTGTTGAATAACTTTCATAATAAAAGAACAGTCACAATCCTGTCTGTGCACTCAAGTCATAGGAAAAGAAACTACAGGGCACAGGTGCTAGAACTATCTCATTAACTCTGCTTGTTGTAAGAAGTCAGTACTTGAAAATAATACTCATTTTCCTGTTTGTTGCTGTAGTGGTTGTTGTTGTTGCTTGTTGTCCTGAAGTCAAACAGGGCACAATTTTGCCGAGAAAGTGCCTGGATCTCGAAAAGGTTTGAGAATGGTATATTGATCTTCTTCTTGGTCACAGTATTCTGGTGTTATTCTTACATCCAAAACATCATTAACATTATTTCTGTCTTGTTCTCAAAATAATGTAATGAAGTATAAGTGAAAATTCCTTAAAGTTAAACACCAATTGAAGTCACCATCATACATAATCTCTCACTCATGAAGAAGCACAGAACAGTTTTTCACATTTCTTCATAGTTCAACAATATATTTCATATATTTGAAGTGGACACAAGTTACAATCTTGCCCCTTCATGCCAGATCATCAGAACAGCTTACAGACAACTAATATCCTCTACAGCTCACTGTCAACTAAATTCTCCCACAGCTCACTACCAGATACTACCAGAATAGAGTAACATAAGCTAAAGATATAAAAGTCTTACATCAACAGATCATAATGTTCACATATATTGTTATTTCTCCAGTTTTTAGAAACACACACACACACACACACGTGTGGAATAGTATACATTAAATAATAATTGCATTTTTGTTATGTTTGAGTAATCAGTTAGTTGTAGAAACAAATTATGATGGATATTCAGAATACAAAGATAAAAAGTAACATAAAAAATGAAACAGGTGTCCCAAAGTATCAAAATAGATCCACCATCTTACTCAGAGAAAAACACAAACAAAAGGTATAACATGTTGTACCATCAAACGGGGTGATTTCGGATGGTTCTGTCATTATTTTGATTGTAACTTTTGTATATATTGTTAGATTAAATTGATTGTTATGGAAGTGGTAGTGTATATGTGTAACGAATAAAATATCCCAGAACCAGAAAGTGTATGTGTAGGTATATTTATCTGAGGCAGACAAATAAAGTGTCCGAAGTCACCCCATGGACTGGGGTGATTTCAGACACATGTGTTTTTTAAATCTCTGTCCAAAGTTACAGTATATAGAGGGCGAATTTAGACAGTTACTGACTTTTTAAAATTCTACATGCTTTTTATTTGATTTTGGTGACATTTTACACTTTTTAAGGTAGCCCTTTGCTAATAATAAGTGATATGGAATGATATAATGAATTTTATATATTACAGGTAAGTTTTTATTTTGCAAGAATTTAAGTAAAAAATTTTTATAGTTCTTAACTGATATATTAGAGACATACAGAAACAAACAAAGTAATTTCATTAAAAGACCAAAATAATTTTTCTCACTCATCATTCTAAATTAAGCTGCATGCACTTTAAATAAATGATTGTCTTCAAGTTTAAAGCACATCTTCTCAAAAAATGAACATTCCTCTCTTCTCAACTGGTGTGGGAAGTAATCTCAAAATTTGCAATTTTTTTTATTGTGTCTTCATTGGGGACATTAGGAAACACAAATATGTTTTTACTGTTATCGGGTGGCACAAGAATCATATGCTTTTCTGTACAATAATTTACCACTCTTAATATCACGAACAGCTTTATCTAAAAGTTCCAGGTCACAATTACACCATACTGTAGCACCTCTCCTGCTCTTATACATTCTTGGCATTGTCCGAAATCACCCCACACAGTACACAGTTTTACAAAAACCGTCATTATTTTATAACCTTGCACAAGAACTTGACGAACTTGTACAGAAATTGTCTCAATGCTGTTACCTACTGAGAGCGTTGACAATTATGGTTACAATAACTTCCCGCTTGGCGCAACAATAGAAATTTTCCACCTTACAGTAATGCATGGATTTTTAACACTGAGACTGTTCGTCAATTATTCACCTAGGGAAACAATTGACGCAAAATAAAAGTTGTGGAAACTGATAAAACACAATCTTGTGCTTAAAGTAACTGGTGCATGGATGTTAAAATAAGTAACTCATTGTTTCTATACAGTGGCAAAGAGCAAATAAGCCATACTGTCCGAATTCACCCTGGTGTCCGAAGTCACCCCGTTTGATGGTACATTAGTTACAGCCATATCAGAATTCACTATACTCCAGAAATACATAGGTGGAGGTTCACTAAGAACTTTATCTACAAACCCATGTTTAGACTTACGTCTCTTTCCAAGCAATATTCTTTGTGAGGAAAAATGGCAGTAATGATACTTTACCTACATACCAAAAGTTTTATCTGGGGATTAGTCAGGTTAAATGAGCAAGAGTTGAAATAGTAACAAAACAGTTTTTTCACACAGGAAATGTCACAACTGACAAATGGGGAAGAGATTATTGCTTTAAGAAATTTCAGGCTAAAAGGAAGGCTGTGATGAATTTTGTGTTGTTCTTAAATTGTGTTGAAGTTCACTAGTGCCTTTCACTTAGAGGAGACAATATTTACCAACTCAGCTGAGTATTGTATCACAAATTAAATACTCAATTTAATATTGGGTTTGGAAGTCCTAGAGGTGACATGTGATTTGCATGCATTGAAGTCAAGGGAAGGAATAAAGCTTGAGAAAGATCTGGAATTGAAACTTCAGATTGAATCACAGAGACATATTCATAAAGAGTGAGCACAGGCCTTTTATCCTCTCTTGAAAGAGATGCCTGAATAAACTGTAACCCTCTCGTTTGAGTGCCAGAAGAACCTACCATTTCCTCAAATACCTGACCAAGAAATGTATAATCGATGGCAGCTCTATCTGTACAACTTCTTGTTTGTTGATGGTTCCCTTGATGATGGGCTCAACTCTTGCAACTTCGCAAGTTCTGTATTGTTAAAGAATGTTCTTAAAAAAAGGTATAATGTAATTATGTCATGTTTGCTCCATTCCCTCAAGAGACAAACACAAAGGGAATCAAGAAGACATGTTTATGTGCTGACTGGTTTGGCAGGCATAATGAAAACAAAGCTTTACTCACTATTCTGACAGCTTTGGATGACAGTTTAAGTGTGAAGTAAATATACTAACTTCCACTTCATTTAAGAGATGACTTATTTGACATGCACGGCCGACTTTCCTTGCTAGTTAGCCTGCTGCTGCAGACTCTCTTTCACTTTCTTCTCCGAAGTATGCTGCTAGGTACAGAAATTTCTTAAGACTCTGTATACTTATAAAAATAAGTAGACATACCAATTTCATTTGCTTCAACTGATGATGTATATTTGAACCTCAGACATATTACAAATCTCGCTGTTCGTATAAATATATACTGCTTCATAAACCTTTTGGGTCTCCAAAAATTAGAAACAAACTAATTTACATATAAGAGAAAGTTGGCTAATACACCATGTCCAATCTCAACATCAACCATAATACATGTCTTTCCTTCAACAAGTTCAGTTCTTTTTTCACTAACAATAGTCACTGACACTGTTATCACAGAGTTACATAAATACTCCATGGTCCTCTTGTATGCACTTTCACTAAAACTTCCATGGATCACCCGAAAGTACTTGTCATTGCTGTTCTCTGCCCATTAACTCAAAATGTTAACGTCCCTGGGGGATAGATGACTCTGCCCGGGTCCCATGGATCTGATATTAATGCTTCTTGTGCACTGGCAGATCAGGATTTCTCTTTTAACTTCTTTTGAAAGTCTCCTCAGTGCAAATCAGTGACCATTTCACTAGTTAACACAACATGAGGTGCAGATACTCTTTTTTCTACTTTGCCTTGAATAAGCTTAATCTCTTTCCACAGGTCATCCATTCCCTTCCTGGTATCATTAAGTTCAGAAGAATAAATAGCCGATACATTCCCAGATGTTATTCTCTCGGTAACTTTTCGATCTATAATTTCTTCAAATTGTTCCTTCAAACTACTTACATTTATTTTATCAGAGTTTGCTAATTTCTCTTGGAATTTCTTTTCCACATTATCTACTTGTGTGTTAACACCTGTAATTTGTGACTGAATTATTGGCATTAAATTGTCCTGCTTATCAACACTCTCTTTCCAAGTACTCAACCCTTGTTGCCCCTTGCTTTACAGCATTAAGTTAACATTACACACATTTTCAAAGGATCCTAACTTTTCATTAAGCTCCGATTCTACATTATTGTATTTGTCTTCAATACTCAATTCTAACGTTTTTGTCAAATCCTGAAAATTATCATTCTGTTTCCGACTAATGTCAGTGAACATTTGATTTACATGAATGGTCATGGAACTAGTCAATTCATTCTTTAAATCTAATTTTAAATTCTCTACCTTACTATTTAAGGTGTCAAACTCAGTCTTTAAAGCATCCATGCCTTCGCTTAGATTACTAAATTTTTTGCTTTGTGAGTCAACTTTGGTATTTAACAAACCTATATTTGCTGCTTGACTACTTAAGGTTTCACTCTGGTTATTTAATTGAGAATGTACTGAGTCTAGTTTTTCACATAGACTCGCATTTTGAGTTTTGATTAAATTTACTAACTCAGACCAGTCAGGCACTTCCTTGCTAACTTTCGCAGCCATAGCTGGTCTTGAGTTTTCTCGACTTGTTGTATGTTACCCATATTTTTGCAAGCTTTTGATCTTGTAAGCATTTAACAAACTTGTGGTAACTACACTAATAAAGTTCACTGATCAGTTTTTACCACTTTGTACCTAAACATTAAAGTTCTGTTTTACGCTCACCTGGTGCAGAATCTCCCCTCTGTTGGTGACCACACATCCACATGTGTAAGCAGGTCAGCACTGGTGACCAGCAGCTGGTGCTGGTGGCATCAGTTGTTGGTTTCCGCATTTGCATCCCCGCAATGAATGTGTGAGAGCTCTACACTCCCCGCACCAGATCTTCTTAATTGAAGTGTTCTAGGCATATTTCTTCTTTGAGAACAACACTGGAATCTTCTTCTCTATTTCTCAATTCAAAGTTTTGCTCCTTTAAATACTTAAGCATGTTCCACTGTCTCAGAGTCAATTCTTTGTTGTATTGTTTTAGTTGCTATGGCAACATACTACAGCTTCTTTTCTCAGTCTTTGGTCTTAGAATACTTTTTTTTTTCAGTCCTTTCTCACTGGTCACCATGTTCTAATGTTTTGTGATGAATTTCTTAATAGGCCTTCTCTTCTAAAACATTGATCTTTCAGCAACACCGTCAGTATATTTGGATTTCATGCACAATAAAATTATTACTTTCCACATACACATATGACTTCCAGCAAGTCACTCACTTTGTCCAATGTTAGAAACAAACTAATTTACGTATAAGAGAAAGTTGGTTAAGCCAAAAGTTTTTCTTCAAGAGTACGCTCTCAACTGCTCTTTTTTCACTAACAATAGTCACTGACACTATTGTCACAGAGTTACATAAATACTCCATGGTCCTCTTGTACGCACTTTCACTAAAACTTCCATGGATCACCCGAAAGTATTTGTCATTGCTGTTTGACCACCGTGTCTACATTCTTCTCGTGACTGAATTTCAAACATGCACACAAACATGTGATGCACAGTAGGTAGGATTCTATCATCCCACACTCTAAAATATCATGTGTTCAAAATGGTAGAAGGCTGAGTGGTTCTAGAATTTACGCAGAAATTCTCGAAACACTACACTGTGGTTGCATACTGGCTCCTTTAAATGCCCTCAAGAGTACAGAGGTTTGAGATGTATTTCCCTATTAAAAGCCACTCTTTTATTCCACCTGACAGACTCTTTGGGTTGTGTTTGAAAGATATTTCACAAATTTCTCCCCTCCCCATCCTCACCCCATTGTGTGTGTGTGTGTGTGTGTGTGTGTGTGTGCACCATTTCTTGCCCTTGTAGGGAGAGAGGCATGTGCATATGTGTGTGTGTGTGTGTGTGTGTGTGTGTGTGTGTGTGTGTGTGTGTGTGTGTGTTTGTGTGCATGTTTTTCATACAAGCTTGTAAAAGGAAGTCTATTCCAAAAGCTAGTAAATCTCTGAACTTTTTGTTTGTATACTTATTGATAATGCAGTCCTTCTGCCTTTCAGTGAGTTGTCTCTTTTATTCCTGAATAATTTGTAATTCTCAACTAGAACTTTCTGTTTATTATTGAAGTGCTCTGTGGCTCCCTTTGAATGGGTCTTCCATCCTTCATTACTGTCTCCTTTATTCAGCTCCTTACTGTTACCTGTCTGTCTCTTCTGTTATGTCTCTTCCCTCTCACCTTTATGACACGCTCATAATGGCCGCAACATGCATAGCCGTATGTGACTTTTGTTACACCCTGCAGCATTGGCCGCATCTGTTATGACAGCTGCGTGCACAACCCTACATGTCATGCAACTCCCAATAACAGCATAACACACATTTAGCAACTCAAAATCCTCCCTCCCTTACTTATCACTTCCAATATGCCTGTCCTTGTTACCTTTTTACCTCATATGCATGATAATAAATCATGCATGAACAAATTTGTTTTACAAGCCTAACAATATACCACGTGCAATCAGAAATACCCCAGTCACAATACTACCCCCTGCCCCCAACCTAACACCTTTCAGTCCTTACACACATCAATGTTATTCAGTTCCCTCACACTACCTGACACCTAGTGGTTCCCCCCACGTTATAATGGACTCCTGCTCTATTTATCTGCAGCAGTTCAGAAACGTTTTCTTATTCCTAGCCAAAACCTCATCCCGTATCCTGTTTCTTAAATGCTGCCTATGTCATGGACTCCCTCCCCAATGGCCTAAGAATAAAAACTCAAATTTCTGGATCCCACGCCACCTTCCACAATGACCTTCGTCTTTACAGATTCCGCCAGTCCCTTTTCCTCTCAAACCTGGTTCTACAGAAACACTTCATGGTACAGGCATTGCTGCATCACCTCCACTCCCTCCGCAAAATGCTGTTACTATGCAATTCTCACGACCTACACTTCAGCACCCAAATTGAAATCCTGACACACCAGCCCATAGAAGAACATTCCAATCACTACCTCCACAAGCTATCCAGTCTGCTGACATCTCACTTCCACCCTGGTACACCACTATCTGACACCTATCCTATGCGCAGTTTTACTCTTTGTCAATTCCTCACAGCACCCAGATCCCACCTAGCTGACTTTTTCAACCTACCACATTCTCCAAAACCTCGACCAACACTCCACAAAACCCAGAGCCAAAACAATCCCAGAACACTGTTGTCAACCTCTACACCAAAAACCTCAGCCCCACAGAAGTTTCAGTTTAATCCATTTGCCACACGTTCAGCCCTGCTCCCAGGTTGACCCATGTCGAACTTGTGAAAGATCTACTCTCCTTCTCCCACTCCCTGCAGTGGAAACACTTCTTTGCTACCAGCTCCTTCAGCCAAAGCCAATCCAATCCCAACATTGAATCCTACCAGTCTCATTTCATACCATCATCTAGCCATGACCTTCCCACACTCCCACCCAGTGATCCCCTGGTCTCCTTCCAGGAATTCGTAACTTCCAACCTGGCCTCACTAGCCTTCCCCAGGTCCCTAACTAATAACAAAAAGGACAGCCCAACACAGCCTAAAAATGGTTCCTGGCCTGATCATCTTCCTGACAGACAAAGGCTCCATTAATGTTGTGATGATCAAAGTGACCCCATCACAGAAGTCCAACATAACCTCCAGTCCCTGCTGAAAACCTTAGGTCCTTCCCAGAAGCTCTTACCTCAATCCACCTCCCTGCTCATCCCAACAACAGCTTGCACACTCACCTTCTACACGCTCCCTGAAGTGCACAAACCTAGCAATCCTGGGTGCCCCACTGTGGCTTGTCACAATGCTCCCACTGAAAGAATCTTGGCCCTTGTTGATAGGCATCTCCAACCAATTGTCAAAAAAATCTAGCATTCGCCATTAAAGATATCAAACACATCCTGCACCGGCTCTTCACCATCCCCACCCCCTTACCTTCCAGATCACTAACCACCACTGTTCATGCAACCTCCTTATATCCCAACATCCCTCATGCCCAAGGCATTGCTGCAACTGAACACAAAATCTCCCAATGCCCTGTAGACTACAAACCCAACACATCATTCCTTGTACACTTAACCAACTATGTCCTAACTGATAACTACTTCACCTTTGAAGGGAAGGTATACAAACAAATTTGTGGCACAGACATGGTTACCTACATAACACCCTCCTATGCCAACCTTCTCACAGGCCACCTAGAGGAAGCACTGATAGCTTCTGAAAACCCCAAACCCCTGGTCTGGTTTAGGTTTACTGATGACATCTTTATAATCTGGACCCAAGGCCAGAACACCTTATCCTCACTCCTCCACAATATCAACATCTCTCCCAACCGCTTCACCTGGTCCTCCTCTGCCCATCGTGCCACCTTCCTAGTCAGTGATCTCTACCTGACAGATGGCTCCATACACACCTCAGTCCACATCAAACCCACCAATCACCAACAGCACCTACACTTTGACAGCTGTTACCCCTTATGTACCAAAAATGCCTCTTATACAGCTTGGCCACTTAGAGCAGATGCATCTGCAGTGGTGAAAACTACCAAATCCATTATGCTGAAAGCCTCACAAATGCCTTCACAGACAGGCAATACCCTCTAGAAATAATATACAGGTAGATCTCCCATGCCATATTCCCACACACACCTGATCCTCAAATCCATCCCATGAACCAACCATGAAGAAGCACCCTCCTTGTCATCCAGTACAAATCCAGACTGAAATGACTGAACCACATCCTTTGTCAGGACTTTGACTACCTGTCATCAAGCGGTGAAATGAAGGACATCCCACACAAGATATTTCCATCCCATCCCAAAGTGGTGCTCCACAACATCCTAGTTCATCCATATGCCACTCCCACCCCCAGTTCTCTACCACAGGGACCATACCCTTGTGCAAGAGACAGATGGACGACCTATCCAATCCACCCACTCAGCACCACCTACTCCATTCCCTTCAAAGTCTTATCCTATCCCCTTCAGAGGCCAGGCCACCTGTGAAAGCAGCTATGTCATATACCAGCTATGCTGCAAATGCTGCAACAACTGCACAACATTTCACGTTGATATGACAACCATCCAGCTGTCAACTAGAATGAATGGTCACTGCCAAACTGTTGCCAAAAACGAGGTGGACCATCCAGTGATACAACATGCACCAGAGCATGACGTGCTAGATTTTAGTGACTGTTTCACAACCCATGCCATCTAGATCCTCCCCACCACCGCCACCTTTCCTGAGCTGCGAAGATGGGAGCTATCCTTAAGCACATCCTTTGCTCCTGTGAACTCTCTGGCTTAAATCTAAGCGCGCCCCCCCCCCCTCCCCGCACACACACACACACAGACAACCCATACCCAATAGTGAGTGTGTGTGTGTGTGTCCAGCATCCCCTGCCCAAGTACCTCTGCCCAACTTGTGTCCCCACATCAGCTAGGTGTGTGTTGTTATCTCACGCTCTAGTCTATGAAATTGTGTGGCCAGCCATCTGCCACTTTCCCCCTCCAGCTGCACCACTTGCTAGCCCATAGATGGCTCCCCACTCTTCCACAAGCCACCAGATGCTTCCCTCCATCTCCATCCCTGCCTCCCACCTCTATCCATCCTTCACCCCTCCCAACACCTCACCCCATTACACTCACCATGGGCCAGAAAAGAGTTGGCAGTCAACTGAGTACCGTGTGTGTGTGTGTGTGTGTGTGTGTGTGTGTGTGTGTGTGTGTGTGTGCGTCCATGTTTTTCCTATAAGTTTCAAAAAGGAAGTCTATTCAGAAGGCTAGTGAATCTCAGTCCATTTTGTTTGTGTATCTATCAACGATGCAGCACTTCTGCCTTTTGGAGAGCCGTATCCTTTATTCCGAATAATTTTGTAATTCTTAGACAGGTAATTCAGTGCTCTGAGGAGTATAAAAAATTAATCTCAAAATATTCAAAAATAGTGAAAACTGGGACAGAAGACTATGAAATAATTAATTGGAAATGTGAAACAGAAGTGAATGTTTGGCATTTCCAGTTTTCACCCTACAAGAGGTCTACCATTTCTACCATAAGGTAACTTTTGAATAAGATTGGAGACTGCTGCTTCTGCCTGTAGGGTACCCAAGAACTATTTAAACTGTCAACAGAAAATCAATAAACTAAATATCAAACTCAAAGTGCTGAAATTAGAAAAATTTTGGGCTATCAACTGTGGTATTGTTTGGTTTGCTGCATCAAAACACATGATTTCACACAAGGAATTGTTTTCAACATATAAACTACTGTGAAAGCTCAAAGTCCCTGACAAATAAGAGATAATTCAGTAGTCTCTGCTGAAGATATTAGATCAGTCAAGTTAAATGCACTATTAAATAGTGTGCGGGTACCCAGTTCACTGGAGGATATAACTGGTTTGAAGAGAAATCTTTCTTCTGTGGGAGCAACAGAGCATAAAGATTTTGAAAATCATATGCAGTAATGACAAGATTGAGGTACCTAGAAAATCAATGTTATAGATAGTTGTTTTCGAAGCAAAGTGTTGAACAAGCAAATTGTGCCTTGCCTGATTTTGCTCTGTAATGGCACAAGAGTTTGGGACTTGTACATTTTGAAAATTTGAAGAAAAATAGCTGACTGCTGTTCAATTCCAAATTTAAAATAAAACACTTTAAGAAAAATTTTATGAATATTTCAGTATATTAAACTGTTTTGGAAGGCATTTAGATCAAATTTGCCTATTTGTGCATGTACTCCAGAAGATTTTGTTCATGCTGATTTATGTGGGAAGATGCCACACACATCATTAGGTGGAGCCAAATATTTTGTTGTTTCAAATATGACAGTAGTTCCTACATATCTAAATATTTTGTTAAGAACAAAAGTGATTCTACTTCTGTATTACTTTAGTTTCAAAAGTTGGTGGATGGGTTGACTGAGAATAGGCTTAACACATTCCGCACTGCTAAGTATGCACCTCGACTGTGCAGGTGCACTGACAATTTTCAAGCAACTTTAATAAGTGTACATCCTCAGAGTGAGTCACAAGACAGATGACAAAATGCCAAGCACGGCCTTATATGTTCCACCACAGAGGTACTGCACATGCGGGTCACACATGCTGATCAGCGGCAAAGAAATACCCTTACACATGCTCTGCCTGTGGCGAAGGAGTACCGACATTCAATTTGCTTGTTGGTGTATGATTGGGGGCGGTGACACCATGATGACTTCTCTGCAGTTTAATTGCCCCAAGAGCTGGATTCCATGCCTTGTCCAAATTAAAACCATTATCTCTATTTATTAAATTATTAGCTAATCTAATTTCTTTAGCTTCCTTGAAGACAGATTCCCAAAAGGAAGAGATGGATGTTAAAATCTTCACATCACTGTAATTCATAGAATGCCCTGTATCAATACCATGTTCGGCCACACCTTACCTGTCTGGCTGTAATAAGCATTTGTATCTTCAATGCTCCACACATCTCTCATGAACGATGCGTGTTGTTTGACCTGTGTATGACTTTCACAATTTCCGCAAGGAATCTGATACACACCTGCTTTATGAAACTGTAAATCATCCTTTACAGTGCTGAGTAAGGCTGCAGTCTTTGTGGGGGGGTCGAAGATCATTTTAACACAGTGTTTCTCAAGAATATGGCCTATCTGCGTGGAAAGAGACCCACATAAGGCAAAAATGCACTAGATCTGACAGAATTACTGTCTTCTTCCCCATCACATACCTGCATTCTAGGTTTTGCATTGAATGCCCTACAAATTTGCTGTGGAGAAAATTAATTTGATTTAAAAATGGTCTTGAGGTATGTGAGCTCTTCTTGACAATTGTCTTTATAGGATATACAGTGCACCCTATGCACTAAGGTCTCAAGGACACTTATGGTCTGTGAGGGGTGATGGCAGCTACCGGCATGAAGATACATATTTGTGTGTGTTGGTTTCCGATATACGGCATGTCCTAATGTGCCATCAACTTAACGGTGAACATCAACACCCAGAAGGGGAGTCAGCCATCTTTTTCTATTTCCATATTAAATCTGATGCTAGTATGGATGGAATTCAAATGCTCAAGAAATCAATGTAATTCATCCATCCCATGTGGCCGTGCCACAAATGTGTCATCCACGTACCTCCAGAAGACAGTTGATTTAAAACTTGCTGAGTCCAGTGCCTTGTTCTCGAAGTCTTCCATGAGTAAATTAGCTACCGGAGGGGAGAGGGGGCTTCCCATAGCAACACCATCAATCTGCTCATAAAATTCACCATTAAACTGAAAATAAGATGATAAAGGCACATGTTCAAATAAGGCCATAATTTTCTAATCAAAATCTTGACTGATAAGAGATAAAGAGTCCTTTACAGGTACCTTGGTGTATAATGATACAAAGTCAAAACTAACAAGCATAGCCGTACTATTTAGCCTGACATTGCCAAGTCTCTGAATAAAATCCATAGAATTATGAATGTGGTGACTACATTTTCCTACCAATGGTTTTAATAAGGAAGCTAAATATTTGGCAGAAAAATACATTGCTGAACCAATAGTGCTTGTTACAGGTCTCATAGACAAGTCCTCTAAACGCTCATCCTTACCCATCTTGTGAACTTCAGGAAGACCACAAAACCTTGGTGGTACTGCATCTCGCACTTTTAAACTTCTTATGATGCCATAACTAAGTAGACCACATATCTTTTCCTTGTAGACTTCCCGAGGCAAAAGGATGGTAGCATTGCCTTTATCAGCATGCAGGATGACTGTGTCACTATCCTCATGCAGCTTTTGTATCACACAAATTTCTTCCTTGGAAACATTGCTTCTTTGTGGACAATGCTTCATAATTGCTCAACAGGTATCTTGTCTGATTTCTTCAGCAGAATCCTCTGATAGTGGTCTTACAATGGCACTGATGAAAGATGATATCAGTAAAGTCTTTGGAGTAGGGGCAAAATTTAGCCCTTTACATAACACAGACAACATAGCTTCATCCAGATCCTTACCCATCAAATTAATGTCAAGATGTTGAATAACAGCATCCACCTGAGAAGGCTGAGCCAGTCAGCTGTACTTGGTAATCTGTCATTTTGTGGCCACTTCGCGAACCCAGTCAGACTTAGACCATGTTGATTGTAGATTGTATTTTATTGGTCCTGTTGTCTACATAGCAGCTTATGCATAAGACATTGGACAAGTCAAGTTATAAATATACAGGCTGAAAGTAATTTCAAGGCATACATATGTAAGCTTACAATAATACACTTTACACATAAGTAAGTATTTATATAACACATTTCATAAATTTAAATATTCTTCAATGGAGTAACAGCAGTGATGCTGTAAATATGACTTTAGAGATCTTCCAAATGTATTGACCTCAGTGATAGCTTTTATGTTTTCAGGAAGTTTGTTATAAAGCTTAACTCCCATGTGAAAAGTACCTTTTTAGCACAGTGCTGTGCTGATTTGAGTCATATGTAAGTTTCTGTTTTGTCTGGTAAAGTGCTCATGTATATCACAGTTTTTTTGTAGTCTCCGGTCCTTGCCTATTACATTTAATTTAAAGAACAAAAGGGTTTCCATAATGTATACACATGGTAATGGGGGAATACCAGATTACTTAAACAGGGGTTTACAAGATTCTCTAGGCTTGCACCCAAACAAGATTCTAATGGTCCTTGTTTGTAGTTTAAAAGTGCTATTAGCTGTTTTAGAGTTTCCCCAGAAGGTGACCCCATATCTAAGACGAGAATGAAAGTACGCATGATATGCATTCAATACTGTTTTCTCACTACAGCATGATTTTAGTGAACAAAGAAGATAACATGTTTTGCTCAGTTCAGCATTGAGATATACAATATGCTTATTCCATCTGATGTTACTCTGCAGCCCAAGTCCTAAGAATTTGGTTTCAGTACTGTTACCAACTGGCTCATCATTGATAGAGACTGATGGGATAAACATGTCCTTGTTAGGAACATTGTGGAATTTTAGAGCAACGGTTTTCTTACTGTTTGTTACAAGCTAATTACTCTGTGCCCAGTTACTAAGTTGTTTCGTGACCGTGTTTACTGTCTGCTGTAACTGTTCATCGTCGCCTCCTTTTAGTAGAATCGTGGTGTCATCGGCAAATATGATTGTTTTGTGTGCATCAATATTTAAGCTTAGATCATTTATGTACAGAAGAAACAGCAGGGGTCCCAATACGGATCCTTGGGGTACACCACATTTTATTTGTTTATAGTCAGATAAGTGATTAGATACAGTTTTTAGTTCAATATTTGTGTGCTTGACGCACACTGCCTGCATACGATTTGTCAGGAAGGAACTGATCCACTTGTTGGACAGACCTCGAATACCATATCTTTCTAGCTTTGATAGCAGAATTTTATGGTCCACCATGTCAAAAGCTTTTGACAAGTCAATAAAGACTCCTATTGTTTCCTGTTTTTTGTCCATTAGGTTTAGAATGGAATTGATGCACTCATAGATAGCAGTTGTTGTTGCCCTCTTATTTCTGAATCCATGTTGTTCATTACATAGGATGCTGTTTTTATTAATAAATTTCATAAGTTTCTCATACATCACTTTTTCCAGTACTTTAGAGATGCAGCAGGAAATTGTGATGGTTCTGTAGTTATTTACATTGTCTTTATCCCCTTTTTTAAATACAGGAATAACTTTTGATGTTTTCAACACATCAGGGAAAGTGCCTGCCTGAAGTGAGCAGTTGCATAAATGTGTGAGTACTTCAATCAGGTTTGATGCGCTCTTCTTTAATATTGTTGCAGGTATACCATCAATACCAGCCGATTTGGAATTTTTTAGTCCTTTTATTGCTTTAGCTACTTCATCTTGTGAAACAGAACTGATGTACATTGATCCTCTACATGCACTTATTTTATATTCATTTGCCTGGGTACTCTTAAAGTTTGACTGTAACATATTTTCAACAACACCTGTGAAAAAGTTGTTAAATGTGTTGGCTACTTCTAAGGGGTTTGTTACTTTTTTATTTTTATGTGATAGTGTTATATTTTTCCAAGGTTGTCTGTATTCTCTGCATTCTTTTTTCATAACACTCCACATAGCCTTTGATTTATTAGCTGAATTATAAATGATTTCATCATTATGCATTATTTTTGCTGCTTTTATTACATTTCTTAAAATTTGGGAGTATTTTTTATAGTATGCGCGTACTACAGGTGGGGAATTTTTTGAGTTACATATTTCATTAAGTAGTCTTTTCTTCTGGCATGAAACTCTTATTCCCTTTGTGATCCAGCTGTTTGTTCTAGAGTTTCCCCATATGGTTAATGTTTTCAGTGGGAACGCAAGTTCAAAGAAATGGGTTAATACATCAATGAAAGTGTTGAATTTTTCATTTATATCATTCATTTTGTACACTCCTAGCCATTTTTCTTTCTGTAATAAGTTGTTGAAGTAGTTCACATTATGCTGATTATAACTTCGATATGCTGTTCTGAAAGACATGTTGTTAATAATACTGCCTTGTACTTTTATGCTTAATATTTGAGCAAGATGATCACTAAAACCTGCATTGAAAATTCTTAGTGAGGTGTTGTGTAAACTCTTCTTGACTAGAAACTGATCAAGAGCTGTTTGGCAAGTTTCTGATAATAGGGGAGATGCTTTTACTTCAGCCTTTAAATTATAGGACGTTGCAAGATTCAAAATGGTCTCCCTATTTCCACTATTCGTGAGGAAGTCAATAGTTAAATCCCCACAGATTATCAATTCACAATCAATTTTATTTACTTTATTTAGTAGTGACTCCATTTTGTTTAAGAAAAGTTCAAAATTCCCGGACGGTGATCAGTAAACTGTAGCAATAACCAGGTTGAACTGAGTAATTTTTATAGCTGCAATTTCATAATCCTTTTCGACATTTGCCCTAGTTAAGTCAGGTAGTGTAATAAAATCTACATTATACTTTGTGTAAATTGCTACCCCGCCCTGCTTGCTGTTTTTCCTGCAGTAGTAAGTAGCCAAGACAAATTTGTTTATTTTCGTATTCTGGATTAAGTCTGGGTTAAGCCAGTGCTCAGAAATGCATAACACTGAGATATCATTAAGTTCGTGTGTTAATAGAACATTAATTTCATCAATCTTATTATGCAGGGATTGCACATTATGGTGATAAATTTTTAGTTCGGGCGTATTCACAGTTTGGTAGTTGGGAATCATATTTACAGCATCACATACCTCTAGTTTAAATTAGGAACATCAGCAGTGTTGTATTTTCATTCTTCTTTCTTGTTTATTTTGTTTTCCTCGCTTTTGGAAGGATGTTCAGGAAGCTGATAAATTGTTCTATCCCTTACAAGTCTTTCTTTAATTATTTCACTAACATGATCACAAACAAATCTTTTCCCTTCATAGTTCAATTTCATTCCATGCTTCGTGTGCAGATTTCAATGCAGCTTGCTTATATCCAGTACATCGCACTTTGTGTGTTGAGAACACAATTTCCTTATTTTAATGTTTGTTTTCCGAATTTCTTTGTTGTGACTTCAATCCAGTCCCATGATTCAGGAGATAAAACAGCTGCTACCTTCAAATGCAGATGATACAGGTGTTCAGAAACAATGTCAACTTCCAACGAGTAAAATGAATTCTGTCTCTGACAATAGCACAACCAGCCATATGAAAAAATCTATTTATTGCAGTGTTCTTAACAAAGTGAACCAACCTTGCAAATTTTGGGACAACTCCATGGTCCTGGCACTTCAGTAAGAAACTGAAGGGGCTCAATAGTTGTGCTCTCTGGTGTCATAATTTGTCCAAACTATGGACCCATGAAACCATGTCCTCCCCAAAGAGGTACTTGATATGCATTTCCAACTTTTCGTGGCATAATGTATAGTCCATTAAATTTCGGGCATGCAGCCAGGCAAATAAAATTTCCTCCACTGATATTTCGGCCCTGTATTGTCCAGCCATCCTCAGAGTGAGTCACAAGACTGACAACAAGATGCCAAGCATGGCCTTATATACTCCACCGTGGCAGTGGACTGTGAGAAGTCATACAAGGGTCAAACAACAAGCACCATTAACAAGAGATATGTGGAGCATCGAAGATACACATGCTTATTACAGCCAGACAAGTCAGCTGTGTCCGAACATTGCATTGATACAGGGTATTCCTCAAATTATACTGATGTGAAGATTTTAACATCCACCTCTTCCTTCTGGGAATCTGTCTTCAAGGAAGCTATAGAGATTAGATTAGAAAATGTGCGTCATGCTTGTTTGCACAGCACAGGGACAAGAATTACCCCATTCATAGTTTTAAAGTGGGAGACTTTACAGAAATTGGAAGTGTTTCCAAAAACTGTAATTATATGAGCAAATGAAAGTAGATGGTTTTTGGAGGACATGGAGATGGAATGGATTAGGCTTATATGGAATTTTCGTCCTGGTGCAATGCTTGGTTTATGCAGTCTGCTGGTGTTAGATGTATACACAGGCCCTATAACACCTGCAGTAAAATGAAAATTATTAGAAAGCAATATGGTCGTGGCAGTAAATCCAGGTGGGATGATGCCAATTCTGCAACCAATTGTGTAAAATGCTCAAGTTTGTCACAAGTGTGCCAATGGATTATTGGTGCTTGGAAGTGTGTTCCAAATCGGACTGTGCAATAGGCATTTAAAAAATGTTCAATACCAAATGCAGTAGATGGTACAGAGGATGATACTCTGTGTATAGAACTGAGTAACAAGGAACTGGGTGATGGTGATTCAGAATTACCTAATTGAAATTTTATACATGTCATAAAATTTGTACACACCTCAACAAAAGTTTGAATATCTAGAGTGTACGACAATTACTTCTTATAGTATACCAATTGAGGTCTGTGCAATACCTTATTAACAAAATAATCATAATTTTTTGTGAAAACAAGAAAGATTTTGGTTAGTTAGAAAAAATCATTACAAACAAAGCAGGTTCTCTCCTAAGTGAACATCTTGTAATGGAAACAGTGAAAGTCTTTCTCTCATGATGGTGATTATGTCTTTCCTAGTGAGTATGTCCCCTCCACAAACATATGAGTTATTCCTCTCTGCAAGGCATGGCCTGGAAGAGACCATCAAGATGACTTGGGATATGAAGTCCCACTCATGAGTAGCAGCTTCAGTGAGGTCCTGAAGTTTATCAGGAGGATTTGGATTCTGTGCATTAGCTGCCTTCAACAGGTCCCATGTGCATGTTCAGTTGCATTCATGTCTGGGACTGTGCTGGCCAATGCATTCAGTTGATGTTGCATCTTTGAAAATACCAAGATTATGCTAGAGTATGGTGCATTGTTGCATTGTCATTGACTAGTATGAAGTTATCACCAACTTCACATATGCAGGACCTTACAATTGTTTGTAGGGCCTCTTGGAGGTATTGGGCACCAATGAAATTGCCATAGATGGAAATTATAGTGACCTGCCATACCATCATTATAGCCGCCCAGAACAGTACACTTCTGCCTGAAAAGAGATGGACTTCTTGAATGTATCGACATTCCTGGTGTCATCTATGCTTCTCCAAACCCTAACACATTTAGTGTGCAGTCACAAACTAGTCCTGGTCTTGTTGGCAAACATGACATTACTCCAGTCTGCAATGATCCAATGTTGATGAGCAAGAGTCCAGGTCCTTTGACTGTACTTATTCTGCTAGTTCAGTGAAAAATTTCTCATTGGTCTTCTGGAACAAAGACCACCCTGATGCAATGTTATACATACTGTTTGGACTGAGATATGACTCCCTGTTGTGTGGGATAAGCCATTTCCAATATTTCTGGCAGTCCACATTGGGCACCTGCGAGCCAACTGTTGGAAGAAATGATAGTGTATTGGTATTGTCGTACGAGGACGACCACTGCAAGGTCTGTCATTCACAGTTCCCATCTCTCTGTACTTTCTCCACACCTTAGACATACTACTTTGAGTGACATATAACTAATCAGCAATATCTTGTTTTGTCTAACCTGCTGGAAGTAAAGCCACTATTGTCACTCTGTCAAAGTGTTTTACACCCCTATGTGGCATGTTACTGCAGTGTTGAACACATACTGAATAATGCTGTTGTTGATACTGGACTGATTGCTGTGTGCTGCTGTGGCAGCTTCACATTTATGTGACTAGACAATGGCCACAAAGCAGGCCAGCAATAAACACTGCACAATATATGGGTTCTAACTGTATAATTCATGAGTGTGTAGGGAAATGAGACCTCTGTTATTATAGACTACATTTTTACAGTATTCCAACTTCTGTTGAGAAGTGTTTTATAACTCTAATAAAACTTTGTTTTATATTTCTGTTTTTAATTTCTAAGTTACTTTCATTCTTATTATGTAAGTGTTGCTATTCATACATTTCAAGGCTTCACTAAAAATCTGCTGTGTGAAGCTGATTGGCAAGCCTGTGTTTACAATTTATGTTAATATTGCTGACACTATGTACTAGATGTTTTCCTATGAATAATGAATTATATTCTCTCTTTGCCATAAAAATAATACAAATGAAAAACACTACACCATGTATTCTTCCATGTTAGCTGTTATCTCATTTAGATTCTGTCCACCTAACAAGTGAGACAATGACAAAGCTGGAAGAATATACATGTAATTTAATGTATGCATTTGTATTATTCTGACTCTGAATAGTGATACAGTGAGAAATGAAGCATGGCAACTGGCTTCTTCTTTTGATTTTTAAATCTTCTATTAATCAAAATTTTGTTCAGACAAGTTATGTAGTTTTAAACATTTGATATGGTAAATTAGTACAAAATAACCTTGCTAAAATTTGACAGCTAAGCTTACAACTCAAACCAAACTACTGTAGCTGTATCTTCATCCAGTCTATCTAATTTGTATCTTGTGTTAAAATGAACCAAATATGCTTCATTGTTGATGTATGACCTACAACTTTTTCCCCCTTGAATTCTGACGTCAATCAGCCAGCAGCCGCACGAGCAGCCGCACGATGCCTCGTCGACGTTATGTTCAAAGGCATTTTAGGCCCTCTGTTTTCAAAGTATGTAAGAGTACTAATCTTTCTCCAAAAGCTACTGACAAGGCTTCTATACTTTCTGGTGCCCACAGGTGGATGGGTTTTGTTGCAAGATCTAGTTTGGCTATGTCTGTGCAAGGAACGGGAAATGGTTGGATTACTATTGCCTTTGTTCGTTCTACTGATGCTAAGAAGAGTTCTTTGGATTCCTTTCCAATTCGTGAAGTAATTGCGTGGAAGACTTTTAATATTGTACACCAATCTAATAAAGCCTATGGAGGAAGTTATCTGTCCAGTGATGAACCACTGATTTTATGAAGTCATGTTTGTCATAAACTTGAAAGTTCTGAATCTGTATACGTATAGTGTAAGTGTGGTGGTTCTTTGGCTAATGATTGTAATGTGGAAGGAGCTATAATGTTTTATTGTTGTAATATTTGATTCAAATAAAGTAACTCCTTTTCTTTATATCCCATAAAAAAAAGAAAAAAAAAGAAAACAACTACACATTGATCTTGCCAAAAGCCGAGAAGCGATACTTCTTGGTGTTGTAGCTCTCAGGGGCACTCTGGGATGCTCTCTGTGTGAGGCACCTCATGGGTTGCCGCTGTTGGCACAGTGCCCACTGAGGCACGCAGCTCTATGCTTACATTTGGGTACTTTTTTTTTCTTGAATTTTGAGTCTCATTTTTTGCATGCACCTTATATTTAAGTGGTTCTTAGATCAGGTAAATATGGTGCATTGGAACAGAATGGCAATGTTGACTGTTATATCATATCAGTAGTGTTTAGTTAGTTAGTTAGTTATATTACTTGTTCCACGGATCATGAACACGATTCTTTCGTAATGATGTGGAACGTGTCAAAGTACAAAAGATTCATTTATCCCAAATAATCTTTGTTAGTCTTATATACGGCACAATTGTTAATACTTACTGTATTTCTTTAGCCTATGTCTAAAAATTTATCTATGGAGTAGAAGGAGTTGTCATTCAGGAATTCCCTTAACTTACTTTTGAATGCCGATTGGTTGTCTGTCAGACTTTTGATATTGTTTGGCAAGTGACCAAAAATCTTTGTGGCAGTATAATTCACCCCCTTTTGTGCCAATGTCAAATTCAATGAATGGTAGTGAAGGTCACCCTGTCTCCTAGTATTGTAGCTGTGGACTGTGCTATTAATTCTGAAGTGATCTGGGTTACTAACAAAAAATTTCATTAGGCTGTATATATATTGTGAAGCTACTGGCAATATACCTAATTCTTTAAATAATTGTCTACAAGATGATCTTGGATGAGCCCCAGACATTATTCTGATAACACGTTTTTGTGCAATAAATACGTTCTTTCTTAGTGATGAATTGCCCCAAAAGATGATTCCGTAAGAAAGCAACGAATGAAAATATGCATGGTAAGCTAACTTACTGATGTGCTTGTCTCCAAAATTTGCAATGACACTAATAGCATAAGTAGCTGAGCTCAATCGTTTCAGTAGATTGTCAATGTGTGTCTTCCAGTTTAAATTCTGATCAATAGAGACACCCAGAAATTTTGAACAATCTGCTTTAGCTAAAGATTTTCTTCCACACTCTATATTTATTTCCGGTGTTATGCCTTTCCCTGTACTGAACTGTATGTACAGTGTTTTTTCAAAGTTCAATGAAAGTCCATTTGTGGAAAACCACCTAATAACTCTTTGAAAAACATTATTTGCATTTTCCTCAGCTGATTCTTGCTTTTTAGGCTTGATTACAATACTTGTGTCATCTGCAAAGAGAACCAAGTTTGCATCTTCATGAATATAATTAGGCAAGTCATTAACATATATTAAAAACAATAAAGGCCCCAAGACAGAACCCTGTGGTACCTCATTCTTGATACATCCCCAGTCTGAATAATCTGATGCCCTTTGTGTACTATGTGGGTTTACTGTTTCAACCTTCTGCATTCTACCAGTTAAATATGAAGTGAACCATCTGTGTACTGAACCATTCATTCCATAGTACTTCAGCTTATCTAAGAGGATTTCATGATCCACACAATCAAAAGCCTTAGAGAGATCACAGAAAATCCCAATTGGTGATTTTCTACTATCCAGAGCATTTAAAATTTGATCAGTGAAAGCATGTATAGCACTATCTGTTGAAACACCTTTCTGAAAATCGAACTGACATTTTGTTAAAACGTTATTCCCACTGATGTGTAAAGTTACTCTTGAGTACATTACTTTTTCAAACACTTTTGAGAAGGATTTCAGAAGTGAAATAGGACGATAATTGTTGACGTCTGTCTTGTCACCTTTTTTATACAAGGGTTTAACTATGGCATATTTCAATCTGTCAGGAAATATTCCCTGATTCAATGAGCTATTACATATGTGACAAAGAACTCGACTTATCAGGTGTGGACAAGATTTTAGTATTCTATTGGAGATACCATCAGTTCCATGTAAGTTATTATTCTTAAGTGAATTTATTATTTTCTTAATTTCAGACGGTGAGGTGGGTAGGATTTCAATTTCATTTGTTTGCACTGGGAATGCCTCTTTCATATAGAGTTCTGTCCTATCTGGTGAGCAGCTAGTGCCTATATTTTCCACTACATTTATAAAATGATTATTAAAAATATTTTCAAACTGTGATTTTTCATTTATAAGCATTTCATTGTGCTTAACAGTAATACTGTTGTCCTGTGACCTTGGTTGCCCTGTTTCCCTTTTAACGATATTCCATATTGTTTTAACTTTGTCATCAGAGGTGCTAATCTCAGACTTGATACACATACTTCTGGATTTTTTTATAACTTTCCTTAGTATATTACAATATTTCTTATAATGGTTGAGCTTTTCTTCATCTCGACTTATTCTAGTGTCTTGGTATAGTTCCCACTTCCGGCTACAAGAAATTTTAATCCATTTAGTCAGCCATGGTTTTTTATCAAGTTTATTTGAATTATGATTCACTAATTTCTTAGGAAAACTGCTTTCAAATATACCCACAAGTTTATCATGGAATAAGTTAAATTTAACATTTGCATCAGGTTCCCGATAAACATCCTCCCAGTCTACCCGTTTCAAGCTTTCCTTAAATTGTTGAATTGTTATATGGTTAATTGGGCGTATTATTTTATTTTATTATTTTTTTTTCACATTACTGTATGGAGCAAAGTCATGAATTGAAAGTAGCTGTGCATCGTGATCAGAAAGCCCGTTCTTAATAGGATAAGTGCTTACTTCTTTTAATTTATCTTGGTCTATGAAAATGTTATCTATCAGGGTGCTACTGTCTTGTACAATACGAGTAGGAAAATCAATGACTGATGTCAGATTGTAAGAGCAAAGTAATAGTTCAAGGTCGTTCTTCTTGCTTGAGTGTTTAAGAAAATCTACGTTAAAATCTCCACAAATGATAATGTGTTTTCCTTTTTCTGACAGATAACACAGCAAGAGATCTAGGTTTTTAAGAAACATTTGAAAATTTCCAAGTGGGGACCTATACACAGTCACAATTATGAATTTACTACTGTCCAATTCAAGCTCACAAGCGCATACTTCAATGTGCTGTTCTACACAGAATTTTACGGTTTCTATGTTTTTAAAACCATGTTCCCCCTTAACATAAATGGCAGCTCCTCCTTTCTCCATATTGTCTCTACAAAAATAAGTTGCTAGTTTATACCCATTAATATTTCCATTTTCCATTTGTGTAGTTATATGATGTTCAGACAGGCACAGTACATCAACTTCTGTTGTATTTTTAATATTCTCAAAACAAATTATTAGTTTGTCTATTTTGTTCCTTAATCCCCTGATATTTTGGTGAAATATATTAACACAACTGTTTCCTCTACCTTTATTCGAACCATTTATTTTTTTACCTTTAAGAGCTGCCTGTCTGGACATCTTGTTCAACCTAAAAAAGGTGCCCCTATGCCCGTTCGGGTCACAGGGGTTTTGCCTTGAGTGCTAGTGGCCCCCTTTAGACGACCTACAATTAAATCAGCTAATCTATCCTTCCCTAGACTATTTAGGTGCAGGCCATGTCGAGTGTATCCCCATCTCCCAATGCTACCAACAGGCACTGTATAAATGTGTGTTTTTGCACAGTCCAGCAGCTGCTCGCTCAACTCTCTGTTAACTCGCCACACAGAAGGGTTAAGCGAGGGCTGATCGTAATGCTGCAATACCTCAACAAAACCAACATTTGTACATCCTGTTGCAGCTCCTATTTTATCCAGGTCACTCTTAATATCATAATTCCTATCCTTAGCCAGACTGTTTCCTGCCCCACCTATTACTATCACTTCATCATTCTTGTCAAAGTCCCTACAGAGTGGTCCTATGTCTTCTATCACCTGGCTAAGTGGAAAGTACCTGCACAGTGCTTCTGGATACTGGTCTTTAAGAGATGCTTTGGACAGAAGCTGTCAACACAGCAGTCTATAGATTAAATCATTGTGAATAGATAACCTATGAGAAATAGTT
The DNA here is from genome assembly GCF_023897955.1 of Schistocerca gregaria. Classification (NCBI taxonomy): domain Eukaryota; kingdom Metazoa; phylum Arthropoda; class Insecta; order Orthoptera; family Acrididae; genus Schistocerca; species Schistocerca gregaria. The sequence goes on from NC_064922.1 coordinate 684,041,051, forward strand.
TGGCAAGAAAACATTATCAAAATATATTAGGAGCTTTTCAGCTGAATATTTTGTGCATATTCCCAAATGTTTTTGGTAAAAATTTCAAATCAAATCAAAGAAGATGGTAATGGTTGGTTACAGTGGTTACTGAAACAAATATAGGCTGTACGATCCTATGATGAAGAAAAAACTGGTTCATGAGATGTGGTTTTCAATGCAAATACAACAGGGTACCCTAAAGAACTACATTATGTTTGGAACATAACTTTCCAAAAGAAGCAGAAGAAGATGATATTCAACAACCTGAGGAAAATGAAAATGTAGTCATGCAAGATCCAGTACAGTGTGCTACTGAGAATGTAACTCAACTTAGAACGAATCTTAGAAGCTGTGTACCCTCCAGTGCACTTCCAAAATTATGGGACTTGTGCAGCAGTCATTGATACACCACTAACTTTTGAGAAGGTGATGGCATCAACAGGTTCATAGAAGTGGTAAGAAGGAATAAAAGATCAAATGTCCAATAAATAATACCTAATACTTAGTGGATCTACTACCAAGTCATCAGGCTATGAGTTGTAAACCTCTGTACAAAATTAAATGTGAATCAGATGATAGTATAATGACGTATAAAGCTAGATTAGGTGCAAAAGGATGTTCCCAGAAACCCAGAGTTTAGTATGGAGAAACTTTTTCACCTGTTAAATATGAATCTATGTGTATTGTTTTAGCTTTAGCTGGAGTGTATGATATGAACATCAATCAATTTCATGTGAAAACTGCCCTTATTAATTGTGATTTGAAAGAAGATATTTTCATGGAACAGCCTGAACGTTTTATTAATGATAATGCAGCCTTAGTCTACAAATGTTCTTCTCAATGTTGGAATGAAAAATTTGTTCAGTTTATAAAGCTTTTTGATTTCAAACATCTTTATTCAGACAATTGTATGTTTTGTGCTCAAGTTGATAGACAGGAAGGGTTTGTATCTGTTTCTGTTGATGATGGACTAATTCTGAGTAAATCAACCATAGCTATAAACAAAATAATTGAAGAATTCAATATTCATTTTGAAAATGTGGTTGATGATCCCAGTTACCTTGTAGGATTGGATATCTGGCGAGACTGTGAACCTAAACAACTGTTCACCTGCCAACTGTGCTCTTAGAAGCATTCAACATGAACAACTGAAGGCTTCATGCAACGTCAAGTGATACAATTTACAGTTGCACCTGGGACAGTGCCCAACTAAAGAAGACAAGAAATCTATAGAAAATGTTTTGTACTGTGAAGCTTTATGTGGATTCATGCTGCTGCTGTAGTGACAAGACCTGTCAGTCAAGAAAATCAGGTTCTCAACATCCCTGGACCTGAGCAACTGATTACCATCAAAAATGTACTAAACTAATTTCAGGGTGCAAGAGACAAAGGTATTAAATACAGTGGACGCAAACTTAAACCTTGTATGTGCTCAGATTCTGCTTTTAAACAATGGAAAATCCAGGATGGAATAACTACAATATTATGAAAAGGATAGCTGCTGCTAGTCATACAGAAGAGGTATTGAGTCACCACTAGGCACAACAGAAGACCGTCAAACAAAGCTTTTGGCCAAACAGGCCTTAACCTGAGTTTGACAACACAGGCACATACAAATGCAACTCACACACACATGGCCACAGTTTCTGGCTACCAATGCCAGATTTTGTCTGACAGTCTCTTTGTTGTGCCTGTCTGCGACTCAACATCTCTGCTACATGGTAGTAGCAACTATCTTTTCCATAAGTGTATCAGATTCTATTCTATAATAAAAATGGATAGATAAAAAGTCTACTCACCAAGTGGTGCCAGGGAAACACACACATACAAAAGGATTTCAATTTTTACAAGCTTTCAGAGCCAGTGTTTCATTCTTCTGGCGGAAGAGTTGAAGGGGAAGGAATAGGGGTGAAGGAAAAGGACTGGAGAGGTTTAGGGAAGGGGATTCAGTCCAGAAAAGTCACCCAGAACACCAGATTAGGGGAGACTTACTGGACATGAAAAGAAGGAAAGACTAATTGCTGGGAATGATAAGATGGAAAGACTGATTGTTGGGAATGTACCAGACAAGATTTTAAAACCTGAGAGCTTAAAGGTGGAAGACAGGGTAATATGCAAGCCAGAGATTACTACTAAAATGTCATGCATGAGTTGATAAGAGTGAAACGCTAAGTGCATTGTATTTAACAGTGGTGGGAGGGTGGATGGTGAAAAATAAACAAGTCAGAAAATGAAAGGTGTAGAAAACTAAAATGGAGTGGAGAAAGTAGTTACAGTGAACAAATGCTGAGACAGATGGAAGTAAAGTAGATTAAGACCAGGTGAGTGGAAAGAACCAAGGACATGAGAGGGCAGGTCTTGTATTGGGGATGGTCACAGGGGTAGGAGCCATAGGATAGGGAGATGGGTGCAGAAGAAGCATAGAGTCTGACAAGGACATTGTGAAGATTGGGAGAGCAACTAAAAGCTACTCTAGGTGTGGTGGGCAAAATCTCAGATGGAATGGATCTCATTTCAGGGCATGATTTTAGGAAATCATGGCCTTGTTGAAGTAGGTGATTGATACATTCAACACCAGGTTACTACTGGCTGGTGTGAGGTGTGCTCTGAAGTTCGTTTTTGGATAAATCAGCAGTACCAGGATTGGATGTGGTGGCCCAGGAAACCTGCTTTTGAATTAGGCTTTTGGGATGATTACATCCCGTGAAGGCTGAAGTGAGAGTGGTGGTGTATGGCTGTAAAGAATATGCATCCGAACAAATATGTTTGTCTTGAATTCCAAGGCTGTATGGTAGGGAACGTTTGACATGGAAATGATGGCCACTGTCATAATGTAAGTACTGTTGTTGCAGTAGGTCAATGTGGACTGAAGTGTAGCTGGCCTTTGGGAGGGGATGAGATCGACATCAATGAAAGTGACATGGAATTCCAAATATGACCATGTGACATTTAATTGGAGAAGGCATTTAGAGACTTCAGGAATTTTAACAGCTCAGCCTCACCATGAGTCCATATGGCTAAGGTGTCATCAACGTATCTAAACCAGACCAGGAGCCAAAGACTTGTGGATCCCAGGAAAGCCCCCTCCAAGTGACCCTTGAAAAGGTTGGCATAGGAAGGAGCCATCCTGGTTCCCATGGCCATACCTTTATCTGTTTGAATGTATGCCACTCAGAGGTGAAGTACTTGTTGGTAAGTATAAAGCTGATTAAGGTGAACAAGAAAGATGTCATAGGCCTGGAATCAGGTGAGCATTGAGTGAGGAAATGTTCAGCAGCAGAGAGACCATGTACATGGGAGATGTTGGTATAGAGGGAGATGGCATCAATGGTAACAAGCAAGGTGTGTAGTGGGCATAGGACAGGCACAGATTTCAGACAATCTAGCAAATGGTTGGTATCTTTAATATAAGAGGGAATTCTTCGTACTATGGGTTACAGATGTTGACCAACTGAGGCAGATATACGTTCGGTGTATGCTTTGAAGTGAGCAACTATAGGACGGCAAGGATTATTGGGTTTATGGACCTTAGGAAGAAAGTAAAAAATGGGGGAAGGGGGGGGGGGGGGGTGCATGTTTTGGGTGGTGTAAGAAGTTCTGTGGATTGAGATGTAATTCCTTGTGAGGGGCCTGAAGTTTTTAGGAGAGACTGCAGGTCAGTTTGAATCAGACGGATGGGATCTTGGTGGCAGATGCTGTAAGCAGAGGTGTCAGGCAGCTGGTGTAGACCTTCACTAACATACTCCCATTGGTCAAGTAGCACAGTGGTAGATCCTTTGTCTGCTGGGAGGATTTTGATGGAGTCATCAGCCTTTAGGGGATGTAGAGCCTGAAATTCTGCAAAGGGCAGGTTAGGGTCATGCTGTAGGAACAAAGGAAAGGGTGTGAAGCAATGCTGGATGTGAGGAATTCTTGTAAGGCTTGTAAGGGATGATTCTGAGGTAGTGGTGTTTGATCAAGTTGGGATTGAAGTCAGAATTGTTCAAGGCAGGATTCAAAGTCATGTTTGTTATTGGAAAGGTTTTGGGATTAGGTTGCAAAGTGATATTTTGAGTTGACATTATGTGCCCCTTCTGCACCCGCCTCCCTTCCCTATGGCTCCTACCCCTATGACCATCCCCAATACAAGACTTGCCCTATGCACCCTCCTACCACCTCCTATTCCAGCCCTGTAACTGGCAAAACATATACTATCAAAGGGAGAGCCACATGTGAAACTACACGTCATACAGCAGCTGTTATGTAAACACTGTTTGGCCTTTTACATTGGCATCACTACCACCCAGTTATCAGTCAAGATGAATGGGCATAGGCAGAGAGTGTATATAGGCAACACACAATATCCTGTTGCAGAGCATGCTGCGCAACTTGACAGTCATGACCTCAGTGACTGTTTCACCACACATGCCATCTGGATTCTTCCCCAGACACCAGTTTTTCAGAACTCAAGAGGTGGGAACTACACTACAACATATCCTTGGTTCTTTCCACTCACCTGGTTTTAATTTACTTTACTTCCTTCTGTCTCAGCATTTATTCGCTGTAACTACTTTCTTCACTCCATTTTAGTTTTCTACATCTTTCATTTTCTGACTTGTTTATTTTTCACCATCCACCCTCCCACCACTGTTAAATACAATGCATTTAGCGTTTCACTATTATTAACTCATGCATGACATTTTAGTAGTAATCTCTGGTTTGCATATTACCCTGTCTTCCACCTTTAAGCTCTCAGATTTTCAAATCTTGTTTTGTACATTCCCAACAATCAGTCTTTCCTTCTTATCGTGTCCAGTAAGTCTCCCCTAATCTTGTGTTCTGGGTGACTTTTCAGGACTGAATCCCCTTCCCTAAACCTCTCCTAGTCCTTTTCCTTCACCCCTATTCCTTCCCCTTCAACCCTTCTCCAAAAGAAGGAGCCACTGGCTCCGAAAGCTTGTAAAAATTGAAATCCTTTTGTGTGTGTGTTTCCCTGCCACCACTTGGTGAGTAGATTTTTTATCTATCCATTTTATTATATTATCAATAATTTATTGTTATATCATATTCAGATTTTGATTGAGATATAGATACTCATTATTCAACAGCAGGTTATGTTTGTGTAAAACTTGTAAGAAATTGTTTTCATATTTACAAAAGTCATTAGCTGGTGTCTCCATGCAAAAAATACAACAAATAAACAAATCAGTATAAATAAATAAATAAATAAATAAATGCCAGGGTATTAATCAGTGGACTGTCATATGGACATTTCACAGACAAAGATGTGTTATCAGATCCACAATGGAAGCAGAGTATATTCCAGCATATGACACAGCTAATGAAATGATGTGGTTTCACATGTTCTTTCAACAGCTCTATGTCAACAAGGAAGAACCAGCTGAACTCTTTGTGGACAACCACAGTGCACTGCAGTTGTTGAAAAATAATTATCATCACAAAAGGACTAAATACATAGATACAAAGTTTCATGAAAGATAAATGGTAGTTCTGTTTGACATCTACAGCTACATGATTACTCTGCATTTCACATTCAAGTTCCTGGCAGAGGGTATATCAAACCACCTTCAAGCTATTTCTCTACTGTTACATTCTGGAACAACATGTGAGAAAAACAAACACTTATATTTTTCTGTGTGGGTTCTGATTTCTCTTATTTTATTATAATGATCATGTCTTTGTATTTAGATAAGCATCAATAAAATAGTTTCACATTTTGAGCAGAAAGTTGGTGGTTGAAACTTCATAAGAAGATCTTGCTGTAATAAAAAAACACCTGTGTTTTAATGATTGCCACCCCAGTTTATAAGTTATACCATGGCACTCTTTCCCCTATTTTGTGATCATACAAAATGAGCTGCCCCTTTTTGAACTTTTTTGATTTACTCCATCAGTCCTATCTGATGCAGATCCCATATCATGCAGAAATAGTCCAAAAGAAGACATGCTTTCCCAAGAACATTATCTATGTCACCATTCAAATTTAAGTTATTTGTAATTGTAATCTCTAACTACATAGTTGAAATGACAGCCTTCAGATTTGTTTGATTTTTCATGTATCCAAAATTCAGATTTTTCCTTTTAGTACTCATGTCAATGATTTCACTATTTTTATTATTTAGAGATAATTGCTACTTTTTGCAGCACACAGATATCTTATAGCCTATGTCAAGTCAGGAGATCTGTTGTCAGACAAGTTTACAAAGGCACTGCTGAAGGAAAGTTCCAGAGTAATTGTTGATCATTATAAGTTGTGTCTTTAAAATCAGCAAGCAAGGGTGCAAGTGTTATGTAGTATGACTTGTTGTGCTGATTGTCTTGTGATGTATGTGTGCAGCTGGACAGTATGTTGTTGTGGGTCTAATGTTTTTGTACCTTTGCTGCTTCCAATTGGCACATGATCTTTTATACCAATATGTACTTTTTTGTCTTGTTGTCATTGTTCATGGAATCTGTTCATTGTCTTGTGTTTGTGGTGCCTTGTTCTTTACTCAAATAGCTAAATGTATTAACTTTAAACTGCAGTAGCAGGTTTAACTCCAGTTGTACTCTTCTGCACATAATTAAAGCTCATCGTAACTTGTAAAAAAGGTTAGCATACATAAATTATCAAGTCCTCTACCTTTTCATAATCTGGTTTAATTAATAAAATAGATATGCAACAGTTTGGGTAAAATATGAATTTGGCAGAAAGGGGCATGGAATCCAAACCATTGCCATGCAACAAGCCCTTTATTAGACCCTTGAGACATTCTCCAAATTGTACAGTTATGGTTCAGCTATTTCAGTAAGGCTTGTGGAAATATCTTACTATCAATGAGTAAATTTCTGTGTGCACAATAACGCTGCTGTGTCACAAAATCCATTTGTTACCCTTTCTAATTCTAACCTACAGATCACACTGTCAGCTCTACACCATGGTGCCATATTGGCAGCAGATTCATATAACCTCATCAAATTCGATGATAAACAACGTGTTCAGTTCAGTGCAACAGCAATGCTCCTTGAACAGTGACCTTTTATTAATGAACAATTTGACTTCTGCCACTGTCCCGTCCAGTACTCCTAGATCGAGCGTCACCAGTGCATCAGAATGGTAAACAAACCTCCACAGTAGTGAAAGATCAGAGTATTGACCCCAATCTGTTCCTGTTTGATGCTGCTTTGTGGTTGTTACGGATAGTGAAAATACTGGAAGTTCTCCAGCTGCAACTTTTATCACACGCCATTAACCCATTAGAGATGCATCTACAGTTAGGGCAGATGACGCTTATAAAATCACCATACATCAACAACTCACTGCAACACAGAGTTCTTCGCTGACAGTTGGCAATACTGCACACATCCCAGCATGTACTTTTACGCAAAGGCATACAAGGTCACTTTAGTCAACAACCTCAGTTGAGGTGTGCATCATTGCTGTGGCAGTAAACCGGCCACCCCTCCATACCTCCTCATCCAGGTACCCTCTCCAACTGACATGATTCTGGACCTCCAACTACAGACATCACACACAGTCCACAGCTGCACCCTGAATATTCACTATGTTGATACCACGCCCATAACGGAGATATGGCTCCGAAGTGTCGCCTGCTGTGCGCCCCGTAACCAAACTTCTGTTGCGGGATGAGTCAGGTGCATCATCTCATAGGTTTTTTACAGGGTGCCTGCAGCAACACCAATGTTCACACAGCAATCAACTACCTCCAGCCAGACTTTATGTACAAGACCTCATAAGCAACGCCTCCTTTCTGGTTGACACTCGTGCAGATACAAGTGTCATACCTCCAGCATTGTCAACTTTGCCACCAACGCCTTCTGCCTTGACATTGCAAGCAGCAAACAATTCTTGGTCACAATCTAAAGCTCCACAAACATTTGCCTCAAACTTAAACTGAAACTTTGTTTTGAAAGGACATTCAGCATGGCTGACATTGATGAACCAGTGTTGGGCATTGATTTTCTATGACACTACTGCCTCTCTCCAGATTTATCATCAGGAACGCTATTCCATCACTCTTCTAACAGATGCATCAAGGGCTCCTACATCACTACACCCACACATTTATAAGCAACAATGGCTACCCCTTTGCACCAGTTGGGTGACCTCACTACAGACGTGGTGGATTCACTCTGCAAGCTACTCAACCAGTGACATGAAATTGCAGCCCTATGTGTGGCCAATGGTGCAAGCACCGATCAACAACACTTCTGTGGACCTGGCATGTATGTGAATGACCATCGCAGCACCTTTCAGTGTCTACCACCACCACAACACTGTCCACTGCTCCAGTCTTGCTCTCTGCAGGCAATGTGCAATGGGAACTGCCTTCTTGTTCCCTCAGCAAAAAATCTACCTCCTCCACATCAGCAGATTATGTTCTGTCATACCAACAAACTACACAGCTGCTATGATTGATGCCGTCCCACCTGCTCACATTGAGCCCGCACACTCTCACACCATGTTATCCACCCTGACGCAGATCACACCCCTCTCGCCGCACTGACACAGCATACAACAGCTAGTCCAGACTCCATAGCTGCAGCTGCCAACACAGTACCTGATGGCAGTGAATCTTTGCCACCTGTTCTACAAGGGTTGTTTTTTAAGTAAGGGCCGTTTTTATTTTGAAAAAAATATACAAATACTTTTGTAAAAAACCTTTTATTTTCTGATTCTACACACTTTCACCTATTTTTCAACATAGTTGCCTTGTTTATTTAAGCACTTGTCATACCGTACAACAAAGTTTATAATTCCCTCTTCAAAGAATTCGGCCGCCTGCTCCGACAGCCAAGAGTTCACAGCCACTTTCACTTCATCGGTGTCACTGAAGTGCTGCCCGCCAAGATGGTGTTTCAGATACCGGAAAAGGTGAAAATCGCTAGGAGCAAGGTCGGGACTGTGTGGTGCATGGTCCAAAACTTCCCAGCCAAAAGAATCAATCAAATCTCGAGTCTTTTGAGAGGTGTGAGGCCAAGCGTTATGATGCAGGAGCAAAACTCCTTTTGTCAGCATGCCACGCCTTTTGTTTTGAATTGCTCTGCGGAGGTTCTTTAGAGTTGCCCAGTAGGCATCTGAGTTGATTGTCATTCCTCGTGGCATAAAGACCACTAGCAAAACACCGTGCCAATCCCAGAACACAGTTGCCTTAACCTTGTGCTTTGACAGCATCTGTTTGGCTTTGACCTTGACGGGTTAGATTGTGTGTCGCCATTCCATCGATTATCGCTTGCTTTCGGGAGTGATATGGGATGCCCATGTTTCATCTCCAGTGACAATTTGACTCAACATGTCATCCCCTTCTTCCTCGTAATGAATCAAAAAGTCCAATGAAGTGGCAAATCTCTTCCCTTTGTGGCCCTCTGTGAGGAGTCTGGGTACCCACCGGGAACACAGTTTCTTAAAGTTTAGGTTTTCAGACACAATTGTGTACAAAAGCGATCTTGAAACTTGTGGAAATTCCAAAGAAAGAGTGGAAATTGTGAATCTTCTGTCCTCATGAATCTTTGTTTTGACTGCAGCCACCAAATCATCAGTGATCACAGAGGGCGGCCTGAGCGTTCTTCATCATGGACGTTTTGACGGCCATTTTTAAACTCTCTAACCGATTGACACACTTTACCTTCACTCATTGCATTCAAGCCATAAACTTCTGTTAACTGACGATGAATTTCTGCAGCTGATAGGCTTCTCGCGGTCAAAAAACGTATCACTGAGCGTATCTCATATGCGGCGGGCGATTCAATAATCGTTAACATTATAAAGTAGCACAGCGATGTGTACACGTCAGCTACAGAGCTGCAGCTTGCCTCAGTGTGAACGTGAAGGATGCCGGCAAGTGGCGTGGTGGCTTGTTGCTGCGTCGATGCGAACTACGGGACTAATCGCGCAAACGGCCCTCACTTAAAAAACAACCCTTGTACACTTCAGTTCTCAGTTTCACAGTGCTGCGTGTGATGTCACTCCTTCCTCTGGAGTGCCTTCCAGTGAGGTTCTTCATTAAAGTTATTATGAATGGTACATGTCATAAGCTACATACTACAGAATGAACTGCTATTTTGTAAAAGCACGCTGTTTATTGCCCAAGGAACTTTGTACATTCAGGAACTTTAACAACTAGGAATTATACATCCTTCTGAGAGTAATTGTTCATTACATACATCTCATGCCCAAAAAGGACCCAGTCTTCAGACCTTGTGGAGACTACCATAGGCTCAATGCCACACCATTTTAGACAACTTCCCCTATTCCTGCATTCAAGATTTTGTGTTGAAATTACATGATGCTCAGTATTTTAGCGACATTGACTGTCATAAGGCATACCATCAGGTTCCAATGTACAAAGACGACATCCCTAAGACAGCCATTATAATCCCATCAGGCTTGTTTAAATAATACTTTATGCTCAGACATGGCAGCATTTTGTATACTCATTATTTTGCCAGTTCCCATTTTGGTTTAGATAGAGGAGCAATCAGTTGTAGAATTAAGTTGCTTTAATATGACATTTAAGTCACAACACAGATCAGATTTTGAGCTGTGTCAATGCAGTGCGGAATTGTAGCAGTTGTTCATGCTCAAGTGTAAGCAATGATGTGCTTGATCTACAAAAAAAAAAGGGGGAGGGGGATAGGGTATGGCTGTGTTACCTACACAAATTATTGCATTAATTTGGATTACAAACACATTAAAACCCCCATGTATAAACTATTTCCATGTGGCTTATTGCAGTATATTATATGAAAACCAATAACAATCGAATGAAAACTTTCATCATAGAAAAGAAAATCACAAGAATTTGCATCATAAAATGCTTTTACAGGAACTTTTCCAAGCAACTGAGTAATATTACCACACAATACCAATACATTTATTCACTTTCTGGTTCATTAATAAGAATCAGTTGACTTAGAAAGTGAACAGTCCATACCATTATGATGATGCAAGTAGCATACATTATTGTCACATAGAAGTAAAAAAAAATGAAGATGGTGTAAAAAGAAGTATGTTATTCAAACAGAAATGTATTTAAGTAGTATCATTTCATTTCACATTAGTTTTTACAGCATTAATAAATTTTAAGTAAACGGAGAAAATGTAATCTTCTGGAAAATTCTTCATACTTTTTCAATAGTTTGCAGTACGTTTGAATTTTAATAAATATAAAGCATTGCCATATAAATACCGTATTTGAAAACTTGATTACAATATTAATTGAAGTGTTAATATATATGTTAGATTATAATATTTGTAGTTAATTAGTTGTGATCTTTATTGCCAATGGCCTTGCCGCACTTGTAACACCAATTCCTGTCAGATTTACCGACGTTAAGCACTGTCAGGGTGGGCTAGCACTTGGATGGGTGACCATTCGGTCTGCTCAGAGCTGTTAGCAAGTGGGGCACACTCAGGCTTTGTGAGGCAAATTGAGGAGCTACTTGATTGAGATGTAGTGGCTCTGGTCTCGGAAACTGACATACGGCTGAGAGAACGGTGTGCTGACCACATGCCACTTATCCGTATATAGTGACGCCTATGGGATGAGGATCACATGGCGGCCAGTTGGTACCGTTGGGCTTTCATGGCCTGTTTGGGAAGAGTTTAGTTTTAGTGATCTTTATTGTAATTTTCTACATAATAGCTATGCACTCATATCATGATGCCATGGAAGTATAACACAAATGTGACTGATCAAAAGATATTATCTTGTGTTTTATCCTGCTTTTCATGATGATGCATCTCTGACTCTAACACTGGTAGTATTACAGTATTACACCAATAATAATTATGCTCCTCTGATAGGTGGTTGTTCAGTGATATTTTTGATGTGTATTCGATTCCCTTCTGGCACTATAGTTGTGTACATTTTTGTTCTGTACCAGTTTGCCTGTTTTCAGGAGATAGTCCCTAGTGAACAAGATAGTTTCATAAATGAATAAACTTGGAACATTTAGAACTCCAAGCTCAGTAAAATGGGATTTACAGGACTCCATCTTTTTTTAGGGCACAAATTATTCTTAAAGCTCTTTTTTGCATTCTAAAAACCTTTACATTGTGAGTTGAGTATCCCCAGAAAATGATCCCATATCGGATTAGTGAGTGGAACTGTGCACAGTATGCCTGCAGTACTTTTGTTTTGCTTGTTGTAGCCTTTAAAATTCTTAGGCCATAGCACACAGATGATAGTTTTCTACACAAGTTATTTATATGTGTGTCATACTTTAAGTCTTGCTGAACCCAAAGACACAAGAATTTTGTGACACTTACATTTGCTAGGGGATCATTTTTTAATTGGGCTTGAATAGACATTTGATTAGTTGGAGGAATTAAATGAAAATCGTCACACTCAGTTTTTTCAATATTTATAATGAGTTTGTTTTTTGTGAACCACTCAGAAAGTCTTTTCATAGAACATTCTGCTGTGGACCGTGGAGTTTCTGGACTGGATCCAGTGAGCAATATGCTGGTGTCATCGGCAAACAGGATAGTTTTTGTGGGAGTCATATATTCAACCAACTCGTCCACATAAATCAAGAACAGTAGTGGACCTAAGATTGAACCCTGTGGTACACCATATTTTGTTGGTAATTCCCTAGAAAGAAAGGAGTTGTTTCTTGTTTTATTCATTTTGTTGAATTCATACTGAAGTGATACTTTCTGCCTGCGGTTTTTAAGTATGAACACAACCAGCTATGTGCTACACCTCTTACACCTTGTCTTTCTAATTTTTCGAGCAGAGTGTTATGGTCCAGGATGTTGAAGGCTTTTGATAGATCTGGAAAAATACCAGCAGCTAATTTATGTTGATCAAGGGATTTTAAAATGCAGTATAAAAATTCGAAAATTGCTGTTTGTGTAGATTTACACTTTCTAAAACCATGTTGTTGTACTGTAAGAGGTGCATATTTATTTATGAAACTTAAAAGCGTGTCATAGAAGAGTTTTTCTAGAATTTTTGAGAAGGAACTTGACTGTGACGTGGGTCGGTAGTTTGATATTTTTTCAGAAGAACCTGTTTTTTAGCAGTTGTGAAACCTTTGCTATTTTAAAAATATCTGGAAATACACCAGTTTGTAAAGAGTGGTTGAAAATTTTTGCCAACGGGTTTGCTATGTGGTGAGCACATGCTTTTCATATGAAAGACAGAACCGATTGCGGACCTTTGGTGCAGAGCCGGGTGGAGGGTCTGAATCAGAGGCTCAGACGGTTTTGCGACCGTATTGGCTGCAGATTCCTTGACTTGCGCCATAGGGTGGTGGGGTTTCGGGTTCCGCTGAATAGGTCAGGAGTTCACTACACTCAGCTGGCGGCTACATGGGTAGCGGAGGCTGTGTGGCATGGACTGGGCGGTTTTTTAGGATAGAAGGCCTCGGGAAAGTGCGGGATGGGCTGCAATGTCAAAGGGTGCTTGGCAATTACAGGACGTGCTTGGATCAAGGAACAGTCAGAATTATAGTTGTAAATTGTTGTAGTTGCGCTGGAAAAGTCCCTGAGCTTCAAGCGCTAATAGAAAGCATAGAAGCTGATATCATTATAGGTACAGAAAGCTGGCTAAAGCCTGAAATAAGTTCTGCAGAAATTTTTACGAAGTCTCAGACGGTGTTCAGGAAAGATAGATTAGGCAGAATTGGTGGTGGAGTGTTTGTGTCTGTCAGTAGTGGTTTATCTTGTAGTGAAGTCGAAGTAGATACTCCGTGCGAATTGGTATGGGTGGAGGTTATACTTAACAGCCGAATTAAGTTAATAATTGGCTCCTTCTACCGACCCCCAGACTCTGATGATACAGTTGCGGAACAGTTCAGAGAAAGTTTGAGTCTCGTAACAAATAAATACCCCACTCATACGGTTATAGTTGGTGGGGACTTCAACCTACCCTCGGTATGTTGGCAAAAATACTTGTTCAAAACCGGTGGTAGGCAGAAAACATCTTTCGAGATTGTCCTAAATGCTTTCTCCGAAAATTATTTCGAGCAGTTAGTCCACAAACCCATGCGAATTGTAAATGGTTGCGAAAACACACTTGACGTCTTAGCCACAAACAATCCAGAGCTGATAGAGAGCATCATGACTGATACAGGGATTAGTGATCACAAGGTCATTGTAGCTACGCTCAATACCATTTCTTCCAAATCCATCAGAAACAAACGCAAAATAATTTTATTTAAAAAAGTGGATAAAGTGCCACTAGAAGCCTTCCTAAAAGACAATTTCCATTCCTTACGAACTGACTATGGGAATGTAGATGAGATGTGGCTCAAATTCAAAGATATAGTAGCAACAGCAATTGAGATATTCATACCTCATAAATTGGTAAGAGGTGGAACTGATCCCCCGTGGTACACACAAAAGGTCCGAACGCTGTTGCAGAGGCAACGGAAAAAGCATGCGAAGTTCAGAAGAACGCGAAATCCTGAAGATGGGCAAAAATTTACAGATGCACGAAATTTGGCACGTACTTCGATGCAAGATGCCTTTAATAGGTTCCACAACGAAACATTGTCTCGAAATTTGGTAGAAAATCCGAAGAAATTCTGGTCGTATGTAAAGTACACAAGCGGCAAGACGCAGTCAATACCTTCGCTGCGCAGTGCCGATGGTACTGTTATCGACGACTGTGCCGCTAAAGCGGAGTTATTGAACGCAGTTTTCCGAAATTCCTTCACCAGGGAAGACGAATGGAATATTCCAGAATTTGAAACACGAACATCTGCTAGCATGAGTTTCTTAGAAGTAGATACCTTAGGGGTTGCGAAGCAACTCAAATCGCTTGATACGGGCAAGTCTTCAGGTCCAGATTGTATACCGATTAGGTTCCTTTCAGATTACGCTGATATTATAGCTCCCTACTTAGCACTCATATACAACCACTCGCTCACCGATAGATCTGTACCTACAGATTGGAAAATTGTGCAGGTCGCACCAGTGTTCAAGAAGGGTAGTAGGAGTAATCCATTTAACTACAGACCTATATCATTGACGTCGGTTTGCAGTAGGGTTTTGGAGCATATACTGTATTCAAACATTATGAATCACCTCGAAGGGAACGATCTATTGACACGTAATCAGCATGGCTTCAGAAAACATCGCTCTTGTGCAACACAGCTAGCTCTTTATTCGCACGAAGTAATGGCCGCTATCGACAGGGGATCTCAAGTTGATTCCGTATTTCTAGATTTCCGGAAAGCTTTTGACACCGTTCCTCTTAAGCGACTTCTAATCAAGCTGCGGAGCTATGGGGTATCGTCTCAGTTGTGTGACTGGATTCGTGATTTTCTGTCAGGAAGGTCGCAGTTCGTAGTAATAGACGGCAAATCATCGAGTAAAACTGAAGTGATATCAGGTGTTCCCCAGGGAAGCGTCCTGGGACCTAGGCTGTTCCTGATCTATATAAATGACCTGGGTGACAATCTGAGCAGTTCTCTTAGACTGTTCGCAGATGATGCTGTAATTTACCGTCTAGTAAGGTCATCCAAAGACCAGTTTCAGTTGCAAAGCGATTTAGAAAAGATTGCTGTATGGTGTGTCAGGTGGCAGTTGATGCTAAATAACGAAAAGTGTGAGATGATCCACATGAGTTCCAAAAGAAATCCGTTGGAATTCGATTACTCGATAAATAGTACAATTCTCAAGGCTGTCAATTCAACTAAGTACCTGGGTGTTAAAATTACGAACAACTTCAGTTGGAAGGACCACATAGATAATATTGTCGGGAAGGCGAGCCAAAGGTTGCGTTTCATTGGCAGGACACTTAGAAGATGCAAGAAGTCCACTAACGAGACAGCTTACACTACACTCGTTCGTCCTCTGTTAGAATATTGCTGCGCAGTGTGGGATCCTTACCAGCTGGGATTGACGGAGGACATTGAAAGGGTGCAAAAAAGGGCAGCTCGTTTTGTATTATCACGTTATAGGGGAGAGAGTGTGGCAGATATGATACACGAGTTGGGATGGAAGTCATTAAAGCATAGACGTTTTTCGTCACGGCGAGACCTTTTTACGAAATTTCAGTCACCAACTTTCTCTTCCGACTGCGAAAATATTTTGTTGAGCCCAACCTACATAGGTAGGAATGATCATCAAAATAAAATAAGAGAAATCAGAGCTCGAACAGAAAGGTTTAGGTGTTTGTTTTTCCCGCTCGCTGTTCGGGAGTGGAATAGTAGAGAGATCGTATGATTGTGGTTCGATGAACCCTCTGCCAAGCACTTAGATGTGAATTTGCAGAGTAGTCATGTAGATGTAGATGTAGATGAAATCAGGTACTTCATCAAGACCACTTGACTTTGGGGTTTATTTCATACACATACGTAAAAGCAGTCGTGACGACTGACTTGCTGGAGAAACTTGGGACTGGTCCTTGACAGTGTACTTGAATGATGTCTTCAGCTAGTGAGGTGAAGTATTCATTGAATTTTTCCACAACTGAATTTGGGTCTGTGACTTTTTGAGCCTCCTAGTGTTAATGATACATTCTTTTTCTTTGGCACTGAACTACAAGTTTCTTTCTTTATAACTCTCCACGTGGATCTCATTTTGTTAGATGAGTTTTTTATCAAATTGTCATTCCACATAATTTTTGCCTCTTTGACTACCATAGATTCTTTCATAGGCTTTTGAATGATCTGCGAATTCTTGGGTTACTCTGTATTTCTTACAAGAGTACTGCAGAAATCTGTTTCTCCCATGGAAATTTTATGCCTTTAGTTACCCATTGCTTATTATTGTTAGGTTTTACTGTTTTTACTACTTTTGGAAATGCCATATTAAAATAGTGAAGAAAGATTCTCTTAAAACTCATGTACATGCTATCAACATTGTTCTGAGTGGCGATGCTTTCCCAGTTTTCCTTCACCAGTAAGAGATTAAAAATTCTAATGTTATCTTCAGACAAGGTTCTTTTTTCAACTACTTTTCCGGAACTGCTACTACTTCTTGGCATTTCTATACACAGCAGCTGTGCCTCATGATCACTATAACCCATGCTCAGTACTCTGCTTGTGAATCTGTTAGTTGTTTCTGAGATGAGTATTTGGTCAGTAATGGAATTTGTGCACTCTGTTAATCTTGTTGGACAGTGTATTGTGGGGATCATATTGAATTTGTTGGTCATATTTATCAATGCATCTCTGGTGCTGCTGTATTTTGGAAAATCAGTATTGAAATCCCCACAAAGCACTATCTTCATATTTAGTGTACTGATGCTGTTCAGCAGAACCTCTAGTTTATTCACGAAGACTGACAGGTTTCCACTTGGTACTCTATATATGTTAATAACTATGAAATTAAGCTCTGGCAGTTTTGTAATGGAGAGTTCCAAGTCTTTTTCAGTTGAGTTAATATAACTTTTACTGACACCACAGAACTTTATTTGTTCTTTCACAAAGATAGCAGAGCCACCATGTTCAGAAAACTCTCGGCTAAAATGACTTGCTAATCTATATCGTGAGATTGAGGTTAATTCTGATGTTATTCAATCTGTATATTGAGCAAGCAGTAAAGGAAACAAAAGAAAAATTTGGAGTAGGTATTAAAATTCATGGAGACGAAGTAAAAACTTTGAGGTTCGCCGATGACATTGTAATTCTGTCAGAGACGGCAAAGGACTTGGAAGAGCAGTTGAACGGAATGGACAGTGTCTTGAAAGGAGGATATAAGATGAACATCAACAAAAGCAAAATGAGGATAATGGAATGTAGTCAAATTAAATCGGGTGATGCTGAGGGAATTAGATTAGGAAATGAGACACTTCAAGTAGTAAAGGAGTTTTGCTATTTAGGAAGTAAAATAACTGATGATGGTCGAAGTAGAGAGGATATAAAATGTAGACTGGCAATGGCAAGGAAAGCATTTCTGAAGAAGAGAAATTTGTTAACATCGAATATAGATTTATGTATCAGGAAGTCGTTTCTGAAAGTATTTGTTTGGAGTGTAGCCATGTATGGAAGTGAAACATGGACAATAACTAGTTTGGACAAGAAGAGAATAGAAGCTTTCAAAATGTGGTGCTACAGAAGAATACTGAAGATAAGGTGGATAGATCACGTAACTAATGAGGAGGTATTGAATAGGATTGGGGAGAAGAGAAGTTTGTGGCACAACTTGACTAGAAGAAGGGATCGGTTGGTAGGACATGTTTTGAGGCATCATGGGATCACAAATTTAGCGTTGGAGGGCAGCGTGGAGGGTAAAAATCGTAGAGGGAGACCGAGAGATAAGTACACTAAGCAGATTCAGAAGGATGTAGGTTGCAGTAGGTACTGGGAGATGAAGCAGCTTGCACAGGATAGAGTAGCATGGAGAGCTGCATCAAACCAGTCTCAGGACTGAAGACAACAACAACATTTCAAAGCCAATGTTCAGTAACGAAAATTATGTCTTTGTTTAGTACATACTGGAGTGGTGCTTCCAACATGGAAATTTTATTTGTGAGTGACTGAACGTTATGGTGTAGTATAGCAAAATATGGGTATTTAGTAACTTTAGTTGAAACGGTTTCTGATTCTTTATCTAATGGCATTTTTAATACAGCCCTTACCCTAAAACATTTTCTGTATCTTTCTTGTGTGTGTCTTCTGTTCGCATCAGCAGGTGAGTTAACTTCTGGAGCTTGTATAAGTTTTGCTTCATCCTCATCTGTCCTCTTTGGTTTAAACCATTTCGTAATTTTAGTTTGGCTGACGACTTTATTTATTGTTTCTTGCCTAATTGGTTTAAACCACTTGGTAATTTGAGTTTGTCCGCATCTCGTGGTCGTGCGGTAGCGTTCTTGCTTCCCACGCCCAGGTTCCCGGGTTCGATTCTTGGTGGGGTCAGGGATTTTCTCTGCCTCGTGATGACTGGGTGTTGTGTGATGTCCTTAGGTTGGTTAGGTTTAAGTAGTTCTAAGTTCTAGGGGACTGATGACCATAGATGTTAAAGTCCCATAGTGCTCAGAGCCATTTGGTAATTTGAGTTTGGCCGATGGCACAGCTTGTAACTCGTCTAAAGCACTTCTTAATCTTTGTTTGTTTGTCACTTATACTTTTTTTCCTTCACTCTTCTTCGAAATGCAAGTACATATGTTTTCGGCTAGTAATTTCTTTCCTGGCGTATTTAAATGAAGTCCATGGACTGTATGGAACCTTCGCTCCAATCTGTTTATATCTACAATATCGACATTCTCGAAGTTAGTGCTTATTTCAGTGATACACTCGTTTGCAACATTAATTTTGCGGTTCACACACGTTCAGGGTGGTAAATCATGATGATGCGGGATGTTCACAATGACTACATTTGTGTGGGTTAAATTATTTAAACTTTTCCTCATTTCTGTAATCACCTTGTGTGACTCGTTTCTATAGATGTCTTTTGATCCTCCTATTAACATGGCGAAATCATCTTTATTCAAACTAGCAACGTCAGTTGATGTTGTTAGCTCTGTTATTTCACTCAATAGGCGCCCCTGGCTTTGTGAAACCAGATGCTTTGAAACTACATGTTCTCACCAACATTGCAGAAATTTCACGGCCGTGCCTATCACCTGACACAAAGATTGTTTTGTGTTTCACACTTTATCTAACTGGAGGATTTAAGGTTATTCTCACCTGACTAGTGTTGTTTTTTTGCCGCATGTATTCTAAATGTTCTTCAGTTTGCAGTTTCGCTGGAGATACGTTTTTTAATGTACCGGTAGTTTCCTTTGTTGCATTGAAATCTGTGGTAGTGAATGTGTGCACACATATTTTCGGAGTTTTTAGAATATCTCCTGACGCAGTATTTTCACTGTTTAACCTACTTACAATGAGCAATGGTTTGCCTACTTTGTTTTCCAACTTTTCAACCCTTTCCGATGTGTTCACTAAATCCACGGCAGAAAGACGAGTTTTTTTGCACTAAATCGTCACTGTCTTTCACATCTTTTACCTTCTGAGTACAGCTTCCTTCAGTCATTCTCTTCCATTTTCCCAAGACTGAGTCTTCTTTCTTCATTAGCATCTCACCTTTTTCATTGTAGTTTACTTATTTTCACCTTTTGAGCATCGATTATAAACTGTAGACTGGATATCTGTTCGTTCAGCTTCTGTATTTCATTTTTACCTTTTGCACATGTTTTCCTTTTACTACTGAAATTAACGTTTTTTCATGGAGGCACATTATACACTTTCAACTTGGCCGCCATTTTTACAAAGAAAAAAAAATTGAAAGAAGTTCCTTGTTGACTTCTTGTTTTACTGATGTCTGACGAACCCTTTTTTAGATACCGTTGAGTCTGGAAAGATGTAGGAGGCGGATTTTCATGATTTTTCTTTTTCTCGACGACTCCCTTCCACTTTGATTTACTGTGGAGTGACACTACATCCATTCCTGACAACTTGTTTGAAGGAGAATGCTGCAGACATGAGAAGCCCAAGCAAAATCAAGAAAGCTCTGTCAATTGCAATCCAACTCTCCTCCAACCATTCAGTGCAATTTGTATGAATGCATGTTTTGCACCAGTATTGGTCTGTTCAGTCTTCAGAAACACATCCATGACTTGAGTTGAAATGCTCATTGTGTGGAGGAAGAAGTTATGCATGCTGAGAACTGTATTGTAGCCAAAGATGATCATCATACTTTTACTAAAATTATGAAATTTTATTCATTGTCATTTTATTTTTTACATGAAGCAAAAATAATTTACAAGGACAAATAACTCTAATTTATTTTACATAAAAAGAGATTTGAATAATACATAATTGCACATTTTATGAGTACACAATAATTTATTGAATAAGTCTTCTTTTATTTAGTAGAGCTGACATGATTCTCTTCAGATCATAATGCATTTTGGCATCAGAGTGATTTATTTGCTGCAAAATAAATAGGATTCTATTACAGACACATGCCAAGCCTTTCCTGCATAATTAGTTACTGCTTACATAGTTGTATTTCTTGTCACACGAGGAAAACTAAATGATTAAAAAACTGTTCTCTTCTCTCTCTCTCTCTCTCTCTCTCTCTCTCTCTCTCTCTCTCTGTGTGTGTGTGTGTGTGTGTGTGTGTGTGTATGTGTGTGTGTGTGTGTCTGTGTGTGTGTGTGTGTGTGTGTGTGTGTGTGTGTATTTTCCACAGCTCTGGAATGTTTAGATGGAGTAATTTCAGCCAAACTTAGTTCAGTTACCATCGTTTGCAACAGGAATTATATTGTGTCATAAGTACAACTTTGTAGGATTTCATCAATTGTAATATTACACTGTAATAACAAACCTATTTTCTATTGCAACATGATTTCTGTTGTATTTTATGTATGAGTTTGTCTATTGCCGTAGTGGCCTAATGACAGTAAAATTATACTATGCTATTCTGTTCTGTCCTCCCCCCATGAACCATGGACCTTGCCGTTGGTGGGGAGGCTTGCGTGCCTCAGCGATACAGATGGCCGTACCGTAGGTGCAACCACAACGGAGGGGTATCTGTTGAGAGGCCAGACAAACGTGTGGTTCCTGAAGAGGGGCAGCAGCCTTTTCAGTAGTTGCAGGGGCAACAGTCTGGATGATTGACTGATCTGGCCTTGCAACATTAACCAAAACGGCCTTGCTGTGCTGGTACTGCGAACGGCTGAAAGCAAGGGGAAACTACAGCCGTAATTTTTCCCGAGGACATGCAGCTTTACTGTATGATTAAATGATGATGGCATCCTCTTGGGTAAAATATTCCGGAGGTAAAATAGTCCCCCATTCGGATCTCCGGGCAGGGACTACTCAGGAGGATGTCGTTATCAGGAGAAAGAAAACTGGCGTTCTACGGATCGGAGCGTGGAATGTCAGATCCCTTAATCGGGCAGGTAGGTTAGAAAATTTAAAAAGGGAAATGGATAGGTTAAAGTTAGATATAGTGGGAATTAGTGAAGTTCGGTGGCAGGAGGAACAAGACTTCTGGTCAGGTGACTACAGGGTTATAAACACAAAATCAAATAGGGGTAATGCAGGAGTAGGTTTAATAATGAATAGGAAAATAGGAATGCGGGTAAGCTACTACAAACAGCATAGTGAACGCATTATTGTGGCCAAGATAGATACGAAGCCCACACCTACTACAGTAGTACAAGTTTATATGCCAACTAGCTCTGCAGATGATGAAGAAATTGAAGAAATGTATGATGAAATAAAAGAAATTATTCAGATAGTGAAGGGAGACGAAAATTTAATAGTAATGGGTGACTGGAATTCGAGTGTAGGAAAAGGGAGAGAAGGAAACATAGTAGGTGAATATGGATTGGGGCTAAGAAATGAAAGAGGAAGCCGCCTAGTAGAATTTTGCACGGAGCACAACTTAATCATAGCTAACACTTGGTTTAAGAATCATGAAAGAAGGTTGTATACGTGGAAGAACCCTGGAGATACTAAAAGGTATCAGATAGATTATATAATGGTAAGACAGAGATTTAGGAACCAGGTTTTAAGTTGTAAGACATTTCCAGGGGCAGATGTGGACTCTGACCACAATCTATTGGTTATGACCTGTAGATTAAAACTGAAGAAACTGCAAAAATGTGGGAAATTAAGGAGATGGGACCTGGGTAAACTGAAAGAACCAGAGGTTGTACAGAGTTTCAAAAAGAGCATAAGGGAACAATTGACTGGAATAGGGGAAAGAAGTACAGTAGAAGAAGAATGGGTAGCTCTGAGGGATGTAGTAGTGAAGGCAGCAGAGGATAAAGTAGGTACAAAGACGAGGGCTGCTAGAAATCCTTGGGTAACAGAAGAAATATTGAATTTAATTGATGAAAGGAGAAAATATAAAAATGCAGTAAATGAAGCAGGCAAAAAGGAATACAAACGTCTCAAAAATGTGATCGACAGAAAGTGCAAAGTGGCTAAACAGGGATGGCTAGAGGACAAATGTAAGGATGTAGAAGCTTATCTCACTAGGGGTAAGATAGATACTGCCTACAGGAAAATTAAAGAGACCTTTGGAGAGAAGAGAACCATGTGTATGAATATCAAGAGCTCAGATGGCAGCCCAGTTCTAAGCAAAGAAGGGAAGGCAGAAAGGTGGAAGGAGTATATAGAAGGTTTATACAAGGGCGATGTACTTGAGGACAATATTATGGAAAAAGAAGAGGATGTAGATGAAGACGAAATGGGAGATACGATACTGCGTGAAGAGTTTGACACAGCACTGAAAGACCTGAGTCGAAACAAGGCCCCCGGAGTAGACAACATTCCATTAGAACTACTGACGGCCTTGGGAGAGCCAGTCATGACAAAACTCTACCAGCTGGTGAGCAAGATGTATGAGACAGGCGAAATACCCTCAGACTTCAAGAAGAATATAATAATTCCAATCCCAAAGAAAGCAGGTGCTGACAGATGTGAAAATTACCGAACTGTCAGTTTAATAAGCCACGGCTGCAAAATACTAACGCGAATTCTTTACAGACGAATGGAAAAACTGGTAGATGCAGACCTCGGGGAGGATCAGTTTGGATTCCGTCGAAATGTTGGAACACGTGAGGCAATACTGACCTTACGACTTATCTTAGAAGAAAGATTAAGAAAAGGCAAACCTACGTTTCTAGCATTTGTAGACTTAGAGAAAGCTTTTGACAATGTTGACTGGAATACTCTTTTTCAAATTCTAAAGGTGGCAGGGGTAAAATACAGGGAGCGAAAGGCTATTTACAATTTGTACAGAAACCAGGTGGCAGTCATAAAAGTCGAGGGGCATGAAAGGGAAGCAGTGGTGGGGAAAGGAGTGAGACAGGGTTGTAGCCTCTCCCCGATGTTATTCAATCTGTATATTGAGCAAGCAGTAAAGGAAACAAAAGAAAAATTTGGAGTAGGTATTAAAGTTCATGGAGACGAAGTAAAAACTTTGAGGTTCGCCGATGACATTGTAATTCTGTCAGAGACGGCAAAGGACTTGGAAGAGAAGTTGAACGGAATGGACAGTGTCTTGAAAGGAGGATATAAGATGAACATCAACAAAAGCAAAATGAGGATAATGGAATGTAGTCAAATTAAATCGGGTGATGCTGAGGGAATTAGATTAGGAAATGAGACACTTCAAGTAGTAAAGGAGTTTTGCTATTTAGGAAGTAAAATAACTGATGATGGTCGAAGTAGAGAGGATATAAAATGTAGACTGGCAATGGCAAGGAAAGCATTTCTGAAGAAGAGAAATTTGTTAACATCGAATATAGATTTATGTATCAGGAAGTCGTTTCTGAAAGTATTTGTTTGGAGTGTAGCCATGTATGGAAGTGAAACATGGACAATAACTAGTTTGGACAAGAAGAGAATAGAAGCTTTCAAAATGTGGTGCTACAGAAGAATACTGAAGATAAGGTGGATAGATCACGTAACTAATGAGGAGGTATTGAATAGGATTGGGGAGAAGAGAAGTTTGTGGCACAACTTGACTAGAAGAAGGGATCGGTTGGTAGGACATGTTTTGAGGCATCATGGGATCACAAATTTAGCGTTGGAGGGCAGCGTGGAGGGTAAAAATCGTAGAGGGAGACCGAGAGATAAGTACACTAAGCAGATTCAGAAGGATGTAGGTTGCAGTAGGTACTGGGAGATGAAGCAGCTTGCACAGGATAGAGTAGCATGGAGAGCTGCATCAAACCAGTCTCAGGACTGAAGACAACAACAACATTTCAAAGCCAATGTTCAGTAACGAAAATTATGTCTTTGTTTAGTACATACTGGAGTGGTGCTTCCAACATGGAAATTTTATTTGTGAGTGACTGAACGTTATGGTGTAGTATAGCAAAATATGGGTATTTAGTAACTTTAGTTGAAACGGTTTCTGATTCTTTATCTAATGGCATTTTTAATACAGCCCTTACCCTAAAACATTTTCTGTATCTTTCTTGTGTGTGTCTTCTGTTCGCATCAGCAGGTGAGTTAACTTCTGGAGCTTGTATAAGTTTTGCTTCATCCTCATCTGTCCTCTTTGGTTTAAACCATTTCGTAATTTTAGTTTGGCTGACGACTTTATTTATTGTTTCTTGCCTAATTGGTTTAAACCACTTGGTAATTTGAGTTTGTCCGCATCTCGTGGTCGTGCGGTAGCGTTCTTGCTTCCCACGCCCAGGTTCCCGGGTTCGATTCTTGGTGGGGTCAGGGATTTTCTCTGCCTCGTGATGACTGGGTGTTGTGTGATGTCCTTAGGTTGGTTAGGTTTAAGTAGTTCTAAGTTCTAGGGGACTGATGACCATAGATGTTAAAGTCCCATAGTGCTCAGAGCCATTTGGTAATTTGAGTTTGGCCGATGGCACAGCTTGTAACTCGTCTAAAGCACTTCTTAATCTTTGTTTGTTTGTCACTTATACTTTTTTTCCTTCACTCTTCTTCGAAATGCAAGTACATATGTTTTCGGCTAGTAATTTCTTTCCTGGCGTATTTAAATGAAGTCCATGGACTGTATGGAACCTTCGCTCCAATCTGTTTATATCTACAATATCGACATTCTCGAAGTTAGTGCTTATTTCAGTGATACACTCGTTTGCAACATTAATTTTGCGGTTCACACACGTTCAGGGTGGTAAATCATGATGATGCGGGATGTTCACAATGACTACATTTGTGTGGGTTAAATTATTTAAACTTTTCCTCATTTCTGTAATCACCTTGTGTGACTCGTTTCTATAGATGTCTTTTGATCCTCCTATTAACATGGCGAAATCGTCTTTATTCAAACTAGCAACGTCAGTTGATGTTGTTAGCTCTGTTATTTCACTCAATAGGCGCCCCTGGCTTTGTGAAACCAGATGCTTTGAAACTACATGTTCTCACCAACATTGCAGAAATTTCACGGCCGTGCCTATCACCTGACACAAAGATTGTTTTGTGTTTCACACTTTATCTAACTGGAGGATTTAAGGTTATTCTCACCTGACTAGTGTTGTTTTTTTGCCGCATGTATTCTAAATGTTCTTCAGTTTGCAGTTTCGCTGGAGATACGTTTTTTAATGTACCGGTAGTTTCCTTTGTTGCATTGAAATCTGTGGTAGTGAATGTGTGCACACATATTTTCGGAGTTTTTAGAATATCTCCTGACGCAGTATTTTCACTGTTTAACCTACTTACAATGAGCAATGGTTTGCCTACTTTGTTTTCCAACTTTTCAACCCTTTCCGATGTGTTCACTAAATCCACGGCAGAAAGACGAGTTTTTTTGCACTAAATCGTCACTGTCTTTCACATCTTTTACCTTCTGAGTACAGCTTCCTTCAGTCATTCTCTTCCATTTTCCCAAGACTGAGTCTTCTTTCTTCATTAGCATCTCACCTTTTTCATTGTAGTTTACTTATTTTCACCTTTTGAGCATCGATTATAAACTGTAGACTGGATATCTGTTCGTTCAGCTTCTGTATTTCATTTTTACCTTTTGCACATGTTTTCCTTTTACTACTGAAATTAACGTTTTTTCATGGAGGCACATTATACACTTTCAACTTGGCCGCCATTTTTACAAAGAAAAAAAAATTGAAAGAAGTTCCTTGTTGACTTCTTGTTTTACTGATGTCTGACGAACCCTTTTTTAGATACCGTTGAGTCTGGAAAGATGTAGGAGGCGGATTTTCATGATTTTTCTTTTTCTCGACGACTCCCTTCCACTTTGATTTACTGTGGAGTGACACTACATCCATTCCTGACAACTTGTTTGAAGGAGAATGCTGCAGACATGAGAAGCCCAAGCAAAATCAAGAAAGCTCTGTCAATTGCAATCCAACTCTCCTCCAACCATTCAGTGCAATTTGTATGAATGCATGTTTTGCACCAGTATTGGTCTGTTCAGTCTTCAGAAACACATCCATGACTTGAGTTGAAATGCTCATTGTGTGGAGGAAGAAGTTATGCATGCTGAGAACTGTATTGTAGCCAAAGATGATCATCATACTTTTACTAAAATTATGAAATTTTATTCATTGTCATTTTATTTTTTACATGAAGCAAAAATAATTTACAAGGACAAATAACTCTAATTTATTTTACATAAAAAGAGATTTGAATAATACATAATTGCACATTTTATGAGTACACAATAATTTATTGAATAAGTCTTCTTTTATTTAGTAGAGCTGACATGATTCTCTTCAGATCATAATGCATTTTGGCATCAGAGTGATTTATTTGCTGCAAAATAAATAGGATTCTATTACAGACACATGCCAAGCCTTTCCTGCATAATTAGTTACTGCTTACATAGTTGTATTTCTTGTCACACGAGGAAAACTAAATGATTAAAAAACTGTTCTCTTCTCTCTCTCTCTCTCTCTCTCTCTCTCTCTCTCTCTCTCTCTGTGTGTGTGTGTGTGTGTGTGTGTGTGTGTGTGTGTATGTGTGTGTGTGTGTGTGTCTGTGTGTGTGTGTGTGTGTGTGTGTGTGTGTATTTTCCACAGCTCTGGAATGTTTAGATGGAGTAATTTCAGCCAAACTTAGTTCAGTTACCATCGTTTGCAACAGGAATTATATTGTGTCATAAGTACAACTTTGTAGGATTTCATCAATTGTAATATTACACTGTAATAACAAACCTATTTTCTATTGCAACATGATTTCTGTTGTATTTTATGTATGAGTTTGTCTATTGCCGTAGTGGCCTAATGACAGTAAAATTATACTATGCTATTCTGTTCTGTCCTCCCCCCATGAACCATGGACCTTGCCGTTGGTGGGGAGGCTTGCGTGCCTCAGCGATACAGATGGCCGTACCGTAGGTGCAACCACAACGGAGGGGTATCTGTTGAGAGGCCAGACAAACGTGTGGTTCCTGAAGAGGGGCAGCAGCCTTTTCAGTAGTTGCAGGGGCAACAGTCTGGATGATTGACTGATCTGGCCTTGCAACATTAACCAAAACGGCCTTGCTGTGCTGGTACTGCGAACGGCTGAAAGCAAGGGGAAACTACAGCCGTAATTTTTCCCGAGGACATGCAGCTTTACTGTATGATTAAATGATGATGGCATCCTCTTGGGTAAAATATTCCGGAGGTAAAATAGTCCCCCATTCGGATCTCCGGGCGGGGACTACTCAGGAGGATGTCGTTATCAGGAGAAAGAAAACTGGCGTTCTACGGATCGGAGCGTGGAATGTCAGATCCCTTAATCGGGCAGGTAGGATAAAAAAATTAAAAAGGGAAATGGATAGGTTAAAGTTAGATATAGTGGGAATTAGTGAAGTTCGGTGGCAGGAGGAACAAGACTTCTGGTCAGGTGACTACAGGGTTATAAACACAAAATCAAATAGGGGTAATGCAGGAGTAGGTTTAATAATGAATAGGAAAATAGGAATGCGGGTAAGCTACTACAAACAGCATAGTGAACGCATTATTGTGGCCAAGATAGATACGAAGCCCACACCTACTACAGTAGTACAAGTTTATATGCCAACTAGCTCTGCAGATGATGAAGAAATTGAAGAAATGTATGATGAAATAAAAGAAATTATTCAGATAGTGAAGGGAGACGAAAATTTAATAGTAATGGGTGACTGGAATTCGAGTGTAGGAAAAGGGAGAGAAGGAAACATAGTAGGTGAATATGGATTGGGGCTAAGAAATGAAAGAGGAAGCCGCCTAGTAGAATTTTGCACGGAGCACAACTTAATCATAGCTAACACTTGGTTTAAGAATCATGAAAGAAGGTTGTATACGTGGAAGAACCCTGGAGATACTAAAAGGTATCAGATAGATTATATAATGGTAAGACAGAGATTTAGGAACCAGGTTTTAAGTTGTAAGACATTTCCAGGGGCAGATGTGGACTCTGACCACAATCTATTGGTTATGACCTGTAGATTAAAACTGAAGAAACTGCAAAAATGTGGGAAATTAAGGAGATGGGACCTGGGTAAACTGAAAGAACCAGAGGTTGTACAGAGTTTCAAAAAGAGCATAAGGGAACAATTGACTGGAATAGGGGAAAGAAGTACAGTAGAAGAAGAATGGGTAGCTCTGAGGGATGTAGTAGTGAAGGCAGCAGAGGATAAAGTAGGTACAAAGACGAGGGCTGCTAGAAATCCTTGGGTAACAGAAGAAATATTGAATTTAATTGATGAAAGGAGAAAATATAAAAATGCAGTAAATGAAGCAGGCAAAAAGGAATACAAACGTCTCAAAAATGCGATCGACAGAAAGTGCAAAGTGGCTAAACGGGGATGGCTAGAGGACAAATGTAAGGATGTAGAAGCTTATCTCACTAGGGGTAAGATAGATACTGCCTACAGGAAAATTAAAGAGACCTTTGGAGAGAAGAGAACCATGTGTATGAATATCAAGAGCTCAGATGGCAGCCCAGTTCTAAGCAAAGAAGGGAAGGCAGAAAGGTGGAAGGAGTATATAGAAGGTTTATACAAGGGCGATGTACTTGAGGACAATATTATGGAAAAAGAAGAGGATGTAGATGAAGACGAAATGGGAGATACGATACTGCGTGAAGAGTTTGACACAGCACTGAAAGACCTGAGTCGAAACAAGGCCCCCGGAGTAGACAACATTCCATTAGAACTACTGACGGCCTTGGGAGAGCCAGTCATGACAAAACTCTACCAGCTGGTGAGCAAGATGTATGAGACAGGCGAAATACCCTCAGACTTCAAGAAGAATATAATAATTCCAATCCCAAAGAAAGCAGGTGCTGACAGATGTGAAAATTACCGAACTGTCAGTTTAATAAGCCACGGCTGCAAAATACTAACGCGAATTCTTTACAGACGAATGGAAAAACTGGTAGATGCAGACCTCGGGGAGGATCAGTTTGGATTCCGTCGAAATGTTGGAATACGTGAGGCAATACTGACCTTACGACTTATCTTAGAAGAAAGATTAAGAAAAGGCAAACCTACGTTTCTAGCATTTGTAGACTTAGAGAAAGCTTTTGACAATGTTGACTGGAATACTCTTTTTCAAATTCTAAAGGTGGCAGGGGTAAAATACAGGGAGCGAAAGGCTATTTACAATTTGTACAGAAACCAGGTGGCAGTCATAAAAGTCGAGGGGCATGAAAGGGAAGCAGTGGTGGGGAAAGGAGTGAGACAGGGTTGTAGCCTCTCCCCGATGTTATTCAATCTGTATATTGAGCAAGCAGTAAAGGAAACAAAAGAAAAATTTGGAGTAGGTATTAAAGTTCATGGAGACGAAGTAAAAACTTTGAGGTTCGCCGATGACATTGTAATTCTGTCAGAGACGGCAAAGGACTTGGAAGAGCAGTTGAACGGAATGGACAGTGTCTTGAAAGGAGGATATAAGATGAACATTAACAAAAGCAAAACGAGGATAATGGAATGTAGTCAAATTAAATCGGGTGATGCTGAGGGAATTAGATTAGGAAATGAGACACTTAAAGTAGTAAAGGAGTTTTGCTATTTAGGAAGTAAAATAACTGATGATGGTCGAAGTAGAGAGGATATAAAATGTAGACTGGCAATGGCAAGGAAAGCGTTTCTGAAGAAGAGAAATTTGTTAAAATCGAATATAGATTTATGTATCAGGAAGTCGTTTCTGAAAGTATTTGTTTGGAGTGTAGCCATGTATGGAAGTGAAACATGGACGATAACTAGTTTGGACAAGAAGAGAATAGAAGCTTTCGAAATGTGGTGCTACAGAAGAATACTGAAGATAAGGTGGATAGATCGCGTAACTAATGAGGAGGTATTGAATAGGATTGGGGAGAAGAGAAGTTTGTGGCACAACTTGACTAGAAGAAGGGATCGGTTGGTAGGACATGTTTTGAGGCATCAAGGGATCACAAATTTAGCATTGGAGGGCAGAGTGGAGGGTAAAAATCGTAGAGGGAGACTGAGAGATGAGTACACTAAGCAGATTCAGAAGGATGTGGGTTGCAGTAGGTACTGGGAGATGAAGCAGCTTGCACAGGATAGAGTAGCATGGAGAGCTGCATCAAACCAGTCTCAGGACTGATGACAACAACAACAACAACAACATTCTGTTCTGTGGGAAAAACAAACATAAGACATCTATGAGGTTTGTCCAGAAAGTAGGTTCTGATTGGTCATGAAATGGATATCACAGTGAAAACCCAATAAAGCTTTGCACAGATGTGTTGGATAGTTTCTCTAGTATGACCAATGATTGCATCAGGATGCTCATTTCAGTTGTAATTGCACTGTGAATCAGTAAATGTGCCTAGAACAACGATGTCTCCCGCCAAGTAGGAGGGTCCACTGAGAGGTTTCACCTTAATGAATGCTGCCCACCTAACACAACTGTCATGCACTTCCTTCATCATGGCAATTCTCACTCACACTCTGCAGGGGCAGTGAAGATACTCCTGCAGCCTTTCTGATGGGAAGTATTTGATCACCCACAACACAGCCCTACTTCGATTGTCCTAAGTATCATCTCTGTTCACACGAAATGCTGGATATGAAGACAACACTTGGGCACAGGCTACACACTATAGACCAGCATAGAGAATTATTGGAAAGCACAGGCGGCCGCCTTCTATGATGGCAGTATTGGAAATTTGGTATAACGCTCTGACAAATGTCTAAGTCAGAGTGCCGACTTTGTAGAGAAGTATCTGGAAACTGTAGCTAATTCTTGCAAATAAAATGTTTCTGATTTTCATTGTGGTTTCCATTTAGCAACCGATTGGAACTAACTTTCTGGACAACCCTCATATTTTAGGGGCTGGGGCTGAAAAAGTGAGAACAGGTAAAAATAAAAAGTACACACTGGGCTCGAATCCACAATTTCCAGGATACTAAGCTGATTCATGACAGTTTTATGACATTTCACACAAAGAAATGTGGTGATGATACTGACATAAATGTAATCCAAAATGACAAATATTAGTCTTCAATCCATAATGATTAGGTTTGCTGGGTTGGCTGAAGACCATAGGGTTAGTTTAAATTATCTCGAGCAAACTAATGGAGATCAAAGAAGGAAGACTCACAAGAGGGTTTTCTGGCAATATAAAATCTCTGTCAAAGTATTGTACTCCACTGATGGCGATTGTGGAGATAACAGATGCAACCTATTACGTTGTTATCCAAACCTGTCACAACTGCACTAGTTGCAAAGCAAGTAGCAAAAACTGAGCACGTATATTAAATAAATATACAGACCAGTCAACTAGCAAGGTTGACAGTAAAAGAGATAATTACTCACATTAATAAATAATTTCCAAAGCTATAAATTGGTATGAGCTATGGACTGGGCATAGGTGCAGATGCATGTTAGCCTCAGTGATGTAAACAGAAAAACTATTTGTCCAGTGATGTTGAAGGTTGTCATGTGAAGGGCCATATTAGCATATTACACTTGAAGAAGAGCAGCGGCATTTTCAGTAATCACGGAAGATGATTACTGATCTGGCTATGTAACATTAGCAAACAAAACTTTGCAATATTGATAATGTGACATGGATTAAAGCAAGAAAACTACAACTGTGGTATTCCATGGGGATATACAGCTCTACAGCATAGATTAACAATAGTGGACTACTCTTGGTGAAACTTTCCAGAGGTAAAATATTTCACAGATAAGATATTGAGGTAAGAGGTACTTCAGGAGATATTGTTTAAGGAAAACACAAATCTAGCATTTTATAAGTCAGATCACAAATTGTTAAATCCTTTAATTATGTTAGTAGATTACAGAATTTTAAAGGAGGAATGTAAAATATGAGGTTATATATAGTGATTTTATGGTATACTGGAGCAACAAGAACTAGATTTCTGGTCAGATGAATATAGAGTTGTCAACAACAATACAAGTAATTGAAACTTCCTGGCAGATTAAAACTGTGTGCCCGACCGAGACTCGAACTCGGGACCTTTGCCTTTCGCGGGCAAGTGCTCTACCAACTGAGCTACCGAAGCACGACTCACGACCGGTACTCACAGCTTTACTTCTGC
The DNA here is from genome assembly GCF_023897955.1 of Schistocerca gregaria. Classification (NCBI taxonomy): domain Eukaryota; kingdom Metazoa; phylum Arthropoda; class Insecta; order Orthoptera; family Acrididae; genus Schistocerca; species Schistocerca gregaria. Next base: position 684,073,929 of record NC_064922.1, read on the forward strand.
CAGTATCCGTCTCCTACCTTCCAAACTTTACAGAAGCTCTTCTGCGAAACATGCAGAACTAGCACTCCTGAAAGAAAGGATACTGTGGAGACATGGCTTAGCCACAGCCTGGGGGATGTTTCCAGAATGAGATTTTCACTCTGCAGCGGAGTGTGCACTGATATGAAACTTCCTGGCAGATTAAAACTGTGTGCCCGACCGAGACTCGAACTCGGGACCTTTGCCTTTCGCGGGCAAGTGCTCAACCAACTGAGCTACCGAAGCACGACTCACGACCGGTACTCACAGCTTTACTTCTGCCAGTATCCGTCTCCTACCTTCCAAACTTTACAGAAGCTCTTCTGCGAAACATGCAGAACTAGCACTCCTGAAAGAAAGGATACTGTGGAGACATGGCTTAGCCACAGCCTGGGGGATGTTTCCAGAATGAGATTTTCACTCTGCAGCGGAGTGTGCACTGATATGAAACTTCCTGGCAGATTAAAACTGTGTGCCCGACCGAGACTCGAACTCGGGACCTTTGCCTTTCGCGGGCAAGTGCTCTACCAACTGAGCTACCGAAGCATGACGTTGGTAGAGCACTTGCCCGCGAAAGGCAAAGGTTCCGAGTTCGAGTCTCAGTCGGGCACACAGTTTTAATCTGCCAGGAAGTTTCATATCAGCGCACACTCCGCTGCAGAGTGAAAATCTCATTCTGGAAACATCCCCCAGGCTGTGGCTAAGCCATGTCTCCACAGTATCCTTTCTTTCAGGAGTGCTAGTTCTGCATGTTTCGCAGAAGAGCTTCTGTAAAGTTTGGAAGGTAGGAGACGGATACTGGCAGAAGTAAAGCTGTGAGTACCGGTCGTGAGTCGTGCTTCGGTAACTCAGTTGGTAGAGCACTTGCCCGCGAAAGGCAAAGGTCCTGAGTTCGAGTCTCGGTCGGGCACACAGTTTTAATCTGCCAGGAAGTTTCATATCAGTGCACACTCCGCTGCAGAGTGAAAATCTCATTCTGGAAACATCCCCCAGGCTGTGGCTAAGGCATTTCTCCACAGTATCCTTTCTTTCAGGAGTGCTAGTTCTGCATGTTTCGCAGAAGAGCTTCTGTAAAGTTTGGAAGGTAGGAGATGGACACTGACAGAAGTAAAGCTGTGAGTACCGGTCGTGAGTCGTGCTTCGGTAGCTCAGTTGGTAGAGCACTTGCCCGCGAAAGGCAAAGGTCCCGAGTTTGAGTCTCGGTTGGGCACACAGTTTTAATCTGCCAGGAAGTTTCATATCAGCGCACACTCCGCTGCAGAGTGAAAATCTCATTCTGGAAACATCCCCCAGGCTGTGGCTAAGCTATGTCTCCACAGTATCCTTTCTTTCAGGAGTGCTAGTTCTGCATGTTTCGCAGAAGAGCTTCTGTGAAGTTTGGAAGGTAGGAGCCGGATACTGGCAGAAGTAAAGCTGTGAGTACCGGTCGTGAGTCGTGCTTCGGTAGCTCAGTTGGTAGAGCACTTGCCCGCGAAAGGCAAAGGTCCCGAGTTCGAGTCTTGGTCGGGCACACAGTTTTAATCTGCCAGGAAGTTTCATATCAGCGCACACTCCGCTGCAGAGTGAAAATCTCATTCTGGAATACAAGTAATTGGTAATGTAGGAGTATGTCTAATAATGAACAAGAAAAGTAGAATGCATAGTGAACACATTATCATAACCATAACTCACAACAGCAGTAGAAGTAGAAGAATACATTACCGCTGGATAGAGTTCGTAAACCATATCAAATACTGACGAATCGATTCTGCAGACCGAACGTGAGGAGAGGGCTAGTGTAATTGGTTACTACAAACCATAAAAAAAATGCACTAAAGTATGTTTTTTAACACAAACCTACATTTTTTTAAATGGAACCCTGTTAGTTTTGTTAGCACATCTCAAAATATAAACAAATATGTAAACAGTGCCATTTGTTGCATTGTAAAATGTTAATTACATCCGGAGATATTGTAACCTAAAGTTGACGCTTGATTACCACTCCTCCGCTGTTCGATCATGTGTATCGGAGAGCACCAAATTATGTAGGGATCCAAAGGGAACGGTGATGGTCCTTAGGTACAGAAGAGACTGGAACAGCACATTACGTCCAAATACTAACACCTATTTCTTCATCTTTTTCACTGACGCACATGTACATTACCATGTGGGGTGAGGTACACATACGCATGTGGTTTCTGTTTTCAATTATGGAGTGGAATAGAATGTGTCCTGACATGTCAGGCCCATAGATGTTCAATGTGGTGGCCATTATTTGCTGCACACAATTGCAATCTCTGGCATAATGAATGTCGTACACGCCGCAGTACATCTGGTGTATTGTCGCAGCAGGCTGCCACAATACGTTGTTTCATATTCTCTGGGGTTGTAGGCACATCACGGTACACATTCTCCTTTAACGTACCCCACAGAAGGAAGTCCAGAGGTGTAAGATCAGTAGAACTGGCTGGACAATTTATGCGTCCTCCATGTCCTATGAAACACCCGTCGAACATCCTGTCAAGGGTCAGCCCAGTGTTAATTGCGGAATGTGCAGGTGCACCATCATGCTGATACCACATACGATGACGCATTTCCAGTGGGACATTTTCAAGCAACATTGGCAGATCATTCTGTAGAAATGCAATGTATGTTGCAGCTGTTTGGGCCCCTGTAATGAAGTGAGGATAATGTTTCAAGCGTCAACTTTAGGTTACAATATCTCCGGATGTAATTAACATTTTACAATGCAACAAAGAGTACAGATTACGTATTTGTTTACATGTTCAGATGTGCTAACAAAACTAACAGGGTTCCATTTTTAAAAAATGTAGGTTTGTGTTAAAAAACATACTTCCGTGCATTTCTGTACGGTTTGTATTAAAGAATTACACTAGCCCCTCTCCTCACGTTCAGTCTGTGGAATCGGTTCGTCAGTATTTGATGTGGTTTACGAAATATACCCACCGGTAACATTAGGTGACACACCCTGTATAGTCCTTCTATCTCTACAGCACTGATTAAGATATTTAAAAAGATTATATGATGATACAGAAAAGGAATGTACACATTTAACTGTGATGTGGGAAAGGGAGAGAAGAAAAAAATTACGAGAATTTGAACTAAAGGAAAGGAGTCACAATGGAAGCTACCTTATAGAATTTCACATATAGCACTATTTAACACTGCAAACACATGCTTTAAGAATCACGAAAGAAGGTTGTATATTTAGAAAGGACCTGAAGAAACCGGAAGTTTTCAGATGAATTTGGTACTTATAAAATAGAGATTTCAAAATGAGGTTTTATACAGGAAATATTTCCAGTAGCAGATGCACAATGTGACCATAATTTATGAGTTATGAAATGAGGCATTAATAAGTTGACATCAATAACTTCAAACAATGATAGAATGTTCAAAATTTTAAAGCGAGCATGTGACAACATTTAGTTGTAGCAAATGAAGAAGGCAAATAGAAAATACAGGTCGAACGTGAACTTCACCAACAAAAATACAGACACTGATTAGGGGTCTCTGGTGGATGGTTACAGAGTATTTATATATCAATTGCTTTCTCATCCCCAGGTATTTTTACATCAATAAAGCACTAAAAATATCTGCACAACAGTGCAAATGTTGACAGCAGGCATTGTGTGCCTTGTTTACAAACAAACTTGTTCCTTTTACTCATGGTATGTGCTATTGACAACAGTAATAATCACATTACTCTGCACCCTCAGGCTTGCACTCTGTACTGCCTGGTTTTTGCGGCAGTGGTTGTATATTAACAGCTACATGGATGGGTTCACTGATGAAGGATTGGACAAAACGAACCTTGTGTGTGGGATTACTGAAAGCAATTAAAGAGTGACACAACAATGCTTTGCTGAACTGTTTTCACAGCAACAACAACCACCACATAACAGTACTTTTGCAGTGAGAGTTGTTGCATTCCTCCGTGTTTAGTCTGCAAACTTCAGTGATTGCATAATACAGATTTTTTTCCTGATAAGAAGATACTTTCAACAGCATATCTGTACTAACGCCACCCAATGGCCACAGTTTGTTTTACTTGAGTCAGGTTACATCACAAAACAATAGTTCTGTTCCATGATATTCTTGTGCACTGGAACAATTTACACAATACTATGTACTGATGTTATATTAATATGGTATGTCTCACTTTTATATGTGTATATACATAATATTTTGTGCTCTGGAAGTTATCTGCTCCTCATTATCATCTTTTCTATCTGACAGCTGCTGAAGATGCCTTAGTAGCTGAAATGTATGAATTTGTTAATGGGTTTAGAAAACATTGTTCCTGTGAAACACAACTAGCTCTTTATTGACATGAAGAGTTGAGTGCCATTGACAGGGGATTTCAGATCGATTCTGTATTTCTGGAAGGCTTTTGACACTGTACCACACAATCGGCTCATAGTAAAATTGCATGCTCATTTATGTGACTGGATTTGTGATTTCCTTTCAGAGAGGTCACAGTTTGTAGTAATCAATGGAAAGTCATTGAGTATAACAGAAGTGATTTCTGGTGTTCCCCAAGGTAGCGTTTCAGGCCCTTTGCTGTTCCTTATCTGTATAAACGATTAAAACTGTGTGCCCGACTGAGACTCGAACTCGGGACCTTTGCCTTTCGCGTGCAAGTGCTCTACCAACTGAGCTACCGAAGCACGACTCACGACCGGTACTCACAGCTTTACTTCTGCCAGTATCCGTCTCCTACCTTCCAAACCTTACAGAAGCTCTTCTGCAAAACATGCAGAACTAGCACTCCTGAAAGAAAGGATACTGTGGAGAAATGCCTTAGCCACAGCCTGGGGGATGTTTCCAGAATGAGATTTTCACTCTGCAGCGGAGTGTGCGCTGATATGAAACTTCCTGGCAGATTAAAACTGTGTGCCCGACCAAGACTCGAACTCGGGACCTTTGCCTTTCGCGGGCAAGTGCTCTACCAAGTGAGCTACCGAAGCACGACTCACGACCGGTACTCACAGCTTTACTTCTGCCAGTATCCGTCTCCTACCTTCCAAACTTCACAAAAGCTCTTCTGCGAAACATGCAGAACTAGCACTCCTGAAAGAAAGGATACTGTGGAGACATGGCTTAGCCACAGCCTGGGGGATGTTTCCAGAATGAGATTTTCACTCTGCAGTGGAGTGTGCGCTGATATGAAACTTCCTGGCAGATTAAAACTGTGTGCCCGACCGAGACTCAAACTCGGGACCTTTGCCTTTCGTGGGCAAGTGCTCTACCAACTGAGCTACCGAAGCACGACTCACGACCGGTACTCACAGCTTTACTTCTGCCAGTATCCGTCTCCTACCTTCCAAACTTTACAGAAGCTCTTCTGCGAAACATGCAGAACTAGCACTCCTGAAAGAAAGGATACTGTGGAGACATGGCTTAGCCACAGCCTGGGGGATGTTTCCAGAATGAGATTTTCACTCTGCAGCGGAGTGTGCACTGATATGAAACTTCCTGGCAGATTAAAACTGTGTGCCCAACCGAGACTCGAACTCAGGACCTTTGCCTTTCGCGGGCAAGTGCTCTACCAACTGAGCTACCGAAGCACTACTCACGACCGGTACTCACAGCTTTACTTCTGCCAGTATCCGTCTCCTACCTTCCAAACTTCACAGAAGCTCTTCTGCGAAACATGCAGAACTAGCACTCCTGAAAGAAAGGATACTGTGGAGACATGGCTTAGCCACAGCCTGGGGGATGTTTCCAGAATGAGATTTTCACTCTGCAGCGGAGTGTGCGCTGATATGAAACTTCCTGGCAGATTAAAATTGTGTGCCCGGCCGAGACTCGAACTCGGGACCTTTGCCTTTCGCGGGCAAGTGCTCTACCAACTGAGCTACCGAAGCACGACTCACGACCGGTACTCACAGCTTTACTTCTGCCAGTATCCGGCTCCTACCTTCCAAACTTTACAGAAGCTCTTCTGCGAAACATGCAGAACTAGCACTCCTGAAAGAAAGGATACTGTGGAGACATGGCTTAGCCACAGCCTGGGGGATGTTTCCAGAATGAGATTTTCACTCTGCAGCGGAGTGTGCGCTGATATGAAACTTCCTGGCAGATTAAAACTGTGTGCCCGACCGAGACTCGAACTCGGGACCTTTGCCTTTCGTGGGCAAGTGCTCTACCAACTGAGCTACCGAAGCACGACTCACGACCGGTACTCACAGCTTTACTTCTGCCAGTATCCGGCTCCTACCTTCCAAACTTTACAGAAGCTCTTCTGCGAAACATGCAGAACTAGCACTCCTGAAAGAAAGGATACTGTGGAGACATGGCTTAGCCACAGCCTGGGGGATGTTTCCAGAATGAGATTTTCACTCTGCAGCGGAGTGTGCGCTGATATGAAACTTCCTGGCAGATTAAAACTGTGTGCCCGACCGAGACTCGAACTCGGGACCTTTGCCTTTCGTGGGCAAGTGCTCTACCAACTGAGCTACCGAAGCACGACTCACGACCGGTACTCACAGCTTTACTTCTGCCAGTATCCGTCTCCTACCTTCGAAACTTTACAGAAGCTCTTCTGTGAAACATGCAGAACCAGCACTCCTGAAAGAAAGGATACTGTGGAGACATGGCTTAGCCACAGCCTGGGGGATGTTTCCAGAATGAGATTTTCACTCTGCAGTGGAGTGTGCGCTGATATGAAACTTCCTGGCAGATTAAAACTGTGTGCCCGACCGAGACTCGAACTCGGGACCTTTGCCTTTCGCGGGCAAATGCTCTACCAACTGAGCTACCGAAGCACGACTCACGACCGGTACTCACAGCTTTACTTCTGCCAGCACTTAATTGGACTAGGTTTGGTGGGGGTTGTTGGGTTGGGTGTGTAGAGAGAATAAAGCTTTCAGATGATGTATTCAACAGCAATGGAGCAAAAGTAATTTGTCAATAAATGACATATTGTTGTTATGGTCTTCAGTTCAGAGACTGGTTTTATCCAGCTCTCCATGCTTCCCCTATCCTGTGCAAGCCTCTTCATCTCTGAGTAACTACTGCAATCTATATCCTTTTGAATCTGCTTTATGTATTAATCTCTTGGTCTCCCTCTACAATTTCCCTCCAGTACTAATCTGGTGATCCTTTGACGCCTCAGAATGTATACTACGAATTGATCCCTTCTTTCAGTCAGGTTGTGCCATAAAGTCCTCTTCTCCCCAATTCTATTCAGTGTCACTTCATTAGTTGTGTGATCTACCCATATAATCTCCCACATTACCTGATTTAATTCGGCTACATTCCATTTTCTTCGTTTTATTTTTGGTGATGGTCATCTTCTGTTCAGCTGCTCTTCTAGATCCTTTGCTGTCTCTGATAGAATTACTATGTCATCGGCAAACCTCATAGTTTTTATTTCATCTCCATGGATTTTAATTCCTACTCCAAATTTTTCTTTTGTTTCCTTTATTGCTTGCTCAATATACAGATTGAATAACATCGGGGAAAGGCTACAACCCTGTCTCACTCCCTTCCCAAGCACTGCTTCCCTTTCATGCTCCTCAACTCTTATAACTGCCATCTGGTTTCTGTACAAATTGGGAATAGCTTTTCACTCCCTGTATTTGACCCCTGTCACCTTTATAATTTGAGATAGAGTATTCAAGTCAATATTGTCAAAAGCTTTCTTTAACTCTACAAATGCTAGAAACGTAGGTTTTCCTTTCCTTAATCTATGTTCTAAGATTAGTCATAGGGTTGGTACTGCCTCATGTGTTCCAACATTTCTACGGAATCCAAACTGATCTTCCCGAGGCCAGCTTCTACCAGTTTTTCAATTCGTCTGTAAAGAATTCGTGTTAGTATTTTGGAGCTGTAGATCATTAAACTGGTAGTTCAGTAATTTTCATGCTTGTCAACACTTGCTTTGTTTGGGATTGGAATTATTACATCCTTCTTGAATACTGAGGGTATTTCAACTGTCTCATACATATTGCTCAGCAGTTGGTGGAGTTTTGTTGTGCCTCTCTCTCCTAAGGCTATCCGTAGTACTAATGGAATGTTGTCTACTCCCAGGGCATTTTTTTATTTAGGTTTTTGAGTGCTCTGTTAAATTCTTCATGCAGTATCACATCTGCCACATCATCTTCATCTACATCCTCTTCTATTTCCATAATATTGCCCTCAAGTACATTGCCCTTGTATGACCCTCTATATACTCCTTCCGCTTTTCTGCTTACTCTTCTTTGCTTAGGACTTGTTTTCCATCTGGGCTTTTGATATTCATGCAGGTGGTTTTCTTTTCTCCAAAAGTCTCTTTAATTTTCCTGTAGGCAGCATCTATCTCATTCCTAGTGATATATGCTTCTACATCCTTACATTTGTCCTCCAGCCATTCCTGCTTAGCCATTTTGCACTTCCTGTTGAGATCACTGTGGAGATGTTTGTATTCCTTTTCAATTGCTTCATTTACTGCATTTTTATATTTTCTCCTTTCATCAATTAAATTCAATATTTCTTTTGTTACCCAAGGATTTCTACTAGCCCTCGTCTTTTTACCCACTTGACCCTCTGCTGCCTTCACTATTTCATCTCTCAAAGCTACCCATTCTCCTTCTGCTGTATTTGTTTCCCCTGTATTTGTCAATCATTCCTTAATGCTCTCTCTACAACCTCTGGTTCTTTCAGTTTATCCAGGTCCCATCTCCTTAAATTCCTACCTTTTTGCAGTTTCTTCAGTTTCAGTCTACAGTCCATAAGCAATAAATTGTGGTCAGAGTTCACATCTGCCCCTTCAAATGTCTTACAATGTAAAACCTGGTTTACAGATTTCTGTCTTACCATTATATAATCTACTTGAAATCTTGCAGTGTCTTCAGGCCTCTCACAATGCATACAGTGTTATTTCATGATTCTTAAACCAAGTATTAGCTATAATTAATTTATGCTATTTCCAAAATTCTACCAGCAAGCTTCCACTTTAATTCCTTACTCCATATTCCCCTACTACATTTCCTTCTCTTTCTTTTCCTACTGTCGAGTTCCAGTCACCCATGACTATTAAATTTTCGTCTCTCTTCACTATCTGAATAATTTCTTTTATCTCACCATACATTTCATCAATTTCTTCATCATCTGGGGAGCTAGTTGCATATAAACTTGTACTACTGTAGTAGGCATGGGCTTCTTGTCTATCTTGGCCACAATAATGTGTGTTTGTAGTAGCTTAGCTGCATTCCTGTTTTCCTATTCATTATTAAACCTACTCCTGCATTACCCCTATTTGATTTTGTATTTATAACTGTGTATTCACCTGACCAGAAGTCTTGTTCTTCCTGTCACCAAACTTCACGAATTCCCATTATATCTAACTTTAACCTATCAATTTTCCTTTTTAAATATCCTAAACTACCTGTTTGATTAAGGGAACTGACATTTCACACTCCAATCTGTGGAACACCAGTTTTCTCCTGGAAACGACATCCTCCTGAGTAGTCCCTGTCCGCAGATCCAAAATGGAGGACTATTTTACTTCTGGAATATTTTACTCAAGAGGATGCCATCATCATTTAACCATACAGTAAAGCTACATGCCCTTGGGAAAAATTATGGCTGTAGTTTCCCCTTGCTTTCAGCCATTCACAGTATCAGCAGAGCAAGGCCAGTTTGGTTAATGTTACAAGGCCAGATCAGTCAATCATCCAGACTGTTGCCCCTGCAACTACTGAAAAGGCTGCTGCCCCTGTTCAGGAACCGTACTTTTGTCTTGCCTGTCAACAGATACCCCTCTGTTGTGGTTGCACCTAGAGTGCAGCTATCTGTATTGCTGAGGCATGCAAACCTCCCCACAAATGGTAAGTCCCATGTTCATGATTCATAAATGACATAAAAGTGTCAAAAGAATCTGTGGTCATAATTATATTAGGCAATCTAATACTCCATCTTGATCACATTTTTATTGTGCAGACTTAACAAATTCATACATTTCAGCTACTAAGCCATCTTCAGCAGCTGTCAGATAGAAAAGATGATAATGAGGAGCAGATAACTTCCAGAGCACAAAATATTATGTATATACACATATAAAAGTGAGACATACCATATTAATATAACATCAGTACATAGTATTGTGTAAATTGTTCCAGTGCACAAGAATATCATGGAACAGAACTATTGTTTTGTGATGTAACCTGACTCAAGTAAAACAAACTCTGGCCATTGGGTGGCGTTAGTACAGATATGCTGTTGAATACATCATCTGAAAGCTTTATTCTCTCTACACACCCAACCCAACAACCCCCACCAAACCTAGTCCAATTAACAAAATTCAGCCTGGCACTGTTCATACAGCGAGAATATTGTAGGCATAGAAATGTGTATGTATGTGTGTGTGTTTCTCTCTCTCTCTCTCTCTCTCTCTCTCTCTCTCTCTCTCTGTGTGTGTGTGTGTGTGTGTGTGTGTGTGTGTGTGTGTGTGTGTGTTTTCAGAGTGTGTATTTTACTGTTGCTTGAAAAAAATTACTCCAAAACCTAGTGAGGTTTTTTTTTTCTTGTGTGTGCATATTGGTGGCTCAATTCTTCTGCTTTTTAGTCAGTAGCCTCCTTTAATCCAAAAGTATTTACACCTAAAAGTTGTATAACTGCTGCAGGCAATCTGGTCATTTCAGGAATGGTATAAGTCAGTGACTTGTCTCCCTTCTTTTCTGAAGTAACTGAAGGGCATGCGCACAACAGACAATAGATAAGTTTGGGAAAATAGTATATAAACTGGATGTAGCAGGAAGTTCACAGAAAAAAGAGTGTTTGATTAGTGATAAATGTAAGCATAATGATGCAAAGGAAAGGCCAGGTTTGAATATCAAAATGGTGATTCCCTTGGTTGGTTGTTTGGTTTGGGGGATGGGACCAAACAGTAAGGTCACTGGCCCCATCTGAGTAGGGAAGGATGAGGAAGGAAATCAGCTATTTCATGTCAGAGGCACCAATCTGGCATTTGCCTGAAGTGATTTAGGAAAATCATGGAATACCTAAAGTATGATGGCCAGACATAGGTTTGAACCATTGTCCTCCTGAATGCAAGTCCAGTATGCTAACCACTGCAGCACCTATTGTGGTTTGATTTCCTTGGACTCCAGAACTGGAAAGGGCATTCCAGTCACCACCTTTGTAAGTTGTCCAGCCTGCTGACATCCTACTGCCATTTGGGGCACCACTATCCAGCCTCTATCCTGCCTACACTGATCCTCTTTATCACTCAATCATGGGACCCAAATACTGCTTAGCTGATCCTTTCCACTTAGCCTGCACATCCACCTCCTACATGCTCTGCAAAAACCACAAACCCAATGATCCTTGATGCATCATTGTAACTGGTCATTGTGCCCCCACTGAAAGAATTTCAGCCCTCATTGGAAATAGCAACCAATTTCCTAAAATCTAGCTTCCCAAGTCAAAGATCTCAAATACTCTCTTCACCAACTCTACACCATCCCTACTCTGTAACCATGTGGATTCCTGCTGTTCATTGCTGACCCCACTTCCCTTCACACCAATATCCCTCATGCCCATGGTCTTGCCACTATTAAACATTACCTCTCTTAGTGTCCCTCAGACTCCAAATCTACCACTTCATTCCTTAGAGACATTACTAACTTTATCCTAACTCACAACTACTCTGCTTTGAAGGAGAGGTACACAAACAAATCTTTGGCATGGCCATGGGCACCCAAATTGTTTATGGGCCATCTACAGGAATCCTTCTTAGCCTCCCAAAGTCCCAACCCATGATCTGATTTAAATTCATTAACGATACATTCATGGTCTGGACTCTGGGCCAAGACACTCTATCCTCATTCCCCTACAACCTCAACTCCTCTTCCATCTGCTTCACCTGGTCCTCCTCAACCAAGTGGGCTATCTTCCTGAGTATTATCCTCCTCTTCTCTATGTCTCCATCCATGCCTTTGTCCACATTAAACTCATCATCCTATTTCATATCCCCACACACACAAATCCTCCCACCATCGAACAAGGGGGTGCCCTCTTTGTCACCCACTACTGCCCCGGACTGGAAGATCTGAACCACATCCTTATACAGGGCTTTATCTATCACTATGCCCTGAAATGAGGGATACCCTACCCAAGATCCCTCCTGCCCCTCATAAAGTGGTATTCCTTTGCCCACTCAACCTCCACAGCATCCTAGTGCATTACCATGCGACTTACAATCCCAGCCCCTAGTCACAGGGATCCTTACAACACATTCTCTGCTCCCAAAATCATTCTGGCCTGCACCCAACACTGTCACACTTCCTCCACCCAACAGTTTCCATTCCCTCTGTCCTTTAAACTCCCCCATCATATCCCCTTAAAGTATGTTGCTCTCTGCCAATGCACCCACTCATCATTTCCCCTTCTCTGCACCTCTCCTTTGCTACTCTCTGTATCCCACTCTCCCCCCTCCATGTGCTCCATCCCCCCACTCCTTACCAGACTCCAGACACTGCACCTGGCAGCTTTGTCCTGCTGCTGCCTATCCCTGCACACTCTGTTGTTATGCAGCACTCATCTTTCCCTCCCGGGCCCCTAACCCTCCATGCCATGCTATTCCTTCCCCATCCCATTCCAGATTGCTGCTTTTGTTCAATGTGACTGTTTCAATCCTGGACCCAGTGGATGTGATAGTGATCATGTATGTGTGTGTGCGTGTGTGTGTGTGTGTGTGTGTGTGTGTGTGTGTGTTGTGTGTGTGTTGTGTGTGTGTGTGTGTGTACTGTCTTGCACTTGAGTTTTTGATTAGGCACTTGTAGATCTTTTCTTTCTCATTTTATTTTTTATTTAATAAGGTATTCTCATTTTTCAAATTCAAATTATTTATCCAACCACTAAATTTCTACAGATCATGGGATATCATTTGGGCATTTTATATATATGTATGTAACATTTTGTACTCTGTAAGATAACCAAGTCTCATTGCTGTCTTATCTTACTGATTCTGCAAATGAATTAATATCCAAAATAGGTAAACTTGTAAAGTTTTAACATTAAAAAATCAATTGGGATGGAATATTACATTATCCAAAAGTAATTTTGCTAACAAAACAAAAAATAATAATTATGTTAGTACTGCACATTCAGTGATGAGAGACTATGGCTCTCTTAATCTAAGATGCTAAGACCATCCTTCAAAGTTTGGTAGTGTCATTCGGTTTCACCCTGTAGAAACTTACATAACGAGACTAATGGAGAGGGCAAAGTTGCAAAACAGAAATGCTTAGAGGGTAAACACAAACTCTAGAAGCTCACATGACTATAGAGAAAAATTCTAATTTAAATCATCGAAAGAAAAGTTGGGTAGCATGATTGAAGCTAACCTGGAGTAATATTGGTTTGAATACAAAATAAATGTAGGAACACATGAAACAATAGCAACCCTACATGGCCTATATAGATGGTGGGGGTGGGGGGCGAGGCGGCACGCTGCCCCCCTATTGCGGAGCCACAGTCGACTTGACTGAATCGAGTTATCATGTAGTTGTATTTTCCTATGTAGCACACGTATCCATGTCATCGTATTTTATATATTTCTGTCTGGCACATAGATAGCTAACACATACCTACAAGAAAAGTCGTGACTATTCTAGTAATCTCGATACATTATTCTGTCTGGAAGTTTTGGAATAAATCTGATCAGACTATCCTATTTTGCACATGCTGTACAAAATATTTGCTTGTCTACCTGCATCTATTGCTACAGTAGAAAGAAGTTTTCCAACATTGTAGCATTCAAAGATATGGCTGAGGTTGACAATGAAGGAGGATCAACTTAATGGTTTAGTTCTGTTGATCACCCACCCTGACATTGATTGTCCTATTGACAATGTAATTAACCAATTTGCGAGGAAGAATAGGTGCATAGAATTCATCATTTAAGAAAGAGAACCACAATTGTAACTTTTTTTATATCATAAGATTGCATTGTCTTGTGCATGTGTAAAATCTGTTTAAATAAAAATTTCTTAAACTTTACATGTGACTTGATTATTTCTTATTAGATAAAAGTAAAGGTAGCTCAAGACATCTTTAGTGCTCCCTCCTTGATGTTTTTCTGTATTCGCCACTGCATTGGTCTAACCCCTAAATATCACTTAGGGGTGAGACCAATGTCAATTTTGGTAGTTCTGTAAGCAGCAACTGATGGCAACATTTATCTCTAAGCTTTAACACTTGAGGGTTAACCCATTCTCCATGCATGTCTTCATATGCTGTAGAAAGAAAAACCTTGTTATATTTAGCCCTTTCGATTAGGAAAATATTTCAGACTGTTAACTGGAATATGCACTTTGAAAATCTAAAGTTCTCAACCATAAAATCCAGGGTGTTTACAGGGGAATCAGACTTGAGTTATAAGCTTAAAAGGATATGAAATGGAGGCAGTAGCTGTGAAGGGAGTGAGACACAACAGCAGCATATCCACCATGTGCCTCAATCTGTACATAGGTCTAGTAATAAATGAAATTAAACAGAAATAAGGAAAAGAGATTAAATTTCAGGGAGAAGATATAAAAACTTTAAGATTTTCACATGGTATTTTAATTCTGCCAGAAGTGGCAAAAACGTTTGGAGTCTCTGGTAAATGAAATGGGTAGTGTCTTGACAATAGGCTATAAGATGAATGCCAATAAAAGTAAGATGGAATGTTGTTGAATGAAGTCAACTGCCACCAATGAAATTAGATTAGGAAGCAAAATACTAAATGCAGAGAAACAGAAAAGTTTCATTTTGCAATGTGAACAGCAAAGTAAGTGAAGGTTGCAAAACTAAAGAGGATATAAAATACAGACTGGCAATAAGCTGTAAAGCTTTTTTGAAAAAGAGTATTATGTTACTAGTAATTCAATGAAGGTTTTTATGACCGGTATTTGTGTTTCAGATAATTTTTATTTTTATGGGCATTGGGTCTTGGTCCAAGTCATATTCCTCTGCCCAATGTTTCATCTTCTAATACTGAAGACATGGCTGGAGTGATTCAAAAAGCAATTACAGTCTCAAACAAGCCGAGTTTGTTTGACATTGCAACTTCTTACTGAGTAATTACTGCCTCTGAAGACATCTCCAGCATTGGAAGAGGAAATTTTAGGTGGTGAATTATGCATTGAACCATAGACTTAATACCCCAAAACCAGAAGTTTGTTAATATTGTAAAATTTTTAAGTCTTAGAATTTCTTTTCCGAAAATATTTGTCTGTAATTTAATTTTATACAGTGTGAACATTCATAAAACTGACAAACTTCAGGGACAGATTACTGACTGGAAATATATGGAAAAAGGCTCTGTGAATATGTGTCCAGAAATGCATCGGTGCCATAGTAGATGGCACTGACAAATGAAAGTTCATCTGACCATGTGTGATGTGTTTCTTATGTGTTGCAGGCTGTGTGATTGGTGTGATCTACTGTAAGAAAGCCAGTATTCATTTTAGAAACAAGCTGAGATGGTGTTTATGTATGGCCAATCACATGGAAACGGTAAAGAGGCAGAACTAAAAAAGGACCTTAACAGACATTAACCACATCATACAACATTCATCTGTCTGGAAAGACCTATGATCACACAAGTGGCCAGAAAGGGTTTGAAATGTCATGTTATGTGGCTGGTGTCTGTGAGGATAGGCTACTTGATTTGCCATAACTGTGCTACCTCTCCACTGTTTCCATTTGCTTAGCCATACACATAGACTATCTTGACTTGTTCCGAACATGAATACCAGAGCATCCTGCTGCATATGCTTCATCAATCACACAGTCTTCACTGCACAAGAAACACACAGCATGTGGTCAGAGGAACTTTCATTCATCAGCACCATGTACAGAGGCAATGATGCATTTCTGGACATATGTTAATAGGACCTCTTTTTCGCCACTAATAGTCGCTGCAGTTTTTTTGGTTTTATTAATGTTCACCCTGTATAATACTGTAATATGAAGGCTAAATGGGACAGTAAGTCATTTATTCACATATCTTCCCTAAAGCTTCATGAACGAGAGCCTTAAAGGATGTAGAACGAGTCAAGTTATAAATTAACAGGTAGAAGCAACCACTGATGGAGACTTCTGTAAATTAGGCTAGGGCTAATGGGGATTTTTAATATGCTACTCAGTGTCCATTGGAAACTTGCTACAGACTTTAGCACCAGAACACAAAACTTTATTCTGAACCCTGGAGTGTGTTTTATAGTCTGTATGGAAATTATTCCTATGTCTAGTATTTTGGTTGTTATTTACAAAGCTCATCATAAATTTGCTCTTCTTATTAACCATGAGTATCTTTATGCAGTATATACAGTGGTATGTAAGTGTAAGAATCACCAGCAACCAGAAGAGGCTTCTGAAAGTTGTTTGTTTTCAGTTTTACACAAAATTCTTTATTTTATTATTTTGGAATCACATAATATGAGTATTTGTAAGATCAAGTGTCAAACTGTTGGCTTTAAACCAGTTGTAAACCTATTCCATTATTTCTATGACTGTGTCTGGTATGTATGTGTAACTCAACATTTTAATGTATCATTTCTCACAACCAGCAAGCCCCATTTGTGTGTGTGTGTGTGAGTGTGTGTGTGTGTGTGTAGATGTTCTAGGTCTCCAAAAGTGGGGTGTGTATCACATTCCATGTGAAACATCAACAACACACCTTACTGACCGGACCTGGAAAATCGGCTGTTGTTGAGCACTGCCTCAAATATATTATGAAATGAAACATGATAAAACCAGTATTGGGGTGCAAATGCCAGGTTACTTGTTGGACAGTATAATTAAGGAGTCTATCAAAATAAAGATTTTGGATAACCTAATAAAAAGGGATGGGGACTTTAATTTACATCTACATCTACATCTACATCCATCTACATCTACATCCATACTCCGCAAGCCACCTGACGGTGTGTGGTGGAGGGTACCCTGAGTACCTCTATCAGTTCTCCCTTCTATTCCAGTCTCATATTGTTCGTGGATAGAAGGATTGTTGGTATGCTTCTGTGTGGGCTCTAATCTCTCTGATTTTATCCTCATGGTCTCTTCGCGAGATATACGTAGGAGGGAGCAATGTCCTGCATGACTCTTCAGTGAAGGTATGTTCTCGAAATTTTAACAAAAGCCCGTACCAAGCTACTGAGCGTCTCTCCTGCAGAGTCTTCCACTGTAGTTTATCTATCATCTCCGAAACACTTTCGCGATTACTAAATGATCCTGTAACAAAGCGCGCTGCTCTCCGTTCAATCTTCTCTATCTCTTCTATCAACCCTATCTGGTACGGATCCCACATTGCTGAGCAGTATTCAAGCAGTGGGTGAACAAGCGTACTGTAACCTACTTCTTTATTTTCGGATTGCATTTCCTTAGGATTCTTCCAATGAATCTCAGTCTGGCATCTGCTTTACCGACGATCAACTTTATATGATCATTCCATTTTAAATCACTCCTAATGTGTACTCCCAGATAATTTATGGAATTAACTGCTTCCAGTTGCTGACCTGCTATTTTCTAGCTAAAAGATAAGGGATCTATCTTTCTATGTATTCGCAGCAAATAATGTTTAGGATCCTGCACTTTATTTACTAAAATCTCGCTCACCATCACATCCATCAGAGGTGAAAACTTTGAGGGAATTTGCATCTCACAGAGTATCAGTGCATGCTCTGTAAAAATAAAAGAGGATCAAAAGGACACAGTCAATGTCTGAAATCAAATAGTGTGAGGCAAACAACAGTTCACACACTGTTTAGAGTCCAGGCAGTGAATACACATAATATCAAAACTTGCAGCACCCAAAGTATAGAGCTGTGTTGGTTGGCAAAAGATTATGCAAAAAATGGAAACAACATTTGGCTGAACATTCAGAAGCTTGCTATGAAACACATTTGTGAATTTTTGAGACAAAGTTTGTATGCATGGATAATATTTAAAGCAATACAAACAGCTGAGAAAACTGACAACAGTTTCACAGTGGAGTTATTTTCCTGTGTATTTTGTTGTCAGCAATCGATCACAGTTTAAAGGCAACAGTAATATTGATGAGTACAATAACAGAACAAAAAATAGTTTCCTCTATTATACACTCAATGTTAGTGTGGCACAGAAAGAAATGAGCTACTCAGCCATAAAAATTCAGTGGCTACTAATGGAGTGATGCTAAGAAACTTACAGACTGTACAATTAACTTCAAACACAAACTGAAATCATATCACCTTGTCATCTACTACTCTATAGAAGAATATGTGGATGTGTAATACTAAGACGTGTGTGTGTGTGTGTGTGTGTGTGTGTGTGTGTGTGTGATAAGGAAGAGGAGGAGGGAGGAGGTTGCAAGAAGAGAGATGGATAGATAGATAGATAGAGATAGAGAGAGAGAGAGAGAGAGAGAGAGAGAGAGAGAGAGAGAGAGAGAGAGAGAGAGAGAGGAGGCACTGCATCATTTGATAAGAAAATAAAGATTAATGTAAACTACAGTCATGTAAATGATCTGTACACAAAAAATATAAACTAACTGACTTGTTCTTCCACATCATAGTGAGATATCACAATTGTGATTCATGGTGCATGCAAATACTGAATTACAGTACTTATTATAAATGGTCTTTGCAGTATTGATAAACTGTAATTATTAATGGTAGGATACCAGTACTTTGAAAATCAATATTATTCATTTCTTCGTGTCTATTATAATACCTGAATTATGTTAAAACACACACAAATCTTCAAAATGCACCAGATGACAAGAGTAGCAGCTATTACTTACTGCATAATTTGGATGTTAAGATTACCTAATTTGGTTGAAACCAGTCAGAGAAATAAAGATGCTTAATCTACTCTATACTTTGCTTACACAATTACAAATTTAGATAATGATATCTGCTGGTGATGCAACACCACTTTCCAGCACTTGAATTATTTGTTACATAGTTTGTAAAGTTTCATTGACTGTGAATTACTTGCCATCGGCTGTATTAGGTATAGATCTACTACCCATTAGTGAAATATTAAAACTGGTGCTAGCCAGATTTCCTGTTGTTTTTTTTTTTCTCATCCTTACAGCATAGTCCACCAGATTGGGGAGTGTTCACAGATAGCTGAAGTGATTAAAGTGACCACTGACAATAAGTAGGAAACCTGGGTTCAAATCCCAGTGAGGCACAAATTTTCACATGTCCCTATTTGGTAGAAGATCTACACCCAATACTGCTGATTTCAAAAAATTCACAGTCAGTGGGTAAATTTTGAAAATATTGCGTCCATATATGGATTGTGAAAAGTGTCTGCTCATTTTGACATGCATGTAACTATTTTATAAAGTTCTTATTTCCACAAAAATAAAAAAAAATTAAGCTGCTACTTTTCCAGTATTACCAGCCAGCCTACTGGAGTAATCACCTACAAAATATGCACATTATATCTGCCATTAATGCAAAAAGCTTACAAAGCATTGATTCTAACTACTGCTTCCACACTTACACTGATGAGCCAAAACATTATGAGCACCTCCTTAACAGCATGTTGGGCCACCTTCTGAATACAATGCAGTAGCAGTTTTGCATGACAAGAATTCAAAGGGCCTTATAAGGTTTCTGGAGACATGTGACACCAAATGTCTATGCATAAGTGATATAATTACCATAAACTACAAAATGGTGGTTTGTGGATACAGATTTGCAGCCAATAGTGTCCCAGATGGGTTGTATTAAGTTGTGGCTCTGATGAGGTTGACACCAGTATCAATTTGAGCATCTTCTTTGAACCAAGCAAAACATTATCTTTGTGTAGTTCTGGCATCCAGTTCTGGGTAAGCCCTCTTGTGTGAAGATGTGAATAAATGAACCCCTGATTATAAGGTGTTGTTTGGTGTATCTCACCCGAGCATCAACCTCAAAGTTAAGACCAGGCACATTTAGTGCCCAAGATGTTAACACGCATTAACTTTCATGCTCCTCAGACCACTATAGCAAGATTCTGATGTTTTAACATATACTGTTTTCCTGCTGCAAGATCTCTCACCATCAGAGAAGACATCAAGCATGAAGGGATGCAAGTGGTCATCAGTAATGTTCACAAAGTTCAGAGCTTTCATTGTGCCTTTAATTACTACTATAAATCATGGGAGACCAACTGAATGTCCCCCATAGCATAACATTGTTCCCACCAGTTTGTATCATGGAACAGGGCAAGTTTCACACAGCTATTATCTGGATGGTGTAATACTATACCCACAGTCAACTTGTATTGTAGAACATACTACACAAAACTAACGTACCACCTGATACATATCAATATTTGACATTTGTAATTTTTGTCATAAGTCTTAGCATTGTATTTTAGTATTGCATGGATAATCCTCAGTCTTCATCATTTTTTGAATAACTTCCCTGACTGCAGTTATAATATATGCTAAAAGTGGAGATGTATGGGGTAGTCCTCTATTTATGTTAAGTAAGTTACAAAATTATGAAAAATTATACTGTCAATTTGAAATGCAAAACTAATCTCACATTCTAATCAATGACAAATGACTGAAATCATGTGGATAACCGTTAAAGACTGACATTAATGAAATAATTTATAAAATCTGAATAGTTGAAGTGTAGTGTAATAAATTTAAAATTGAGTAGTATTAATTTTTTTCATAAGAAACAGTAATTGTAAAGACAAAAAGCAAGAAATTAAATGGCCTACAATAAGGTAAATAAAGTAAAACTGGTGTAAAATAGTGAAAACAATTGTTTTTAATCTAAAAAATAATATATCATACTAAAGTGATTGTCAGGTTCCATAAATCAGTAGGCAGCATAACCCACTGAATAGTTGTGGTAATGGTGGTTGTAATCAGTAACTACTACAGTTACACTACCAACCAAAACAAAGTGTCTGACTCAGTTAGACTCTGTGTGTTCATTTGCAGTGAATTATAGTAGTGTCATTATCTCCAACTTTGTTTTGTCCCTAAGGAAAATAAAAGGAAAGTTGGAAGCAAAGTGTGTCAGGTTATAAGAAAATGGGGATCCAGGTCCTATTAATCCTCCATCAGATATAAACATAAATTATGAAAATGAAAACTTTTATTAACTAATTAACTGTTTCCACTTCATCCACTGCATGTGATGATGTGTTAGATTATTTAGCTAAGCTAATCACCAGATGAACTAATTTTCATGAAAGTATCAAAATTTTGTGATGTTGTAATGAAGTGACTGTGTTAGAACGAAGAGTGAATTTGTTAGAATGAAGGTGTATGTGGTTGGAACCAATGACCTGATTCATCCAAGTAGACATCTGCTTTCCATTAATCCACCATCCAATCTCAAAGATCCCTTGCCTGCTGTAATCATAATTAATTTTGTTGGGTCAATATGGGAACATGTCGTCTGCTGCAGAGCTCTTTGTTCAATAATATACATAGAAACGCTTGTGCCTGCACCACAGTATACTCCATCATCATATCTGCCACAGATTGCCAACTATCCTGCTTTACAGAGTGGGAAAGCATCCAACCTCCATATTTGACATTTGGTCAAACTTCCACAGCGACGTCAGTCACTGCAAAATTGACGCATCCACCATGGAGAACTGATGTTCCATATAGAACATTGATTGTTTAGACATGATCAAGATTCATATTATAACCAATTTCAATGTCTAAAACTCTTTTGTAGATTGTAGGACACCAGTACTGAGCAGGCAACAACCTTGGCCACTAACTCCATTATCTCCACACTGCCTTGGCTGCTATGCATATTGCTAGAATGACTACAGTACATATACGGGATAATGCCTCACTTCTGTTTAAGAAATACCTAAGTCCATTATCAGACACTGACATCATCCAGTCTGTGCATTACTATATAAGTGATCACCCTGGTAAGACATCAGTCAGTTGGCAAGATGCCACGCCGTCACATACATCGTGTTTATCACTGGCATCCTACCATCTACAAAATGGTTGTAGATATTGTGTTGTTTGATAATATGAATGTTTGTCCTGCCAAAAACAAACAATGTTCTACATGGACCATCATTTTTTTGTGGTGGACATGTCGTTGACCAACAATTTGTCACCTACTCATCATTTCACCATCCTTCAACCCTTTCAACAGATGCTCAAGACTTTAGTAGAAGAAAATTAGCATGTTAATAGCCAACTAGCTGCATCATAACTGAGATGCTTGTTCCCAGTTGCCAGGCCACAGCAATTTTCTCTATGTCAAAGTCTGTACTTCCCATTTCACTGTCTATGTTGTTGCTCAAATTACATCTCACTTGTGTCTGCTTTGCTTATATCCTTTTCTTATCATGTCATTTCCTTGCAATGCCACTAGACAATGTATCATGGTTGGCAGTGGGCATAATGTTTTATCTCATCAATGTATTTGCATAACTCTAAGGACTATGTATATGATACATTGTCTTATATTTAATGAGAAAATAGACTATACTTCCTAAGTTAATTTAATTTAGAATAATGCTGAAGGAAAACCTGAAGTTTCCTTTGCATCAGCAGCTGATGCTTCTTTATGATGTGATATCTTAGGAAGTGTAATATTTTTGTCTCTCTCTTCAAGTACTTGTGAAGTATTTTTTTCAGAAACTGCAACTTCTGTGATGCATACCTATAAACATTTGATATATCTTCAAATTTGAAATTAATTTTATAAGCTGTGGCCTATTAGTGGCCATAAACTAAAAACATTGTGCATCTTTTTCTGTTGTCATAATAGATACATCATTTTGGATTTTATTCATTTTAGTTTTAAAAGGCTACCAGGCACATAAATTAAAAGGGATTTAGTAAACTTAGTTTAAAGTTATTTTAGCTGTTTACTGCTCTGTAAAATATTGCACCAGGCACATAGGAGCCTCTCTGTGCATGCTGCTCTAAGAGATGAAGTGAAGAGTTGCTGCTTGTAAGAAGCTGAAAATAGCTGTGACTATTGCCAATATCTTAACTGCTACATCACTAGCTTTGTGAACTGTAGTTCCTTGTTCTCTACTACAACAACATATTCTGCCATTCAGATACATCCTTTGCCTTTGGTAGTGAGTTGACACTATGAAGGGGAGCAGAAACTTGTGCTAATAAGTCTGCATCACATGTTTCTTTTGATGTTGCATGTTATATGTCATTTCCAAAGCAAATTCATAGCTGAATTATGTTTCAAGATACTATTTATTAGCACTGTCAGTAAAGATGAAGTTGTGTAAGGAGCAACAGAATAGCAAAATACATATACAGATGGTACTGATGTCATTCGTGCTATAAATTGTAAGGACCAATTCAGAGAATGTAATAACTCACGTAACATTACTTATTTTATTTCTCTAAAAATGAGCATTTTTTTCACAGTCATTGACAATATTGAAACTGAAGACCACATAAAAAAATAGTGAGAAACATAACAAAAATAACTAATGGCTGATCAGAGTTTTCTCAACTCTATATAAGCTTTAGATGATGATGATGTCGTGTGACGAGGGCCTCCCGTCGGGTAGACCGTTCGTTTGGTGCAAGTCTTTCGATTTGACGCCACTTTGGCGACTTGCACATCAATGGGGATGAAATGATGATGATCAGGACAACACAACACCCTGTCCCTGAGCGGAGAAAATCTCCAACCCAGCCGGGAATTGAACCCAGGCCCTTAGGATTGGCAGTCTGTCGCGCTGACCACTCAGTTACTGGGGGCGGACATAAGCTTTAGAGAAAACTTTGTATGTGAAACTGACATGATTTACCAAGAAGAATGATGTACTGTCCAAACCACAATATAAATTTTGATGGAAAAATCATCTCTTACAAAAATATGTGGATGATTCAGCAGGACATGAAATCTGATGGATCAGAAACAATTACCAACATGGATACATTTAGTGTGGTTAATCATGAATACCTCTTTCGCAAGCAAGAACAGTAGCCTATGGTATATGGGGACCCTCTAACAAATGGTTCAATTTAATCCCTAGTAATGAAAAACCATAGGTTTCAATGTGATATACTGACCATAAGCACAATGCAGCAACAGAAATATTATGAAATTAAGGTGGAGTCAAAATGCAATATGTCCTAAGGCTTGGTTGTGAAACTCCTTCTCTTTCTTACATATATCAACAATGATATATAAATGTGAAAGCACTTCGAGCTGCCTATTTGCTAATGACACAAAATTTCTGCTAGTTGGTAACATCTATGATGAAACTCAGAAATCTCAAAAATGCTGTTACAAAGCAAATCAGTATTTGAGAAAATCATAACCAGTTATTAATAAAGAACAGAAAGAGTTTGAGTATGGATTTTCATTCATACTAAAGCCAAAATCCTGATAAACTTGTTACTTCTAGTAACACTGTCCAATAGTTGATACAGGTCTGAATGCTTACTATCCTTACATTCAGTCCTACCCAAATCATGAAATAATATTCTCAAGGAAACCTCCAGCATCACTCCATACATTCAAAACCCGAAAAGAGAGACTGAAACTGTAGTAAGACTGGCGAACAGTGAAAAAACTCTTTTAATGTACTCGGGTCTGCAGCTTGTGGTCTCATGGTAGCGTTCTCACTTCCTGAGCAGGGGATCCTGGTTTTGATTCCTGATGGGGTGAGGGATTTTCACTTGCCTCAAAATGACTGGGTGTTATTGTGTCATCTTCATCATCATCATCATTCAATCCCCATCATGATTGGAGGAAGACAATGCCAATCCACTTCCTTTAGGACCTTGCCTAGTATGGCGGTGCGGGTCTCCTGCATCGTTCACCTATGCTCTGCAAAAATGCGTGGGACTTCATTTCTATTCCGATGTACTTGGCTTTTTCTTGTTGTTTTAATATGTTGAATTCTAACACAATAACAAAAATACCTTTATCTATACTGTGAGAAGGGTGTCTCTGAGATTCTCAGTGTTTGGGAAATTGAGTTGTGAAAAATGCTAGTGTGTGTCACTGCCCAAAAGAGCCATGTCATATATTTTGATAACTTTTTTAGTTCATATTATCTGTTTGTAGAACCGAATGAGATGGGATTGCATGCCACAGGTACAATAAGCAAAGCAGGATTGCTCATTGCCCTTTCAAAACAGATAAAATCTTATCAAAGAAAGATCGAGGAAGTTATGACTCCCATTTCAACACATTGTGATGCAATGGCAAAGTGAAATGACAACATCTGTGTTTCATTGGCAACAAATTTTGATCTATTGGAGCCTCTGGTTTCAGTTTCTAGATGACCAAAGAGACAAAATGAAAAGAACCACATCAGACAGCCATATCTTGTGAGTCAGTACAAAAAATATGTGGGCAGTGTAAACCACCATGGCACTTCTGGAGAAATATACAGTCGCATTTCATGGGAAAAAAAATGCCATTGGCCAATTTTCATTAGAATTGTTGACAGGGCTGTGTTAAATATATAAGTACTCTACAACAGTAATGGTTGAAGTACCAGAGAATGAAAGAGTTATAGTCGGAGGACATCTAAATAGTCATGTTGGCAGAAGGAAAGGTGGGGAAGAGAGGTGGCATGGAGGACTGGGGTATGGCAAGAGAAATGAGGAAGGAAAAAAGACAGTGGAGTCTGCAGTGGCTTTTGATCTAGTGATTATGAATACCTACTTCCAAAGAAAAAGAGAAAAACTAATAACATACAGGAGTGGCAAAAATAAAAGCCAAATTGATTACATATTATGTAGAAGGAAAAATAGTGGGGAGGTGCTAAATACTTAAGTCATATACGGTGAAGGAATACCAACACAACATAAGTTGATTGTAACGGATTGTGAGATGAAAGTATGTAAAAGACAGAGGCACATAAATCAATGGGAAAGGAAAATTAAGTGGTGGAGATTAAAGGACAAAAATTTGAGAGAGGAGATTAGTGAAAAAGTACCGGGAAAGGTAAAATTGGCAGAGAGTGTGCAGGAGTAGTGCAAAATAAATAGTACTGTTACAAGGAAGACCAGGGAGGAAGTGTTTGGGTTAACATCTGGGAGAGGGGTGCCAAAAGATAAGGAAGCATGGTGGTGGAACGAAGAGGTACAGAAGGTTGTGAAGGAGAAGAAAGACACTAAGAGGAAGTGGGATATGTACGGCAGTGCTGAGGATGGGCAAGCATACAAAAGTGCAAAGAAGTAGGAAAAATGAGCTGTGGCTAAAGCTAAAGCTCAATCAGTAAGGGAGGCATACGAACAACTATGGAAAAATCAGGATATGAGACATCTGATATGGATAAGCAAATCAAGAGATAAAGTTTCTAAGGATCTAACAGCAATAAAACAAATGAAAGATGAAACAGGAATAATCCTGCATACCATGGAAAAATAATCCAAAGGTGGTTGAATTATTTTGAGAAATTGCTGAATGAAGAAAATGTAAGAGTGAAAACTGAGGAAGGAGGGGCAAATGAAGGATTAACGATGGATATAAGTAGAGATGAAGTCGAACGGTCAGTTGAAAAGATGAAAAATGGGATAGTAGTTGGCCCAGACCAGATTCCCTTTGAGGAATGGAAGTGTCTTGGTAAAAAGGGAATTGAGCTCCTTTGGGATTTAATGAAGAAAATTTGGTGACAGGAGGAGGTGCCAGACGAGTGGAGAACTAGTGTACTGATCCCAATATTTAAGGGGAAAGGTGATGTGCAGGACTGCAGTAACTATAGAGGTATTAAATGGATGGCACATGCAATCAAAATTTGGGAAATATTTATAGAAGCAAGATTATGCAAGGAGACTGTGATGTGCGAAGAAAAATTTGGGTTCATGCCTGGAAGAGGAACAACTGGTCCAATACGTGCTTTAAGGTGGATAGTGGAGATACACGGGGAGCTACAAGCTGATCTACATGTGGCTTTCATTGATTTGGAGAAAGCATATGACAGAATCTCAAGGGATGAAATATGGAGAAGCATGAGAGAGTAGTGTGTGCCAGAGAAATATGTGAGGTTAGTGAAGGAAATGTACAGAGGAGCAATGACAGGTGAGAAATAGTGTGGGCATGACAAAGGAGTTTCCAGGAAGAGTAGGGTTACATCAAGGGTCTGCGTTTAGTCCCTACCTCTGTGACCTGATTATGGATGTGCTAGTGAAAGATGTGAAGAAGGAAGTGCCATGGAATATGATGTATGCGAATGATGTGGTTCTTTGTGAGCAGAGTATCAACAGACTTGAGGAAAAGATGGGATTGGAGGATGCTACCAGAAGAAAGAGGGATGAAAATTAGCAGGACAAAGTCAGAATACTTAGCACTGAAGAATGTGCAGATGAGGTCTTGCAAGATCCAGGATGATGAGCTGAAATCGGTCTGCAAATTTAAATACCTGGGGTCGTACATACAGAGGGACAGAGGACTGGAAAGTGAGATACAACACTGAATAAATTGTGGTTGGAACAACTGGAGGAAAATGAGTGGAGTATTATGTGACAAGAAGGTGAGTATTGGATTGAAATGGAAAGTGTACAAGTTGGTGGTAAGGCCTGCTATGATACACAGGGCAGAGACATGGCCAATCACAGTAGCCCAGGAAAGGAAGATGGAAGTGTCGGAAATGAGGATGCTGAGGTGGATGTGCAGTGTAACAAGGAAGGACAGGATTAGAAATGAATTTGTTGGACGGGCTGTGAAGGTGGGACCCATGAGGACTAATGTGGTAAGGATACTTACAGAGGAAATGGGAAGAGTAGATTGGAAAGAGAATTGAAGATATAAAGACTGAAGGAGCAAGAAGGAGAGGAAGACTGAAGATGAGGTGGAAGGATAAGATATTCAGGGACCTAAGGGAGAAAGGATGGAAGAAGGAAGAGGCAATGGATAGAGTACTATGGAGGAGAAGGATCCAGAAGAGCAACGCCAACCCTATGTGATGTGGGACAAAGTGACAATAAAGAAGAAGAAGAAGACTCTACAACAGTTCATCACAGGAGCCCAAAATCACCAAGAATAATCAAAGATACAAAGCCACCTCATATCTGAAAATTGGACAGAATGCAAGAAGAAGCATTGGCAGATCAGCACCATTGCAGACCTTCTAGAAATTAAGTTCTGGACACTGCATGGGAGGATGAGAGAGACCACATTATCGGAAAAAGAGAAAAGCAGAGAAAATGGCTATTCCAAAATTGTTTGGGGAAGCCTCTAACATTTTGTACAAAATGTGATATAAGTTTATGTATTTTTTGTTTTCCAAGATTTCGTAATTAACCAGGGTTCTCAACTAAGTAGTTTGTTTGTAATTGCACTGTAGTGCCTTGAGAATTTCAGGGTAAATTCTAGAGGCACTCGCTCTTCCATCATTTTGAACACTCAGTATTTTAAGAATAATTGTGGGAAAGTGGAGATGTGTCTACGGCACCACCAGTGTTTGTGTGTACAGGATGGACGTGTTTCAAAAGAATACTGCAATCGTGGTGGTCGATCAGCACAGACAAGTGTTTGCCGCTAATGCCGTAGGAGCTGTATGTAATTTACAGAGAGCAAGCACATATTATTCTTTGACAGTGTAATGATTGTAATTGTTACGAACAAATGAAATATGATTTGACTAGAGACTTTTAATTTGTGTGTTAGACTTTCTAGAAGCAAGAACTGTCTTTGAATTTCTGCTGGTTATTAAATGCAGCACATTGTAAATATACTTAATTGCGTCTGGCAGTTAAAGATGCAATTGAATTGCAAGAATTTGTTTACTTATGTGAGACTTGTGGAAGTGGAAATATACCAGAACTGAGTTGAAAGTATTATGAGAGTATCTAGTTATTACAAGATCAGAGAGAGAGTGAGAAAGATTTTTTTAATCCCTCTAACCAGCATTATTTCTTCAAAGAAGAAGTTGTGGAGATCGACGCAGCCATGTATCCAGAGAAGAGGATCAGCTGAATGTTTCAAGTAAGTCAATTGTAATAAGAGAAAAGGAAAGTAAACAATCCAGTTTTGCACTGCTTCTCTTGTCACCAAACCGTTAGAGTACCACATAACAAACTATTAATTGCTATGAATATTTGTTTCTCAACACTTAGATAAGTAATAATTAGATTCAACATTTTTACTACTGTAAGTGCAACTCAATGGGCATGTAGGTTCTAATCAGTGACTGTAGTAGATAATCACAGTTATCCTTGTTTATGAAGTCTATGGCTGACATGACTCCATTTAGAGGATAGCTAAAGACTTTCATAAATTATTTCTCATATTCTTTCAGGAGTATTGAATTTATTTTGTAATTTGAGCAATTAGATAAATCTTTCCCACTATGAAATTTAGTGTTTTGATTCTAACTTATCTCCTTAAAAATAAAGTGGAACAAAAATTGTAAAACAGGAAAGAAAGCTGAAGGAAGATTGTTTTCTTTATAGGACACTTTAAATACCCAGGGGCCTATTTATAGGACAGTGATTATTTTTATTTCTGTCAGAGGTGTGGTGTCTCTGCCCCATAGTGCCCTATCTTTGGCACCATCCTTCTTTGACTAGATGTAATTGTGTACTGCTTTCAGCTTTTGATGCTATCTGCTGTCTACATATTGTTGTGGTCTTCAGTCCTGAGACTGGTTTGATGCAGCTCTCCATGCTACTCTATCCTGTGCAAGCTGCTTCATCTCCCAGTACCTACTGCAACCTACATCCTTCTGAATCTGCTTAGTGTATTCATCTCTTGGTCTCCCTCTACGATTTTTACCCTCCATGCTGCCCTCCAATGCTAAATTTGTGATCCCTTGGTGCCTCATAACATTTCCTACTAACCGGTCCCTTGTTTTTGTCAAGTTGTGCCACAAACTCCTCTTCTCCCCAATTCTATTCAATACTTCATCATTAGTTATGTGATTTACCCATCTAATATTCAGCATTCTTCTGTAGCACCACATTTCAAAAGCTTCTATTCTCTTCTTTTCTAAACTATTTATCATCGATGTTTCACTTCCATACATGGCTACACTCCATATGAATACTTTCAGAAACGACTTCCTGACACTTAAATCTATACTCGATGTTAACAAATTCGTCTTCTTCTGAAACACTTTCCTTGCCTTTTCCAATCTCCATTTTATATACTCTCTACTTCAACCATCATCAGTTATTTGGCTCCCCAAATAGCAAAACCCCCTTATTACGTCAAGTGTCTCATTACCTAATCTAATTCCCTCAGCATCACCCGACTTAATTTGACTACATTCCATTATCCTCGTTTTGTTTTTGTTGATGTTCATCTTATATCCTCCTTTCAAGACATTGTCAAATCTGTTCAACTGCTCTTCCAAGTCCTTTGCTGTCTCTGACAGAATTACAATGTCATTGGCGAACCTCAAAGTTTTTATTTCTTCTCCATGAATTTTAATACCTATTCCAAATTTTTCTTTTGTTTCCTTTACTGCTTGCTCAATATACAGATTGAATAACATCAGGGACAGGCTACAGCCCTGTCTCAATCCCATCCCAACCACTGCTTCCCTTTCATGCCCCTCAACTCTTATAACTGCCATCTGGTTTCTGTACAAATTGTAAATAGCCTTTCGCTCCGTGTATTTTACCCCCGCCACCATTAGAATTTGAAAGAGAGTATTCCAGTCAACATTGTCAAAACCTTTCTCTAAGTCTACAAATGCTAGAAACATAGGTTTGCCTTTCCTTAATATTTCTTCTAAGATAATTTGTAAGGTCAGTATTGCCTCACGTGTTCTAATATTTCTACGGAATCCAAACTGATCTTCCCTGAGGTTGGTTTCTACCAGTTTTTCCATTCATCTGTAAATAATTCATGTTAGTATTTTGCAGCTGTGACTTATTAGACTGATAGTTCGGTAATTTTCACATCTGTCAACACCGGCTTTCTTTGGGACTGGAATTATTATATTCTTCTTGAAGTCTGAGGGTATTTCACCTGTCTCATACATCTTGCTCACCAGATGGTAGAGTTTTGTCAGGACTGGCTCTCCCAAGGCCGTCAGTAGTTCCAATGGAATGTTGTCCACTCCCGGGGCGTTGTTTCCACTCAGGTCTTCCAGTGCTCTGTCAAACTCTTCACGCAGTATCGTATCTCCCATTTCATCTTCATCTACATCCTCTTCCATTTCCATAATATTGTCCTCAAGTACATCGCCCTTGTATAGACCCTCTCCACCTTTCTGCTTTCCGTTCTTTGCTTAGAACTGGGTTTCCATCTGAGTTCTTTATTTTCTTACAAGTGGTTCTCTTTTTTCCAAAGGTCTCTTTAATTTTCCTGTAGGCAGTATCTATCTTACCCCTAGTGAGATAAGCCTCTACATCCTTACATTTGTCCTCTAGCCATGTCTGCTTAGCCATTTTGCACTTCCTGTCAATCTCATTTTTGAGACGTTTGTTATCCTTTTGGCCTGCTTCATTTACTGAATTTTTTATTTTCTCCTTTCATCAATTAAATTCAATATTTCTTCTGTTACCCAAGGATTTCTACTAGCCTTTATCTTTTTACCTACTTCATCCTGTGCTGGCTTCACTATTTCATCCCTCAGAGCTATCCATTCTTCTTCTACTGTATTTGTTTCCCCTATTCCTGTCAATTGTTCCCTTATGCTCTCCCTGAAGCACAGTACAACCTCTGGTTTAGTCAGTTTATCCAGGTCCCATCTCCTTAAATTCCCACCTTTTTGCAGTTTCTTCAGTTTTAATCTACAGTTCATAACCAATAGATTGTGGTCAGAGTCCACATCTGCCCAAGGAAATGTCTTACAATTTAAAACCTGATTCCTAAATCTCTGTCTTACCATTATATAGTCTATATGATACCTTCTAGTATCTCTAGGATTCTTCCATGTATACAATCTTCTTTCATGACTCTTGAACCAAGTGTTAGCTATGATTAAGTTATGCTCTGTGCAAAACTCTACCAGGCAGCTTCCTCTTTCATTTCTTAGCCCCAATCCATATTCACCTACAATGTTTCCTTCTCTCCCTTTTCCTACTCTCAAATTCCAGTCACCCATGACTATTAAATTTTCATCTCCCTTCACTACCTGAATAATTTCTTTTATCTCATCATACATTTCATCAATTTCTTCATCATCTGCAGAGCTAGTTGGCATGTAAACTTGTACAACTGTTGTAGGCATGGGCTTCGTGTCTATCTTGGCCACAATAATGCATTCACTATGCTGTTTCTAATAGCTTACCCGCACTCCTATTTTTTTATTCATTATTAAAGCTATTCCTGCATTACCCCTTTCTACATATAGTTTCCCTTGTCAAAGGGATCATCTCTCAACCATCAGCACCCCATTATCACCTGGAACCCTATTCATCAGTGCTGATGCTCCCTACCTATATATGAATATCTACCATGACCATGACCTTTCAACTGTCAACACTAAATCTATCAGCATCCTGCCAGTACTAAACCCACTAACTAATACTTTATACACCTAACTAACTTCATCCCCACACACAAATTCTTCTCCTTTCAGGGGAAGATACAAAACACAAATCCATGGCACTGTCAAGGACATCTGCATGATCAATTTGTTTGTGGGCCATCTGGACTCCCAAACCCCTTGTCTAGGTCAGGTCCATAGATGATATTTTCAGGATCTGGGTCCACAGCTTTAATATCTTCACTTCACATGGACCTCCTTAGCCAAGCTTTGCACCTTCCTGAACATTGTCCCCCAGCTAACTGATGACTCAATCTAAAGCTTCATCCATACCAAGATCATTTACCATTAACAGTCCTTCTATAAGGATAGCTGCCATCCCTTTTACACCAAAAGGTCTTTCCCATATATTGTGACCACCCGTGGGTGTGTATCTACAATTGTGAGCAATTCCTTACTCATTTTAGTGAAGGTCTTACTAAAACCTTCACAGATGGGCATTATTCCTTAAGCCTAGTCCACTGAGTGATTTTTCATGTTGTATATGCTCCCAAAAACCAGGTGGGAAGGCACACCCTCCTTTCATCCAGTTTCACCCTGCACTGGAACAACTGAGCCATATTCCTTGCCAGGCTTTGACTGCTTAACATCATGTCCAGAAATGATGAACATCCTACTGACCATTATTGCCACTTCTCCCAAAGTGGCATACTGCCACCTATTGAATCTACATAAGATCCTGGTCCATCCTTATGCCACTCATACTCACATTCCGATGCCACATATGTGATACTACTGTGGAAGATAAAATGCAGGACCTGTCCAATACATCCATACAGCACACCCTACCCCAGTTCCATCATAGGACAACATATTGAATGCAAGGCCACACACTAATGCAGTCATGCAATATACTACCTCCCTTGCAGTTCTTTATGGCGTTTTAAATGAAATGATTGCCATTCAACTGTCCACCTGAATGAATGACAGCTGCCAATCTGTCACCAAGGGCAGTGTTTGTTGTCCACCCAGTGGCACGACACATGAACAAACACTGCTTCATAGTGTGTGTCATCTGTACCTTTCCCTCCAACACCAGTTTCTCTGTATTATGTAGATTAGA
This sequence comes from Schistocerca gregaria, assembly GCF_023897955.1. Taxonomy (NCBI): domain Eukaryota; kingdom Metazoa; phylum Arthropoda; class Insecta; order Orthoptera; family Acrididae; genus Schistocerca; species Schistocerca gregaria. The sequence goes on from NC_064922.1 coordinate 684,107,401, forward strand.
ATTGTCCTTACAACACAATCTTTGGTCCTGTAATCCTTCTGGCAATTGCTAGTCCCTGTCTCACACCCACCTCTGATCTACTCCATGAACCTAACTTCACTCATCATGCACTGTCATCCTCTTTCACAGTCTTCTTTCACATTAGTTTTACCTCCTCCTCGCAGACCACCTCTCCACATCACCATGTTCTCTGCACAATGTCCCCTCCCTGTCTCTGGAAAGAGCTCACTGGTGTTGTATTCCTGTCTGTGCACATATGCTGGCACAATGCAGTCAGCCAGTATATATATATATATATGGAAAAATGAAAGGATGTGGGTTTTAAGGGAGAGGGTAAGGAGTCATTCCAATCCCGGGAGAGTCTTTGCCTTTAAATATGTCTGCTTGTGTCTGTGTATGTGCGGATGGATATGTGTGTGTGTGTGTGTGCGAGTGTACACCTGTCTTTTTTTTCCCCTAAGGGAAGTCTTTCCGCTCCCGGGATTGGAATGACTCCTTACCCTCTCCCTTAAAACCCACATCCTTTCATTTTTCCCTCTCCTTCCCTCTTTCCTGACGAAGCAACTGCCAGTTGCGAAAGCTCGTAATTCTGTGTGTGTGTTTGTGTGTTTTGTTCATGTGCCTGTCTGCCGGCGCTTTCCCGCTTGGTAAGTCTTGGAATCTCTGTTTTTAATATATTTTTCCCATGTGGAAGTTTCTTTCTGTTTTATAATATATATATATATATATATAAAAAACAAAGATTCCAAGACTTACCAAGCGGGAAAGCACCGGCAGACAGGCACAATGAACAAAACACACAAACACACACACACAGAATTACTAGCTTTCGCAAGTGATGGTTGCTTCTTCAGGAAGGAGAGGGAAAGACGAAAGGATGTGGGTTTTAAGGGAGAGGGTAAGGAGTCATTCCAATCCCGGGAGCGGAAAGACTTCCCTTATGGGGAAAAAAAGGACATGTGTACACTCGCACACACACACACACACACACACACACACACACACACACACACACACATATCCATCAGTACATGTGGAAGTTTCTTTCTATTTTATATATGATGATGTAAATAAAATAGAAAGAAACTTCCACATGGGAAAAATATATTAAAAACAAAGATTCCAAGACTTACCAAGCGGAAGAGCGCCGGTAGATAGGCACAATAAATAAAACACACAAACACACACACAGAATTTCTCGCTTTCGCAACCGGCGGTTGCTTCTTCAGGAAAGAGGGAAGGAGAGGGAAAGACGAAAGGATAAGGGTTTTAAGGGAGAGGGTAAAGAGTCATTCCAATCCCAGGGGCACAAAGACTTCCCTTAGGGGGAAAAAAGGACAGGGGACAGGTGTACACTCGAGCACACACACATATCCATCCACACATACACAGACAGAAGCAGACATTTGTACAGGCAAAGAGTTCGGGCAGAGATGTCAGTCGAGGTGGAAGTACAGAGGCAAAGAGGTTGTTGAAAGACAGGTGAGGTATGAGCGGTGGCAACTTGAAATTAACGGAGGTTGAGGCCTGGCGGATATCGAGAAGAGAGGATATACTGAAGGGCAAGTTCACATCTCCGGAGTTCGGATAGGTTAGTGTTGGTGGGAAGTATCCAGATAACCCGGACGGTGTAACACTGTGCCAAGATGTGCTGGCCGTGCACCAAGGCATGTTTAGCCACAGGTTGATCCTCATTACCAACAAATACTGTCTGCCTGTGTCCATTCATGCAAATGGACAGTTTGTTGCTGGTCATTCCCACATAGAAAGCGTTACAGTGTAGGCAGGTCAGTTGGTAAATCACGTGGGTGCTTTCACACGTGGCTCTGCCTTTGATCGTGTACACCTTCCGGGTTACAGGACTGGAGTAGGTGGTGGTGGGAGGGTGCATAGGACAGGTTTTACACCGGGGGCGGTCCAAGGGTAGGAGCCAGAGGGTAGGGAAGGTGGTTTGAGAATTTCATAGGGATGAACCAAGAGGTTACGAAGGTTAGGTGAATGGCGGAAAGACACTCTTGGTGGAGTGGGGAGGATTTCATGAAGGATGGATCTCATTTTGGGGCAGGATTTTAGGAAGTCGTATCCCTGCTGGAGAGCCACATTCAGAGTCTGATCCAGTCCCGGGAAGTATCCTGTCACAAGTGGGGCACTTTTGGGGTTCTTCTGTGAGAGGTTCTGGGTTTGAGGGGATGAGGAAGTGGCTCTGGTTATTTGCTTCTGTACCAGGTCAGGAGGGTAGTTGCGGGATGCGAAAGCTGTTTTCAGGTTGTTGGTGTAATGGTCCAGGGATTCAGAACTGGAGCAGATTCGTTTGCCACAAAGGCCAAGGCTGTAGGGAAGGGACCATTTGATATGGAATGGGTGGCAGCTGTCATTATGGAGGTACTGTTGCTTGTTGGTGGGTTTGATGTGGACGGATGTGTGAAGCTGGCCATTGGACAGATGGAGGTCAATGTCAAGGAAAGTGGCATGGGATTTGGAGTAGGACCAGGTGAATCTGATGGAACCAAAGGAGTTGAGGTTGGAGAGGAAATTCAGGAGTTGTTCTTCACTGTGAGTCCAGATCATGAAGATGTCATCAATGAATCTATACCAAACTTTGGGTTGGCAGGCTTGCGTAACTAAGAAGGCTTCCTCTAAACGACCCATAAATAGGTTGGCATATGAGGGGGCGATCCTGGTACCCATGGCTGTTCCCTTTAATTGTTGGTATGTCTGACCTTCAAAAGTGAAGAAGCTGTGGGTCAGGATGAAGCTGGCTGAGGTGACGAGGAAAGAGGTTTTAGGTAGGGTGGCAAGTGATTGGCGTGAAAGGAAGTGGTCCATTGCAGCGAGGCCCTGGACGTGTGGGATATTTGTGTATAGGGAAGTGGCATCAATGGTTACAAGGATGGTTTCCCAGGGTAACAGTCTGGGTAAGGATTCCAGGCGTTCAAGAAAGTGGTTGGTGTCTTTGATGAAGGATGGGACACTGCATGTAATGGGTTGAAGGTGTTGATCTACGTAGGCAGAGATACGTTCTGTGGGGGCTTGGTAACCAGCTACAATGGGGCGGCCGGGATATTTGGGTTTGTGAATTTTACTAACTAGGTAGAAGGAAGGAGTGCGAGGTGTCGGTGGGGTCAGGAGTTTGATGGAGTCAGGTGAAAGGTTTTGTAGGGGGCCTAAGGTTCTGAGGTTTCCTTGAAGCTCCACCTGGACATCAGGAATGGGATTACCTTGGCAAACTTGGTATGTAGAGTGGTCCGATAGCTGTCGCACTCCCTCAGCCACATACTCCTGACGACAAAGTACCACGGTCGTGGAAACCTTGTCAGCCGGAAGAATAATGATGGATCGGTCAGCTTTCAGATCACGGATAGCCTGGGCTTCGGCTGTGGTGATGTTGGGAGTAGGATTAAGGTTTTTCAAGAAAGATTGAGAGGCAAGGCTGGAAGTGAGAAATTCCTGGAAGGTTTGGAGAGGGTGATTTTGAGGAAGAGAAGGTGGGTCCCGCTGTGATGGAGGACGGAACTGTTCCAGGCAGGGTTCAATTTGGATAGTGTCTTGGGGAGTGGGATCATTAGGAGAGGGATCAGGATTATTTTTCTTCGTGGCAAAGTGATGTTTCCAGCAGAGACTACGAGCGTAGGACAGTAAATCTTTGACAAGGGCAGTTTGGTTGAACCTGGGAGTGGGGCTGAAGGTGAGGCCTTTGGATAGGACAGAGGTTTCGGATTGAGAGAGAGGTTTGGAGGAAAGGTTAACTACTGAATTGGGGTGTTGTGGTTCCAGATTGTGTTGACTAGAATTTTGAGGTGTTGGGGGGAGTGGAGCTGGAAGTGGTAGATTGAGTAGATGGGAGAGACTGGGTCTGTGTGCAATGAGAGGAGGTTGAGGTTTGTTGGAAAGGTTGTGGAGGGTGAGTGAGTTGCCTTTCTGGAGGTGGGAAACCAGGAGATTGGATAGTTTTTTGAGGTGGAAGGTGGCATGCTGTTCTAATTTGCAGTTGGTCTGTAGGAGGATGCTATGAACAGCTGGTGTGGATGTGGGAGAGGAAAGATTGAGGACTTTGATTTGGGATAGGAGTTGACGGGTGTGTTCATTGGCCGAGTTGATGTATAGGTGAAGGATTAGGCGGGTGAGGGCAATGGATTGTGTAGTCTGGAACTGGTATAAGGACTGATGGAAAGAAGGATTGCAGCCAGAGATGGGAACTTTAAGTGTGAGGCCTTTGGGGGTAATGCCAAATGTCAGACAAGCCTGAGTAAATAAAATATGGGAGCGTAATCTGGCTAGGGTGAAGGCATGTTTGTCGAGGGAATGTAAATAAAATTTAATTGGGTCATTGTAGGGATGTTGTGAGGTTGACATGGTATTAGAAGGTGGAAAGGGTAATGTGAGGTTAAAGTAAAAATAAATAGAAATATATATAGGGAGAGATAAAGGTGTGAAAAAAGTCGAAAAGGTGTTGGTTTGAGATGAGCTTGTGCTGAACTTAGGTTGGTGAACAACAATGGGTGCAAAGGTTAGGTAGTTGTGTTGTCTCCAAAACACGTTAAAGGGTGGGGAAATTCAGGAAAATTTCGAAAAAAAAATTATATAATATTGTTGTCATCAGCGAAGAGAATTTTTTCACCATGAGTAACACTACTGGGAAAGTCATTAATGTATATCAGGAGTAGCATTGGTCCTAATATGCTACCTTGCAGAACCCCTATGTTAATGTATTTTGGTTCTGATGAGTGTTTTAGTAAATGTTTGGATTTATTTGAAGCATGTATTATCTCTACTCTTTGTACCCTACCTGGTAGGTATGATCAAAACCAGTCATTAACTACACCTCTTATTCCTAATTTATTTAATAGAATCTTATGGTTGAGTGTATAAAATGCCTTAGAAAGATCCAAAAATATTCCTGTCACCCACTCATCTTTATCCAAGAGCATCAAGTTCAACTTTTGTGAATTCTACTATGGCTGACTCCGTATTTTTGCCACTTCAGACGACTTGTGTGAAGAATTCAAACTTGTCTATGACAAACTAGAAAATATAATAACTTTACCTAATGTTGTTTCCTGGAAAAGTGATAACTGTTTTGTTGCGGGGGGGCTTTCACACAACAATTTAATGACAAGTATTGGTCCATAATTAATCAAGTGATGTAAATGTCAGATCCATGGGATCTGGGCAGAGTCACAGCTGTCTCCCAGGGACGTTAATGTTCTGTGTTAACGGCCAGAGTGACGACCATCGGATTCCTAGTTGTTTTTGGTGTTTATTCAAATTTAGTTTTCCTGCACCAAATTCCCTTCAATTCTTCAACTAGTCTGTAATCTATTCCTCCATTCTTACACTATCCTATAATGTTAGTAATTAGGAAACCAGATCTGACTACAAGATTGAGACCTCTTTAATAGAATCATGGATAAACAGTGATCTCTAAACATGGAATGAAATGAATAGAATATAGTACGAGTATAAAGATACTATCATGGTACTATTCAAGCAGAGAGATATCTAGATGACATAAATTGAACAGAATATTTTGTGTCTGTATAAAATATAGTGTAAAGTGATTAGCTAAACAACTGTTTGATTGTAGTGTATAATTGTCTATTTTTAAAGAATATTTTATAACTTTTGTGAGATGTAATGTAAATTGGAGGGTTTGTATCACTCTTGGAAGGGGTTGGTAGTGTAAGTACAAGCATGACTAACACTAATCACACTCACCATCTTTCAGACAACTCTCGCAGACAGGTGTAACTGATTCTTCACCATCTGCCGTTCCATAGGTGTTGCTAAGATTTTTCTTTGGGGAGTTCAAAGGTGAAGGTGAGAATATCCATTCTGTAGGAGACATTTAACATCATACCTCCTCCGGCCTCTCTATCAAGTACTGGTGAAGTAGGGATCCTGGGGAAGGGGGATGGGAAGGGTTTTCCTGTCTTTGGGGCTATTTTCTTTCATTTCTTTAATCTTAGCAACCAGTTCTACTATTTCCTTTCTAACTTCTCATATGAATACCAGTCTATTTTTCCCTTTTTCCATATGTGTATACTTATATCACTGAAGTCCTTATTTTCCAAGGTTTCCAATAACCTTCAACTTATTTCATATAAGTAGGCCAAGAAATTATTCAGGTAGTGGAGGGAGACAAAAATTTAATAGTCATGGGTGACTGGAATTCGAGAGTAGGAAAAGGGAGGGAAGGAAACATAGTAGGTAAATATTGATTGGGGGTAAGATATGAAAGAGGAAGCCATATGGTATAATTTTGCACAGAGCAAAACTTAATCATAGCTAACACTTGGCTCTAGAATCATAAAAGAAGGTTGTATACATGGAAGAATCCTGGAGATACTAGAAGGTATCAGATAGATTATATAATGGTAAGACATAGATTTAGGAACCAGGTTTTAAATTGTAAGACGTTTCCTTGGGCAGATGTGGACTCCGACCACAATCTATTGGTTATGAACTGTAGACTAAAACTGAAGAAAGTGAAAAATGGTGGGAATTTAAGGAGATGGGAGCTGGATAAACTAACCAAACCAGAGGTTGTACAGAGCTTCAGGGAGAGCATAAGGGAACAATTGACAGGAATGGGGGAAAGAAATACAGTAGAAGAAGAATGGATAGCTCTGAGGGATGAAATAGTGAAGCCAGCAGAGGATGAAGTAGGTAAAAAGACAAAGGCTAGTAGAAATCCTTGGGTAACAGAAGAAGTATTGAATTTAATTGATGAAAGGAGAAAATATAAAAATGCAGTAAATGAAGCAGGCCAAAAGGATTACAAACGTCTCAAAAATGAGATCGACAAGAAGTGCAAAATGGCTAAGCAGACATGGTTAGAGGACAAATGTAAGGATGTAGAGGCTTATATTGCTAGGGGTATGATAGATACTGCCTACAGGAAAATTAAAGAGACCTTTGGAAAAAAGAGAACCACTTGTATGAATAACAAGAGCTCAGATGGAAACGCAGTTCCAAGCAAAGAAGGAAAAAGCAGAATGGTGGAGAGGGTCTATACAAGGGCTATGTACATCATCATCATGATCATCATCATCATCATCATCATCATGATTTAAGACTGATTATGCCTTTCAGCGTTGAGTCTGGAGCATAGCCCCCTTACAAAATTCCTCCATGATCCCCTATTCAGTGCTAACATTGGTGCCTCTTCTGATGTTAAACCTATTACTTCATAATCATTCTCAACCGAATCCAGGTACCTTCTCCTTGGTCTGCCCCGACTCCCCTACCCTCTACTGCTGAACCCATGAGTCTCTTGGGTAACCTTGCTTCGCCCATGCGTGTAACATGACCCCACCATCTAAGCTTGTTCATCCTGACTGCTACATCTATAGAGTTCATTCCCAGTTTTTCTTTGATTTCCTCATTGTGGACACCCTCCTGCCATTGTTCCCATCTGCTAGTACCTGCAATCATTCTAGCTACTTTCATATCCATAACCTTAACCTTGTTGATAAGGTAACCTGAATCCACCCATCTTTCGCTCCCATACAACAAAGTTGGTCGAAAGATTGAACGGTGCACAGATAACTTAGTCTTGGTACTGACTTCCTTCTTGCAGAAGAGAGTAAATCATAGCTGAGCACTCACTGCATTAGCTTTGCTACACCTAGCTTCCAGTTCTTTAACTATGTTGCCATCCTGTGAGAATATGCATCCTAAGTACTTGAAACTGTCCACCTGCTCTAACTTTGTTCCTCCTATTTGGCACTCATTCGTTTATATTTCTTTCCCACTGACATTACTTTCGTTTTGGAGATGCTAATCTTCATACCATAGTCCTTACATTTCTGCTCTAGTGCTGAAGTATTACTTTGCAAACTTTCAATCGAATCTGCCATCACAACTAAGTCATCCGCATATGCAAGACTGCTTATTTTGTGTTGACCTACATGACCTGCTGATAACAAACAGATCCAAACTTTTTGACTCTGTAAGTGCAGAACAGGGAATCGCTGATCATAAGGCCGTTGCAGCATCCCTGAATATGGAAGTAGAAAGGAATATAAAAAAGGGAGGAAGGTTTATCTGTTTATCAAGAGTAATAGGAGTCAGATTTCAGACTACCTAACAGATCAAAATGAAAATGTCTGTTCTGACACTGATAATGTTGAGTGTTTATGGAAAAAGTTCAAGAGAATTGTAAAAAGGGTTTTAGACAGGTACGTGCTGAGTAAAACTGTGAGGGACAGGAAAAACCCACTGTGGTTCAACAACAAAGTTAGGAAACTACTGCAAAAGCAAAGAGAGCTTCACTGCATGTTTAAACACAGCCAAAACCTCTCAGACAAACAGAAGCTAAATGATGTCAAAGTTAGCGTAAGGAGGGCTATGAGTGAAGCGTTCAGTGAATTTGAAAGTAAAATTCTATGTTCCAACTTGACAGAAAATCCTAGGAAGTTCTGGTCTTATGTTAAATCAGTAAGTGGATTGAAACAGCATATCCAGACACTCTGGGATGATGATGGCATTGAAACAGAGGATGACACAAATAAAGCTGAAATACTGAACACCTTTTTCCAAAGCTGTTTCACAGAAGAAGACCACACTGCAGTTCCTTCTCTAAATCCTCGCATGAACGAAAAAATTGTTGATATCGAAATAAGTGTCGAAGGAATAGAAAAGCAACTGAAATCACTGAACAGAGGAAAGTTCACTAGACCTGACTTGATACCAATTTGATTCTACACAGAGTACGCGAAAGAACTTGCCCTCCTTCTAACAGCCATGTACTGCAAGTCTCTAGAGGAGCGGAAAGTTCCAAATGATTGGAAAAGAGCACAGGTAGTCCCAGTTTTCAAGAAGGGTAATTCAGCAGATGCGCATAACTGTAGGCCTATATCTCTGACATTGGTCTGTTCTAGAATTTTAGAACATGTTTTTTGCTCGTGTATCGTGTTATTTCTGGAAACCCAGAATCTACTCTGTAGGAATCAACATGGATTCCAGAAACAGTGATTGTGTGAGACCCAACTTGCTTTATTTGTTCATAAGACCCAGAAAACAGTAGATACAGGCTCCCAGGTAGATGCCATTTTCCTTGACTTCCAGAAGGCATTCAATACAATTCCGCACTGTTGCCCAATAAACAAAGTAAGAGCCTACAGAGTATCAGACCAGCTGTGTGGCTGGATTGATGAGTTTTTAGCAAACATAACACAGCATGTTGTTCTCAATGGAGAGACGTCTACAGACGTTAAAGTAACCTCTGGCATGCCACAGGGGAGTGTTATGGGACCATTGCTTTTCACAATATATATAAGTGACCTAGCAGATAGTGTCGGAAGTTCCATGCAGCTTTTCACGGATGATGCTGTAGTATACAGAGAAGTTGCAGCATTAGAAAATTGCAGCAAAATGCAGGAAGATCTGCAGCAGATAGGCACTTGGTGCAGGGAGTGGCAACTGACCCTTAACATAGACAAATGTAATGTATTGCGAATACATAGAAAGAGGGATCCTTTATTGTATGATTATATGATAGTGGAACAAACACTGGTAGCAGTTACTTCTGTAAAATATTTGGGAGTATGTGTACAGAATGATTTAAAGTGGAATGATCATATAAAATTAATTGTTGGTAAGGCGGGTGCCAGGTTGAGATTCTCTGGGAGAGTCCTTCAAAAATGTAGTCCATCAACAAAGGAGGTGGCTTACAAAACACTCGTTCAACCTATACTTGAGTATTGCTCATCTGTGTGGGATCCATACCAGGGCGGATTGACAGAGGGGATAGAGAAGATCCAAAGAAGATTGGCACATTTCATCGCAGGGTTATTTGGTAAGATTGATAGCATTACGGAGATGTTTAGCAAACTCAAGTGGCAGACTCTGCAAGAGGGATGCTCTGCATCACAGTGTAGCTTGATGTCCAGGTTTCGAGAGGGTACGTTTTGTGGATGAGGTATCAAATATATTGCTTCCCCCTGCTTATACCTCCCGAGGAGATCACAAATGTGGTGGCTTTCCAGCAGTCGTTCTTCCCGCGAACCATACGCAACTGGAACAGGAAAGGGAGGTAATGACAGTGGCATGTAAAGTGCTCTCCACCACACACTGTTGGGTGGTATGCAGAGTATAAATGTAGATGTAGATGTAGATGCAGATGTAGATGAAAAATGCCTGTGCACATCCTGCAAGACAGACAAAAAACGCTATATAGGAGTTGTGCTGGGAAGCGATTCCACACAGATTCTATTCATCTGATCTTGTCCCCTCACATTTTCACCTTCTCCAGTGACTATGAACAGCATCTAAGGAACTTCTTTTCTGTACGGAACTGTGCTCCAAATGTGGCTCAATGAGTACCTCATGATTTTTGAAGTTGTGGAATCGAAATGTAACCCCTGCTTTGGTAGACTGTTGTAAACAGTGAAGGATAATATGTTATTAATGACTAAAGTCTGTGTTATGTCTATCTGTTGTGTTTATTAATCTTATAGATGACTAAAAGGACTCTAAAATTCTAGAGACCAGGTGGTGTAACAGCAAATAATTGCTGAAGATTTTACTCTACATAAGTTGGGAGGGCAATAAAACAACACACGTTATTGTTTCTTGATTTTTTAAATTCAAACAACAATTGATTACCTTATCATATTTCAAATGTTATTTAAAAATTCAAAATTAAATCTTTTGCTTTGAAACAAAGTTGGTGCAATGAAATGTTATGAATACAATCATGCTCAGGAACTGTGTGCTGGAATGTTGTCAAGACAAAGTCCATCTGCCACAGAGTGGAGTTGTATGTTGGTTTATTGTTGAAAATAGGATCCAGATTAATGCTTCTTATCTATGTCAATGACATTAGAAAATGAGATCTTGGATTTTGTCACACATTTTGTTGTGCAACACTCTGTCATTATAAGATCTTAATTTCAGAGAAAGTTGAAAATTGCAAGCCCTAGAAAGATTATACATCTTGAGTAAGTATATGCAAATACATATTTATTGAATTACTTTGTAGCTTCTACATCTTCTTTCTTACATCAAACTTTCTGACAAGTCCACAGACCACATATCACAGTCTTTTACAACACTGAAATAAGATATGTAAGACAATGCAAATGAAGAAATGATTTAATAATGAGACAGTTATTACTTGTGTTACTCACAATGCATATCTTGTTGCACTGTCCCTCTCTTTCTCTAGATGTTCCATATCACTATTATAGTTCATGTGTGTGTTTAATTCCTTGAAAACAGAAAAAATTCAAGGTAAGTAAGTTCCCATGTACATTTAATATTAACTTTTATAGCTATTACATTTATCATTTATTTGTGTGAATAAGGGTAGATAAATACTCATCCAAAAGAAGAGGTTCAGTACCTATAAATGGATGATAAATTGTATGGGTTTCTGATAAACCATTCCAAGTTCCATCTGGTTTCATTGAGAGAGGACAATAGGTCTGTGTGGGGTGGAAGGAGGAGACACATCTGGTTGATGTATGTGTGTGTGTGTGTGTGTGTGTGTGTGTGTGTGTTTGTGTATATATATGTCTGTTGATTGATGCACTTTTATTTGCCTGAAGCCTTATTATGACAGTGGTAATACAAAAATACTGAAATAATATGTTCTTTGTTCATTTTTTTACAGAATTATATTTTATTTTTTCCACCAATTTTCTCATATTTTAATATACCATACAGTATTTTGATTGTCAGATTAAAAAGGCCAGCTTTACACTGTTTGCACCTATTATACAGGAACATGTCTGATCACACCAGAGGCAAGCTTACAACGTTCATGCTCCTTTGGGAATAACAATATTTGAAAGGGTTTACAATTTTTCTTAACAATGAATTCCTACTAGCTTTCATTACATTGTTAATTTCAATTATTATTTTGTAAATGAATCCAAAAATAAACATAGTAAACAGTACAGGTTTGTGTAATTAGGGACAGATATTTTAATTGTGCAAATAATTCGTAATTTCAAATGTTTATAAAAAAATAATAATTTTAACTGTATGTTCAGAACTGGTAGTTATCAATTACAGCATTGAAACTAAAATATTTTATAAAGTAATTCACTTTCATAAATTTTAGCTTGAAATATAACATACTGTGTATAAAATTATATGAAAGTTTTCTGAAAAGTAAGAGATAATCCCGACCTGTCAGAAATTCTAAAAATAATACTGGTATTGGCAGGAAAAGTTGTTGAGGAAAGGTAATACTAGAGGAAGATGTCCCGTTACAAGCAGCAGCACTATAGTTGTTGCTTTTTCCCCCCTAAAACAGCTTGATGAGTAAAGCCCTGTTCATCTTTTCCAGATTCTTGCTGACTGACTACAACTGCAATGCACTGATAACTATATTTCAACCATGCATCACTTTACCAGTAATGGTGCCTAACAGAAAGTCATGATATTAACATGACTAACTTTGAAAATCCTGCAGCACACAGACTCAACTCATTCCTATAAAGCAGGGTATCCATACAGTAGATAGTTTTCCATGTACATTCGATTAAGTAGTAAAAGTTTATTTATAACCACACTGTATGTTTCATATGATATTACCTAATGTTCCTGTCTTTCATGTTGCTCTTGAAAATGTTATAGCTCTGTATTGAAGGTTATTTAAAAACCTTCCAATTGAGAGTGTACAATATTTTCTGCTATTGACAATTTTGCAGTATATCATGTAAAACAATGTGGTTAATAGGAAAACTTTGTAATGGAAAATTTTGTAATGGCTCAATTTATAAATGAATTAGTGTACATAGTTGTGCATTCAGTTGAGTAAAAAAAGCATTTTGAAGTTAGAACTTCTTTATTATGTACGAAGATTTATTACAGAGCATGTTCTGTTGTAATTGTTATATGTATTTGTTTGAGGTCTTCCTTATGGGCTTTGTGTGGCAATGATTTCTGTAGCATTGTGTTCAATGTCATTGCAAGTGTAGCAAAGTGTCTTCTGTGCTGTACGTGGCTCTAAGACATGTCAATGACTAAGACATGATATACAGCAATATTGTCAAATACTGTCAGTATATACTGAATCTTTTTTAAATAGCCAATTGTTCGGTTGGTTGAATGTCAGAGTCTCAACTGGATGTCAGTCTAACATGAAGACACACCCTAATAACCGATCTCTTGTCTTATGTATAATCAATACATAACAAATTCTGATTGTAACTACAAGTTGGAATACCAATTTAGTGGATGTCAGTGTCAAATCAAGATTTAAGATGATGTCATCTACTGAGGAGTTGAATGATTACTACAGAGCCACATGTGTTGTTTATTCACAACATACATATTGATCAGACTCTCACACATGGTGACCCTGGCATGAAACAAACTATGAAGGAAATGAAATTAAACTTAGGATAAAAAATCAAGAAGATGCAACTAATTTGCAAAGATTTTTGCCATGTTCTCTGATATTTTACTGATAGTTTTTATTTAGAAACGCCATGATACACACTGAGGTGACAAAGGGTATGAGAATCTCCTAATGTTGTGTTGGACATTATTTTTCCCAGTGTAGTGCAGCAACTCTTCATGGAATTTACACAAAAAGTTGTTGGAGGTCCCCTGCAGAAATAATGAGCAATGCTGCCTCTATGGCCATCGATAATTGTGAAAGTGTTCCAGGTTCAGGATTTTGTGCATAAACTGACCTCTCAATAATGTCCCTTGAACCAATAAGCGTTTGGTGGGATACATGCTGAGTGACTGGGTGGCCAAATTATTTGCTTGAATTGGCCAGAATGCTCTTCAAATCAATTGCAAATAATTGTGGCCTGGTGCTATAGCACACTGTCATCTATACAAATTCCATGGTTGTTTGGGAATATGAATGGCTGCAAATGGTTCTCCAAGTAGCCAAAAATAATTATTTCCAGTCAATGATCAGTTCAGTTGGACCAAAGGACAGCTCAAACCATTATAGAGCCAACCACAGCTTGCACAGTGCCTTGTTGATAACTTGGATCTATGGCTTTCTAGGATTTGCATCACACCCGAGTCCTACCATCAGCTCTTACTAAATGAGATCAGGACTCATCTGACCAGCCCATGGTTTCCCAGTCATATAGGCTCCAACTGATATGGTCATGAGCTCAGCAGAGGTGATGCAGGTGATCCCGTGCTAATAGCAAAGGCACTCATGCCATCATCTGCTGCCATAGCCCATTAAAGTCAAATGTTGCTGCACTGTCCTAATGAATATGTTCATCGTACACCCCACATTAAATTCTGTGGTTATTTCACAGAGTGTTGCTTGTCTCTTAGCAATGACCATTCTACACAAAAGTCATTGCTCTTGGTCATTAAGTGAAGGCCATTGGCCACTGTGTTTTCCATAGTGAAAGATAAGGGAGTCACTCTCTTGACACTGTGGACCCCCAAATATTGAATTTCCTAACAATTTATGAAATATAAAGTCCCATGTGTCCAGATCCAACTACCATTCTGCATTCAAACTCTGTTAATTCCCATCATGTGGCCACAATCACTCAGAAAACTTTTCACATGAATCATCTCAGAACAAATAACAGCTCTACCAATGCACCACCATTTTATACCATGTGTACATAACACTGTTGCCATCTGTATGTGCAAGTCAGTATCCTATGACTTTTGTCACTTCAGTGTATAGAGTTTGGAATTTTTTCATTGTCTGACAACAGTGAAATATTTTGTAATTGAATTCTTTTGTGAATATGTTATAAATTTCATTACTACAAAGTTTCATACACACTCTTATGAGAAAAAGGTGTTCTACTGTTAAGTGTATGTATGTACAGTAATGTAAAGTTTTTTACTGTTAATAAATACAGTATCCAACATGAGTATCACAATCTCCAATTGGAAGAGGCAGACATAGATTTGATTTAGCCAGCATCTTTCTGCTATATCCACACACCCTCCCCACTCACCCTAGAGCCTTCTATGCAAGGCTCTGCTAGACATACACTGAGTAGAGTCAGCACAATGTCACATGTAACAAAATTGGAGATAGTAGTGTTTCTGTGGTATGGCTCCGCCAATGTGTCTTCTCACTCATATAAATGAAGTGCTACTCATTTCAACGAGACTTCATAAAATAGTTTTTACATATCAGTATCTTAATGATTCAGTGTCACTGAAGTAACAGTTATAATTATTACCCCGTTCATTCATATGCATTCAAAAGTTAGTTGTATTAATGGTTAAGTTTTGCATGGCATATCACAGAAGTCATATCTTCCATACAGTCACCTGACCATTTTCTCAGTTGAAAATGGGAAACTTCACTGTCATGTGTCCCAGTTTTATTTAATGTGACTAGGTATACCTGCACTCAGTTCATTGAGCTCTTTCTGAAATTGCACATTATTCTTGTTACCAAATGGTCAAACAGAACAAAAAACAAATTTTATAGACAACTTCATTCAACAGTTGATTCTCAGGATTGTGATTACTCATTGGTTTTTGGCAATTCCCATTCCCATGGCAAACTATTGAAAGAAGGACATCACCATCATAAAAGTGAACATGCAGAGAAAGTAGTTTTACTGAAATTAACACAATACAGTAGTAGCTGAAACCAGACTGAGTCAAACATAATCGCAAAGTCCGTCACAGTAGTACTTGTTACAATCTGTCTTTTCAGGAATGGTGCTGATGGTTGCCAAAGGGTGACCCTCCTACACTCCCCACCCACTAGCAGTGCAGAGCACTTGTGGGGAAACAAAGAAGTGATGCCAAAGCTGACAAGGTGATACAGTTGTTGGTCAGGATCAGGTGTCATGTGTGGCAAGTTTGTCTGTCCTGCTGCATCATGTCTTGCCCAGAAGGTGAGGGCAGCTAGGCCATTTCTCACAGAGATGTGTAGTCCAAATTGACATAGCCTTGATGCCACACCAGAGGGTGGAGTGGGTGGCCAGCACAAGAGACTGGGATTGACTGATCCTGCATCATGGAGATGTCACACATGACAAGCAGAGGGGCATGCAGCTGGAAAGTTGGCCGTGGTCATCAACTGAGGCAGTGATGAGATATTCTTCCACATCGGGAGGAAGGGTGAAGGTGCCAGAAGCATTATATGATGTGCAATGCTGTCAATCATGGCAGGGGGTGGGGGGGGGGAGGGGGGGGGGGGAGGGGGGACATGAAGTGAGTGCTGTTGCATAGTTGTAATGAGAGATCCTTAACTGGGAAAGAGGAGAAGTCAACAATAAAGTGTGTGATGCAGGAGGAAGAGAGAGACATGATAATCTTCAGATGAGGATCAGTGAGGGGAGTATCAGTGAGGAGGATTTTACACTTAGTACCTGGAGCACTTAGAACACACGAAACATGCAGATAACAAGAGTCACCAATACTTAGGAAGTCAGACAGTGAGGGCAGCTTAGTGGGTAGAGAAAACTGATCAGCTGATGGAGATGCCAAGTTATCCTTGGGAGGCATGTCATCATGAAGTGTCAAAGCTGACTTGAGTCTGTTGATGGAGACACTTTGCAGCTTACCAGGTAAGTGGATATCAAAAGTGTGGGTGGAGTGATGGAGCACTTTGTGGGGGCCAGAATAAGACTGTTGGAGAGCAGCGCACATGGTATGGTAACAGAGCACTACGTAGTCACAGTGCCCTAAGTTCTTATGAATGAAGACACATGGAGCATTGTGGGTGCAGGAGTGAAAACTGCAAGCTCTCATTGAATGCTGTGTGAATTCTGAGCAGAACCCAGAGGAGTGTCTTAGATAAGGAAGTGGAATGATAAATTAGCACTGCTAAATAGACTTGGTAGCAGAATACAATGAACCCATTACTTTGGGGATGATAAGCAGTTGCGTGAAATTTACTGGCACCACACAAGTTACATAGCCTGCTGAAAAGGATGGATTCACGTTATCACCCCTGATCAATAGAATAGAAGAGGAGCAGCTGACAAGAGCTATCTGAGAGGTGACTGACAGTATAGGCAGTATTGTCTGGCAGAGGCACAGCCTTTACCCATCTTCTGACATGGTCAATAATAGACAATATGAATTTACAACCATTCCAGTACTGACGAAACTCTACTGTCTGGTGAGCAAGGTGTATGAAACAGGTGAAATACCCTCAGACTTCAAGAACAACATAATAATTCCAATCCCATAGAAAGCAGGTGTTGACAGATGTGAAAATTACTGAACAATCAGTCTAATAAGCCACAGCTGCAAAATACTAACATGAATTCCTTACAGACGAATGGAAAAGCTAGTAGAAGCTGACCTCGGGGAAGATCAGTTTGGATTCTGTAGAAATACTGGAACACGTGAGGCAATACTGACCTTACGACTTATCTTAGAAGAAAGATTAAGGAAAGGCAAACCTACATTTCTAGCATTTGTAGACTTAGAGAAAGGTTTTGACAATGTTGACTGGAATACTCTCTTTCAAATTCTAAAGGTGGCAGGGATAAAATACAGGGAGCGAAAGGCTATTTACAATTTGTACAGGAACCAGATGGCAGTTATAAGAGTTGAGGGCTATGAAAGGGAAGTAGTGGTTGGGAAGGGAGTAAGACAGGGTTTTAGCCTATCCCCAATGTTATTCAACTGTATATTGAGCAAGCAGTAAAGGAAACAAAAGAAAAATTCAGAGTGGGTATTAAAATCCAGGGAGAAGAAATAAAAACTTTGAGGTACGCTGATGACATTGCAATTCTGTCAGAGACAGCAAAGGACTTGGAAGAGCAGTTGAACGGAATGGACAGTGTCTTGAAAGGAGGGTATAAGATGAAAATCAACAAAAGCAAAACGAGGATAATGGAATGTAGTCAAATTAAGTCGGGTGATACTGAGGAAATTAGATTAGGAAATGAGACACTTAAAGTAGTAAAGGAGTTTTGCTATTGGGGGAGCAAAATAACTGACGATGGTCGAAGTAGAGAGGATATAAAATGTAGACTAGCAATGGCAAGGAAAGTGTTTCTGAAGAAGAGAAATTTGTTAACATCGAGTATAGATTTAAGTCTCAGGAAGTTATTTCTGAAAGTATTTGTATGTAGTGTAGCCATGTATGGAAGTGAAACTTGGACAAGAAGAGAATACAAGCTTTTGAAATGTGGTGCTATAGAAGAATGCTGAAGATTAGATGGGTAGACCACACAATTAATGAGGAGGTATTGAATAGGACTGGAGAGAAGAGAAGTTTGTGGCAAAACTTGACGAGAAAAAGGGATCCGTTGGTAGGACATGTTCTGAGGCATCAAGGGATCACCAATTTAGTACTAGAGGGCAGTGTGGAGGGTAAAAATCGTAGAGGGAGACCAAGAGATGAATACACTAAGCAGATTCAGAAGGATGTAGGTTGCAGTAGGTACTGGGAGATGAAGAAGCTTGCACGGGATAGAGTACCATGGAGAGCTGCATCAAACCAGTCTCAGGACTGAAGACCACAACAACAACAACAACAACAACAACCATGTGAGGTGGGAAGAGGATTGAAAAGGTCGATATGAACGTGTCAAAACCATACTTTGGGGATGTCACATGGACCCATCAGATGTTGGGTATGGCACCTGACTTAACTACATTGACATGGTAGGCATGTACATGACCAGACATTACAGACTGACTTAGCCCCCACCCAAATGAAGCACTCAGTGACAAGGCCAGTAGTTCCCTGATGCCTGGATGGTTAATGACGTGAATCATTGTGGAGACTTTGTAGTGCAGTGAGGCTGGAATGAGGCAGTTCATGGCACCTGCAGAGGTGGGACATAGTAAAGGGCCATGGCAGCAGTGTGGTTTTATAGTCAATGTGGTACCATTGACTTGTTGTAAATGGTAGATATCTACATCATCTTGTTATAGATATGCCAGTTCATCCAAGTCCAAAAGTGAAGAGGTGGTGTGTACAACTTGTGTCATGTAGCTGGCAATGATGTTATCAGCTCCTTTGGTATAGTGGGCATCAATGATGTACTGGCAAGCAACGTCCATGTGACGGAAGTGCCAGGGCAGCAAGTTGTTGGGTGGTTATGTATGGCATCAATGGCTGATTTGTGATCTGTGCAGGCAGTTACAGACTGGCATTCTATGTCCTCATGAAAGTGGTGGACTACCTCATATATTGCACATGGTTCCTATCAATTGTGGACCACTTACATTGTGAGGCAGAGAGTTCCTTGGAGAAGGAACAAAGGGGTTGCATCAAGTCACCGAAGTGCTGCTGTAGGATGGCACCAATCAAAGACTCATTCACAGCAGTAGTGATAGAAATGCATGCATCAGTGATGGGGTAGTGAGCATGACAGCAGTGGCCAGTGCAGTTTCTAGTGTGTTGAAAGCACTCCACTTGTCATCAGGCCGTAGCACTTTGAAGGTGCCAGAAGTATTTCTCCTGTTAAGGCATCTATCAGAGAGACTTGCTTGGATGCAATGCCAGGAATATGATGTTGTCAGAAATTAATCAAACTAAGGAAATGACAGAAGTTTCAGAATATCTTGCATAATGCCAAATCACAGATTAATGGAACACAGTCAGATGTAGAATGAATACCTATGGTGGAGATGGTATGGCTGAGGAAAGTGAACATTGGTGACACATAAATGAGATTTATCACAGTGTATCTTGATGCTGTTATTGGCAAGTGGTTTGAGAACAAAAAGCAATCAATAGAATGCAGCTGAAACTGCACAGCGTTTTTGAGACTGTACTGCATGTAGCAGCACTCAAATAAGGTGAACAACAGGATAGCAGCTGTTTTAGGAGTATCATCACTGTGTGTGGGGATAAGCCTTGTGATTATCAGCAAGACTGAAGATCTGCACACCATGCAATTCTTGCACAAAATCCTGGACATGTGGTATCAGATTATTGTCTAGATCATCTGAGCACTGAGTCTGTGATAGTCCCACATAAGCAAGAAGAACCATCTTTCTTACATACAAGGTGTATTGGGGACAACCAATTACTGTCTGAAGGGTGCACAATTCCAGAATTTAGATGTTTTGGATAGCAGCTTTAGCATGGCAGAGTTTGGTGGAATTGTGGCAAAGAGCCTTATATTAGATGGGGGTCTCTCAGTTGTCATTAGCCTGTGGCAGGTGCCATTAATAATAGCGCCTATAAATGAGGCAGACACTGGACAGTGAAGTTGGAACACATGAAACACTGGTAGTTCAGTTGCCACTGACCTGAAGAGTTTGCTGCACAGGTGAATGAAAAGGTGAGTCAGGAAAAGGTAAGCATCATAGATATCATGTGACCATAACACAGTGAGGTCAGTGACCATGAAGAGAGCATGAGCCAGGGTGGCTGACATGCCAGTGAAGAGCTGATAAAGTTTGTCATTGTTGAAGTGGAGGTCAACACTCTTGCAACTTTGAGTCATAAACTGGGCCAGTGAGTTGAGAAGATCTGCCATCAGATGTGAGCATACAGAAGTAGTGCAGATGAGTGCATTGCACTGAGTGAGAGAGGAGGGGGTTGAGGGGATGACAGCACACAGAATGCAAGAGCATGATGTGTGGTGAAGCAGTGTGGCCCATTGGAGGTCTGGTGAGAGGCCAAAATGTTTGAGAAAATTGATCCCAAGAATGAGCTGTTGACATCAACAGCCTGTAAGGACCAAAGAAAGAATGGGTTCAGACTGAGCTGGAGATGAAGGCCAGTTGATCTGTGAACAGGTATCTAGGAGTTGTTGGCTACGTGAAGTCTTGAAGGAGCACATAATGGTGGGATGACATTGGCATCAGCCCTGTTGCTGACAAGGAAGCTGAACATTCTGGTGGGATCAAAAATGTAGAGCCACTATGTTGGAGGACTGAGTTGAAAAGGGCACTCTGCAGCATTGCTGTGAGCTGTGAGACCTATAAGGACTTTGTAATCTTACCCTCCCACATATCACTGTTAAAGTTTTCTTAATGTCTTCATTAGTTTGAGAGACCTAAAATATGCAAAAGAAAAACACTTTACTTATTTTCATTTTCTCTTGTTGTTCTTGTTGGCTCCAAGTCTTGGGTCTAGGGGTACATTCTCATGGTTGAAATTTTGATTTATAATGTTGTGGGTTCCTGATGACTAAATAACTAATGAAGATTTGTGTGTATTATTCTTTAATTTTATTCCTTGTCACATTTTCCAATATCACACTTTTTTTTTTTTTTTTTTTTTTTTTTTTTTTTTTTTTTTTTTTTTTTTTTTTTTTTGCAGTTTCCACTTAATATTCCAAATTACATTGTTAGTTCGATCATACAAATACCTCTGTCTCCATCAGAGGCATGCCCACTACTCCTTAAATTCTGCGGTATTCACAATATTCCAAAAGTTTACAAAGCAAAAGAGTTTACAAACTTTCTTGACAAAAGAAGAATCAAATGAAATTCTTTCAGTGAAACAGCTGAAAATGTTCACCTATACAAGAATCGACAGTATACGTGGTATTGGTTATTTCTATGAAAGAAAGGTAATGTTAGAGGAGGATGTTGCATTACAATATTCCACTCACAATATTTGGAAATAGTGTGTTTACAATATTTTGTGACAGTCATAAGGTCTGTCAAACAGTGAACAAAATAATGCCTAGGATTGCACATGGATGTATAGAAGTATCTGATACATAAAATATTGCAGAAAACATAAGAAAAATATCTGCTATACAAATCATATTCTATACATATATCAGGTCCTGGCATTCAGATTTTCAGATCTGTGGAACATACTATCACAAGACAAATAATACAAGGTCAAAAATACAACATTGCACCACTGAACTATGGAAATAATTTCAGAGACATACAAAATTAGTAGAATTACAAATTTTAAGTTTAATCCACACAATGAAACCATCAAAATCTTCAAAGGAGAAGAGAGAAATTTCAGAGCCTAAGTGTACTACGAGTGAGCCAACTCAAAAAACTCGTGATGACAGGTACAGACCAGAAGAATATATTCAACCAGCAAATAGTTTCACAGATGCACACACACACACACATACACACACAACTGTTATAACCAGGGATACATAAAATAGAGTTAAGCATGAGTCAGCCCACAACTCAATATCCAATCAGATACAATATTGCAATACTCAGGATAAATTCAAGTAAACATAGTCACAAATGTCTTTGAATGATGACACAACCCAGTAGCCAGAGAACCAAAATCAGAGTATGAAAGCAGACATATATGCATCTTGATATATTATCTACACTAGTAAATGTCTTCCACACTATTTGTTAATTGTCCATACAAACTAACACACACACACACACACACACACACACACACACACACATACTATGTATGGATAGATATGTGTGTGTGTGTGTGTGTGTGTGTGTGTGTGTGTGTGTGTGTGTGTGTGTGTGTGTGTGTGTGCGCGCGAGTATATACCTATCCTTTTTTCCCCCTAAGGTAAGTCTTTCCGCTCCCGGGATTGCAATGACTCCTTACCCTCTCCCTTAAAACCCACATCCTTTCATCTTTCCTTTTCCTTCCCTCTTTCCTGAAGAAGCAACCTTTGGTTGCGAAAGCTAGAAATTTTGTGTGTGTGTTTGTGTGTTATTTTATTGTGCCTGTCTACCGGCACTTTCCCGCTTGGTAAGTCTTTATATATATATATAAGAGCTAGAAGATTCACTTACAAATGATTAAAAAAATACATACTGATTTAAAGTTACATAATATATTGCACTTGAAAAAAAAAACATGCATTTATGCTGAATGACACTGTCTTTAGTAGTCATGGCTAACAATTCACAAATATCAGGCACAACACTGATTTAATTAGCAGACGTTCAAGTGTGTTGCCCAAAACCTATGATCTCTTGCAAGTTGACTGGCCCAGCAGGGTACAGCCATAAGTGCATCTTTCAGCTTCCTCCTTAAAGCTCTCATCACATGCTCCAACTTCTGTCTAGCATTCATTTTGTGTACTAAATATGCTGTTCAATACCTTCTCCTTAGTAACTTCCCCCCCCCCCCCCTCTTCCTCACCCCGCCCCATGAACCATGGACCTTGCCGTTGGTGGGGAGGCTTGCGGCCTCAACGATACAGATAGCCGTACCGTAGGTGCAACCACAACGGAGGGGTATCTCTTGAGAGGCCAGACAAACGTATGGTTCCTGAAGAGGGGCAGCAGCCTTTTCAGTAGTTGCAGGGGCAACAGTCTGGATGATTGACTAATCTGGTCTTGTAACATTAACCAAAATGGCCTTGCTGTTCTGGTACTGCGAACGGCTGAAAGCAAGGGGAAACTACAGCGTTAATTTTTCCTGAGGGCATGCAGCTTTACTGTATGATTAAATGATGATGGCGTCCTCTTGGATAAAATATTCCAGAGGTAAAATAGTCCCCCATTCGGATGGATCTCCCGGTGGGGACTACTCAAGAGGACGTTGTTATCAGGAGAAAGAAAACAGGCGTTCTATGGATCGGAGCTTGGAATGTCAGATCCCTTAATCGGGCAGGTAGGCTAGAAAATTTAAAAAGGGAAATGGATAGGTTAAAATTAGATATAGCGAGAATTAGTGAAGTTCGGTGGCAGGAGGAACAAGACTTTTGGTCAGGTGAATACAGGATCATAAATACAAAATCAAATAGGGGTAATGCAGGAGTAGCTTTAATAATGAATAAAAAAATAGGAGTGCAGGTAAGCTACTGCGAACAGCATAGTGAATGATTATTGTGGCGAAGATAGATACGAAATCCACACCTACTACAGTAGTACAAGTTTATATGCCAACTAGCCCTGCAGATGATGAAGAAATTGATGAAATGTATGATGAGATAAAAGAAATTATTCAGGTAGTGAAGGGAGATGAAAATTTAATAGTCATGGGTGACTGGAATTCATCAGTAGGAAAAGGGAGAGAAGGAAACACAGTGGGTGCATATGGATTGGGGGGAGAGGAATGAAAGAGGAAACCGCCTGGTAGAATTTTGCGCAGAGCATAACTTAATCATAGCTAATACTTGGATTAAGAATCATAAAAGAAGGTCGTATACATGGAAGAACCCTGGAGATACTGAAAGGTATCAGATAGATTATATAATGGTAAGACAGAGATTTAGGAACAAGGTTTTGAATTGTAAGACATTTCCAGGGGCATATGTGGACTCTGACCACAATCTATTGGTTATGAACTGTAGATTAAAACTGAAGAAACTGCAAAAAGGTGAGAATTTAAGGAGATGGGAACTGGATAAACTGAAATAACCAGAGATTGTACAGAGTTTCAGGGAGAGCATAAGAGAACAACTGACAGGAATGGGGGAAAGAAATACAGATGAAGAAGAATGGGTAGCTTTGAGGGATGAAATAGTGAAGGCAGCAGAGGATCAAACAGGTAAAAAGACGAGGGCTAGTAGAAACCCTTGGGTAACAGAAGAAATATTGAATTTAACTGATGAAAGAAGAAAATATAAAAATTCAGTAAATGAAGCAGGCCAAAAGGATTACAAATGTCCCGAAAATGAGATCGACAGGAAGTGTAAAAGGGATAAGCAGGGATGGCTAGAGGACAAATGTAAGGATGTAGAGGCTTATCTCACTAGGGGTAAGATAGATAGTGCCTACAGGAAAATTAAAGACACCTTCGGAGAAAAGAGAACCACTTGTACGAATATCAAGAGCTCAGATGGAAACCCAGTTCTAAGCAAAGAAGGAATGCAGAAAGGTGGAAGGAGTGTATAGATGGCCTTTACAAGGGTGATTTACTTGAGGACAATATTATGGAAATGGAAGAGGATGTAGATGAAGATGAGATGGGAGATATGATATTGCATGAAGAGTTTGACAGAGCACTGAAAGACCTGAGTCGAAACAAGGCCCCCGGAGTAGACAACATTTCATTAGAACTACTGATGGCCTTGGGGAGCCAGTCCTGACAAAACTCTACCATCTGGTGAGCAGGATGTATGAGACAGGCGAAATACCCTCAGACTTCAAGAAGAATATAATAATCCCAATCCCAAAGAAAACAGGTGTTGACAGATGTGAAAATTACCGAACTATCAGTTTAATAAGTCACAGCTGCAAAATACTAACGCGAATTCTTTACAGATGAAAGGAAAAACTGATAGAAGTCGACCTCGGGGAAGATCAGTTTGGATTCGGTAGAAATGTTGGAACACGTGAGGCAATACTGGCCCTACAACTTATCTTAGAAGAAAGATTAACCAAAGGCAAACCTACGTTTCTAGCATTTGTAGACTTAGAGAAAGCTTTTGACAATGTTGATTGGAATACTCTCTTTCAATTTCTAAAGGTGGCAGGGGTAAAATACAATGAGCAAAAGGCTATTTACAATTTGTACAGAAACCAGATGGCAGTTATAAGAGTCGAGGGGTATGAAAGGGAAGCAGCAGTTGGGAAGGGAGTGAGACAGGTTTGTAGCCTCTCCGCAATGTTATTCAATCTGTATATTGAGCAAGCAATCAAGGAAACAAAATAAAAATTTGGAGTAGGTATTAAAATCCAGGGAGAAGAAATAAAAACTTTAAGGTTCGCCGATGACATTGTAATTCTGTCAGAGACAGCAAAGGACTTGGAAGAGCAGTTGAACAGAATGGACAGTGTCTTGAAAGGAGGGCATAAGATGAACATCAACAAAAGCAAAACGAGGATAATGGAATGTAGTCAAATTAAGTCGGGTGATGCTGAGGAAATTAGATTAGGAAATGAGACACTTAAAGTAGTAAAGGAGTTTTGCTATTTGGGGAGCAAAATAACTGATGACAGTCAAAGTAGAGAGGATATAAAATGTAGACTGGCAATGGCAAGGAAAGTGTTTTTTAAGAAGAGAAATTTGTTAACATTGAGTATTGATTTAAGTATCAGGAAGTCGTTTCTGAAAGTATTCATATGGAGTGTAGCCATGTATGGAAGTGAAACGTGGACGATAAATAGCTTAGACCAGAAGAGAATAGAAGCTTTCGAAATGTGGTGCTACAGAAGAATGCTGAAGGTTAGATGGGTTAATCACATAACTAATGAGGAGGTATTGAGTAGAATTGGGGAGAAGAGGAGCTTGTGGCACAACTTGACTAGAAGAAGGGATCGGTTGGTAGAACATATTCTGAGGCATCACGGGATCACCAATTTAGTATTGGTGGACAGCGTGGAGGATAAAAATCATAGAGGGAGACAAAGAGACGATTACACTAAACAGATTCAGAGGGATGTAGGTTGCAGTGGGTACTGGGAGATGAAGAAGCTTGCACAGGATAGAGTAGCATGGAGAGCTGCATCAAACCAGTCTCAGGAGTGAAGACCACAACAAGAACAACAACAACAGTAACTTTTCAAAGTCACTTATATGGGATTTATGCCAGGTGAAATTAGAAATTGTTCACATATGAAACATTAATAAACAGAGATAAATTCAGTAAATAAAATTGATTAATAAGGTATTACACACAGATATGCTCAAATACTATTCCTAATTTTTGCAGTACAAATTATGAACAATGTCCTATTTCAAAATTGCAAAAGGATCTTCTCATATAGTCTCATGACATATATGTATCAAATTCTAAAACACAAATCTATTGCAGAACATATTTACATAGTGTATCATGGATTTTGACTCAGTAAATAGATAAGACACAACTTAAGAAATCACATAATCTTACACACTAAATTCCAGACAAGCAAAAAACAATTATATAATTTTATGAATCTACAAATGGACTTAAACTCACTCAATGGATGAGATAGAACTCTAGAAATCACATCATCTTACATACTAATATCATAATAATGGAAAAAAATTAGTTACTTATGGATCATGTCTGTAAGCTTTCAATTCAGTAACATTGCATAATCCGAACAACTTCTTAGATTTTAGATACACAGGTCTGTTTACATTAAGAAGTGGATTGTCAAGAATTTTGAATGGTCCAATATAAATATCAAAAAAACTCTTTATCACAGATGTCAACACTTTAGATTTCTCTTTAGCTTTCACCAACACAAGATCTCCTAAATCAAACTTATAAAATCTACCTTTACCATCATGTCTCTGGTTTCTCCTAGCATCCTGTTTTTCATCATCTCCCTAAAACATTCCTCCCTCTCTTGTGGAGACAAAATTTTACTTGGTGGAAAGTCAACATTTTCAGAAATAAGGTTAGGTGGTCTGCGATTAAACATGATTTCAAATGTTGGAAAACATGTTGAAGAATGTTGTAAGCTGTTTATAACAGCCTCAAAATCACTCACATAATCTATCTAACTGATATGATTCTTACTACAATATGTTCTAAACAGTCTTCCAGTCTCATACATCCTTCTGCAGGGTTACTTGAAAGATAGTACACCTAGTTTAGAATATGCCTTGTGGGGTCGATGGGTCACATCAACCACATAAAGCATGGTCTTTGAACTCTAACTGCTCTGACGAGCCACCATGTTAATGTTCCAGTCAGCCTTTGTACCTTGTACAGTGTAAGCACGTATCTTTCTTTGTGCTGAAATATATGTATGTATAGACAATTATGGGTACAGTTTGTTGCTTATAGATTTATCCATATTCCCATTTCTCATACTGGTGATCCCGAAGTTTCTATATCTTCTCCAGCTTCCGCGCCGGATGTGTGGAATCAACAGGTTTTATGTTTGAAGCCATGGTTGCCTCACCCAACATTTTACATGTGGATTTGGAGGCGCAGATACTACTACCAGGCCACTCCAATCCCCTGCCAATGGTTATTTTGCTGCTAATGGACAGTGATTCATGATCCCCAACGAAGCTAACCTCAAATTTTGCAGCTCTACAACGGCTGAGTGTTACACGATTACCTCAAACAATGGACTCAGGTTCTGTGTTGATGGACTGTGCACGTCAACATGTGAGAGGTGATGTGGACAATTTCCAGAATGGTGTAAAGATTGATCACTCATGTAGTGTTCAAAGGGACCCAAATTCACACATGTGCTTTGATCCTCTATGCATTGCAACATCAGTTACAGTAGTGCCGTGTGCAACACTGCCATTCCTGCAAAACGCACATGTGGTCAACTGCTATCAAGCTATTTCAGTTTTTCCCTCCTCACAATTTAATAATGGACATTTTTATACATCACGTTCCTCAGGCTCTACCACCAGATCTGTTGCCCAGTTTCTCAACCACTTGGGTTCAAGCATATCCAACAGTGCTTTGCCATTCAGGAACATTGTACCCCGACAATCTGACTGCCAGCAGGTTTCACCAGTGATTTTTGGTCCTACCACACGGGATGCATTTCTGATGTGCACAGAAAACTTTTACTATTCCTGCACCAAGTACCACACCGATCCCCCACCCCCACACACAGGGGGCCCCGATACTGACCATACAGCTGCTCACTCCATCTGCAGTAGTGTCTGCACCTGCCGCACCAGCCTTCTGCATTATTTCCAAGGTGGACAATTAAGTTCTGTGCCTTTAGCCTCCAGTCCAGTTTATGGGCCTACCTCATGCTGCGCTCATCTATTCATTCCCATGGTACCAACCGTGCCTGCCACGTTGTGATTCCATGACTCATCAGGGACATTGCAACTGGCTGTTGTTCGGGACGTGGCTCATATCTTGCTGCTGCAACTGCAGTCCACTGTTCCTTCACCTGATCAACCTGCAACAGGAGACACCAGCAAGGACACTCTTCAGGTTAGTTCAAAAATATTCATTGTGTGCGACAGTTCTCGTTCAGTGATCTCTGCACCTGCCCCATGCCTGCTACGTACAGTGCCATGTGTTTCGAACAGTGCTTCTAGTAACAGTTGCGCGCATGATGCAACCACGCTCACTGTGCATGCAGCTACACCTTGTGCTGGTAAACATTCCCCCTCTCTTGCACGCCAACCCCGTGATTCAGTGGCCATTGCCATTCCCTGCATGATGCCAACACCTCTCTCGCCTGCACTGTTTACTCAAGGCAAAGCTAACAACAGAGAGTCGCTGCATGCCCCAATCTGCTCCGTGCTGCACATGCAGCCAACCTCTCCATACAAGCACACGCCATGCTCATGTGAGCTGCATGTGACTTTTGTGCTGCCTTTTGGCACTTGCGCTAATGACTATACCTCATCATGCCCCACTTGTTCCAAAACTTCATGTCAGGACGTTACTCAGCCTCATGTGAATTTCTCAGTCTTTTCTGTCACTAACAGAATGACACACAAGATAATTACCACTGCCAGGCCTCATATTAGGCACAAGGTTAGATGCCTCAACCCCATTAAGTAGCATGTGGCCTGGTAGCAAATTAACAAAATTCTGGAGGCAGGCATTCTACAGGAATTGGACAGCAATTACTCTTCAATGATTCACCTCGTCACCAAACATGCCTTCTTTTTGAAAGTGTGATTATTGCAGACACTTAAATGCTCGTACCATCATGGACGATTACCCAGTGCTGAACATAAATGATCTACCTTCTGCCACTATCATGCAGGCCTCTCTGGCAAACAGACTTCAGGTTTTAAGCCAGTCTGTTGGACTGAACCTATGCTACAGGCCTTCAGGGCTCTAAAGACAGTGCTAGCTCACACTGTTGTACTCACACACCCTGATCTGTCTGGCGAGTTGTTCATCACTTCGGACGAGAGCGGTATCACGGTTGGGGCAGTATTCCAGCAACGTAAAAGCAACACAGTTTCACCCCTTCATTTCTTCTCTAAAAAACTGTCTATAACACAGAAAAAATATTCTGCTTTTTATAGAGAACTTCTGGCGGTCTATAAAGCCATCAAACACTTTTGCACTGACATCGAGGGCCATTCTTATTTCATCCTTACTGACCTCAAACCACTGGTGGATGCCTTCTGCAACCCTCCCAAGGACCCACCCCCTTGGCATTTCTGCCATTTGACCTGGTCTCTCAATTTACTGTGGACGTATCCTACATCAAAGGCACAGAAAACATCCCTGCTGATTTCTTTTCGCGGATCAATACTGTCTCACGCATCGTCAATCTATCCTGCCTCACAGCTCTCCAGGCCTCTTATGAGGAATCTCAAGCTCTCCTCACGGATCCTCAAACATTGCTTGTGTTTACCAAATCCAAGTTCCCTTGCATTTCGGATGAAATGTGGTGTGACTCTTTTACCTGAACTCTGCAGCCATTGCTCCCTCTCACGTTGCGCTGACAAGCCTTTGATACCTTGCATAACCTCACCCATCCTGGCGTACACACCACCACACACCTTGTCATTGAGTGTTTTGTTTGGAAAAATGTTAAGTATGACTGTCAAACCTGGACATACAGCTGCATTTCCTGCCAATGCAACAAAATCATATGCCACACCTCTCCCCCCTCCCCCTCTTGGCAAGTTTGACATTCCACAAGGACATTTTCGTCATGTACATATCGACCTTATTGGCCCTCTGCCACCATCAGAGGGCCACAGTTATATCCTCTCCACTATCAACTGCATGTCTCATTGGGTAGAACCTGTTACTTTACCCCCTCATGGATTGCTAGGTTCAGTTGCCCGTCCACCATCACTACTGACCAGGGTTGATAGTTTGAGTCTGCACTTTTCATGATTCTATGTAAGCTTTGTGGTATTAAAGAAATTCATACAACAGTCTACCACCCACAAAGCAATGGTTTATTGGAACAATGGCACTGTACCCTTGAAACAGCACTCAGGTGCCATGACTTCCTATGGTCTGAGGCGCTTCCTTGGGTGTTACTCAGTCTCTGTTTGACCTTTAAATCTGACTAACAGGGAACCATCTCCAAATTCGTTTTTGGTGAGAACTTGGTTGTACTTGGGGAACTTACCTGCCTCAAGCACCCGAGGATTTCCCCATCCCTTCGACTTTATCAATAGAATGTGCACCCACTTACGACATGCTTAGCTACAACCGCCTGTCAGTCATTCCCCACCAGACACTTACGTGCCACCCACACTCAACACATGCTCCCATTCTATGCTCATGGATGCCATTAGACAAGCCCTGCAACCCCCATACCTCTGCCCCTTTGAAGTACTTAGGAGGGATGAAATGTCATTCAACATTATTGTTAAAGATAGTCCACATACCATTTCGCTACACAGGATCAAGCCTGCTTTTGTGGACTCTGATGCCCCTCTGCCATCCCAGGTGGAGCATTCAGACGAATTTTCCACTGGCAAGCCTGATAATGAGTTAGCTCATTCCATGGTAGGATCTTCTCCTTCTGATGATTCATCACCACAGTTCATGGGTTTCCCAAGCATGTCATCATCATCCCCTTGTGCAGGTTTTGATGATGTTTTGTTTACTGGAGAGACTTGCTCCCTAACTTTCAACTTGCACTGCAAAGTACCATCTGACTGCGTTGACGACATGTCAATTGTGGCTTTTGACGACTGTGTGCTCATGCTCCTTATGGACATTGCAGACTCGACACTCAACGAGGAACTAGATTTTGAGATAGTGCATAGCCTGTCCGTCCCACAAGAGTGCGATCCATCAAGAGTTCATGTGTTCATCTCATCGGACGGCTCAATCTGCATTAGGGGCAGGCATGCTCACATGCCTCACCTGACGAGCCGCCATATTAATGTTCCAGTCAGCCTTTGTACCTTGTACAGTGTACACGTGTATCTTTCTTTGTGCTGAAATATATGTATGTATAGTCAATTATGGGAACTGTTTGTTACATATACAGTTATCCATATTCTCATTTCCCATAGCCTTATTTTTACGTGGTCAACAAAATCTTTCCAAGATTTTGATATAAACTGAGAACCATTATCAAATAAAATTGTTTTAGTAATACCCATCTGATGAAAATATATGTTTACAAACTTAGAGATGATTTGCTTACTGGTAGCTTTCTTAAGAGAAAACAGCTCTATCAACTTGGAAAATACATCAACTACCACCAAAACATAACCAAATTCATTCTTAGAATTAGGTAAAGGTCCATAAACTTCCGCAGACATAAGATTATGGTTATTATTAGGCAGCATGTTTTGCATTTGGCCTCTACTTGTTTGGATACTTACCTTCACTCTTTGACATATGTCACAGCTGCCATTGTTCTTCTTGACTCTGCTTTCTATGTTATAAGAATAGGTTTTTTTCCTGAATCTTTCATGGGCATTTGGTTGATCGACAATGGCCAAAACTCTCATGTATAAGTAATTAAAGTATCTATGCACTGCTCCGACCAACATAGTTTCCAATCTTTTGAGTCATTCTATACCCTTGTGTACCTTATAATACTGTTCTGTCTTTGATCCTCCTTTCTTACTCAACATGCTCTTAACCAATTTCCAATTTTGATCATGATTTTGATACCTAAGGATGTCTTTGCAAAATTTCACGATCTCTTTTTTCTCTTTCACACCTTTGTAGTACATTGTTTTAAATTGTTTTTCTCCCTCTTCAGAGTTGTTGGATAATTCACTTCTAAAGGAAGCAACGACATTGTCTGTACCCTTAATGTACCTGGTTTTATAATTGAACTGCTGTAAAGTCAAGGCCCATAGAGTAATTCTGTTGTGGTACGGCTTACACATCTGAAGATAACATAATGCTTGTGATCAGTGCAGATAATAAATTTGTGGTATAATAAATAATTTTTAAATTTGTTTGATGCCCAAAGTATAGCCAAAAGTTCTTTCTCATTTACAGTGTATATCTTTTCATGTTTCTACAATACTCTACTAGCAAATGCAAGTGATTTATGTTCAATAACATCATCAACTTCAACTTCTTGAAATAAATAAGCACCCAATCCAACATCACTACTGTCTGTCATAATACAAGAAGGAAGGGACAAATCTGGTCTGAACAATATCTGACTTTGACACAAATGTCCTTTGATCTCATTGAAAGCATCCTGACATTCTTGATTCCAATCCCAAATGGAACTCTTCTTCAAAAGTTAACACTAGCATGGAGTTTTCAAAGCTTGGCTGTCACAAAGTTTTCTATTAAATCCAGTTACCAAAAAAAAAAAATATTTAAGCTGTTTTTTGGAGTGTGGAGAAGGAAAATTAGCAATAGCATCAAGTTTCTCTTTATCAGTGCAATTCCTTTTTCAGATACACCATATCCTAAAAATGTAACTTCTTCCACACCAAATTCAGACTTAGCTATTTTCAAAGTAATGACACCTGATTCTAATTTTGATAACACATCTCTTAACAGATTCAAATTTTTTCCCAATTCTTTTCAGTGACCAAAATGTCATCAACATACACAATTCATTTTGAACTCACTTCATGTCTCCAGACAAAATACAGAGCTCTTATGAATTCAGCTACAGATACATGTAGCCCAAATGGCATCACACAATACTAAAAACATGTACCACCATACAAAAATGCTGTATACTTTCTAGAATTAATTTCAAGTGGCATCTGGTGAAATCTAGAGGTCAAGTCTAAACTATTCATGTGTTGTACATAGTCAAATTTGTGTATCAGGTCAGGATGGTCATTCTCTCTGATAAGTCACAACTAAACTTCAAAAAGTTTTCACCTTTTTTTCTCTAGGTTTTCAGATAAGTCACCTTTACTGTTTGGATCATTACTCTGCATGACAATGAAAAACTGCTTTGACTGGACTGGTTTTCCGTGACACTCACTTACATCACCTTACCTGTATTCACAATTAACTCTGTACCTTCATTATTCTTAAACTAAACAGAAACATCATCATCATTATTATCATGAAATTCTTCTAAAATTACTTCCACAATAACATCATTAACCCCACAAGTTTCATCTCTATTAACATCACACAACACATCTACATTCATTTGCAGTAAGCTACCAGTCTCAGACTTACCAACCTTAGTCATTTCACAACTCTCATTCACATTTACATACAAAATACCACCTAATTCAGATCCCATTCAGTCATCACCTGTTTACATGTATCAGTAACACTGTTTTCTGACCAAGAGAAGAAATCATTACTACACACTACATCAAAATTCGCATTACTCTCACATTCTGGTTTGTGATTAGTATCTACATTACTATAATGAAACATAACATTCCAAAACTTTTGATCAAATCATAAATGATAAATCTGATATTCCTTCTGTTCAACTTCAGATATCTATGCCACATTATTAATACTGTTATTATTGTCTAACAGTTAATGTAAATTGGGTGTGCTGTACTTGTTGTTTTTCCTTGCCCCAAAACTGTGGACATTCATTGAGGCAGACTGCCATTTCCATAATAGTTGCCTCTATGATTGTTTCTCCTATTAAATTGCCCATGGTTACCCCATTGTTCCTATTTTGCTGATGTTCAAAATTTCTGTCTCTATTACCATTTTGACCCTGATTGCAGTTAACATTATCTCTGTTTCTGTAGTTGTTACCATTGTGATCTCTATCATTTCGATTGTTGTGGTACATGCTTCTTTCTACTCCCCTATCCATCCTGTCAACATACCCTAAAAATTATTCAAGGCAATTGTCAGGTCTGTGTACTAAAACCCATTGCAACCTTTCTGGTAATCTCCTTTTTAGTGCACCAATCAATGTCATTTCATCAAATGATTTGTGAAGATGTGTTAATTTCTAAAGTTGATTCTTACAAAAGTCTTTCAGTGTACCATCCCAATTCCGTAATTTGGACCATTCAGAAATTCACTTTTAATTCTCACTTGTTCAGCTTCTGGCCAAAATTTATTTAAAAATCTTTTGTTTGAAAATTTGGTATGTTTCCCACTGACTTAAATTTAGATTTACCCAAGACAGAGCTTCACCTTGAAGAAATCTTTTAACAATTTAATCTCTTGGTCATCATTCATGCCCAACACAAACCTATCTCTACAGCGGTGTAGAAAATTCACTGGATGTACATTGTATGATGGAACAGTTTTGATAAGAATGTTGGATCATGTAATACCATTATTTGAATATATATCATTGTCAATGCAATTTTCCTGAACTACTAAAATTTTTTGATCTAAAACATTTACATTAGTTAACATACTGTTTTCAACATTTAAAATTTTTTGATCTAACCTACTAAAGTTCTGTTTCATTTTTTCCTCTACAACCTTCTGTTGAACTCTGACATCATTAACATTCTTCTCCTGTTGTGAAGATTGTGCTACTATCTCATTTTCCAAATTAATAAATTTATTTTCTAAGACATTGACTTTTTTATTCATACTTTTTAATCCATCTGACAACCTATTTTCTAGCTCCAAAATCTGATTAGTAAGTTGGTCTATTTGGTATTGTACCCTGTCCACTTCATCATTGTTTTCAGATTGTATTAATATTAACTGATCAGTAATTGCAATCAATTTTGCCAACATCAGTTGTAACTGTTCTTTGCTAACTACACTTTCACTTGGTTCAAATATATCTAGAGTATGTGCTAAGCCTTCACTTCATCACCACTACCCTTATCTCTATTCATTTTCCTAGTAATCACACGAGTCCACCAAGAATATTAATTTCACAAAGAGTCTATACCTATCTTTTTCTGATATCCTTCATTGTACTTCTAAAGTATTCTTTCTATTCATCTGGTCTGTCATTGTTGATATTATCTTGTCGCTGTTGATACGACTTTGTTGGGCAGCTCTCAGGTCTTATTTCATTTAGTGACTGAAGTTCATTTACATAAAAATCTCACACACAAATAATTATCCTTTCCTCCTCTGCAACAGACAAAACTTCATTATTAGTCAACAGATCACAACTGAGGCCCACACTTGTAATCTTACCCTCCCACACATCAGACACATCACTATTACATTTTTCTCGGTGTCTTAATCAGTTTTTTAAGCTCTGAGAGGCCTAAGACATACAAAAGAAAGAAATTTTACTTATCTTCATTTTCTCTTGTTGTTGTTGTTGGCTCCAAGTCTTATGCCTAGGGTACATTCTTGTGGCTCAAATTTTTATTTATAGCATTGTGGGATACTGATGATTAAATAACTGATGAAGATTTGCATGTATTATTCTCTAATTTTATTCTTTGTCACATTTTTCAATGTCACACTGTTTTTTACAATTTCCACTTAATATTCCAAATTACCTTGTTAGTTTGATCATATGAATATGTCTGTCACAATCAGAGGCATGTCCACTACTCCTTACATTACAATATTCCAAAGAGTTTACAAAGTAAAAGAATTTACAAACTTTGTTGTCCAAAGAAGAATCACCATCAAGATATTCATTTTATGAATGAATCCACAAATAAATTTAATAATGAGTGTGGGATTGTGCAATTAATAATATGAATTTTAAGTATGCCAGAGTTTCTAATTTAAAATATTTCTGAAACAAGAATAATTTCAGCCATTAGTACATATCGATTGTAACAAATTAATTTCTTTGTATACATTTTATCCCAAAATGTAACACATTGTACAGAAAAAAAAAAAAAAAATTCTTTCAGTGAAACAGCCTAGAACGTTCAGCTACACAAGTACTGACGGACATGGAGGACAATATTACTGTGAGGAGTTGCCAAAAATTTACATGGTCCCTACATAACAGATACATGAGTTGAGGCATTTGCTGTGTGTTTCCCTGGCTGCATTGTGGTGCATTGTTTTCTTGTACAGATAGTGGTGCAAGTAGTGTGGGAGGTTGACTGCCAGGTGGCACAGGAGGTAGCTGCTGGAAGTGCCCATCTTGCATAAGACTTCTACCTGCCACAGTTAAGAGGCACCTGGACAGGGGTTTGAGGAGTGTTAACATTTTTCTCAACGTGACAGCTGCCTGAGGAAAGAAGCTTGTGATGCTGAATAATACTCTAGACCTAGTTAGCAAGATGGAGTTTCTCCTCTAAAACAGCAGACTTGTGAAACGAGATGCTGTTGAAAATCAGACAACAATTTGACCAGCCAAAGGGTCCATAGAGTGACATGAGTTAGCACTTCAGGCATGACTTGGGTGTGAAGATGATGCCACAAATGAGGTTCAGTCCTATCCCATGTATAATGTAGTGGATAGCTATGACAGGAGGGCATGATAGGTGCTCGATAATTCAGGTGTGGCCTGTTGCATATTTATGTTGTTAGGGAGGATACAGTGGCAGGTCATTAATGAGGTCTGGCTCATCATGTAAGTGGCTAATAAAGCATATAAAGCATTCATCATATCTCAGTATTCCAAAGATGTCAAACAAGTTACTGATCAAGGCAAACCAAGGCAAACATATATTATTAATTAAATCATGTAGGCATAGTTTCAGTTCATAAGTAGAATAGCCACAGTATTATAATATTACTAGAGTCTCTCTCTATTCTAGCAATGGAGATGCATATGTGACTCACCAAAATCAATTGGAGTCAAAGCTTCTCTTAGTTGTTACACATTTACAACTAATCAAAATGTTGAGCGGGAACATACATACTTATGTATGTACAAGTTAAATCTAGATTTATTCTTACACAAGAGACATTCTGCTTTCTAGTATAAGAAAATTCACTGTGATCTTTATGCCAGAGTTGAGGAAATGAGTCTCTTGCTCTACATATTGCCTGTTGTATATACATACTCATCACCAACACATTCTCACTCTATAGAGTAATGTACAACTATTTTCTTGGTGTAGTCTCATGTAGTGTATAATATAGATATTGTGACTTATATATAGCTTTTCTGTCAGTTCTGGTTAAATCGTGTGGCTGACTAACTATAGGCATGAGGTGACATAAGAAGATCCCTGACAGTTTGCAGTGCTGCTACCAGCTGTAAAGTGTGGAACACTAATGCCTGCAGGCAACAACAGCAGTCATCAACAGATCTGTGACATCATGGAGGCATTGACAAAGAGACATTTACAAAATTGATTATGTTATTGTTTCAGGTAGACATACAAAGCTACCACACCCAGCCCACTACAGCTGTCAGAGATCAACTTATGCTGATTAAACTATAGTATGATAGATAATAGTCTAACAATGTAAGTATTTACAAGATAGACAGTTGTGGAAAGATAAATTTGTGAAGCAGTGATCAATGTTTACATGCAGAAAAGTGTCAGATTACCAGTATATATATGTACATTTGCTCTTTTCTTAAAATAACTTCCTCTTCACTGTCAGCTTAAATGTGAAGAGGAAGTAATATGTATGAGTAATTGAATTCCTTTTGGATATAAGTGTTTTGAAATGCTTATAGGATGTTATAAGTAGCTTTGTAAATACAATGCACTCTCAGTAAGTATCCTCATTCAAAACCAACAGTACTCAATATACTGTATATTTACGGTATAGTCACGTGCTTAGCTGGGTGGTAATGTGCTCACTTCCCATGCAAGTGGGTGTGGGTTCAATGGTTGGCTGTGTTGGAGATCTTCTCTGTTCACATACTGGGTGTTGTGTTGTCCTCATCATCATTTCATCCTCATCACCAGTGTGTAAGTTGCACAATGCAGCATCAGCTGAAATAAGACTTGCACTTGGCAGCCAAATACGCCAACCGGGGCCTCTCAGCCAGTGATGCCATATGCTTATTTCATTTTTTCTGATTTATAGCTGTACATACCTCTCACTTCATATACTGTCTAGTAATCATGTGCACTCCATTGTCATGTGTGACTCAAGAATATATATGCCTTGTAGTAAGATCATGACCAAATATCATTTTCCTCAAGTAGTGATATGAAATATTTCTCTAAGAACATCATCAGAACCCAGAATTAACCCCAAATGGCATGGAAATAACACTCAGGATGATAAGTAATATGTACCAGACCAGTCTCTCCTGAATGTCTTCTTATACAAAGGAGCTTCTCTCATTAATGCGGGTAGGCAGCACAGAACTTGCTGGAGAATGATACATGAATAACATTTCATATTAGCATTGATATGTGTAAGCAATAAATTACAAATCTCACTCACTAAAAATTATGATTCTTTGTGACTGTAAAATCCATGTTTTACAAATACCTCTTAGTACAATGATGATTAAATCACATTTTTGTATATCATATCTCATAGATGAAAGTAATGTTGAGGAAATGTTGAAATTGAAACAATCAGCAATACTGTTTACAACATGTGTAGACTTCCC
Source organism: Schistocerca gregaria (assembly GCF_023897955.1). NCBI lineage: Eukaryota > Metazoa > Arthropoda > Insecta > Orthoptera > Acrididae > Schistocerca > Schistocerca gregaria. The sequence goes on from NC_064922.1 coordinate 684,146,347, forward strand.
TCCAAACAGCTGTATCTGTGGGTAGTATATCTCATGTAAATTATATAATTAAGTAGGTATAATGTGAAGTAATAATGTAAGTCCAGTGTAAGTCAATAATATATGGTTACAAAATGACTTCTGGTCCTAATCCAGAAGTGGCATTTAGTAACAAGTGAATACAACCGTGAAGCTGTGATATATATATTCCAAGACTTACCAAGTGGGAAAGCACACAATAAAATAACACACAAACACACACACACAAAATTTTGAGCTTTCGCAACCGGCGGCTGCTTTGTCAGGAAAGAGGGAAGGAAAAGGAAAGATGAAAGGATGTGGGTTTTAAGGGAGAGGGTAAGGAGTCATTCCAATCCCAGGAGCAGAAAGACTTACCTTGGGGGAAAAAAGGACAGGTATATACTCGCGCACACACACACACACACATACACACATATCCATCCATACATACACAGACACAAGCAGACATATTTAAAGGCAAAGAGTTTGGGCAGAGATATCAGTCGAGGCGGAAGTGTGGAGGCAAAGACAATGTTGAATGACAGGTGAGGTATGAGTGGCAGCAACTTGAAATTAGTGGAGATTGAGGCCTGGTGGATAATGAGAAAAGAGGATATATTGAAGGGCAAGTTCCCATCACCGGAGTTCGGATAGGTTGGTGTTGGTGGGAAGTATCCAGATAACCCAGATGGTGTAACACTGTGCCAAGATGTGCTGGCCATGCACCAAGGCATGTTTAGCCACAGGGTGATACTCATTACCAACAAACACTGTGTGCCTGTGCCCATTCATGCGAATGGACAGTTTGTTGCTGGTCATTCCCACATAGAAAGCGTCACAGTGTAAGCAGGTCAGTTGGTAAATCACGTGGGTGCTTTCACACGTGGCTCTGCCTTTGATCGTGTACACCTTCTGGGTTACAGGACTGGAGTAGGTGGTGGTGAGAGGGTGCATAGGGCAGGTTTTACACTGGGGGCAGTTACAAGGGTAGGAGCCAGAGGGTAGGGAAGGTGGTTTGGGGATTTCATAGGGATGAACCAAGAGGTTACGAAGGTTAGGTTGACGGCGGAAAGACACTCTTGGTGGAGGGGGAGGATTTCATGAAGGATGGATCTCATTTTGGGGCAGGAATTTAGGAAGTCATATCCCTGCTGGAGAGCCACATTCAGAGTCTGATCCAGTCCCGGGAAGTATCCTGTCACAAGTGGGGCACTTTTGGGGTTCTTCTGTGAGAGGTTCTGGGTTTGAGGGGATGAGGAAGTGGCTCTGGTTATTTGCTGAGGGAAACATTGTATGTGGGCAACATATATTTAAAAAACAAAGATGATGTGACTTACCAAACGAAAGCGCTACACAAACATACACACAAAATTCAAGCTTTCGCAACCGACGGTTGCTTCATCAGGAAAGAGGGAAGGAGAGGGAAAGTCGAAAGGATGTGGGTTTTAAGGAAGAGGGTAAGAAGTCATTCCAATCCCGGGAGCAGAAAGACTTTCCTCAGGGGAAAAAATGACAGGTATACACTTGCACACACACACACATATCCATCCGCACATACACAGACACAAGCAGACATTTTCATAAAAAATATTCACACATTAAAGGTTCTTGTAGCTGATGAAATCTGTTTGTATTATGACATGCACCCAGTACTTCAGTATAAATTGAATTTACAATTATGGATGTACACAAAATAAGGAGTTTGTAAAGAGCCAACCGTTGGTTGCGAAAGCTTGAATTTTGTGTGTATGTTTGTGTTTGTTTGTATGTCTATCAACCTGCCAGCACTTTCGTTTGGTAAGTCACATTATCTTTATCACTGTGTTATCCTTGGACAAATTTCCATGCATAATTAAGAAAAAGCAATGAAATTTATTGTGCATCTGCTCAATTAGAGCCAATCTTTACAAACACCTTCGTTTGTGTACATCCATAATTGTAAATTCAGTTTATACTGAAGTACAGGGTGCACATCATAGTAGAATCAGATTTTATCAGCTACAAGAACCTTTAATGTGTGAATATTCTTGATGAAATATAATCAGGTGACTAACGTTTCAAAAGTAATATTCAATTCATAGAGGCTTACTCTTGGAGAGTCATGCTAGGTTTGATAAATTTAACCATGGATATTAACTCAATACATCAGCACAGTTTGATAATATACTGATAAGTTAATAGGCATGTATATAATGTGAAAAAAACATAAATGCATAGTTCAATAACCTTTCACAAAATTAATGTATGTTTGATCCAATAACTCTTAGAACACCAGGGCAAAAAGAGGGTAATATGGTTACATTTGTGTTTTATCTCAATTAATGCCTGATCACATGAACTTTCATGTTCCGCAAGACTTCTGTTATACATCTATTGTATTGTTTGTGGGACAGTATACCATATAATGGCACAGTTTTTAGTTTCAAAGCAGTGCCTGATATCTGAATATTTTGGAGAAGCAAAGATAAAACAAGAAATACAGCAGTCAGACTGCTTGTAATTTGGGGTATCCACTCCACTCTAACTAATCAGTATTTCATGTCACTCAACAATATAATTACAAATTAAGCTTCTTTGCAGAAAGTTAGACATACTACATTACATTAACTCATAAACAGTCTTAAAAAGTGACACGTGATATGTGTTTATTTCTTCATGTAAGAGTTTCATTGACTGAATTCACTAAATATAAAGTTGCTTGTATTTCAAGTAAAACACTGATAATCAAGAGATCAACCACTTAAAATCAACTTGATCCATATAGTTTGCCAGCCATTCAGCAAGATACACATGGGTTGTATTTAGTAGCTCATTCGCATAAGCTAGTTTACTAGGCTGCATTTCATTTCTAATGTTAACTCGTGTAGCAGTATCCATGTACTCAGTGTAAACAATAGAAGTGTATAAAGAGTGTTTTTCATATCAGTAGATATTTGAGTGTAAATTCATTTATCACACAATACTGTAAACTTCAAAATGCAAATATTGGCAACCCTACTCCTTCACTTAGCACGTAGTTACATGAACAATAAACTTGTAGGCTGCATAAGTAAAATATATAATTGTAATGTAAGCCTTATGACTTAAGTTTAATCAGTATAACATATCATTCTCAAAACATTAATATAAATGAAATAGAAAGAAACTTCCACTTGGGAAAAATATATTAAAAACAAAGAAACATTGAAAATGTCTGCTTGTGTCTGTGTATGTGCGGATGGATATGTTTATGTGTGCGAGTGTACACCTGTCCTTTTTTCCCCCTTATGGTAAGTCTTTCCACTCCCAGGATTGGAATGACTCCTTACCCTCTCCCTTAAAACCCACATCCTTTCGTTTTTCCCTCTCCTTCTCTCTTTCCTGAAGAAGAAACCATTGGTTGCGAAAGCTAGAAATTTTGTGTGTGTGTTTGTGTGTTATTTCATTGTGCCTGTCTACCGGCGCTTTCACGCTTGGTAAGTCTCAAAACATTAATATGATTTTACAGTGTATTGCTGAAGCCATCAGACTGTAGGAATATGAAAAAATAAAGATAAGATGAAGAAACGATTTCATATTTGAAATAAAAAGTCAGAAGTAAATATCGCATGCCTGGGACTCTTGTGCATGCCATAGAGATAACACACAAAGTTGCTAACATTCCCCAGGAACATAGATTTTCAAACATAGCATAAATTCATTTGGTATGTGCACATAGATGGCTTCCAAGAATTAAGTGTATGAGTGTTGATATATGTAACAAAACAAGAAAATAATTTGTTCTCTCATGAACACATTGTGCATCACTATGCTTTCATAACTAAACAATTTTTCAGGTGGTTTCTTCAGTCACTGAACTATCACACATCATGATATTTTACTTTTGTATTCTACTGTTAATCTATAGCATCCATCATCTACTTGATCTGGGTCAGTGTTAACTTCATCAGCTTCAAAGCAACCCCTCATCTGCATGAACTAACCATCCCCCCCCCCTCCTCCTGTAACCCCTTTCTCCTGGTTGTATTGGTATGGTACTGTTTGAAGAGTTCAACATGTTTTTTATTTTATTTGAGAAGAAATCTCTGTTTTTGGTTCAGTAAAAACTAGCTCTTTCTTGGCTCAATAGAGTCCCACCTTATATTTGCAATCCAATCCATTCCCAGAATAAGGTTCTCATTCAAACCTGAAATGACAAGACAGCTCCAAACAAAGTTACACGATTAATCTTAAACTTAAGCATGACTTGTGTATTCACCACTTAACTGTATTTACCAGTAGCTTCCTTAATTTTAAATCCAGCTAAAGGTAATTCTACAAATTTTTGACTATGCTTAATCTTCTCTTTCAGTTTTTCACTTATTTCACAGATAAGACTACCACCATCAACTAGGTATTTTCCTTTCCAACTATCAGTCTGAATAAAAATATGATGGCTCTCCTGTATCTCATAATCATTGTTCCCCTCTGTCTCACACAAGCAATTTTCCTAAATCAGTTTAGACTCCATATATTTTATATCATTCCTGCTAATACATACATCTGTTCTTGGTTGTGTAGTACTAGCAGGCACACCAGATTCCTTTACAATATTCAATGTATCCCCCCCCCCCCCCCCCAACAGACTGCTTATGAACTCCCACAAATTTCCTGTAGTTTATGAGTAACTTCATTACAATTATCAGCACTGCTTTAATGATCTCAAGTTAGCTAACATCAACAGGTAAAACCTGACTTGAGGTACATCCCTATTAATCTCCTGCCCTGTCTGGATATTATCACAATCAGTCTCTATATTACTTTCTTCTAATACTACCTATTTAATCTCTGCATACATCATCCCACTCAACTCTTCACTAAAAATGCTCTCATTTCTTACTTCATCATCAAGGTCTTCAACGCCTTTTTTATCACTACCTGACACAAATTCCTCACTATCTTCCACAAATACAGGGTGTTACAAAAAGGTATGACCAAACTTTCAGGAAACATTCCTCACACACAAATAAAGAAAAGATGTTATGTGGACATGTGTCTGGAAATGCTTAATTTCCATGTTAGAACTCATTTTAGTTTCGTCAGTATGTACTGTACTCCCTCGATTCACCGCCACGATTTCATTCAGGATACTATACCTGTGCTGCTAGAACATGTGCCTTTACAAGTATGACACAACATGTAGTTCATGCACGGTGGAGCTCCTGCACATTTCAGTCGAAGTGTTCGTATGCTTCTCAACAACAGATTCCGTGACCGATGGATTGGTAGAGGAGGACCAATTCCATGGCCTCCATGCTCTCCTGACCTCAACCCTCTTGACTTTCATTTATGGGGGCATTTGGAAGCGCTTGTCTATGCAACCCCGGGTCCAAATGTAGAGATTCTTCACACTCGTATTGTGGACGGCTGTGATAAAATACGCCATTCTCCAGGGCTGCATCAGCGCATCAGGGATTCCATGCGACGGAGGGTGGATGCATGTATCCTCGCTAACAGGACATTTTGAACATTTCCCGTACCAAAGTGTTTGAAGTCACACTGGTACGTTCTGTTGCTGTGTGTTTCCATTCCATTATTAATGTGATTTGAAGAGAAGTCATAAAATGAGGTCTAACATGGCAAGTAAGGATGTCTGGACACATGTCCACACAACATATTTTCTTTCTTTGTGTGTGAGGAATGCTTCCTGAAAGTTTGGCTGTACCTTTTTGTAACACTCTGTATATTAGAAATAATTTCTTCTCTTGCCTCCTCACAAGAACTTTCTTCGACTTCTCCCCTTCTAGCAAAGGTTTGTCAGACTTGCCAGCTTTCACATCAGAAACAGCAGCTTCACTTTTTGCTTCCATTATTATGTTGTTCATCAATTGTTTATGCCATACACATCAAAGTTATGATCAATTAATTCTTCACTTGACAAAATGGTATCATTTATCCCATTATACAGATTTGTTTGAGCTTCTGAATCCAGTTTTGTTTCTCCATTCTGTGTTTTCCTAGCTACTCCCTCTCTACATTCATCAGACTTCAAGACTTTCCAAAAGTCTCCGCTAAAACATAATCAATTTACCTGGCATGCCCATCTATTCTACTGTCTGCAAGATCTCACTTCTCTCCCCACCAGTTGTATCTTTCCATTATACTAACCCTGTTTGTATGGCTTCTCTTCATCTCAAACCGACAACCTTCCAATGAGGGAAACCTTAGTATATCTGACCTTTCCCTCTTGTCTTTTATCCTATTTTCATATGATCTACTATTCCCTTCCCAATGATTATTCCTGCTATCTAATTCTCTATCTCTATTGCTGTTCATATCATCCCACCCAAATTTCTTTCTGTTGCCTCCTTTGTGTAATCATTTCTGTAATTGTTTGTTTTTCTTCTCCCATGAATTACTCCATTACAACTTTAGTTCCCAATCCCTGTTGAAATACTCTGTGCTCATTCTGATGAAAACTCTATCTGTTGTTACTTTGTAATGCTCTATCAAGTTTGTTCACATGTTTCAAAACTATAATATGTTCATCTAACCAGTTCCCACTGTACTTTCCCTGGTAACCTCCTTGTGGGAATATCAAAAGCTTCAAGAGGTCAAAACTTCTTTGACATTCCAGGGAGAGGATCTTTGGTTAGACCTTTTTACAAACTTATTTTTAAGAGCATCAGTCATGCCATAAATAAAAGTATGATGAAAGTTATGTATAAAATCAAATCAGTTGCCTTTTTGCTAATATTACTCTTGTCATTACAGTATGCATCTACACTGTTTGTTAAAAAACTCTTTACATCAACAACCTCAACTTTAATTGCAGAAATTTTGTTATTATTATCAATTTTTTTCAAGTTTTGGTTTGATACCCTGTTTATTTTCATCCATGTCACAATGCAGATTATTCTAACACCATCTTGTTATGTTATGTATAATTTTACAAATTTTCTCAGTTCACTCAATTTTGCCTCTGTGAGGATGAACTCAATTTTACCAATTATGGTTCTTGTTGAGCCTACCTAAGCATTCATTGGTATGTTTCTGTTCTGCCACTGATATTGTTACTTGAGTCTTTGATTTTGTTATTCTGATTCTTGAGTGAGTCCTGCAGAAATATGTTTGGCTGTTAAAAAAGTTCAATTTTGGGTCCCAAAAGTTCTCCCAAAAACCTCAGAATGGGCTGCAAACACTGCTGACATTATCGGATGCTTTACCTTATCATGACTTTGATTTAGATCTACATTATTGTCTGCTATTACTGATACTTCAATAGGACTATCATTGAGATTTACATCATTATTGCTGGATCCTGTTCAGCTACCAGTAATTCACTTTGGTTTTCCACATTCAACAGAGCTTGTGTACAATGTGACATAAAAATGTTTTTGTATCACATAGCTGTCTACTGCCAAGCACAAGGAATAGAAAATATAAAAAATAAGTACACTACTAAATTTTTGTATTCAATGTTTGTGAGGTTCTGTGCAATTATTATCATTTGTTCACTTTGACTTCTTTCTATCCAACCATTTCTTGATCCAAATGGTCCATATTTCATTTTTTCTGTGGTTTCTGGAAGTTCTTACTTGGAATTCTAATTATGGAACTTCATCACTAGTCTAAAAATGAAATTAAATGTGGTTAGAATGTTTATCTTGATTTTCTCACATTGATCTCAACTCCAAACACCAAACTGGAATCCGACCACAATCAGCGTGTGATGAAGCATTCTGAGGTCTATTTACTTCTTCTGTTGTTTTGCCGTCTGCCTCCTTAAATTCATTTTTGCCTAATTACCATTAATATGCATGAGTGTAATCTGCATTTCCATAAAAGAGGAAGGGTGGATATCAGTCTTAAGGAATATAGCACCAGGTCTAATTTTCTGCTTAGTTTTGTGTGTGTAATTAATTTCCTAATTTATGAGTATCATTATCTCAAATTGGTAGAGGCACAAAGAGAATTGTTTTATGAAACCTTATTCCGATACATTTTGGTACAAAAAATATGAATATCATCAAGTAACATAAAAGAAATATACACTCCTGGAAATGGAAAAAAGAACACATTGACACCGGTGTGTCAGACCCACCATACTTGCTCCGAACACTGTGAGAGGGCTGTACAAGCAATGATCACACGCACGGCACAGTGGGCACACCAGGAACCGCGGTGTTGGCCGTTGAATGGCGCTAGCTGCGCAGCATTTGTGCACCGCCGCCGTCAGTGTCAGCCAGTTTGCCGTGGCATACGGAGCTCCATCGCAGTCTTTAACACTGGTAGCACGCCGCGACAGCGTGGACGTGAACCGTATGTGCAGTTGACAGACTTTGAGCGAGGGCGTATAGTGGGCATGCGGGAGGCCAGGTGGACGTACCACCGAATTGCTCAACACGTGGGGCGTGAGGTCTCCACATACATCGATGTTGTCGCCAGTGGTTGGCAGAAGGTGCACGTGCCCGTCAACCTGGGACTGGACCGCAGCGACGCACAGATGCACGCCAAGACCGTAGGATCCTACGCAGTGCCGTAGGGGACCGCACTGCCACTTCCCAGCAAATTAGGGACACTGTTGCCCCTGGGGTATCAGCAAGGACCATTCGCAACCGTCTCCATGAAGATGGGCTACGGTCCTGCACACCGTTAGGCCGTCTTCCGCTCACGCCCCAACATCGTGCAGCCCGCCTCCAGTGGTGTCGCGACAGGTGTGAATGGAGGGACGAATGGAGACGTGTTGTCTTCAGCGTCGCTTCTGCCTTGGTGCCAATGATGGTCGTATGCGTGTTTGGCGCCATGCAGGTGAGCGCCACAATCAGGACTGCATACGAGCGAGGCACACAGGGCCAACACCCGGCATCATGGTGTGGGGAGCGATTTCCTACACCGGCCGTACACCTCTGGTGATCGTCGAGGGGACACTAAATAGTGCACAGTACATCCAAACCGTCATCGAACCCGTCGTTCTACCATTCCTAGACCAGCAAGGGAACTTGCTGTTCCAACAGGAGAATGCATGTCCGCATGTATCCCGTGCCACCCAACGTGCTCTACAAGGTGTAAGTTAACTACCCTGGCCAGCAAGATCTCCAGATCTGTCCCCCATTGAGCATGTTTGGGACTGGATGAAGCGTCGTCTCACGCGGTCTGCACGTCCAGCATGAACGCTGGTCCAACTGAGGCGCCAGGTGGAAATGGCATGGCAAGCCATTCCACAGGACTACATCCAGCATCTCTACGATTGTCTCCATGGGAGAATAGCAGCCTGCATTGCTGCAAAAGGTGGATATACACTGTACTAGTGCCAACATTGTGCATGCTCTGTTGCCTGTGTCTATGTGCCTGTGGTTCTGTCAGTGTGATCATGTGATGTATCTGACCCCAGGAATGTGTCAATAAAGTTTCCCCTTCCTGGGACAATGAATTCATGGTGTTCTTATTTCAATTTCCAGGAGTGTATATAATGATATTAAAGAAACAAAAACTTCATCATTTTCAACCTACAATGGTGGCACTAAATAGTCTGTATGTAAGAGAAGCAAATTTATAAAGTTAAAAGGCGAAATGACAGCAAGTGAATGTTCAAGAAAAGTGACACATACCACATTTAAATGTGAATTGTAGAATTCATTGGACATTTATAATTCATTTGGAAATTTAATGCACATTTATTCTTACTTTGGCAACATAATCAACATGACTGCACTAAGCAAATAAACAGCAACATTTACATTATATATTATTATTCAACAAATGCTTATTAATCAAAATTAAAGAGATCATCAGAATCCCAAGGGGCTTAACCAAGATTTATAATGATTTACTCAAACAAAAACAAGATAAACTTCTGCTATATTTACAATGTTTTTACAAGCAAATCATTCATCAAGAACACTTTGAAGCTGCAAACCCAAACAGAGCAGGTGCTGAGTTGATGAGAAGAACAAATCTTGGCAGTAGCCTTTGGAGCTTGTGACCATTCCCACCCTCTTGTTGCCAAAATTTGGTTTATTTATGATTGGAGTTAGTTAGTAATCTGGGTAGCTGGTCACATTTTCACAGCACTTGCCTTGCAGAGATAATAACACCTGCAGCAAGGGCAGGGACAGTCAAATTTAAATAACCAGTTCTGTTAATAATGCAAATACTCATCTTCTTTGTTACTCTTCTTTGTTTTTTATTGATGGCTCATTGTTCTTTCGCTTTCTGTGGTTCTTGGAAACATAATTTCCTAAATGAAATAAAATTAACTATCTATCTTTTTTTTTTTTTTTTTTTTTTTTTTTTTTTTTTTTTTTTTTTTTTTTGCAAGTCCATAACCATCATTTTAATTACATTAACATTTATAAATGTTGATATTGAAACATTTTCACATAGATGTCATAATAGATTTTTAGTTTTTGTCTCTTCTGTGTGCTATTGTTCATGTAATGTGATCCATTTGTTAACATCGAGTATTGATTTATGTGTCAGGAAGTTGTTTCTGAAAGTATTTGTATTGAGTGTAACCATATATGGAAGTGAAACATGGACGATAAATAGTTTAGACAAGAAGAGAATAGAAGCTTTGGAAATGTGGTGCTACAGAAGAATGCTGAAGATTATATGGGTAGATCACATAGCTGATGAGGAGGTTGTTGTTGTTGTGGTCAGTCCTGAGACTGGTTTGATGCAGCTCTCCATGCTACTCTATCCTGTGCAAGCCTCTTCATCTCCCAGAACCCACTTCACACCACATCCTTCTGAATCTGCTTAGTGTAGTCACCTGTTGGTCTCCCTCTACCATTTTTACCCTCTACGTTGCCCTCCAATACTAACTTGGTGATCCCTTGATGCCTCAGAACATGTCCTACCAACTGATCCCTTCTTCTGGTCAAGTTGTGCCACAAACTTCTCTTCTCCCCAATCCTATTCAATACTTCCTCATTAGTTATGTGATCTACCCGTCTAATTTTCAGCAGTCTTCTGTAGCACCACATTTTGAAAGCTTCTATTCTCTTCTTGTCCAAACTATTTATTGTCCAAGTTTCACTTCCATACATGGCTACACTCCATACAAATACTTTCAGAAATGACTTCCTGAGACTTAAATCTATACACAATGTTAACAAATTTCTCTTCTTCAGAAACGCTTTCCTTGCCATTGCCAGTCTACATTTTATATCCTCTCTTCTTCGACCATCGTCAGTTATTTTGCTCCCCAAATAGCAAAACTCCTTTACTACTTTAAGTGTATCATTGCCTAATCTAATTCCCTCAGCATCACCTGACTTAATTCGACTACATTCCATTATCCTCGTTTTGCTTTTGTTGATGTTGATGAGGAGGTATTGAATAGAATTGGGGGAGACGAGGAGTTTGTGGCACAACTTGACTAGAAGAAGGGATCAATTGGTAGGACATATTCTGAGGCATCAAGGGGTCATCAATTTAGTACTGTACGGCAGTGTGGAGGGTAAAAATTGTAGAGGGAGACCAAGAGATGAATACACAAAGCAGATTCAGAAGGATGTAGGCTGCAGTAGGTACTGGGAGATGAAGAAGCTTGCACAGGATAGAGTAGCATGGAGAGTTGCATCAAATCAGTCTCTGGACTGAAGACCACAACAACAACAAGAATATGATCCAGGATAGTTTAGTACATTTATCTCACCATAATCAGTTTCATTACAGTAGCCCTCCAAAAATTTTGAAAGAACAAGATGGCAGAAAATTTTTTTATACAATATGATAGAACTGGTTATGCCAACTAGTTTTGGAATATAACAAATCAATATTCAGTGTTTCTTCAGTACACGATGCACAGAATTTTGACTACCTGAGCATCGCCACTATTCAAATGAGAGCAAGAACAAAATTTTACCTTTTTTCCTCAGAAATTTTCAAAAACAGTTTCAAAGTCTGACCATTTACTTATCCTGTAGCTCTCAAATTATTACCAAACATCATACAATATGCACGGAATAAACAAAAGGCTGGTACACGTAACAATGATTTTATTGTATCAGTGAACAGTAGAACTTGTATTTCATAAGAATGTCTGTATATTAATATTTATAAATCTGCATTTAAAAGATGAAATATCATTGAGTGATAATACACTATGATCAAAAGATAACATCTTAGTCCATACAAAGTTATTTGGAAGTCTATTTTTATTTTTTTTGTTTTGTTTTTTGCATAATGTGGTGGATGATGTGAGGGTAGTAATGTCGGATAGGATCAACCACAGAAGTTGTGGTGACATAAATAGTATAGACCATGGATTAAAAGAAAAAAAAGTAGAGTGCACTAGAAATTATGAATTTATACACTGAGCTAAGGAAGGAATCACTTGCCATATGGTATGGCTACCAAAGTCAGCAGACTCCCTATTATTCCATACTCAACATTATCAATTTTTATCACTTGTCCTTTAGTCTCTGATTGTTCCAAAAATCTTGCATTCATTAGTTTTCATATCACACAGTGGCTAACACAATAGCATATGAAAAATTGCTTTTCAGTTCTTTCAAATTATGGTGCAGGATGAGACAACTAGCTTATTCTTATGCATGTTCTCAAAAACTTAATTATTTAGTTACTTATGTAAAAAAAAGTTGGCCATAAAATAAGCTAAAAATTTTACCAACACTGAAATTTGCATTAGAGTGCTATTTGTTAACCATTTGTCACTGTTACATTTAAAATTCTTCTTTCACATCTACATAAAGTACACAAATTCAAGCGGGCAATATGAAAATCCAAAATGTATACAAAACAATATCAAACATAAAAAATATCTTTCATAGCAACCAAAGTAAATTATATACTGAATAACAAAATAACAGTTAGTTTGTGAGCATATCACAATTAAAACTAACATGAGAATGATTTCACAAGGTATTAGCACTTTATAGTCAGCCACAAGACATTTACTAAGTATATGTTATTTCCTACCAATATAACTCTTTCTCATGCCAATGCTATGGAATCTTACAGCTGTTAAATAAAATTCAGATATTTTTAACAAATCAGACCCAGCACAAGCTTTCATAAGCATTAAGCATATAATGAAAAATCACTCTTTCTAACCTCCTTATCATCATTTCTCACAATTTTCTACAGCATATCATCATAAACAAAACCACAATGTGTTAAAGAACAGTGCACCAGTAAGTCCCTAATATTTCATTTCCCTCTCATCATTATAAACCTCATAAACTTCACATACTCATTATTGTTCACTATACAATAATCCTTCATCCCTCCCAGCACTTCATCTAAACATGAACCTCATCAGCATCACAAAGTATTTCACAATATCTCCTAATACCATCAATATGCCTCAAATAGAAAAATTGTTCTGCATTGTAACTCTTGTGTGCTATTCATAATGGTACAACGCGTGTTAGTGTGTTATAAACCCAGAAAAATATGTTAATCATTAACTTCACATAGTTCTGAAAAACAACACTCTCCATTATGCCTTTACATCACAAAGACACCACAATAATAACTGTGATGATATAGCTTTTAAATTTCTTACTTTTTCATTTTCCATAAACATTTTTTATTCAATAAATCACTAGATGCTGAGACATTGCCAACACTGGCTACTATAGTAATACTTTCTCAATCTGTGATAGTTTTACTTCTTTTATTTCTTTGTTGATTGTCCTCAGTGTTGACGTACTCCATTGTGATATTGGCTGTAAAATGGGGTGAGGAAGTGCAACACTGCCTACTTTAAATAATACAGACAACAGGTGCACATTTGTGTTTCACAGTAGTTTACTTTCACGGTTCACAACCCCCCCCCCCCCCCCCCAAACCCCCAATAATACATAGTTATATATGGCCAGTGCACTATTGTTTAACTTTAGGTAAGCCCCATTAATAGGTTGCTACAATATTTTACTATTGAACATCTACAAGCAGTAAAAACCTAACCACAAAGTTCACAGTTCTTGAAGAATAGATAGGTACATATGAAGCAGGTACTGTCATTGTTGGAACACATGGCCTAATTTTGTGACACTTATTTCACAGTGAAGTTTGAGCATTGTTGTTGTTCTAACGAATACAGGTTTCTCAGCTGAAATTCAGCCATGGACTGACTGTCTCAAGAACAAATTGGACCGTTATATATCATCAAAATAATAGGTACTGAAACTACACATTGTTCAAAGATAAATTTACATAAATTGCAGTTAAAGCTTAACTCATTAAATTAACTGAATATACCGAAAAAATTGGTTCTTTTTAACAGTTTCTTCTACTACTAGGATGAAGCCCAATTATTTGTTTGAATCATGAAATTAACATATATAGTTATGTAAACAACACTTTTGGCAAAACTGTTAATTATTTTGGGATTAATTAAGGGCTGGTTTTGCTAACATGTTTTCAAATAGATCCAAATAGGTCATTCAAAATTACTGTTACTTGTTCCTCCAAATGTTTATAATTATTATTCTTATTTACATTTTATGGTCTCCATTGGACCACTCTAGCCAACTTTATACAAAGAATTTTTCAGTTTCCTGTCAGCCCAGTACTTGGATCTCATCCTTCTTTCTTCATTGGAAATCACCCTTCCTATTGTCTGTTTGTTGATTCTAATTTGCAGGCTGGTTTGTTTGTCCGTGAGTTTCCTGATTTTGTCAGTTTTGTTTCTTAGTTCTTCCAATGTAATCTGTAGCTGATCCATATCATCCTTGATTTCTGTAATCCACTTAATGTTGCACTTACTATTCCATAATTTTTCTATTATTCTCCCAATGATCCTATTCTCTTGTGCTCTGATTAGATGTCCAAAAAATAAAATGCATTTCTTCCTGATTGTACTCATTACTGGTTCTCTTTTCTTGTAGACTGTTTCATTTGTAGCTACTCTCCGGTGTCCATCTTTCTGGTACAATTTGTTGATGCGTGTTCTGATGATTCTTCTCTCTATTTTGAGTATTTTGTCTATTTGTGCAGTGTTAGTTGGTTTGAAGATGGTTTCACTTGCATATGTTATTTCTGGGTGAGTGACTGTTTTGTAGTGTTTTAATTTTGTTGCTGTTGACAGGCTCTTTTTGTTGTAGGTGTTCTTGGTGATATATTGTGCTCTAGTCAATTTGTTGATTCTGTTATGCCATGTTGGATTTTCATTGAGGTTAAATGTTATGATTTCTTCCAGATATTTAAATTAATCTACAATTTTCATTTCTTGGTTTCCTATGGCAATTTTGTTTATGAGTGGTGAGTCAGTTAACGTGATGACTGTTTTTTCAAAGGATATTCGAAGACCAATTTTCTGTGCTATTTCCTGTAGTGAGATAACTTGTTTGGATTCCTGAATACTGCTGGACAAGAGAGGAAGGTCATCAGCAAATCCTAGACAATTTAAACTTATGTTGTCTTTGGGTCTACTAATTGGTATGTTCTTTGGGTTAGTCCTGTACCATTCCCTCATTATGTATTCTAAAGCACAGTTGAACAGCAGCGGTGCCAAGCAATGTTCTTGTCTTAAACCTGTTTTTATGGTGAATGGCTCAGAGAGTTCCCCCCTGAATTTGACTTTTGGTACATTGTCGGTTAAGGTAAGTTGTATCAATTTGATTAATTTTGTATGGAGCCCAGAATTTCTTAAGATTTTTAACACTGCAGGTCTATGCATACGGTCATCTGCTTTTTAAGCCCACAAAGGTTATTACAAGAGATTTATTTCATTTCTTGTATTATGCTATGACTGATGATGATCTGTTGTGCACAGCTTCTCCCAGGTATAAAGCCTCCTTGGTATTTGCCTAATTCTTCCTCTAGTTGCTCTTTGATCCTCTTGTAAAGGATTCTGGAGAAAATCTCGTATGTGTAGTCTAAGAGAGAGTTACCTCTATAATTATCTTGGTTGCTTTTATCTCCTTTTTCATGGAGTGGGTCGATTATGGCTGTGGTCCAATGTTCAGGAAACTTTTCTGTTATCCAGATTTTTGTTAGGTCTGTGTAAGCATGTTCGAACTGTATCACTGGCATATTTACACATTTCTGCAAAAACTTGCTCTTCTCTGCAGCCTTATAATTTTTCATCTCTCTGAGTGTCGTTTCCACCTCTTGGATTGTTGGAGGATTTATGTGATCAGGTGGAGTTTTGATGGGTGTGTCTGTATTAATTGCTAAAAGTTCCTGGGGTTCTTCAAAATTCAGACGTTTACTAAATGCTTTTGCCATGATTTAGGCCTTGTCATTATGTGCCTTTTTTCCATCTTCCCTTTTGATAATTAACATAGGAGGGGCAAATTTGAGTGAACTTTTTCCTGATATTTTTGAGGTTGGTTGCATTTTCTTCTGTTTTTTGTTTTTGAAATTTTAACCATGCATGATGTCTTTCTTCATGAATTTTGTCACATTCTGAGTTCCACCAGACATATCTTTTATGTGGGTCCAATGGGGCTAAATTTTCTGCTAGTTGCCTGAGAATTTGAACCAGTTCTTCGAAATTATCTGTCTGTTTTATGTTTTGTGAGACTTCTCTATATTTATCATTTCTAATTAATTGGCGCAGATCAAAGTTCCTCTTTCATTTATTGCTTTTTGGTTTCTCTTTTAGTGGTGTGAACTTAATTTTGATTTTGATAATGTAATGATCTGACTCTATGTCTGACCTTCTTAATACTTTATAATTAATAAAGAATTTATATTTGTTTATAAGTCAACAGTAGAATTTAAGTTACAGAACAATTACTGAATTTACCCTATAATGAAAAATACTAACTAATAATAGTCAAAATAAATTAGAACGTCAATTACATACACACAAAGCACTAACCACAAATTAGATATGGTGTTATATTGTTTAAAACTGAGGGTTGACCTCTTTCTTTTATGAAAAGCAGATTATATTCATGTATGTTAATGATAATTAGTTAAAAGTGAAATACTGAGTTCCAAGGAGCCAGCCTGCAAAGCAAGAGGGGAAGCAAAAATATGCCAGCATGTTTCAACACAAGTCTGACTCATTCATGTTTTAAAAAAATTAATTAATTCCCTTGCAAAGATGCATATAAGCTCATTTGAAATTACTATCATGTTGCAGAACTTATCTTAAAATGAATTCCATTATACTGAGGCAGTATAAGACAAATACATAGTGTAATGTAATGATAAAAAGATGAATAGGTAAGTAACAGACAAACCTTGCCGCATCTCAACATAGTTCTTCACAATACATCAACATAACCATTATTATTATAATCATCCCCATCATAAAACCATAAGACATTTTTAACAATACAGGAAATGATAGACTGCTACTTACCATAAATAAGACACATTAACTTTCAGACAGACATGATTAAAAGATTCTCATACATAGCTTTCGGTCACAGCCTTCATCAGTAAAGAGAGACACACACACAACATTCCCACCCAAACACACCTCAAGCACACATGACTGCCAATTCCCACATCTCAGGCTGTAATGCCATATTTCATTGATTCTCGCTTCTCACAAAATATTTTCATCTGACAATTCACCACTAAACATGATCAATAACAATAAACTCACCTTACAGAAACACCATGACAGCAGCATAGCATTCATTTCCTCATTATCACGTTACAGACTCCAAATCCAGCATTATAACATTCAAAATATTGTATACCACAAAGAAAATAATGTTGAGAACTGAATAAAGGTTAAGGAATTAATTAAGACTTACACTTCATGAGAAAACATAATAAAATACAAATCATGATTTATTTAAAACCATTAAAAAATTAACACAACATAAGCATAAGTAATAAGTTACCATATTTAAATTTTTCTTTCTATTTTTGGCGCAATTGTGTTGTTTCCCAGAATGAAAATTATTACCATTTACTTTGTTATGATCCTTCTTGCTGTGATTCTTACTATGCCAATATTGATTACTACCTCTTTCAAAATATGTATGTCTATTTTAGTTGCATTTCCTAAATTTTTTTCCAAAGCTCTGTGGGTATTACATGGTGTAGAACCATAATAACACACTTCTGCAGTTGAATGAACATTTATTTTACCACTGAAGAAAGGGAATGCAAGAGAAGCTGTCAAACATGGATGCAGTGAGACATAAACGAAGTGAACTAAAGTAATTGTTTGTATATAGTGGTTTATTTAGGAACTTTAGTAGTCTTCAACCGGTGTTCTTGGTGTTTTCTGGTGAAATAATTTCAGAAGAACCTTTTGGGAACTGTTTTCAGGTTCATTACTGTGTCATTAGACATTTTATTCTCTTTCTTTATTAGTCTTTTGTTATATTCTCATTTGTTCGTGATTAATACTGTTAATAATAGTAGTTACTTCCCTTGTAGAGTAAGTGTGTGATTATTGTAGTCAGGTTTTTAACATCTTCTTATTGTAGTAGCAGAACTTAGATAAAGTAGTTTTTTTGTTTTAATAAGTGTAAAATTTTACCATGAGTGAGAAGTGTGGGCTTTGCTGTAGGTTCATGAGTAGTGGATTTCAGTGTGAGACTTGTTCAAAGTATTTTCACTGGGGGGAATGCAGTGGGGAAGCCAGTGGGCATTCTGGTGAGATCTTCTCCTGGAACTGCAGGTTATATAGCAAGAGTAAGCTGATAGAGGAGCAGGAGCATAAGATCTGTGCCCTTCAGGTGCAGTTGAAAAAAGCACAGGAGGAGCTGGATAGGATGAGGAGGGTGAAGGAGGTTGGGGAATGGGAGTTGGCTGTTGGCAAGAGATCTGCTAGGAGAAGAAGATTTTCAGATAGTTTTACTATTGGTGTTTGCAATAGATATGACCAACTGTCAGAGTCTAGTGGAGAGGATCTCTAGTAGCTGTAGATGTAGGAAGTATTCAGCAGTCCTCTGCAGTTACGGTGGCTAGGACAGTTGCAAAGTCAAGGAGGAAGAAGAAGGTTCTGCTGTTAGGTAATTCTCATGGCAGAGGTGTAGGCCAGAAATTGCAGGAAGTGTTGGGGCGTCAGTACCAGGTCATCAGCATTGTGAAGCATAATACAGGATTAGCTCAGGTGACTGTTAACACAGGGGGATTATGTAGGGACTTTACCAAAGAGGATCAGGTAGTAATTGTGGGTGGGGCTGGTAATAGTATTGATAGGAATGGGGAGTATGACATAGATGGTGACCTGGAAAAGATAGCCACTCCGACTGGCAACACGAATGTGCATTTCGTGGAACAGTTTCAGCGTCACGATTGGCCTCATCTTAATACAGCCGTCAGGCGTAATAACATGAGACTTGGGGCTGCACTGATGACAGAAAGCATGGGTCACATTTCAGTGGTGTCAATGGAGTGTATCAGCAGGATGGGTTTCACTAGACATGGCCTGCACCTCAACAGGTATGGAAAGGGGAGGTTGGGAAAGCTTATAGGTGACAGCATAGGTGGGGTTGGTGGGATCACTCATGGGAAAATTCCTGCAGTAGTGGGTATTAGAGCTGCACCTTTTTTAGATTGAAGTCAGCTGATAGGTATTCCTGCTTAAGGGAAGTCTCTCTGATAAAGGAACCACTTTTGACAAAGCTTAGGTATCTGAGTAATGAGGGAATTAGTATATTTCATCAAAATATACAAAGTATTAGAGATAAAGTTAGTGAACAGCTTACATATGTTGACTCTGAAATTATTGGTATATCTGAACACTTCTTAAATAAGGAGGCAATTCAGAGGCTTCATTTACCCGGATACAGGTTGGCTGGCAGCTTTTCTAGGAGCTCTTTGCAGTATGGGGGAGTAGCCACGTATGTGAAAAACGTCATCCCATTTGAGTCAATTGATGTTTCAAAGTACTGCACTGAAAACGTTTTTGAATTTTGTGCAGGTGTGGTTAAATTTAATGGAGCTAAACTTCTAACTGTTGTTATTTATAGATCCCCAGACGCCGATTTCACAACATTTTTGCTAAAGCTTGAGGAAATTCTTGGTTCACTTTATAGGAAATACAAATAGTTAGTTATATGTGGTGACTTCAATATTAATTGTATAGGTGATTGTGCAAGGAAAAGTATGCTGGTAGATCTCCTTAATTCATATAATCTTATGCAAACTGTATTTTTTCCAACGAGAGTGCAAGGGAACAGTAGAACAACCATAGACAACATTTTTGTTCATTCCTCATTACTAGAAGGGCATTCTGTTAGCAAAAAGGTGAATGGCCTTTCAGATCATGATGCACAAATTTTAACTCTAAAAGATTTTTGTGGTGCAACACATGTTAAATATAGTTATCAACTGTGTAGGAAAGCTGATCCAGTTGCTGTAGAGACCTTTGTGAACCTTATCAAGGAACAAGAGTAGCAAGATATTTATAGGGCTGATACAGTAGACGATAAACATAATGCTTTTCTCAAGACTTTTCTCATGCTCTTTGAAAGTTGCTTTCCATTAGATCATTCAAAACAGGGTACCAGCACAAACAGGCAGCCAGGGTGGCTGACTTGCGGGATAGGAATATCTTGTAGAACAAAGTGGCAATTATATCAAAACGTTAGAAACAGTCAGAATCTTAATGCAGCAGCCCATTAAAAACAGTATTGTAAGATGCTTAAAAATGTTATTAGAAAGGAAAAAGTAAGTGGTATGCAGACAGAATAGCTAAGTCTCAGGATAAAATTAAAACCATATGGTCAGTCGTAAAGAAAGTGGCTGGTCTGCAGAGACAGGTGGAGGATGTAGAATCAGTGCATAGTGGGAATGTCTGTGTTACTGATAACTCACATATATGTACAGGATTTAATAATCACTTTCTGAATATAGCAGGTGAACTAAATAGAAACCTAGTCCAACAGGGAATCATATAGTGCTTTTAGAAAAAAGTGTTCCGAGACTGTTACCTGAAATGCTCCTCCATGATACTGACAAGAGGGAGATTGACTTAATAATTAAATCACTAAAGACCAAGAACTCTCATGGATATGACGGGGTATCTAGCAGAATACTGAAGTATTGTTCTGTGTATGTCAGCCCAGTACTTAGCCACATCTGTAACTTTTCCTTTAGGAGTGCTCAGTTTCCTGACCAATTAAAGTACTCTGTAGTGAAGCCACTTGATAAAAAGGGAGACAGGGTAATACTGACAACTTTAGACCTATTTCTATGCCATCGGTGTTTGCTACAGTTATTGAGAAGGTTGTATATACAAGATTACTGGAGCATTTAAATTCACATAATTTGCTGTGAAATGTACAGTTTGGTTTTAGAAATGGTTTAAGAACTGAAAATGCTATATTCTCTTTTCTCTGTGAGGTTTTGGATGGATTAAATAAAAGGTTGCAAATGCTAGGTGTTTTCTTTGATTTAATGAAGGCTTTTGACTGTATTGACCACAAAATATTACTGCAGAAGTTGGTTCATTATGGAGTAAGGGGAGTAGCTTACAATTGGTTCGCCTCTTACTTTAAGAACAGAAAGCAGAAGGTAATTCTCCACAATACTGAGAGTGGTAGTGATGTTCAGTCACAATGGGGCACTGTTAAGTGGGGCGTTTCCCAAGGGTTGGTGCTGGGGCCACTGCTGCTTCTTATTTATATAAGTGATATGCCTTTTAGTATTACAGGTGATTCAAAAATATTTCTGTTTGCTGATGACACCAGCTTGGTAGTGAAGGATCTTGTGTGTAATATTGAAACACTATCAAATAATGTAGTTCATAAAATAAGTTCATGGCTTGTGGAAAACAATTTGATGCTAAATCACAGTAAGACTCAGTTTTTACAGTTTCTAACTCACAATTCAACAAGAACTGATAGTTTGATCAGACAGAATGGATATATTATAGTGAGACAAAACAGTACAAGTTCCTAGGTATTCGGATAGATAGTAGGCTGTTGTGGAAAGCCCATGTCCACGATCTTGTTCAGAAACTAAATGCTGCTTTATTTACCATTAGAAGAGTATCTGAAATAAGTGACAGTTCAACATGAAAACTAGTCTACTTCACATATTTTCATACGCTTATGTCATATAGTATTATTTTTGGGGTAATTCTTCTGATTCAAAAAGGGTATTTTTGGCTCAAAAA